>NC_067402.1:228319094-228979650 GCF_016432865.1 Antechinus flavipes
ACGGGGGAACAAGTATCACTCTTTTTCTTTCCCCCTGCCCAAAGCCGCAATTTCTCACTGTCTATAATTCATCCAAGCCCTGCCCCCCACCCCCACCCCCTTTCTGGTACAGACATGGTACGATCCCCAGTCTCGACCCTAAGCTGCAGTGGATATTGCTAGAACCCACGCTGAAGACTGAGCTGGAGTCTGCAGTGACCTGGGCGGTTTTCCCTGGCCCCAGGGACACAGCTCCCCTCGAGACTGCATCATGACCCAGGGAAAGGTACTTTGCGGTCCCCATCCCCAAATCCTCCCTAGCCCCTGAGAATGGAGAGCTAAACTCTAGACCTCTTCAAGCATCTTAACTACAGCTGTTTGCTAAGGATGTAAGAATGGAGAGGAGATGAAAGAACCATTTAAAGATGTAATACCCCCAAAATGAGCTGCTGGGGAGGGGGGCTGCCACCTTCTTTATTTCCTCTCCACCCATCCCTCTCCCCAGTCTATTCCTTTCAGCTGTATGTTTGCTAATGAGGACCCCATGGGGCAGTGCCATCTGTCGCCTCTACCAGGACTACGCCACTTGATACGCTTCTCTCCTCATCTCTCTCACACATCCTCCTCCCTATTATTTCCCATCTGGATGCCGCTGTGTGTGATTCTGGACTAGGGAAGGGGTATTGATACATCTCTTGCTTGTCGTCATTAGAATGGTCAGGTGTTAACGAGTTTATTTGGGGTCTTTGGTGGGGAGGGGCAGGAAGAAAGCTGGATGGAATGCTTTCCTTTCCCTAATTTAGATTTTAAATTTGAGGCTGCCCCGAGGGGCTTAGAAGCTTGGCCCCTCCCCAATGAGTTTATGTAACTTCATTTTACCGGAGTTATACAACCAGGGATGGCAAAATGGGAGGGGTGTTTAATCTCATTTCAAGGCTTGATGAAGGCTAGACAAATAGAACCAAAGGCAACCTTTAGGTTCCTTTTTTCCTCCCAAATAACGAATAGAACCAATATTGTTGTTGTCAAGGATCTGAAAACCTTACCCTCCAGCCTTGGTCCTAGGTTTGAGCTATCTGGACTTAAGATGATGTCATTGAGTGATAGCATCACCTGTTATTGGTTAGGTAAGCTTATGAGAGCCTCCAGATTAACTGAAACCAGAGTTTAGGCAATGCCTACATGCATATAGTGAAAAGAGGTTATTGGGGGAATTAACTTGGGGAAAATGGATATTATGTAATTATGAATTGTTGTATTTATTTCCCCCCATATCTGGAGTGCTGTGGTGAATGCTAAATGTCTAGATAAAGAGGACTTCTTTAATTCATTCTGGGAGGGCTTTGGAGAGAAGGAAGAATAGATTCATCTGAACCAGTAGGAGGGGTGAAGTTGCAGAAAGTAAGGATGTTATCTGTAGCTAAGGACTGGAACCATAATTTGTTGGTATTAGGCTTCAGCTTGGAATGTTTGGGGATCCGGGGACCTCATTCCCAAAGGCAAAGAAAAAATCAATTCATAGGATAGTCTAGCTCAAAGGGCCTTTAGAGATTATTTAATGCAATTCCCTACCTCTCCCCAACTATTTTACAAATCAGGACACAGTCCCTGAAAGGTCACACAGGTAGTCAAAGCAAGGATATAAACTAGATGATCTGATTACAAATCCAAATCTCTTGCAACTGCACCAAATTGCCCGATGTAAATCAAATTTTCCTCCCTCTAATCAATAGACTTCTCTTTTCAAATCTTTTTTTTCAAAAATGTTCAATCTTTTTGTTTCTACATCACTTTCTGAATATTTCCTTTTCCTTTTTCATCCCCAGAAAACATTTGTCCCTTCTAACAAAGCTTTTTTTAAAAAAAACACCAAAAAAGCCAAAAAACTCAATTCAGCAAAACCAACACACTGCATCTGCAACATTCCAGGCACGTAGTACCCCGCATTCCCAACAAAAGGAGGGAGGTGAATTTTCTCACTTCTTCAGAATCAGTCTTAGTCATCATAATTAGCATTGTTCAATTTCAGTTTATTTTTCTTTTAGTGGATGTTCTTGTTTATTTTTTTTCTCTGAAATTTCTTACGTTTAAATTTTCTTCTTAATCTTTCATCCTAGATCTTTTTTGTGTGTGTCTAAACTAATTTTCATCTCTGTATTTATATCCTCAACTCCTAATAAATTGTTTGATTATTCTACATTTCCCTTTTTATTTTCATAGTTTGTTAACCCAACCCTGAAAGAATATGAATGTTTCTACAATTAGTTTCACTATGTATAGGCTTTTACATTTCAGTAAACTTTTCTTTTATGAATTTAGATGTTATTTCACTTGGTGCATATGTTTAATATTGATACTGTCTCAATGTCTATAACAGCCTTGGTTCTAATGTATCATCTCTTAATATTGTGAATTTTTATTTATTTTTCCTTTGATAACATGATTATAATTCTTGACTTTTTAGAATTCCCTGATGTGTAGTGAATTTTTTTCCAGTTTCTTATTTTATTATCTTGTATTTTTACATATTTATTTTATGCATCAAATTGTTGAGTTTTGTTTATTCCTGCCACTATTTTGTCTATTCATGGATAATCATCAAATTATATAACCTCTTCACATTTAAAGTAAATATGACTGCTAGGATTATATTTTCCTCCCCTTTCCTTCCTCTCTTTTCATTTGACTCTTTCCCTTCCATCAACTTAATGATCCTTGAAATGTTTTGTGGTACTCATTTCCAACAAGTTTTTATTTACTTTGCTGTCTTCTGCATTTCTATCTTTTACTGGTCTCTTCTGAAATTACATTGACCAATGTCTGTGTGCTTCCTAGTGCTTTCTCTATTTTTCTATTTCCCTTGTGAAGGTAAAGCTCTGGAGTTCTAGATTCGAACACTCTCATCCATTTTATATGTTACTGCTTTTGTACTTGTATATATGTGACCAGACATTACACAGAGCATGTTCAAGGGTCCTCCGTTTCCAAAGACCACTTGTGCTTTGAGGATAATGAGTGATTCAGTATTGCTCTGGAATGATGCAGAAAAAACCCTGCGTCGCCTCTCAGGACAGCTGCAGTGGGCAGGGCTATATGTCAGTTTATAAAGGAGATATAATTGAGACCCACCTTCTTACTTCAAGCTTTCTAATGTTGGACAAGTAGTTCCTTCTGACAATAGACTTCCCAAGAAAGGGGTTGGGAAGAGGCTAAGCTCCTACAACACCAAGCCAAACACATATGATCAAGTGCTAACAGGCAGGAAATCTCTTCCTATGTTCCATGCATGCATTCAACTTTTATTTTATTTTGGTTTAGTTTTGAGCTCTTTTCTTTCTTTGTTTCACTTACAGAAATATCAGTTAATGAAGTTATTATATCCTAGGTCATGAAGCCTACTCTTATCCCCTTGCCCTTACAATGGCTGTTATTCGTCCTTCATTTTCAAAAGAGGAGCAATGACAAACCAGAGTAAAATCTTGACTTTACAACTCTTATATTGTCTCTCTGGGCTTATGAGCTACCAGTAGCTGGATACTCTTGAAGACATCCCTTCTCCTAAGATATGATCCAGTTCTGGAAAGTACAAAAATTCTTTGGAGAAAGTGGCCTCCAATTATTATGTCTTTAGATGAATCTCATTTACTCACTGTCTCTCATCATAGATGTATACTACCACTTTTCAACCCTATGAGAATATTTCAGTGAGACTTTTCCACTGTCCCCTTTCATAACGGTCCTTTCCAACTTTTTCTTGTATTCTGTTTTCACTACAGCAATCACCTCTACTCCCATCCCCACTAAATAAAGACTAAATAAATTATTATGCATTCTCTTCTTAACAAAGACAACTTAGGAAGTTTCTAATTCTCTTCTGTTCCTTGTCTTCCCTTCCCTTGCTCAATTTTCCATTTTGTTATTCCTGTCACAAAATATATTAATTCACTTTTAGGGGAGAGTGAGACATAATCCCCAGAATATTAATTCAGCTTTTCTTACTTTACTTCACCTGCTTCTTTTAAGTCTCTTTAGACAATTTTTCCCTCAGATGGCACTTCTTTTTTTTTACATATTGGTCCAATTTCTTTTTTTAAAAAATATGCATGAAGTTTATTTCATTATTTAATCTTTTCTTGATAATTACATTAATTTATCTTTTCTTTGTTTTTCTTTTTTGGAGTATTGCAAGTCAAATATTCTCATTTCTAGGCTATTGTTTGTTATTGTTGTTATCTTGTGATGATCCAATTGTTTCTTTTTCTTAAAGAAAAGATGACTTTTCAATAATGAGTAGTCCTAGCTTATAGGATATTTTATTTAGGGATGAAATTTGGAAATATAGATCTAGAACAGGAAAGAACCTTAATTGTCCTGTCAAATCCCCTGTTTCACAAATGAGAAATGAGGTCAGTTATGGTTAAGGTCCAAGTGTGTGATTGTATGTTCAATATTCCTTTTGCTGCATCAGACAGCAGAAGCCTTTAATTCTTTTGCTTTTTAACATGCATGAACGATTTCCCCTCAATAGAAGCAGCATGTTTTTTTTTAATTCAAGGTCTATTGTGTTTTGAGGTTATGTATTAGGAAGTATTACATTATTTTGCAACTACTATACTTCCCATACTATGAATGCTGGTAAACAAAACTGATATTAAATATATTGGGAGGGGTAATAAGGGCAACCCACCTGATCATTGTATTGGAACGTTGCTCATGGACCAAAGCATGCTCTTAGGCCTCTTTCTATGGGATATCCTCTCTGATTTTAGCTTCTTTCCTGTTTCATGAAAATTTTTATGTAGACATTTGTTAAGAGATATTGATCTACAAATTTGCTTCTCTGCTTTGACTTTTTCTGATATCTGTTTAAGATCTATTTTTTTTTTATCATTGATGGAATTTGAAGGGTTACCTTCTTTTCCTATTTTTGCAAATAGGATAACATCCTTATCCTCTTTCTTTTTTCCTCTTTTCCTTTTGCCATGGGCCATCCCAGAACTTATCCAGGATGGTCTGGTGGCTACTTCACTGCTCATACAGCTTAGATAAGTCATGACTCCTTTGCTTCAAATGAAAAGGAGAATCACCAGGCCTTACTATTATATCTGAATAACCCTTTAACTTAGCATCCTCCCTGAATCTAATGTCTTTTAGACCCCCAGCACCATCCTTCAATAAACTAACATTATCTGTGCCTTATCTATGTTTTCCAGAACTCTTAAGACATGTTAACTATTCTATCTCTCTGAAGCCAAATTTTCTGTTATGTGTTGTTTTCCTGGATTAGATTGAGAGCTACTTGGGAGCATGGATTGTCTTACCACTTCTGTTTGTATTCCCTATTCTTAACTCTGTGCTTAGCACATAGTAAGATCATAAGTGTGGGTTTTTTAAATTCCTATTAAAAAGTGAACTCTTTGAGGGGAAAATACTGTTTTTGCCTTTTGTTATGTCCCCAAGTGATTAATATAGTGCCTGATGTAAAATTAGTATTTATCAAATATTTTTTGACTAACATTGGAATTCAGTTGGGAATTCAACTTGTCTTGGGTTTTTTTTTTCTCTCATTTTGAGAATTCATTTAATGTTTATTCAATTTCTTTTCCTTGACTAAGCTATTTAACACTTTATTTATTATTCTAAGCATGTGATATTTTTGTAAATATACATGTTCCATTTAGAAGTTTTTGTTAGGAATCATAACATTTTCTGATCATTTACTTTTCATTATTAGAACATTTTTCATTTTTTTATATTATCAGTTTGGCTTTCATCTTTCTCTTTTTAAAATTAAATTAGCTGATGTTTTATTTCATATTAGAATTTTTAACAAAACAAAACTTTATTAATCTAATTTTTTGTTTTAATTTTTATTGATTTCTTCCTTGGTTTTTCTGAATTTGTATTTTTGTGTTTAGCTCAAGTTTTTGGTTTGCTTCTTTTCTAGTTTGTTGTAAGTGCATGCTTAACAATGATCTGCTCTTTCTTTTTCTGCTGTTAAAAGTATTTAGAGAAATAATTTTTCCTCTAAGGACTGCCTTGGCTTCATCCCAAAAGTTTTGGTATATTATGTTGTTGTCATTTTCTTTGAAATTATCTATTGTTTTTATTATTTGTTCTTGTCATTTCCCCCCACACACACTATTTTGCATTAAATTTTTAATTTGATTTACATTTTAATCCTTTCTATGAAAGTCCTTTATTAATTATAATTTATATTGTTATATGAGTCAATAAAAGTTGTGTTTGGTATTCTTGCATTTCTGAGTTAATTTGAGGTTTTAATCCCAGCACAAGATTTCAATCTGGAGTACTTGTACTCTTGGGGGGAATGAGAAGATAGTCAAGGGCATTAAGAGAATATTTAATAAATAACTTCTAGGTCCTCTTCCTTAAATAACCATGTTATCCCATTGAAATATTCCAAAAAGTCATGATGTTAATGAAAAAAATTAATGGAATAGAGAGGGAACTAGAGATGTAATTATGCTTTGAATAAAGATTTCTTTATTGAAAATTAATTAATCTCATAGTGCATGATAGACTCTAGAATTTATTTTCTTTCAGATTTAATAGGAGGTACAAGAACTGAAAAGAATTGAAATCCTAAGCACCTTGTCAATTTTTATAAAGATACCATATACAGATGAGAAATGTGTATTCTCCTTTCTAATCCCATTCAGTAATCACCAAAGATCTACAACTTTTCTTAAATTCTATTCAGACTCTGATCTTTCTTGTACTTTTTGTTTGATTCAGACATACGTGATATTAGAAAGTCATGCATTGAACTCCCCAAATTACAGTTTTTCTGTCTGTTTGATTCTGACTCACTGTAAATAGCAGTCATTTCTGTTTTGACCAGAAAGCCTGAGGGTTTTGCCCTCCCAAATTTATTTATTTAGGCTATTTTTTTTTAATTATGTGAAAAATGTCATTCTTTGCCTCAATTACTACCTCACCTTGATCACTGATTGGGTGTGGTCTCAGTAAAACTGAGATCTATTGAGAACCTTACTCTAAAAAGGCCAGAGTCTCCCATTGCATCCAGGGCCATTTCTAGTCATCCTGATCTATATTTGGTCACTGGGTCCTGATGGTTCTGGAGGGGAAAGTGAGGGAGGTGACTTTGCACAGCCCTCTCTCACTTAAATACAATTCACTTGTGTGTTGTGGCATTACTTCCCTGATGTCTTCAAGAAAGAAAGAAAAACAACACAGTCTATAACAACATAATTCAATTAACTTTTTCTTTAAGTCCTAGGACTTCATTCCATCTACTATATATGTGTTCATATTTATGTTATTTTGTTGTCTTTGTTGTTTTTAGGTATATTGTTATTTCCCTGTATATCTACCATGTCTGCTTTTACTGTTGGCTTTTCTAAAATCATAATTGCTATCCTTTTTTGAATTCACCTGAAGAATAATGAATTCAGAGTCATCTCCTCATTTTAACTTTGTGTGAATTTTTATGTTGCATTTTTATATTATATTTCTTGTAAACAACATATTGCTGGATTTTGTTTACTAATCTACTACTCTCTTCCATTTTATGGATGAATCCATTCCATTCATATTCAGGTTTATGATTGTTAATTGTGTACTTCCTTCCATCATATCTTTTTAAGACTTTTTCCTTTCTTCTACCCCTCTCTTTACAAAGAAGAAAAAAGTTAAAGAGAAGGAATGTGATCAACACTAGTGATCTGTAATTGAAGTGATGTTTCCATTCCACTGCACTTCTTTTCTTCCCCTTGCCCAGACACTGATTACTAGTTCTTATCTTTTTTTTTCTTTACTAGTCATTCTCCCCTCATTATCCTCTTATAATCCACCCTCTAATGATATTTCTTTAGCTCGTGATGATTGTTTCTCTGAATGTATTGACACCCTAAAAACATCCTTCCCTTTTTCTCTGTTCCTGTTTTCTACTAAATTTAATGTTTTTCTACACCAAACTCTGCATGTGTCCTGCTCTTTCTAAAGTATTTATCCTTCTTTCTTTCAGATCTCTTATTTCATTCATTCTTTCTTTCTTTCTTTTTTTTTTTTTTTTTTACTTTTTGCTTCTTTTCTTTTAAATACTCTTGTTCTTGTGGCAAAGCTTTTGTCATTTTTTCCCCTGAAGTCCTGCTTGCACTTGTGGAGGAGTTACTTTCTTTTCAGGATCGGATTTTTGGGTGTCTTTGGATCTATAATAATTCCTTCAGGTCATGATGTCTTCTGTTTGGCCATATCACCATTCTCAGTTTCTGAACTGGTTTCAAAACCAGGTTATATACCACCCCTCCTACACTCTTGGTTGTCAGATACCAAGGAGTTCTGCACTCAGTTTCAGGGAGGAACTTTTATGTTACATCCTACTTCTTTTAAAAGATTCATTTCTTTTTTGAATAATTCTAGAATTTCTTGTAGTGGTTCCATAATCGCTAAGGAATCTGAAAAATATTCCTCACTAGAAATTTTTAGTCACTTTTCTTCATATATGGTGCAATATCTTATAATATTGAGATAACTAGGTGATACAGTGACTTTAATTCTTTTTTAATTTTTATTTATTTATTTTTAATAATTATAACTTTTTATTGACAGAACCCATGCCTGGGTAATTTTTTACAATATTATCCTTTGCACTCACTTCTGTTCCAACTTTTCCTCTCCCTCCCTCCACCCCCTCCCCCAGATGGCAAGCAGTCCTATACATGTTAAATATATAGTGACTTTAATTTTTAACAGCAAGAAAGCCTGAATTCAAATCCTGCCTTAAAACTTCCTATGTGATCCTGGCAAGTTATTTAACCTCTATGTGCCTCAGTTTCTTCATCTGGAAAATAGGGATAATAGCATCTATCTTATAGGTTTATTGCAGTACTTTGAAAATCTTAAAGTTCTATATAAATGGTAGCCAATATTTTTTCCTTTAATTTTTGCTCATTTTTATTTTAGTCTGAGTTTTATGGTCTTTTTAATTGCTTTGGGAGATAAACTTGAATATAACCTTTTTCACTTGGACTTTTTGTCTTAAAGTTTTTTTTGTGTGTTCCCACTACAATAATTTTTTTCCTTCTTTCTTTCTTACTTTTCACCCAGAGGGTCCCATTCCATTCTATTGCTATGTAGATTCTTTAAGTTGTACATCTTCATTTTCCTTGGGGGTGTTGGGCTTGGCAGTATCCCTTACGGGAATATACTCCTATATGAAGACTCATGCCAGATGAGTTTCTAGTCCCCCTTTCTCTTTGACCCTTTTCTTTCTGTTTGACTCTGTACTCAGCTATGTCTTTGTCTGACATTCTGATGATAAATTTCTTAGTCTCTTTCATTTAGTCTTTTCCCCCAAATGAGTCTGCTTCTCTGTTTAAACAAAATGTCTAGAGTTTTCCTCCTTACCAAAATGATACAGATTCATATCTCTGATGATTAAGAGGACCAGGATTCAAGTCTTGACTGGTTATTCTAAGAACACTAATAAATACCAAAGGCATGATGGACATGGACAAATTATGTAACTTACCTGGCTAGCTGAGCTGTTTCCTTGACCTAACTTTCCTGGTCAAGATTATCTCCCTCTCCAGCAGAGATAAAATTCACCAGTTTTAGTACCTTCCTGGCCAAGTGAGAGCCAGAATTCATCTTATTCATCTCCTACTTTAGGTAAACTTCTATTCAATCATCTGGATCATTGAGAACTCCACCTCTACTTAAGACCCTCCAAAGAAGTTCTTAATTTTATGGTTTAGGAAATTCTATTTAACCTAAATTCCCTGTTCTATAGCTCCTAAGCCTATTTCTCTTGTAGTGATTTGATGATAGTGTTGGGGCTATTCCTTTCTCTCCCCAAATCTTCAGTGTTCTGAGCAGATTCATTCAATCTATTCTTTCCTCATTTATCTTGTCACTTATCCTTGGGCTTGCTCTTTTATAGCAAGAGTGAATTTGGGTTGAAATGACTGAATTTCTGAACTTTACTTGAGGTACATTCCCTACCTTTTTTTTTTTCTGGAAGGGCCCTTGGAAGAAAAATTAAGGGAACCTTAGGGACAAAGTCATGTCTTAGAGCTCACAGGAAGAATGAGTCCTCAGAAAGGAGAAAACCCCAAGTGAGGGACCAATTGTTCTTTACTTTGTGTGATTCAGTCTGTGAGTCAGTTCTAATGCTGGAGTCAGATCTGAGTTCAAATTACCCCTAATGTTGACAAATGTGTGATCTTGAACAAATCATTTAACTTCTTCAAACCTCAGTTTTCCAGTCTGTAAAGTAAGGGAGTTGCACTCTGATTTTTTTTAGCTCTAAATTTATGATCTCTTTTTAGCTACCAAATGTTAGATAAACAAAGATGAATTGCAAAGAAGAAACAATTTGCATTGGTAGAAGGAGTTTCCACCCAGAGAGTTTAATAGGTCAGTGGAATCACAGGTCTGGTTCAAAATAAAATAGTCATTCGAGTGAGGAAAAGAGGGGCAAGCTAATAGTAATACTAATAACAACAATAGCATTTTCATAGCACTTGAAGAATTTGCAAAGAATGTTTCAAATATTACATATTTTTATTTTTTATCTTATTCTTCCAAATACATACCAAAACAGTTTTCAACATTCACCTTTGCAAAACTTTTTGTTCCAAATTTTTATCCCTCTTCTCCTCCTTCTCCAAGATAGCAAGTAATCTGATATAGGTTAACCATGAACAATTCTTCTAAACATATTTCCATATTCTTGCAGTATAAGAAAAATCAGATCAAAAGGAAAAAAAAACATGAGAAAGGGAAAAACCACAAGCAAGCAAACAACAACAAAAAAGGTTAAAAATCCTATGTTTTAAACACATTCAGTTTTCATAATTTCTCTCTTTGGATGAGGATGGCACTTCTCATCATGTCTATTAGAATTAAATTACCTCATACAAATATCATCTCATTTTATCCTCATTACAATCTTGGGAGGAACTTGACAGTGACATAATTGAAGTAGATAGAGCTTAAAACGGGATCCCCTCCCCAACCCCAAGATTACAAAGCTACTATATGTCTAAGGTCACATATAAATTTAGTTCTAACTCCAGATGCAGGACTTTCTACACACTGCACCACCTAGCTGCCATAGAGTGTAATAGAGGAATAATGCATCTAGACCAGATTTTATATTAAAAGTCACAAAATATGAATGGACGCAGAAGAAAACCTTTAACATTTTTTGAAAAAATCTTTTTGAGAAGGCTTTATAGGAGGACACAGGAAAGAAAAGTATAGGTTGAACAAGTGAGGACAGGAAGCAATTTTGTGCCAGTTCACAGCATACCCACATTAATGGAGTCAGAGCTTCATTGCAGCAAAAAAATATAACTCAAACCATGGGGAAAATTCTTTGCTAGAAATTTTATTAGTGTAACTGATGTATTAAACTGTCGTAGAGTTACATATATCTTCAAACTAATATTTCAAACTAAAAAATCTATGATGACAAAGTGAAATGTGGAAAATAAATAGTTTATTACCAACAAATGAAGAAAAGTGTAATAGATGTATGACTTTGCTGTAGACTTTACTCATATTTTTATGGTTTTCTAAGAGTAAAATATAAAACAAAAATTGACAGCTTTTTTGCTTTATAAGGTTTTTGAACATTGTTTATTTCTATAAAGATTTCATTCAGAAAGAAAAAAATAAATTTATGATTCTTTCCCCCCTTATTTTTCTTGACTCCTGTCTACTTCTGTTTCTTCTATGACTAACATTTCTGTTTTCTTTCTTCCCCTTTATTTTTCTTCTTTTTCTTGTATTCCTCCAATAATGCCCTTCATTCTCCTTCCTCCCATTATTGATCCTAGAATCACAAAATTAGAAGGAACCTAAGACTCAAACCATGCCTGAAGGATATGTACTCTCTCCAACATTCCAACATGTAGTCTTTGATCCTCTTCTAAATCTGCAATGACAGGAAATTCATTATTCTAAAAACAATCCATCATCTTTCCTCTCTCTTTCTTATTACCTGTCCTCTTCTTTTTCTTTCCCCCTCCCTTTTTTTTCTTTTCTTCCCCTCCCCCCTATTTCATAACCATATAAACAAAGCACTAAGCTGGCAACCAGATCACATAGAGTTCTTCTCCAAGTTTCATTCTGTGATATTTTGATCTAATCCTCTTTGGATTCCATTTGTCCATCTATAAAATTGGAAAATTCTTGTGAGAAGGGGAAAGAGCATTAGATTCAGAGGCAAAAGAACAACTTGACTTGAATCCTCAATTCAGCAACTTGTGTGACCGCCTTCAAATTATCTAATATCTTTATGCTTCTATTTTCTCACTTAGAAAATTTTCTTTTTGTCGCTTTGTTACTCTGTAAACCCCTTTCTAGGTCTTTTTGTATGATCGTGGTGTGCTTCCTCTCCTTCTCATTCTCCAGGGAACTAAATGATGAGTTAAGTGTTGTGTATCTGTGTGTGTATGTAGAACAAGAACTCCTTTTTTCCTTAATGACAGACTCTCTGCTTATTTTCCACAGGTTTCAGTGGTTAATAAGGCCCCTGGGACAGAGGGGCAGCAACAGACAAATGGAGAGAAGAAGGAGTCTCCATCAGCTCCCTTGGCCCCTCCTACATATGAGGAAGCTACTTCAGGGGAGGGGCTAAAGGCTGGGGCCTTCCCTCCACCAGCCCCAACAATGCCATTTCACCCTAGTTGGGCATATGTGGATCCAAGTGAGTCTCCCCAACCCTGGTAGGTTGGACTGTTGGGGGTGTGGTGAAATCTGATGGGAAAACCTAGAAAAAAGTATGGAAGCCATCTACTGTACTATTGTTGTAATGGTATCAGTTAGTCAGCATCAGTTCCTAAGATTTAAGGCAGTGGAAGAAATGGGAGAGGACATACTATATTTTTGTTCTTGGGAAGGCTATGGTGGAAGGATAGGAAAAGAATGACAGAAGAAGGACCAAACAAGAAATTACAGATTAGGATTCTGGTTCCCTATCCAAAGAGAGAAGAGGAAAAAGGGAAAAGGGAAAATTTTCTAAAGAAAGAGATCATTGAACAATCCTTAAGTAAGGACAATAGCTTGTGAAGATTCAGAAGTAGTAGTGGCTAAGGTATCTGGGATTTGGACTGAACCAGAGAACCATGGGAGTTGACTCTCTAGATTAGAAGGCACAGGGAAACAAGGTCTGGAAATAGGTCTTCTAAACTACTTATTGATGACATCTCTTAACATCTTCATTTTTTTTAATTTCCCATATCCAGATCTATATTGTTTCCCAGAAAGTGCATTTCACTGGGACAAATAGAAGTCTTGGCATTTCTCCAGCCTCAATATCCTGGATTCAATGGGTTCTGCAGTCCAGAACCAATCTCTGCCCTGGTTTCTTTGTTTCTTTTTGTCAATACCTATACCTTCCTCTCTTCTACAACTTCAGCTCTAGAACATTGAAATAGAGAGGAGTCTCAGAAAATACCTAGAGGTTCCTTAAGACTTCACATGTCCTTAGCTCAATGTTAGGGGGACCCATTCCATAGGATCTCCCTCTTTGTAAGACTCTAACTCTTTCTTCTTTCTCTCCCCTTCCCTCCCCTCTACTCTCTTTCTTCCCTTCCATTCTTCTTTTCTCTTCCCATATCTTCCACTTTTGGTGACCATTTCCACCTGTTTCTAGTCTAAGGGGAAATTTGGAATTTGAGAGAAAGAGGAAGGAAGTAAAGCATATATTAAATGCCTGCTGTGTATTCGGCATTATGCTAACATTTTTCAAATGTTATCTTATTTAATCCTCACAACAACCCTGAAAAGTAGGTGCTATTATGATCCCCATTTTATAATTGAGAAAACTGAAACAGGGATTAAGTAACTTGCCCAGGATCACATAGCTGGTAAATCTCTGAGACTAGATTTGAATTCAGGTTTCCCTGACTCCACTTCTAGCTTCTGTCTGGACTTAAGTGCAAAAGAATGAGTATAGAATGTTGCCTTTTTCACCTATGAGTGGGGATATAGGTTTCTGATTCTACTCATTGATGGAAGGAAAAGAGAAAATAGTAGAAAGGCTTAGAAGTTGAAGTTTCTAAGGACTCCAGAATTGCCTAAAGGATAACAGACCATCTTCTTCAAATTCTGTTTTTTCCAAATGCCCCCAAGACCACTGTGGGGAGAACAGCTTCAGCCCCACCCATCCACTCTAGAGACAGGCCAAAAGAGAGCTAGGAAATACTAACCACCTTCTTCTGAACCATTGGGCTGGCAAAGTTGGATGACCTATGATCTCTACCCCAATCAGAGACTCTTGTCCCTTACCTGGCCCCATGGCTACTTTTGTTAGGAAGCATTTGAAAAGCTTTCCATAGACCTCTGGGGGCTTGGAAAGAATACTGACCTTTTATTTTCTTTCTCATTTTTTTCCTTTTTTATCCTTTTCTTGTGTAGCATGATGATTGTGAAAATATATACAGAAGAATTGTACATGTTTAACATATATTGGATTACTTGCTGTTTGAAGGAAAGGAGGGGGAAAAAGTGGGAACACGAGCTTTTGCAAGGCTGAATTTTGAAAATTATCTATGCTTTTTGAAAACAAAAAGCTTTATAAAAAAGAAAAAACCTAAATAAAACTAAATATTATTTTAAATACTCAAAACACTTTAATAAAAAAATGAATGCTGCCCAAATTTGAAAATCACTTAATCCTTGAGTAGATCCCATCCCACCAAGCTACTTAATCTATGCCTTCAACCATATTCTAGACATTACCTTTTTCTGATAAACCTACTAGGAGTATCTTTTGGTCCTGAATTCCAGGAGAGGACTCAAGATAATTCTGATGTCAGGAGTGGTGTTTCTCCACTTCTGGCATTCTTCCTCACTAAAGACTAACTGAATCACAGCAAGTTTGGGGTATACTGAAGGAGTACAAAATTTAGATTTGCATAGTTCCAGCTCTCTTAGAATTCATGGTCTCTAAGGAAGACACAACCCATATATAAGTAATTTAAATAAAAAATAGTACAGAAGTACAAACAAAATAATGCCACAGGTTTGAAGTGGGCACTGGGAAGACATCTTTGGCACTTGAATTGTTAAAAAAAAAAAAAAGAAGAAGAAGAAGAAGAAGAGCATTCCAAGTATATGGAGAAGTGAGGATAAAGGCCTGGAAATGGAAGAATGCAGAGTGTCTACAGGGATGGTATGCCATCCCTGTCTTGACACCCCCTGCCATCTGTCTTGACAGTAACAAAAAGGGAAAAATTGGCTGCAAAGATTGAATGGGGCCAATTTGGAAAACCAAGAAACTAAACTAAGTGTTCAGACTTATATTGTGTTGCAATGGGAAGCCATTTTTTAGCAGAAGAGTAACATGAACAGATTAATCAATCAGCAACATGTGTGTACATGCTGAACACAAAAAGGATCTATCTGGCCACAATAAGAAGAATAGATTTAGTTGAGAGAGAATAAAGAGGGGCAGCTAGGTGGCACAATGAATAGAGCACCAGCCCTGAAGTCAGGAGGACCTGAGTTCAAATCTGGTCTAGATACTTAATAGCTATGTGACCCTGGGCAAGTCACTTCACCCCAACTGCCTCAGCAAAAAGAGAGAATATAAAGGCAGAAAGACCTTTCAGTAGGTTATTGCAGTAGTAATTGTGAGTAGTAGTAGGTCAGTAGGATTAGAGAAAAAGTAACAAATGGGAGAGATAATATTAAAGCCAACAGTATTGACAGAATTTAATAAGAATAATTGGGGCAGTAAGGTGGCACAGTAGATAGAACACTGGGCCTATAGAGGGAAATACTCATCTTCCTTAGTTCAAATCTTGTTTCAAATGCTTACTAATTGTGTGACCCTAAGTGAGTCATCACCTGTTTGCCTCAGTTTCCTCATCTGTACAATGAGCTGAAGAAGGAAATGGCAAGACACTGCAGGATCTTTGGATCTTTGCCAAGAAAGCCCAAAATGGGAGTACAATCAGTCAGACGCAACTGAACAATAAAAATAAAAGTGATAAATAAATAAATATATATGTATAAAATCATACTTAATTTGTGCTAAGTACTTCATAATTATCTTATTTTATCCTCAACCACGAGAGATAGATGCTGTCATCACCCCCATTTTACAGATGAGGAAACTGAGGCCAACAGTAAAATAATTTGCCCAGAGTCACAATGCTAGTATCTGTGGCTAGATTTGAACACAGGTCTTTCCAACCTCAGGCCCAGCACTCTATCCACTGTGCCACTTAGAACTTGGTTGATTGAATATGAGAAACATAGGAAAGGGAAGAGTGGAAAATAACTGTAAGATTACAAGCATTGAGAAATTGGGTGAATTGTGATAAAAAAGAGTAGCATTAGAAGGAGTCTTGAGGTTTTTTAGGAGAAAGAGAATAGACTTGGTTTTGAATGGGTTGAATTTGAGGGACATTCCTGTTGGGACTTCCAGTTAGAGGTGGTTGTAAAAGATATGGGTTTAGCCCACTATAGATGCTTATTAACTTCAAGAGTGGTTGTAGATTTGGGAACCACCTAAAAAGAAGTTATGGGTCAAGGTCTTTTGGGACACAAAGAAGAGAAACAAAGTCTGATCAAGCAGTTGTAAAGAAAAGCTCTGGACACAGGTGCTAAGGGGAAGGAAACTGAGAACTTGGGGGATGATGCTGAAATCAAAGAAAAGTTCTTTAAAAAGAGCTCATAGAATAGCAGATAAATGAGGGAGAAAGGGAAAAAGGTTCCCAAAGAACAAATGGAGCAGTCCATTTGAAAGTTCAAGGATAAAGCTGATGGAGAAGCATGAGGAATAAGGACAAAGCCATTTGTGTTTCATGATCTGATGCCCTTCTCTACAGATAGCAGCCCTGGCTATGGAAGTGGTGGGTACTCTGGAGATCCTGAGATCTTCACTACCTTCAGCTGGGATGATCCTAATGTGAGAAGAATATTTGTCCGAAAGGTAAGTCACCCCCTTCCCCCCTATCCTATCCATGTCTTTAGGGAAAACCTGGATATTTTATATTCTGGGGACCCTCCTTTCCCCAAGATGCACTCTTTATCCTTTCCCCAATGGGTCCCACTTTTCATCCCCTTTATTTGGTGGTTTTTTGCTCCCTGTGATGGGCTCCATCTTCACCCTTTTCCAGTATCTACCAGAGAAGTAAGGATTTATCTAGATCAGCCACTCAGGTCTTAGATTGGATCACTTGTTCATATTGCTGCATGGAAAGCTGAACTCCCATATATAACATGTGGATGGCCTAGACTTGCCAGGTTCTGAGAAGCTCATTTCCTATTGCTGAGTATCCTTTCTTCCTTTTACCTTTTTTCCTAACAGGTTTACTCCATCCTAATGATCCAGTTGCTGATGACTGTGGGAGTTGTGGCTCTATTCACTTTCTGGTGAGTTTGGTCTGTGGCTTCGGTTTTTCCTTTCCCTTCAGGGTAATCAAAGTAAGATCCTTCATTTCTAGTAGTAGACGCCATTAGAACAAGCATACCAGCTAATGCCAAGGAAGCAACGAGCACTGGATCTCAAGTATAATAGCTACTAATATTTATATAGTGCTTTAAGACTTGCATTTGTTATCTCATTAGGTCCTCATAAAAGCAACTCTGTAAGGAAGATGCTGGCTGTAAAAAATTGACTTGCCCTCAGTCACATAGCTAATAAATGTCAGAAGTTGGATTTGAATTTCAGGTCTTCCTGAATTCCAAATACTGCACTCTGTTATTCACTGTTTTACTTAGCAGCCTCCCTGAAGAAACTAGATGGTAGATGTACAAAAAATCAGGTGACAGACCTAAAATATATAACTAGGTTTGTTTCACTCTAGGGAAGAACTCTGTGTATCTCTTCCAAGTTTAGTGTCAAAGGAAGGGACCTAGGTATTATGGAGGTTCAAGAGGAAAGACCTGAGGGAAAAGAGGGCAGGATCTTTTCTGGCCCCAGAATTACCTAAATGGATGATCCAGACCCAGGACTCAGGCTTTCCTTCACACCCCCATATTAGACAGTAGTCCTCTTCATAGGAAGAATCAGGTTAGAAAAATATCATCTAAAGATCTTTATAGATTATAAAATTATAGCTTGTTTTTTTTTCTTGGGGCTTAGAACAGGAAAAAGAAATATAATACTTATTCTCTCTAATTTCCTCTCTCCTCCTCTCTCTTTTTCTCCTGCAGTGAACCAGTCAAGATGTATGTTCAGAGCAATCCTGCCTGGTACTGGGCATCCTAGTGAGTATTGCAAGCGGGCCTTTTTCTGGATTGGGTCAGAAAGCCATTTCCCAGAGAATCTAGACATAGAGATCCTGCTCTTCCAGGACCTCCCTAATTGCCTCCCACTAGCTAAGAGGTGTCGGACACAGAACCATATCCCCAGGAATATCCCATGACCTCTGCCATTCAAGAGAGCCTAGATGCTCTTCTTCTCAAAAAGGACTGTACCAATCAAGGCCCTCAGAAAGACTCAGATGGTAGGAATGTGAGACTCTGAACCACTGATAATGGTAGAATCCTACAACTTGAAGTCAGAAGAGGACATTTAGGGAAGTAGTTTCCAAACTTTAATTAATTTTTTTATAGAGCATTGTCCATCTTTATTATAATCAATAGGGCCATGCTTCTGTCAAGTTTTTCATAGAATGACATTTGTAAATGATTTTATTAGCTCCTATTCAAATAAAATTAAGAATTTATTACAGTTTTATAACACAAATCTTATAAAATACCTAATAAAAAAAGCCCACTAAATAATAATCATTTTACCAGGTTCATTATCACAGGATTACACATCAAGAGATAAAAAGGACCTTAATGGTCATTTCTCATTTTACTATTAAGAAAATGGAGTTCCAGAGAATAAATGACCAGTTGAAGGTCACAAAGGTAATAAGGGTCAGAGTCAAGATTTGAAATCAAGTCTGTTTATACAAGTCTACTGCTCCTTCCATTATATCATATTGCCTCCCAAAAGGGAAAGGGAAAAATATAACAGCCCCCAAATCATTCAGCCTCCATCTCAGGGCATTCTGGGTATCTGAGGTTTAGATTATCTCCCTACACTTAAGAATAGTCACTTGAAAAGGGATTGGCCTGGGAATCTCCTTCATTTTCCTCTCTACCATGACAAATCATATTTCTATAGTACTTAGAGATAAACAAAATTAGACTTTACTCCTTTGAGATTATTTTCATCCCTTTAAGAAAGGAAGACCTTGTGTGAGATCTACTTAGAGAAGGAAAAACTGATCATAGAATTTCAGTTATGAGAAAAATGCTGAACAATGATAGTAATTTTAGGAGTGATCCACTTGCTAGGTACCCACTTAGTATTCCAAATAAATCAAAAGTATTCCCAGCCTTCTAAGAAGGCCCTCTTGTAAAAAAGAGGGGAATGGCTTTGGTAATTGGTTTTAAAAAAAAAAAAAAACTTGAAAAAATATAACTTGGTAATTTGGTGATAAAAAAAATTTGGATAATTCTGGTCAAATCTATGCAGGCACAAGCTCCAAATAATTCCAGTGAAAAAATATACACTGGCCTCAGTTTAAAAAAAAAAAATTTTGTGCTGTTGCCTGAACTGTCTAGACAATCGGCTTGTATAAATTTAGCCTGTAAGAGTTCCTGGGAGCTGAGGCTGAGGAGCCAGATGGGTGAGGGAGGAGGATCCAGGATCTAGGGAAAAAACCCAGAACAGAACGACCCTTATCATGATCTTAAGCATTCAAGAAATATTTACTGGGCACTTCTGCTAGGCACTGTGGGTGATAAAGGAGAGACATCAGACTAGGTCATTGTCCTTTAAGAACTTAGAATGTTGTTGGGGAAACCGATTGTGTGAAAAAAAATAATTAGTAATACAAGGAAATATTTGATTAGTGCTAAATGACATTAAAAGCTATAAGAGTTCACAGTAAGAAGTGGGCAGTGGCTGGGTTAGAGGAGACTTCCTAAAAGAGATGAGCACTGAAGTGCAAAGAAAAAGAGATTGGGAGGAGTATTCCAAGCAGGAATTCTCACAGTGTGTTTAGGCTTCAGTAACTAGAACAGCATTGATAGGATCATGGACTTAGAGTAGGAAGAGACTTCACACTTTACCTGTTTTTTTACACATGTAGAAACTAACATAGCCAGGTGGTACACTGCCTAAATTGAAATCTGACATCAGATACTAGGTGACAGACCTAAAATATATAACTAGGTTTGTTTCACTCTGGGGAAGAATTCTGTGTATTTCTTCCAAGTTTAGTGTCAAAGGAAGGGACCTAGGTATTATAGAGGTCCAAGAGGAAAGACCTGAAGAGAAAAAGGGCAGGATCTCTTCTGGCCCCAGAATTACCTAAATGGGTGATCCAGACCCAGGACTCAAGCTTTCCTTCACATCCCCATACTAGACAGTAACCCTCTTCATAGGAAGAATCAGGTTAGAGGAGACTGTGGGACCCTGGACAAGTCACTGTCCTGAGCCTTAGGTGGGAAGGAAACTACCAGATACTGTGCTAAGTGCTTTACACTCATCTCTTTTGATCTTCACAACAACACTGGGAGGTAGATGCTACAATGATTTCCATTTTACAGTTGAGGGATCTGAGACAGACATGGATTAAATGACTTGTACAGGGATGAGAACAGAACTCAAATGCAGGTTCTCTGCCTCCAGAGGACCATTCTTTACACTACACTATACTGAATGTAGGAGATTAGCACATTTGGAGAAGCATATTAGGAATGGATTAGGGAAGGCCTTTTCAATATCTGACTCAGAAATTTGTATTTAATCCTGCAGTATCCTCTATCTTTCAGAGGATGATGCCATTATCCCGTCTTCCCCTTCCTCCTTTGGAAAACTGATGTAAGAATAGAGCTAAGCAGTGGTCACTGTTTAGCCAACTACATGAAAAACAACAGTAAACTGAGAGATGGCAAAAATTTCTTAAGACCCAGGGTTCTTAACTTTTTTGTGTCTTGGACCCTTCTGGAAGACTTGTGAAGCCTATAGAATCTTTATCAGAAGAATTGTTTTTAATGCATAGGAAAAAGTGGCGATTTGTTTTTTTTGCAAAAGTCTTGGGAAAATATTTTTTAAATTACAAAAATAGTTGATTATATCAAAATGTAGTTATAAAAATATTTGTAAAAGATCATGGACTCCAGATTAAGAGTAGCCCCCTATAAAGGCTATAGAGCCATTTGCGCCTCAGTATTTCAAAGCAACCTGAACTCTGCCCCCACCTCCCACAAGAGTGCTAAACTGATGAGGAAGGTTCTCCCACTGAAACCCAGATTTGCACATGCTGCCCCAATTCCAACTGTTTGACCCTTCTTAAGAAATCATTGTTTAGAAGAAATATCACCCTAGAGTATTGCTGTGTATGTGTGTGTGTGAAGGAGGGAAGGACAGATTAATTCCCTCCTGCATGTGCTTTCAAGCTAATGAGGTCTCCCTGGGACTTCAACCAGCATGGCTGGTTGGCATGGTTCCCTTGTCATGCGCAGCATCTTGTGCTAGACCAGCCTGGAAAATAAGCTTTGCCCTACATAACCACGGCGGTGTGGAAATAAGGCATCAAGCCTAATGAGAAATGCAATCTCCTTGGCTCTAGCTCTCAGGGCTCCTCTGCATGAGTTGCTATGGGAATTTCTGTCTGGAGAAAAACTCTGAGACTGTCAGCTCCCATGAGACTTGCCCCCAACCAAGGTGAAAGGGGACCAGAAGAGAGGCCTTGGGAGGAGATTAAGTAGCCTTGAGAAATAGGAATATGGTCATCACGGATTGGATGGCAAGAGAGAAATGTCTGTGTACTTAATTGCAGAAACCTCCTCTCCTGCTGCAGAGGGGTATGGGGTATTGAAATAGAGATGTTAATTATGGGTGGGTGTGGGGAGGGGAGTTAAGGTGACCTTGATAAGTTTCCACACAGCTTTGCTAGGGAGTTGGGTTGGGAGGCCTGAACATGAACAGAACTTTGGGGAAGTTAGCCTAGGAAGGCTGCCTGGAGGAGGTGGCTTGGGGGAAGATGCTCTGGATAGCAACTCTAGGTTTTGGCCAACACAAATAAAACTAATATTTCACACCTTCAGTCTCAGGTTTTTCTCCTTTCTTTCCTCCTAGAAACCTGTCAAGATGTTCTTCGTTTTTCTTTACTGTCCATGTCTGAGTTTCTGGGCTGTGTGTCTCCTCATTTTAGTTTGTTCAGGCTGCCCAGGACCCTCCACAGAGGGTTAGAACTCCTGGGAGAGGCTAACTAACAAAGGAAGCTGGCTGGCTGCCTTTGCTTGCTGACCCCGGGGAGCTGAATTTTCCTTTCCTGACAGTCTATAAACAGTCCTGAGGCTCAGGGATGTGGCTTGAGCCTGGAGATTCATTCTATCATTCCTGTTACTCCTCTCAGACTCAGACTCTCCTCCTTCCCCTCTACCTCCTTATTCTGAGGAATGGTACCTTCTCTCCTAAAGCCTCAGTCAGTTATCCTAATTTTTCCCAGTTTCTGTCTTTCTCTGGAATTTTTCTCTCTGCCTGAGCAAACCCTGAAGAGCTTTGGAAAGCCAGAGCCTCCAATGGTGGAATAGTTAGCCCAAAACAAAATGACATCAACAATATCACCACTACCACCACCACCATCATCATCATCAACAACAGTCACCACCCAACTTTTGGATAAGAGAAGAGTTGAGAGAGGCCCCTCTGCAGCATTTAGTCCTCTTTCTTGAAGCCCCATCTTCCCTTGCCTTTCATAGAATTGTAATATTCTGGTTCTTTTCTTTTTCCTCAGGAGCTTTTTCTTCCTCTTAAATTTAGCTCACCCAAACCGTTCCTATAAAAATCCTCCAGGACAGTCAAAATAGATTGTAGACTAATCTTATAATATGTTCTCTTTTTCTGCCTCTTAATCTGTCTCTGATATTCCTTTCACCTGGAAGCATCTGTCTTCCCCCTTCTTCCTTCTTTTTATTCTTCTCCTCTCTTTCCTTTTCTCCTTTCCCCTTTTTATACTGTTTCTCCTTCCCTTTTTCCTTCTCCTTTCTTCTTTTCCTTTCCCTTTCTTCTTCCCTATTCCCCTTCCCTTCCACACTCCTTTCCTCATTCAAAGTCTCACTCAAATGCTGTTTCCAAGTCACACCAACTATAAATGATCCCTCTTTCCTCTGTAATCTGGTAGCACCTACTTTCCACTATTCGTGTGATATTCATATTGCCTTTATCACTATATATTGTAAATTATTTTATATCTTATTTCATCTTCTAGACTGTAAGTTTCCAGACAAGATCTACTTCATATCTTTCTTTGTATGCATCAAAATGTTAGCAATAATCTCATCAGAAGTATTGAGACAGAATTCCAGACAATTCTAGCTCAGAAGGAAGAAACTGGATCCCAGATTAAGGGAAAGACAAGGAAGTCTTTTTTGAAATGAGGAAACTTGAATACTTACATACTGGGAGTTGCAATAACCTTAGGAAGGCTAGAAGTGTGATTAAAAACTATATGAGAATAGTCCTTAAGAAGAAAAAGTAAAAGAGCTGGTGATTCTTGAACTGGGATAGTAGAAGGCTGAGATCCATACGCACATATGCATATATACATATACATTGTACATATGTGTGTGTTTTGTGTACTAGTTTCATGTGTACATATATATACTCAACCCAATATATATATTATATATACATATATATATATATATACATATATATATATATATATATACAGACATTAGAGATATATATAGGTATGAGAGAGAGAACTGAATCACATATTCCTGATTAGCCAATCAACAAGCATTTATTAAGGACTTTTTTTAATGTGCCAGGCACTGACTGTGCTAGGTACCAATGATACAAAAGCTAGGGGAAAAACATTTCTGTCTTAATGGAGTTTACATTCTATCAGGTGTGTGTATGTATGTATATATATATATATATATATACACATATATATACATATATATATCACAAAGTATAGGGGATGTATATATATATACACACACACATATATATACATATATATATATATACACACACAAAATATAAGTATATAAGTAATTGAGGAAGATCACTGGTAGCTGGAGAGATCAAGAGAAAAGATTTCATATAGAAAGTACCACTGTAGCTGTAAAGTAGGTTTAAGATTTCAATCAACAAAGATTTATTACATGCCAGACACCGTGCGAGGCACAAGGATACCAAGAATCTCCTGCATGAAATCTTTGTCCTAAGACCTCTGAGACCTCCATTGGCTTGTATCACTGTGTAGACTCACAAAGGCTAGTCAACCAAGTGATGATTGCTATAGCTAAGTGGGGTTTGAGGTAAATTATGGGGCCTGTGACTTTTTTCCTCCACATTAAAGCAGGAATTTCTTCAGATTGACATTATTATTATCAATTATCTTGGACACAGAAGGTGGAGTTGTGCATATTTTTATTCAAGATAGACAAGATAGAAGATGGAACAAGAACTAGATACTAAGGACCCTATACCTAAACTAAGATGGTTTCTGTCCTCTTACCCTCCTTCCCACCTAGAAATAATAGTCATCCAGAGGCTCAGGACATGAGGTTTTCCTCATGTATATATATATATATGTGTGTGTGTGTGTGTGTGTGTGTGTGTGTGTGTGTGTGTATATGTGTGTGTGTGTGTATGTGTGTATGTATGTATAGTAGTAGTATAGTAGAATATAAGCTCCCCTCATGGCAGGCATTGTTTTCTCCATCTAAATGAGTGCCTGGCACTAGTAAGTGATTTATAAATGCTTGTTGAATTGAACTACATGAAATTCATGGACAACGCCATTGAAAAGTAGAAAGACCCCTGGATTTGAATACTAGTTCTGCTGCTTACTGTTTATAAGATGCTATACCTCCTCTATGGTGTCAGTTATCTGATAACCAGTTTTAAGGAGTGAGTAGTAAACTGGTCCCTTCTTTAAATGCTACAATATTAAGCTCTCCCTAATGTCAAGAACCAGTTCTGGATCTTTCTCACCTCACACAGTTCTTTTTAAATTTATTTTTAGGTTATATATATATATATATGTGTGTGTGTGTGTGTGTGTGTGTGTGTGTGTGTGTGTGTGTGTATACACAGTCATTTTTCATATATTTCCACATGAGTCATATTGGGAGAGGAAAACAAAACAGAGCAAAAGGGAAAAAGCAAGGGAAAAAAAGGGAAAAAAAAACAGGGGGTAAAAGGGTGAAAATAGTGTGCATTGATCCACATTCAATCTTCATAGATCTCTCTGGATACAGATGGCATTTTCAATCAAAGTTTCTTCGAATTGCTTTGTATTGCTGAATTCTAAGAAGGACCCTTGTCTATCATGGTTGATCATCACACAATCTTGTTGTTGCTCACACAGTTCTCTTAATTCCACCAAAGTTGTTCCTCTAGGGGAAAGGGTGGGGTAGGGAAGGAAGGGAGATAATTCCTTACTCTCTCTAGGTCTGGGTACCAGATAGCTAATGCTTTTTATCTTCTTTTCTCAGTGCTGTTTTCTTCATGACTTATCTTATCCTGGCCTGCTGTTCTGGACCAAGGTAGGAAAGAAAAAATGAAATGGGGAGCAGAAAATTGGGATTTACAACCCTAGGTATCCATGTACTCTACATTCTTTTGAAAATTGTTCTGTATCTCCAAGATCTGCTTTTTCCCTATCTTTACATAGATTTGAAAGTCGGGGTGGGGCAATCTTCAGGACATGGTATGGTAATTGAGGAAGAAGCAGAAAGAAACAGAGATCTAACCCTCTAGAATAATTTCTCGCTTAACAATCATTTATGAAACAGTCTATGCCTCAGATAGCCTGCCTTGTAAGGGGAAAGATAACATATACATACACACACATATATAAACATATATATACATATGTGGTATTATAAAAAAAAGGTAATGGGGAAGCACTAAGTTAGGAAAATTATCTTTATAAGGTGGTACTTGAGTTTTAAAGAAAATAATTGGTTTTAAGAGGCAGAGATGAGAAGGTAGTTAATTCTAGGCATGAGAGACAGCCATGGAAGATGAATATTTCATGTGTGAAGATTAAGAAAGCCATTTTGGCTGAACCACAGAATTAGTGAAAGACAGTAATATATAATATGGTTGGAAAAGTAGATCGTAGGTAGAGATTTAAGTGCCAGAGGAGTTTTATAACTGATCCTAGAAACAATAGGTGGCAACTACAATTTACAGAATAGGGAAATAACATGTATTTTATTTTGGGAGATCACTTGGACAATTGACTATGTGGAGGATAAATTAGAAAAAGAAGAGACTTAATACAGGAGATAAATTAGAATACTCTTATAGTAGTCCATGGAAAAGTGATAAGGACCTGAATTAGGAAAGGTAACAAAAAGGGGGAAGATGCCAGGTGTGAGCAGGGTTAAAATGAAAAGATTTGATAACTGAATAGCTAATTGAGTGAGGGAGAGGAAGAGTGTGAAGTCAAGGATAAAGCCAAAGTGGGGAACCTGGGAACCTGGAATAATGATAGTGCTCTTCATAGAAATAGGGAAGTCAGAAAGAAAAGTGGATTTGAAGGGGAAGAGAATAAATTCAGTGTTTGCCATGTTGAATATGGAATGCCTACATGGAGTCTGATTGGAAATATACAACAGGGCGGTGTGAGACTGAAGAACAAAGAGATAGACAAACAGATCAGTGTATAGCATTGGCATATGCATTAGATATATGATATGGATGTTGCTCTAACAAAGATAGAGGGAGGGGGGGAAGGCCAGACAGCTAGGAAGAAAATCAAGTGAGGATAGTGTCACAAAAATAAAAAAAAAAAAAAGATTATCCAGGAGAGGGGTAGGGTAATTGATGCTCAGTGGCTCCAGAAAGGTCTTTAAGAATGAGAACTGAGAAAAGGTATGACAAATGAGAGATTGTTGGACTTTGATTGATACAGTGACCAACTCTAACCCCAAAGGATCAATAATGAACTATGTCATTCACCTTCTGACTGAGAGATGATAGATTAGAGGTGTAGAGTCAGACATATATGTAGAGTCAGACATACATACATATATATATATATGTATATATATATATATACACACACACATATATACATATATACACAAACATTTCCAGAATGAGGATTTGCTTTGCTTGACTCTGCTTATTTATTACAAAAGAGGTTTTTTATTTTAAAATGGGGGTGAAACCTGAGAAGAATAAAAGGCTAATGATAATGATGTTGGAGGGGAAGAGAAAAAACAAAAAGGAGTTCTTGAAGCATTTTTTAAATGACAGAAGAAGGTTCAGAGTAAGGTAGATAAGCAGGACAGCTTTGAAACTCAGAGGGTGGCGTTATTGTAAACTCTTTAAAAACCAAGCTGTCCAAAATAGAGATTTGAAGTTTCATATCTAGTTTTTCTTTTCTTCTTTACATATAGAAATGTTTATATTTGTTGGTATTATCAAGTTAACTTTTTTTAAAGATTTCTAAAAGTGACCATTGGTAAGTTTGGAGAGCGCAGTTTCAGATGAGTGATGAGTCAGGAATCAGTTAGCAAAGAGTTGAGAGGAAAGAAAATGGAGAGGGCTCCAGAGAATTCATGGGTCTTACTCTGATCTCTGTGCTTTGGATTACAGGAGATATTTCCCCTGGAACCTGATTCTCCTGAGTATCTTTGTAAGTAAGGAAGCAGGGGCTATGGGTGGGCAGAGACAACACTAGCTAAGGAGGTCTAAAATTTAGGGGCAGGATACCATCAGGACCAGAACACTTCTTCTCAGGGGAATGAGTTGAGACTTGATTGGAGCTTGGAAGTGTCCTTTATGGCTATTGCTATTTCAATTCTCCTTTAAAAAAAAAAATTCCTATCATCCATGCCTATGTGCATTTACACGCACAATTCTTCCTCAATTCCAATTATTTATTCAGTGGTTTATAAAAATAATCTCAAGAAGTACTTTGGATTTAGGATAGGTATGGTGAAAAGAGAGATAGGGTCTTGGAGTGGGCATGAGAGGCAAAAATTTAAATTAGAGATGGACTGGAAAGTAGAGCCAAGATGATGATAAGGAGGAAACACTTAGATAAATGATATTAGTTCCTAGAGGTTATAGTAGATTTGGGCCTGTCTTCTGGGCTAGTTTTCATATAGGATTGCTATCTCTCTCTTCCACCCCTGACCACCAACAGGGATCACCAAATTTGTACTGGACCTTTTAATTGGATAAATCAATTCTCAGACAACTGTATAAAGCTTCCAGGATTAGGATCTAGTCTAGACCAGAGATTGATGCATCCATCATTCTTAGAGATGATAGATTATGAGTTAGGAGGTAAGGGACAATAATGTTGGTGGAAGGAAAGAGGTTCAAGACATAAGTGACAGTATGTATGAGTGATGAAGCTTAAATAAAATGAACTTGTGTCCCAAAAACCAGAGCTCTGAGGGCTCTCCCTTCTAATTTATTTCTCATTGCAGACCCTGTCTATGGCTTACCTCACTGGGATGTTGTCCAGGTAATGAAAAGGAAAGAGGTGGGGGATGCTAGAACTGTATTCTGAGAAATAGAGAAACCTGGTCTACCACCTTTCTAGACTGACTTGTCAGTTGTAAACTGACTGCACTGATATATTCTAACAGGGGAGAAGGTAGCCAGAGCCAAAGCTACTCAATTCCACATCTCCCCACTTATATGCATGCACAGTCTCTAAACTTCCTAATACCACCAAGGCAAAATTCCAGAGACAGAGAGACAAACAGACACCTAGTGTATACTGTTTCTTAAACCTTGCCTCTCTGGGACTCCTTAAGAGGACATTCCTTGAGGGTCACTTTCAACAACTTTTACCCACATTCAAAGATTTAGATATGATATTCTCAGCTGAACTTCCTAAGGACTTCCTGGAAAAACTGAGCCCTGAAAAAATCTTTTTGATCATCCTGTCCTCCCCACTGATTCAGCTTAGGGTAGAGGGGAGGGAGAAAGTAAGAAGCCCCAGATAAGAAAAAGAGAAGAGGGGGCTCTTTGATTCCAACAAAGGAAAAAGGCGAGGATCTGTGGGATACCGGTAAGCTCCATTTGATAAAGTCCAAACCAGATGACCTAACCCTGGCCCCTAGGCCGGGCCTACCCAGCTGACAAAGATTCTTGCTCCACAGTTACTACAATACCAAGTCCGTGCTTCTGTGCCTGGGGATTACTGCCCTGGTCTGTCTCTCTGTGACTCTGTTCAGCTTCCAGACCAAGGTTAGCCAAAGGATCCCACGTGAGTGGGGGAGGGGAAATCACAAGTGGGTGGGAATCAGCAGAGTTGGGGCTATCTGGAAACAAGAAATCAGGGGAAGGGATAATCTGAGGTCCATATCCAGAGGATGAACAAAACTCCACAGCTGGGTAGAGGACTGAGGAGAGAAAAGCAAGGTTTGGAAGGGGAACAAAGGTTGTTGACTAAAAAAGAGAGGGCCTCCAAACCAATATTTTTCTACTACCTTTCTTTCCCAGTTTGACTTCACATCCTGTCAAGGCATTCTCTTTGTACTTCTCATGGTTATGTTCTTCAGTGGGATCCTTCTGGCCATCATCCTTCCCTTCCAATATGTAAGTCATTTCCCCCATTCACAAGTCCCCCATCTTCATATCCCTCTCCAGGCTTCTCTACCCTTCTGTCTCCCTTTCTGTCCTGGGGCTTGAGACCAATAACAAGCCAGGCAAGTCCCTGCTGGGGGTCCATATGTGCCTGCTTTTTTCTCCAGTCTCCTGGCAGGGATGTTCAACAGCTAGGCCTAGATTAGGGGTACTGAGGACAGGAATTGGGAACTAGGTGTGGGGAGAGGGGAAGATCGGACCTGGTGCTGACAGACTAGTTAGGAGGTAGTTGTTTCATCACCCAGCAGCCCTACCCTAGGCTTGGCAGTGAGTACCATATGTACTGGCAGGACTGGAAGCTAAAGACCATGGGCAAACAAGGTGGCTTTTCTTTGGCAGGTGCGGGCACCTGCCTGACTCTTCAGCTGACATCCGGTTTCACGTTTCTCATGCATGGAGGGTTGGGAGGAGGAGAAAAATTGAAACCACAGTAAGAGTAGATTGGGCTGGGTGGGGGTCATCTGGAAAGCCAGCTTGGCATTGCTTAAAGATGCTCTAAATGGGAGGCTCTGGGGTCGCCTGCAAGTCAAACAGATTTTGAACAAGGATTAGAATATCTATGTAAGAGCTAGCAGAAAAGTGCTGTTTGTTTAGGGATCGGGGGCGTTTTTTAGGGAAAAGTGAGAATCCACCTGTGGAGACTGTAAAATCCTCAGCCATTTACCATAAAACTGCCTCTGAAGAGCATTTAGTCAGAGCAAGGGAAGGGATGCAATGACCTCTTTGGTTATTGTTGTTGAGCAGAGAAAAAACAGGAGAGCAAGCCATAGCTTGGGGTTTGAATATCTTAGACCCCAGAATATTGGGCTGGAAAGCTCCCTTTAGGTGGCTCTATTTCCTTTACTTTCCCCTCCCACACTTGGCTGTTCTTCAGTTTTGACAACAGGAACTGTGGGGAGAGGCCATATTGGCAGCAATCACAGCATCCTTCTCCCCTAGCCTCTAGCCAAGATATCCAAATATGGATTTCAACACACCCCCCCCCAGCAGAAAGATTAGGGGACAAGGAGAGACATCAGCAGGATAGATCAGAATTGGGGGGGAGGAAGGTATCCTAGTTAAAACAGTAAGTCTGTCCCTTTCTGCCAGGTCATCTAGATCAGAGTTAGTTTCAGTAAATCAGAGCCCCCGATATTTTCTTGGCAGTTCCCTGGAACCTGTTGAACAAAGGAGGAGCCGGAGCTAAACTGGGGCCCTTGAGGGCAGAAGGGCGGGAGTGACAGGAAGAGGCCCCCATAGCATCAAAGGCTCTATTGTTGACCTTAGTTGGTCAAGCAGGTCTTTTGTGTTTCCAAGAATCTGTACAGCTAGGACCTTGAGGAAGGTGGGGCAGATGTGATGTTGACTGCAGGCTGGATTCCAGTAGGGGGCTGGATATTACCACTTAATAAGTGTTAAGTAGTGGGGAATCCGGGATGGTAGGAGGAAGGAGATGAAAGGAATGCAGTTCTGCAGAATATTCCCTGGTGGGGAAGAGAATTAAAAAGAAGCAAAGGGCACTTGCTCCCAAGTCAGAAAACCTGGATTGCAATCTAACACTGACCGGATGTGTAACATTGGGCAAATCAAAACCTCGGATTCCTCATCCATAAAATGAAGGGTAGATCAGATGATCTCTAAGGTTTCTTCTAGTTCTAAAGCTTTGACTGCTTTAGGTTCTACCTCTTCATTCTAACTTATCAAGTTCTTGTTTTGTTCAAGGTGGTATGCTAGGTTCTGATGATAGAAAGATGAAAAAGGGAGACCTGTGTACAAGTAAGTTAGATATAATGTAGAACATGGTAATGGTAAAGGAGTCTTTGCTATCTATATAAGAAATAAATAACTGTTACTTTCAACTGAAGAGTTGAGTTCGTGCCCCAGTAGTCCATCTCTTGTGGTTGTCTAACAAGACATCCCCTCCCATTTTTCCCCTCCATTCTCCCTTTTCTACTCTCTCCCCTGTGTTGACAATGGAGAGAGAGAGCCAGAGGGAGAGGATGTCCAATATTTGTTATTTGAGAACTCCCAAGTCTGATAAAAAACATTAGTACCCTCAGAGGAAACAAACATAGAGAAATAAACCTACAATTAAGTACAAAGACTATGAGGAGGGAACACAATTAGAATTAATCTCAGAGAACTTCCAAGAAATGGAGGATGAGGATACTTATTGTTAAATGAAGGGAAAACATGAAACAAGATCTGGAAGAGAATATTGTGTGGGACAGGTGGTAGACTCCCTTTCCCAAATTAACTAATCAAAGACATCTTCAGGTACAAAGAGAAAGCATTCATTTAATCCCTGCAGGGAGAGACTCAGACACACACCTGGGAGCCATCCCAGCTCCCACCATGTGCTCATGGAATCTGACCAGCTTCCAGCTTATCAGGATTTAAATAGCAAAAGACCAAAGCCTTTTCACTGGATAGATTAAAAGGATGTAATCATCCTTAACCAATGGTCACCAATGTTGTCTGCTTCCTGTGGGACCATCACTTCCTGTAACATTCTGAGATTCTGACCTTTAGAGACCATGTGACTTCCTGCAACCCAAAGCCCTGATCTTCTGGCTCTGGGAATAGGGATCATGTGACTTAGTCTCAACCTGAAAAAAACTCATCCAATCAGTCCCATTCACTATCACCCCCAAATTGGGGGACAAGTTTATGGAAAAAATTGGAGGGAGAAAGGGAAGCCATAGAAACTATGTATATTGTGTGGAAGATGAGAGCTTGAATTGTACATGTCAGTACTTTGAAATACAGCCTGATCCTGGAATTGCATATTGAAAGTAGAGGACTCAGACTCATCAGACTATCTCAAAGCAGTCAGTTCTCCATTTTCCATGGACCAATGAGCCCAAAGGTGTATAACTGAGCTCCTTCACTTCTCTTGATTACTTGTCTCACAACCACATTGGGCAGAAGGGAGATTAAGGAGAAAGACATATCTTTCCTGGTAACTTCATCTTTGGGAAAGGTTAAGCAACGCAAAATTTTGACTATTTCAATCATCTAGACAAGAATCTTAGATAACCAAGAACAGACTATTTGCTAGTAAAAAATATAGACAGGAGGATTCTAGTACAACATGAAGTAGGAGAGGAGATAGGAAATCTCTTTACAGTTAGGACCACTCAGCTAATAAACATTATGTGCCAGACAACAAGCACTGGAGATACAAATATGAAAAATAAAAAAGATAGTCTTAGCCTCCAAATACAAAATAATTCCATTGATTGGCATGTGACACATAAGCTAAAATAAGTCAAATATTATGTCAGCCCAGTCACAAGTTGGGTGAAATATGGAATATCTGCACACAAGATGGACAGGCTTCTCTTTAGGTGGGCAGGAGGACATGGTATAAGCCATCATAGTCAATGACTTAAGTGGTTCTAAGATGGTTCCTGTGCAAAGGATCGGTCCAATTTAATAGAAAGAGACAACACACAAAAGGAAACTAAAAACTGAATAGGAGAAGATAGAGAAATCCACTGCTCTTTCTTCCTCCCTTTTTTTGTGCTCCTTCATGTGATATAATTTACCCCATTTTACCTCTCCTTTCCTCTTTTCCCAGTATTATTATGGCTTGTTGAAATTCAAAGGAGTACACCTGTGTACATAAAAAGCAAAAGAAAAGGAAAAGAACATTTATAAAGCCAGTGCCAGGCACTGTGTTAAGCATTTTATAAATGTTATCTCATTTGATCCTCACAACAACCCTGGGAGGCAGGTACCGTTATTGTCTCTGTTTTCAGAGGAAAATTGAGGAAACTGAGGCAAACAGAAATAAAATGGCTTGTTGTAGGTCACACAGCTTGTAAGGCCAGATTTGACTCCATGCCCAGTGGTTTCACGACTCCAGGCCCAGTACTCTATACACTGTGACACTTAGTTGATTAGAGATATCTAAAGGGCAGGAAATAATTTCCTGTCACTTCCAGTGGAAACTAGAGAACCATTTGAATAGGATGTTGATGAGTGAATTCTATCCCAACCATTAGACTAAAAGGCTTTCCATTTCTGAGGCTCTATTATCTTCCCTTTGCATGTTCACCCTTCTCCCTCCATCCAACTCTACTCCCCCACTTTTTCCCCAGGGTCATTTGATTATACATTTATTAAGTGTTTGCTGAGTTTAATGTCTGTGCCAGAACCCAGGGATACAAAGCCAAAAACTATTCTATCTCTTCCGTGGAAGAGTTTACTTTCTCCTGGGAGGATTCAGTGTATACACAGATAAGTAAATACAAGGTAATTTGAGTTCATATCATCAGTTTGTATCTCTGTCCTGGCAGGTACCATGGCTTCATGGGATCTATGCTGTGCTGGGAGCAATTGTGTTTACAATGGTGAGTCTGGCCAAACCCCCAAAGAGTACAAAAGTGAATGCAGCCTGGTTTTATCTTCTCTTGTTTTCTGGTTGATATTTGCTCAGTCTCCTCCTCTCATCATCACCAGAGAGATGATGAATCATCCTCCTTTTTCTTCATGATTATTCATCTCCTACCCATGCGTGACAGATGTAGGCTATAAGATAGACATAAGAGAAGTGAAATGCATAAGCAGCAGAAATATTAAATCAAGATGGGCAAGGTAAGGAATGAGGACAAATAAATGTGACTTTGGAATGAAGGGTAGAATGATCCAGAGAAGTCATTTGGATGGAACCTTTCCCAAAGCTATTGGTCAACCTGGGAAGGTTTCCTAGAAGAGGAAATAATTCAGAAACTATAAGAATGATGAGAAAGACATCTAGGAAGGAACACATTCTGGGACTCCAGGGTAGTCTAGAAGATAATTTAGGGGCAGTATGGGGATTAAAATTATCCTATCTACATCAAAAGAGACTGAGGCAGAGCTCTGAGCTAATGGCACTTTATAAAGGGTCCACGGTTCCCTCTAATGAAGTAGACTTCACATCTTCCTCATGATCTGAGATATCTCCTCCTTCCAGGGCCCTATTTGTATAGGGCTGGATGTCTAGTCATTCGGGTAGAGCTATACCAAATACAGAATAATTCCATTAATTGGCATGTGATACAGAAACTAAAATAAGCAAAATAACATGTCATCAGGATCACAGTTGGGTGAAATAAGAAATATCTGCACACAGGCTTCTCCTTAGGTGGGGTAGTAGGAAATGGTACACTTAATCAGTCAGTAATACTAAGTGGTCATAAGATGGTCACCTGTTCCTATTGGACAAGGGATTAGTTTGAAGGTATAAAAATATTTGGGGAGCTTTCCATGTAGTTGTCACCTCTGCCACACTGGGCTTGATCACCATGACAAGGAAAAAACAGAGTGGGGAAGGTGTTTGATTGACTTTCTATAGTTAAGCAAGTGAACTTAGAATCTATAACTCATAGCTCTGGGGTCTTATATACAGAACTTTGATATGATTCATGATAATCAAATTGATTAATAAGATTGGAATAGAATAGGAATCCAAATAAATCATCTCTTACAGCAGGAGAAGACATATTTGTAGGAGACATGATATTAGTGGGTATGGAAAGAGTCATGTTTTTTAAAAGGATATAATGGCTTTGGAACATTCTGTTATAATGGAATAATAGCTAATATTTATAGTAGCACCATGGACCAAGTGCCATGCTAAATGCTTTACAGATATCTTATTTGATCCTCATAACAATCGTTGGAGATTTTATAGACTGAGACAAACTGAGGGTAAGTGACTTAGTTGCCCAAAGTCACACAACTAGGAAGCGTTTGAGGCTGTATTTGAGTTCAGGGTTTTTTTTTTTTTAACTAAAAGCTTGGCACTCTGTCCATTGCACCAGCCCTCCTTAGTCCCTCTAGGCCCAAGGAACCTGAATTAAAAAGTCATTTCAGGATTTTCAAAAAATGGGATGGTTGAGGAAAGATTTAGCCTCCAAAATCCCTTGTTGTCTCCGCCATTTTGGAGGGCAGCAGAAAGCACAATAAACCCCGGTCCAAAAATCTTGGTAAATTAACAGGTAAAATTGGCATTGTTCCTGTGCCATTTTTTCTCACATTCAGGCTATTCTAAACAGGGTTCTGTGCCTAGTCTTCAGTCCCCTTGTGTCCAAAAGAGGTGAAGGATGTGATGTCATCAGAGAGAAGAGACCCAGATACAGTTAGCACTGGAGCCAAATGAGGAAAGGGAAGAAAGAGAAACAGAAATTATGAATGGGAAAGAAATAAAAGAGCCAGAAGTAGAGGAATAGGTGGGAAAGTGGCAGATAAAAATAGAAAAATAAAAAGTACCTCATAATCTTAGATCAAGAAGGAATTTGAGGGACAATCATGTCCAACTTTCTCAGTTCCCTATACTCATTTATCGTATATCATATGAGAAAGGCAATCTGGCATAAATGCTGTTGGTCCTGGAGCCAGAAAGGCTTGAATTCAACTCTTCCTTCAGAGACTTACTAGTTGTGTGACCCTGAACAAATGACTTAACCTCTGTCTGCCTCAATTTCCCCATTTGTAAAATAGGAATCATAATAGCATCTACTTCCCAGAGAGATTGAAAGGATAAAATGAGATAATATCTGTCAAATACTTTGAAAACCTTAAAGTGCTATGTAAAAGTGGAAATATGTATAGAAGAATTGTACATATTTAACATATATTGGAAGGGGACAATTTTAATTAACTTAATTGAATGTTTTCAGAAACTGAAAGAAATCTTGTTTCATCACAGGGGATGGGGAGAGATCCTAGCTAGTGTCAGAACAAAGTAACATTCTATCAACTGTATCAAATATATGAATACTATACACCATACTTCCTAACCATGTTAAAATATTTAACAAAATAAATATAAACACAATAAAATAAATTTAAAATAATAATATAATATTTAATATTGATATTTAATATTTTAAAAATAAAAATAATAATATATTTATAAAAATAAAAAATAAAATCTAGATAAAGTTAGTATGTGGTTTTCAAAATGTAGTCCACAGGGATCCTTATTGCTCTAGGTACTAAATTTCTCCTTGCTCTTAACATGTTTATTTCTATTACACAGTGCTTCCTTGTAAAAGGTTTGGGGAAAGAGAATAAATAGGGCTGAGTGGAGAAGATGAGACAGTATGTCTCAGGTGAGGTAAATGACCAGTTCAAAAGCTCAGTCAAAATGAAGCTTAAATGAGGAAAATGAAGTTGGCAGAAAGTCTGAGAGAAGAAGTTGATTTAGAAAGAAAAAGAGGGTAGGAGAGGAAGGGAGAAGAAAGGAAGAAAGCGGGGAGGGAAGAAGGAAGGAAGGAAGAAAGGAGAGAATGAAAGAAAGAAGAGGAGGAAGGGTGGGAGAAAAAAAGCAAGATCTGAGTTTGGATCAACTCTGAAAGATAAATAGTAAGCCACAGTAAGCTTCTGAGTGCAATGGTGTCTCCAAATGTCATCACAGGAGGATAATCTTTGTATGGCATGAATAACTGAAGGCATGGATTCTTTTGTAGCAATAAAAGTATACAGAGGGCTCTTTTCAGGGTGGAGGCTATGGGACCAGAAACCTCAGAGGCATGGTTGATGAAACCGTAAAGCCTGTCTGCCAAGGGATCCTGTGGGCTCACTTGATTTCTCTTGCTTCCCTACTGTCATCATCACCACCACCACCACCCCAGTGTATTCCTAACCTAGTGTCTTGCCTTACTATCTGTTAGAGAATATTGGTGCTTCACAGAGAACTCTGGACTCCTCTGGGATTAAATGGAAGTTCTGTCTTTCCAATCATGTCCATTGACCTCATCACAGTCTATTGAATAGCCCCTAAAATTTAGAAGGGATTTCAGCAGCTGTCACATAGAAGACAAACTAAAGCTGGGGAGTTGATTTAGTAGATTTCTTGTCAAGCTTCAAGATGATAAGTTAAACCTATTTCTGAGTCAGAATGTATAAAGACACTGTAGCATCTATTTGTCCCTAGTCTTTTTATAACACCTAATGATCGTAATATATAGAAACATAATAATAATATTTAGACCTCTAATCAAGGACTATCAATTTTCTTTGTCATGGAATCTTTTAGTAAACCAGATCTCCAGTCTGATGGAAGGAACCTTTCTAAAATTCATAAAATAAAATATTTAGGATACCAGTCATACTGAAATAAAGATGCAAACTTTTTCCCATTCAGGTTCATAGATACTTTCTCCACCACCACCAAATTATTCATAGACTTGTGGGTATGGAGAGGAGGGAGGGAGTCTGTGGACCCCAGGTTAAGAAAACTTTTTCTAAATAGACTTGGTCTTATTAATTCTGCAGGCTATATGTCTTGAGGCAAGGGAAATAAAATTTATGCCTTCTCCATGTAAAATGCCATCCCTGTGGCTCACCATTTCTTTTTGTTGTTGGTATATCTCCAGTGTGATGGAAAGACAATGGCCTTGGAGATAAAGCACCTGAGTGCCAGCCCTACCTGTGATGCTACTTGACTGAAATTATTTAGATAAGTCCCTTGAATAGTCTAGGCTTCAATATTCTTTCCTGTAAATGATAGGGTTGGGTTCTTGGGGGTGTAAAGTGTCCTCCAGTGCTAATATTCTAGGATTTTAAAACAGGTCACTTCTTGTGGGGATTCAGGGTCCAAATTTTTGGACTATACATGATGCTGACTTACTGTCTTGTTTCTCTCACCCTCCAGATGAGGTTGTTCGTTTGCATGAGTTTTCCCATCTATGAAATGGGCAGCAGTGTAAAAAGGCACAAATGGGACAAGGCTTAGAAGAGGTAAAATAGGATAGAATAGGAGTACCAAAGGACCAGAGAGGGGTAGGAGAGATTTTAGACTTGGGTCAAGACTATGACCCATGTACCTTATTTCCTTATAAGAGCTCTTTGGATTCATATTTGCTCAATGCCTCTGGTTCCTGTGATGTGAGATTCCATCCTGAATCACCAGCAAAGCTTTCCTTAATGGTTCCTTTTCAAAATTTACCCTTCCTAGTCTCTTTTCTCCCTACTCCCTCAGCTTCAACCTCTTGTCTCTGCTCTTTTTAACCCCAGCCAATTCTCAGGTTCCTTCACAGTGCTCTGCATTGGAGTTCTAGGTCTCAGGATGAGTAAGAAACCATTCTCTCCAGAGGATCTCAGAATGATGTGAGGTATGGTTGAAGGATTATGGAAATTTCTAAGCACCCTCTATTCTCTGGGACCCTAAGATCTAGATTTCCCTTGTCTCCCCAAGGTAGGCATAATGTGCTCTTCACCCCTAATCCATTACTTCAATCTAGTTCCTGATCAATGAGTGCAGAGCCCTTGGGTACAAGAACCAAAATATCAGCGAGAGTGAATGAGTAAGTCAGGCTGAAGTTTGGTCCTAGCCTGAACCATAATCCTCTTTGCTTTTCCAGCATACTTTTTATTAAGATATTTTGAAGAACCCAAAAGGTAATGGTGCAGATGGAGGATGGTATGACAAAGGAGGCAGAAGAATTCAGGGTTGGGCCATAGGCCATTTGGTTTTTAGTCTGGGCTCCACCCATAATCTTGATTGACTGGGTGGCTTTGAGTAGGGATGCTTAGCTTCTTTGGGATTCTTGCCCAGAGCTGCGGGGCTGAAACCTTGAGTTGGCCAATGGTTTGGCTTTTTTCTGGGTGAGGCAGAGAGAGGTCTCTACATTGCTAAAATAGCAATAAAAAAAAAAAACAAGTCCTTCCCTAAAGACCTAGGAAATAAATCAGACAGTAGAATCTAACAGAAATAGAATCTCCCTGACCCCTCCCCTTATGTCTCTCGGTGAATTTCTGTGGGACCAGAGGTGACATACCAGGAATAAGGGAGGGGTTAGTGAGCTAAAGGGCTCAAAGTATGTACGAGGTTTAAAACAGCCACAAGCGTTGAACAGAATAATTGCTGCACGGTAAGGTTCTGGTTGAACTCCAAATATGAATGTATAGTACTCCTAGGGAACGACAGTGGGAAAGATCCAGAGGTGGACAGTGGCAAGGCAAGCACTGCTGAAGGCTGAGATCAAAAGATGTTTACAATGAAATGTTTGATTTTGCTTTGTCACTAGAAGGAACTTTTAAATTATTTTCTTGTCCAAACTACTCCTTTTATCAGAGAAGAAACTGAGTGACCAAGAGGTTCTGATGAGTTTCCCAAAATTTTCCAATAAGTTAATGACAGTCCTAGTGCTGAAACCCAGCTTTCATTTATTTGCTAGTCTCAACTTCTTTCCACCAAACCATGATGTTTCCATTTCATTAGTGCACAAATTGTTCTTTGATTTATTTCCCTGACCTTGAGTCCAGTGCTTCACACATAGTAAGCACTTAATAAATGCATTTTTATGCTTTCATTCATTAAGAAGCAGTGTAGCCTGTGGGAAAGGGAGCCTTGATGGTCAGGAGATCTAAATTTGAGTCTAGCCCATCCTGACACTAACTCATTGTTAGTGACTTTAGACAAATCTCTTCATTTCTTTGAAGTTCGTTTTCCTTACAGGAAACATAGAAGGGAAAAGACCTTTTCTTAAATAAGAATAATAATCCCTGTCCTGTCTACTTGACAGAGATAGCAATAATATGTGCAAAAACACTTGGAAAACTAAGGCATTTTGCAAATTCAAGATAGTATTATCAAATATAACAACAATAATAATAGCTAACATTTATATAGCACCTACTTTGTACCAGACTTTGTGCTAAGTGTTTTATAATTATCTTATTTGATTCTTATAACAACCATAGGAGGTAGGGGTTATTATAATCGCCATTTTACAGATAAGGAAACTGAGGCAAATGTTAAGTGACTTGCTCAGGATTATGAAACTCGAACATATATGAAGTCATATTTGAACTTTGGTCTTCCTCACTCCATGCCCAACAGTCTATCTACTGTGCCCCAAATAAATAATATTTATTTTTTTTAAATTGACCCTTTTTTCTTTTTAGTGTCTGGGTCCTTTGTCCTGTATTCTCTTGTATCAATGGCTCATCTTTTTTCCCCCCACATAATTCTTTTTTTTTAATTAAAGCTTTTTATTTTTCAAAACATATGCGTGGACAATTCTTCAACATTAGCCCATGCAAAACTTTGTGTTCCAATTTTCCCTCCCTTCTCCCACACCCTCTCCTAGATACCAAGTAGTTCAATATATGTTAAACATGGTGAACATATGTTAACTCTAATGTGTAAGTACATATTTATCAATTATTGTGCTGCACAAGAAAAATCAAATCAAATTTAAAAAGAAATAAAATAAAATTCAAACAAACAATAACTAAAAGAATGAAAATGCTATGTTGTGGTCCACACTCAATTCTCACAGGCCTCTCTCTGGATGTAGATGGCTCTCTTCATCACTGAACAATTGGAACTGGTTTGAATCATCTCATTGATGAAGAGAGCCACATCCATCAGAATTGATCATTGTGTAATCTTGTTGTTGTCATATATAATGATCTCCTGGTTCTGCTCATTTCACTTAGCAATAGATGGCTTATCTTTAAAAGATCTTTTAAGGGTATCCCCCTATATTTTAAGGGCACAAAATTCTTCCTGATATCTAACCTGAGTTCTTCTAGCTGCAACCTTTAGAATATGATATGGGTCAGAATTTGATTGAGCTGATCAGCCTATTTTCTCTTTATTTCCCTTTGCACTATTAGAAATCAACCTCCCTTGCTCCCAGCAAAAGGAGCTGAGTTTCCAGGGAACAGAAAAGATAGGTAAGGGAAGGATCAGACTGCTTGGGAGGATGGCTTATGAAGGTGAGGTAGCTTGCTTGACCAGGTATCCCCTAGAAGGTGAAAGTGCATTGTGTTCCCCATCCCTGGCCTCACCCCACTCACACTTTCCTAAAGCTAACAAACTAAATGCTAATCCTGCTAACACCTTCTTCTATTTGGGAGGTTCTGGGTAGCTTAACAGAAAGAAAGGGACACACCCCAGCGTCAAGGAGGGTATGAGTCAGGAAATATAGGTGTGAATCAATCCTTTATCAGGAAGAAGTCCCAGATGTTCTGGAGAATACTTTATAGTCTGGGTCTTTAAAGGAAATTTTGAGAGTGTAGATAGTTAGCTATATAAATGGCTAAATGATCATAGGGTCATTTACACAGATTATTAAAGGTTGGGATATTGTTGTTTGGCTAGTCAGGGACATATAGATGATTCATACAGCCCAGCAGGGAAAAGATGTTCTGTTAAAAAAAGAAAATAAACATAACAAGTTTTCTACTTATAAATAGCCTGGAGATCCTCAATTTGCTTCTTAATTTGCATATTATTATTATTAATTTATTATTTTTATACTTATTGTTGGTTTATTTTTATTGTGTTTATTTTTATTGTTAATTATACATATTCAGATTAACATACATCGCATGCATTTACACACACACACACACACACACACACACACACACACACTCATGATTTACTTCAGATCAGAACAGATTGCCCTCCACAAAGAAAGGTGCACCTACCACCTAGAAAACAGATTGTTATGAAAAATGTTCATTTACTCTGGGCACCAATAAGATGCTGTCCCTTTTCTGAAAAGAAAAGTGGCACTTCTGAGTGAGCAAGACACAGCACTCCTCAATCACATCATTTCTCCTCAGACAACATCATTGCTCAAGTTTGTAGATTTCCTGTGCCTGGGACCCATGGGCTGAGGCAAGTCACATACTGACACCTAAAATACTTCTAGTTTAAAAGAAATCAGTTTGAAAGCCTAAAACACACATCAAATTTATTTTGTTCTTTTAAATTCAATTTATTTGTTGTGTGTGTGTTTTAAGTTGAATATTTGGAATCAGCATTTTCTCATTGCATTTGGATTTTGTTTTCTTTTAGTGTTGTCTTCATTCATGCTTTGTAATCATTTTTCATAATATATAAGTCCTCTGATTCTGACTAGTCACTGTATCAGTTCATGTCTTCCAAGTTTCTCTGAATTTTTCAGATTTGTCATTCTTTATGGTAAAATATTATTCCATCATATTTATATAGTATAACTTGTGCAGTCTTTCCCCAATTATTTTATTACAAGTTTTTATTCCTGCTTCTATGAATACTTTGGGTTTTTTATTAAAGCTTTTTATTTTCAAAACATATGCATAATGGACCCACACTTAACACCATATACCAAGATAAGATCAAAATGGGTCCATGATTCAGGCATAAAGAACGAGATTATAAATAAATTAGAGGAACATAGGATAGTTTATCTCTCAGACTTGTGGAGGAGAAAGAAATTTGTGACCAAAGATGAACTAGAGACCATTACTGATCACAAAATAGAAAATTTTGATTACATCAAATCAAAAAGCCTTTGTACAAATAAAACTAATGCAAACAAGATTAGAAGGGAAGCAACAAACTGGGAAAACATCTTCACAGTTAAAGGTTCTGATAAAGGCCTCATTTCCAAAATATATAGAGAACTGACTCAAGTTTATAAGAAATCAAGCCATTCTCCAATTGATAAATGGTCAAAGGATATGAACAGACAATTTTCAGAGGATGAAATTGAAACTATTACCACTCACATGAAAGAGTGTTCCAAATCATTATTGATCAGAGAAATGCAAATTAAGACAACTCTGAGATACCACTACACACCTGTCAGATTGGCTAAGATGACAGGAAAAAATAATGATGAATGTTGGAGGGGATGCAGGAAAACTGGGACACTGATGCATTGTTGGTGGAGTTGTGAACGAATCCAACCATTCTGGAGAGCAATCTGGAATTATGCCCCAAAAGTTATCAAACTGCATACCCTTTGATCCAGCAGTATTTCTACTGGGCTTATACCCCAAAGAGATACTAAAGAAGGGAAAGGGACCTGTATGTGCCAAAATGTTTGTAGCAGCCCTGTTTGTAGTGGCTAGAAACTGGAAAATGAATGGATGCCCATCAATTGGAGAATGGCTGGGTAAATTGTGGTATATGAATGTTATGGAATATTATTGTTCTGTAAGAAATGACCAGCAGGATGAATACAGAGAGGCTTGGAGAGACTTACATGAACTGATGCTAAGTGAAATGAGCAGAACCAGGAGATCATTATACACTTCGACAACGATATTGTATGAGGACATATTTTGATGGAAGTGGATTTCTTTAACAAAGAGACCTAACTGAGTTTCAATTGATAAATGACGGACAGAAGCAGCTACATCCAAAGAAAGAACACTGGGAAACGAATGTGAACTATCTGCATTTTTGTTTTTCTTCCTGGGTTATTTTTACTTTCTGAATCCAATTCTCCCTGTGCAACAAGAGAACTGTTCGGTTCTGCAAACATATATTGTATCTAGGATATACTGCAACATATCTAACATATATAGGACTGCTTGCCATCTAGGGGAGGGGGTGGAGGGAGGGAGGAGAAAAATCGGAACAGAAACGAGTGCAAGGGATAATGTTGTAAAAAAAAAAAATTACCCTGGCATGGATTCTGTCAATATAAAGTAATTATTAAATAAAAATTTTAAAAAAACACACACAAAAAAAAACATATGCATAGGTAATTTTCAATATTTATCCTTGCAAAATCTTGTGTTCCAATTTTTTTCTTTCCTTTCACTAGACGGCAAGAAATCCAGTATATGCCAAACATGTGCAATTCTTCTATACATATTTCCACAATTATGCTGCATACAGCTCTACAAATATTTTGGTAAATAAAGGTCCTTTCTCTCATTTATTTCCTAATTGATTAAATCTAATAATGAATCAAAGACTAGGGACAATTTAGTTAATTGCTTCTAACCAATTCAGATTTTCCAGGACGATTGGATTTATTCATAACTCTGTCTTTGCTAGTTTGATTTATATGAGGGATACATCAGAATTAATTTAAATTACTTTGCATTTCCCTGATTATAGGAAACTAGAATCAATCAATCAGAATTTATTAAGTATCTACTATGTGCCAGACACTGTTAAAAGCATAGAAACAAAAATACAACATTCTCTGCCCTCAAGAAGCTGACATTCTTTTGGGAACAATTTTTCAGATTTTTGTTAATATTTTCTTCTTTTGTAAACTGTTATTATCCTTTAACCACATGTCTATTAAAGAGGAAAGGAAGGGAATAAGCATTTATGAAGTACTCATTATATGCCAGATATTATGCTAAGTGATTTACATGTATTATCTCATTTAATCCTCAGAACAACCCTGTAGATAGAGGCTATTATGAACTCCATTTTGCAGCTGAGGAAACTAAGGAAGTAAAGATTAAATGACTGGCCCATAGTCACACAATTAATGAGTATATGAGGATGAATTTGACCTCAGATCTTCCTGACTTCACTATGCTATCTAGCAACCTCTACTAAAGGACAAAACTGCTTTTTTATTTTAATTTAAAATCTTATTGCTGCCTTTTGTTTTATATAGCATTGTTTCCAAATACAACCTTATCCCTTCTCTCCAATGAGCCATCTTTTACAATGAAGACATGTCTTTTCAAAAGCACTTCAAAATAACCAATGAACACACTAACCTCTTCTGACAACATGTGCATTATTCCATACTTGCTGTCACATCTCCAATGAAAGATGAAAAGATAACTTTTTTCATCTTTTCTCCAGAGCTCGTTACTTATTATAATTACATAGCATTCAATTTTGTTTGTTTGGTTTTTTTTTAGTTTACATTGTTGTAATCATTGGGTATATTATTTAATTAATTCTGCCGCTTCATTCAATGTAATTTCCTCTAAATCTTCCCTTGTGCTGAATTCTTGCTCTTTTTAGAGTATAATTATATTCCATTAACATCAAATAAAACTTTATTATTTCCTAGTTAATGGGCACCCACTTAATTTCTAAGTCTTTGCTACCAAATGCAGCTATGAATGAATATTTTATTATTTATGAAGCTTTATATATAAATGTTTATGTATGTGTGTGTATATATACATATACACACACATACATATATCCAGTCAAGCAAAACAAATTTCTTCATTGAATATCCTCATAAACATAGTTCTTATTTTGTAATTTTTTTAAAAATATATTTATTTATTTTAGAAATTTTTTTCTTTTTAAATTTTGAGTTCTAAATTCTTTCCCTTCTTCCAGGCCTCCCCTACTCATTTAGAAGGCAAGCAATATATCAGTTATACATATGAAATTATCCAAAGTATATTTCCAAATTAGCCATCTCACCAAAAAAAGTGAGACAATTATACTTCAGTTTGCTTTCATAGTTTATCAGTTCTCTCTCTCTAAAGGAGATCAAATTTTTTCATAATGAATCCTCTGAAATTGTCTTGGATCATTGTATTGATCAGAGTAGCCAAATCTCGCAGCTGACATTGGCATTCACAGTATTACATTGTTGTTAGTGTGCACAATGATCTTTTGGTTCTTCTCACCTCACTTTGCATCAGTTCATATAGATCTGGCCATATTTTCTGAGACCACCTCCTTCATTATTTCTTATAGCACTCCATCACAATCATATATCTCAGCTTATTCACTCATTCCCCAATTGATGAGCATCCCCTCAACATTTGACTCTCTGGCACCAGAAAAAGAGCTGCTATAAATATTTCTGTACATACCTCTTATCCCTTTTCCATCCTATTTTCCTGTTGAGTTAGATAGATTTCTGTACTTAACTGAGTGTGTGTGGGTCTGTCTCTCTCTGTCTCTCTCTCTCACACACACAGAAATATGTATGTATTCATATATTTTTTCCTCTTTGAACCAATTCCAATGAGAGTAGGTTCAAGCATTGCCTCTCAGTTGTCCCCGCAATTTCTCTGTCCACCATAAAAACTCTTCTTTGCATTCCTCTTTTATGTGAGAAAATTTTTTCCATTTTACCTCTCTTTTCCTCCTTCTCCCAGTATATTCTTCTCCCTATATTTTTTCTATATCATCCCAACATAATTAGCATCTGTTCGTTCTATCTACATAGATTCCTTCTAAGTGTGCCAATAATGATAAAGTTCTTAGGTGTTATTTCTCCATATAGACATGTAAACAGTTTAACCTTATTGAGTTCCTAATGATTACTCTTTCATATTTACCTTTTTGATATGACGTCTCATTATTGTCATTTTCTTGGGTGAAGTTATTAATTTGCTGTTTCACCCAATCATTCTTTAGTATGAAATTTTTGGTATTGTGTTTACCTTTTTAAGCTTCTCTTGAGTTTTCTGTTTGAATGTCAAATTTTCTGTTTAGCTATGGTCTTTTAATCAGGAAAATTGCAAGTCCTCCATTTTATTTAACATCCATTTTTCCCTTCAGGGATTATATTGAGTTTTTCTAAGTATGTTATTCCTGGTTGTAATCCTAGCTCATTTGTCTTCTAGAATATCATATTCCAAGTACTCTACTCCTCTAATGTAGAAACTGCTAAATCTTGTATGATCCTGACCGTGGCTTCCCAATATTTGAATGCTTTACTTCTGACTGTTTGCAATACTCAGGAGCTCTGGAATTTGGCTATAATATTTCTAAGAGTTTTTACTTTAAGATATCTTTCAGGATATGATTGAAGGATTCTTTCAGTTTCTATTTTACCTTATGGATTTAAGATATTGGCATAGTTTTTCCTTGAAAATTTCTTCTGATATTATGTGTGGTCTCTTTCTGTGATCATGACTTTTAGATAGTCCAATAATTCTTAACTTATCTTTCCTCAATCTATTTTCTAGGTCAGTTGTTTTTCCCAATGAGACATTTCACATTTTCTTCCTCTTTTTTTCATTCTTTTGACTTTGTTTTATTGTTTCTGGAAGTACGGGGAAATCATTAGTTTCCACTTGCCCAATTCTGATTTTTAAGGAATTATTTTCTTCAGTGAGTTTGTATCTCTTTTTCCATTTGGCCAAATCTGTTTTTTAAGATGTTATTTTCTTTAATATTTTTTGCTCCTCTTTTACCAAGCTATTAATTCTCTTTTCATAATTTTCTTGTACCACTCTCATTTTCCCCCAATTTTTCCTCTATCCCTGTTATCTCTTTAACTCTTCCAGGAATTCTTCCTGGCCTTGGTTCTAATTAACATTTTCTCTGAGGCCTCAGATGATGCTAGCAAAGATCCCCTTTAATCTCTTTCTGACGAGTTATCTAACCCTCTATATCTCTGGGCAGAGAGCTTCAAAAGCTTCTGCTGCTGCTGCTGTCACAGCTCACTGCTGCTACTCCTGCTAAGCCTACCCCCATATTACAGACCTCTCCTATGAATGTCGTAAGTTGTCTTAGACTGGAAAAAATGTTTTCCTCTGACCTTTTGATAGCTTTGCTGCTCTAAAATTTGATTTGAAGTTGTTTTGAAGGGAGATAGTGGAAAAATTCAGCTGGGTCCTAACTTATACTTCTTCTTGCCCTTTCATTTTGTACCTTGAATCCATTATCTCCCTATCATGAGATGGGTAGCATGCTTTATCAATAAACCTCTAAAATCTTAATTGGTCATTATATTGGTCAGAGTTAAAGTTGTTTGTGTATTGTAGTTTTTTAATAAATCGTTCTAATTCTGTTCACTTCATTCTGCATTAATACATCTTCCCAAGTTTCTCTTAAACCATTCCTTTTGCCACTTTGTACATCAAAATCATTTTCTGTTACATTCATATATCATAATTTGTTCAATCAATCCCTAGTTTATAGGTACCTGCTTCACTTCCCGGACTTGGATACCACAAAAAATGCAACTATCTCTGAATAAATATTTTGATATATATGGGACCTTTTTGTCTTCAAATTCTCTGGAATACATGCCAAATAGTAAGATATCTGGATAAAAAGATATGGTCACTTTAATTATTTCTAATTATTTTTCCCCACATAATTCCAAATTTGTTTTTGAAATGGCTTGAACAATTCATAGGTCCATAGAATATTTATCTTTTATCATATTTGCCAATTTGCTGAAGATGAGGCAAAACCACAGAATTGCTTTCATTTGCATTCTTTTTACTATTGGTGTTCTAGAATAACTTTCAATTATTAATAGTTTGTGATTCTTTTTTTTTAAGACCAATTTGTCCATGTTTTTTTCATTATTTATCCATTAATGACTGAATAGCTCTTAGTTATTGTTCCTTATATATATCTTGGATATATAGCCCAAGTAAACTCTGATGATGCTTATTCCAAATTCCATCCCCACTAATGCTTGAGGATTCATTCTTTTTAGAAGCAATGGCAAAGCTGGTTTGATTATAATTTCTAGAGCAAGAGTTAGGAGGAAAAGTGTGGAAAGGAAAGATGAAGAGGAAGGACTTGTAGAAAGTGATTCCCAAGTTTCTTTTTCAACTATGCATTTCCTCAAATTTTTTCTTCAGAAACTCTTTGAAGTTACAAGCATGAGCTCTTTCTATGAAAACAGTATGTAGATTCAATCAGTAATTTCTTATTTGTACTCAGAAGGTAGTTTTCTTTACCCTCCCTACAATATAGTATTTGAGTGTTTTATTTTGTTTTTTAATTCTACCAATTTCATAGAGTACTATGATTCTTAAGTTACACTTGCCTGTCCTATCTTCAAATCAGTATCTTTGTATTAGAGTTCATGTATATTTTCAATATCTTGTCTTTTGTTTCTCTCTACCAATGTTGCTTCCACCTCTGTATTTTTAAAGTTTGGGATATCTCATTCTGTTTCTCACAACCACTACTTCTTTGAAGAGTTTTCCATTGTGTAGTCTAAGTTTTCTATCCTGTTGTTTGTTAATTTAGACTTCCAAGAGCTCTGATTTTCAATTTTTTCTTCCTTTTTAGGAGTCAGAGGGAAGGTGTTAATAGAGAAATACCATAAAAATTAGATTATTTGGAATTTTGTCAATAGGAAGCAATCTTTAATAGGTACATCTTATCACTAACATAATATCCTAAATAATTACAAGCTCCTAAAATGCCTTTATAATTATCAAAGAAATATTACTGTTGGAATACACAGGAGAACTGTTTTAAATGGGAGCCACCTGACAGTGGCTGCTGGAGATCCAACCCAGAATGGATCTCCTCTTGTGAGAGGATGATACAAGGAGACTGAGAGGCCATTGCTGTTCTGACATTTCTAACTGAGAGGCTGTTGCATTGTCTGACCTCTCTCCTCTTCTTTCTGCCTCCAATTTATCTCATTCCCAGTCCACAACACCTGTGTCAGCAAAGGCTGCCCTACAATGCCTTCAGATGTTATGATCCACAGCTGTGGAGGCTCTCAGAGAATTGACCTGTCCCTTAACATATTACTTTGTAAAAATATATTCACTTTTGGTATCCTTTGTATTTTTTTATATTTTATATTTTATATTTTAATATTTGAAAATTCATGAATAGTATTCAGAGTTTATTGAGGATAACATCTTTCCCCAGGAATCTATTGAACCCCTGTCCATAGCCTATAGTTTCTTGGACAAGAAGCATTTTTATTTTTAGCCTTCAAAGTAATCTGATGAATGAGAAGGCATGGATAGCTATCTTAATATCTTATTTTTATAGATGTATCTCTCTTTTGAATCATTTTGTAGCTTTATTTTGTTTTGTTTTTTTGCTTTTACATTTTCTTTGGAAAGCTCACAGAATTGTTTTTGCCATTGAGAATTTGTGGTTCATTTTCCTTCATAGTCTATTATACTATGTTTTGTGATCTTTGAAATTTTTTGGTACTCAATTTTTCTTCTGTCTTTATGAGTAACACTGTTGTTTTATTTGTTTGGGGTCTAGCTTATGCCCTCTCTTAGATTTTTTTGTCTTTCATGATTTTCCTTTTATTCCTACTAGCTTGTCTCTGACTTTCCTCTTATGTCTTCTGGCTCATTCTCTTTCTCTTTCCATTTCTGCACAGGCCCCTTGAACAGTGGGCATCTTCAGGCTATTTGGGTTAGGGATTCTAGTTCCCTATTTGAAGTAAACCTCATAAAGGAGGCCTGATCCCAGTCAGTTTTCTAGTCCCCTTTTTCTTGAAATGGAGCCCCTTCTCCTGTGGCTGGTTCTGTAATGTCAATTTTTCTAATCCCTGCCATAATGAAATCCCTTTCCTTCAAATAGTCGGACAGACTCAATATTTGTTGCTCTTGTGAAGTAGGGGATGGGAAGGAAGTGGTGGGGAGAAAGAATTTAGATTTATTCACTTCCATGGGAGAACCAAGCAGGGGCATTACAACTAAACCTTAAATAAAAGTTTGTCAGGTTGCTCAAGCTGGCTGCCTGTGCCCAGGACACGTGGTGGGTTGAAAGTTGGATTGGTAAGTGGAAGCTTTAAGTATTATTTCACAAGCTTTTTTATAACTCATTGTATTTCTGTTTTGAATCTGAATGTGAATCTGAGGGAGTTATTGAACTTCAGTTTCCTCATTTGTATAAGAGGAATAACATCACCTTTTGATGGGAAAACAAATGCTTAGTGGGCAAAGGACTGTCCTTTGCCTCATTGGATTTTTTTGTTGTTACCATATATTCAAAGTGTATATAGAAGATCTATCTTTTGTCCTATTTCCTCAAGCTTTTGTCCTCAGGTGACTATCAGCTAAGTTGTTCTGTTGATAAAGTTTAAGAGAAGGAAACAAACATTTATTATATATCAACTTCTGTGCTACATGTTTTATGAATATTATTATATTTAATCCTCACAACAACCCTGGGAGTTAGGTGTTATTATGATCCCTATTTACCACTTGAGGAAAATGAGGCAGAGAAAGGTTAAGTGATGTACCCAGATTCACACAATTCATAAATGTCTGGGGTTGCTGACTCCTAACTTAGTGCTTTATCCACCTAGGTTTAACATCACCTAAGGATATTTGCTTTTTAAAAGGGAACTCTTGCAAAACTTAAAGGAGGAAAATTATAGGAAGGGAACAACAACAGGTAATGAGGTGGATATATTGAGGCAGAAATTCCTGTCCATTAAGTACTTTCTGATGCCAGCAAGCAACTACTTGGACCTTGTGAGGCTGGCCAAGGTCCTAGACTGAAGCCTGGTCATTAGAGATTTGGTGGGAGTTAAGGGCTTTTGAAAAAAAAAAAAGCTCTTAATTGTCTTATGCACAGAAAGGGAAAATCCATGCTTAGGGCAGGCAAAGGAAAGACTATATTAACATGGGCAAGTCATTTCCTCTCAGGAGACAATTCTTTTATTTATTTATTTTAGTTACTTTTTTTTTAATGAACAAAAAACTGTTTTCTCTCCTTTCTGCTCTGTTCTCCTCTCCTCTAGTTCAGTTTCCTTATCTATAAAATGAGCAGATTGGATTGAGGTCTCTTTCAGCTCTCAATCAGTGATCCTATGAGAGAGAGAGAAAAGGAGTACTACTTCAAGCAGCTTGGGATTCCAGGCTGTACACTGTATATGGTAACAACAAAAAAAAATCCAATGGGGCTAAGCACAGCCCTTTGCCCACTAAGAATTCTTTTTCACATCAAAAGATGATGTTATTCCTCTTACACAAATGAGGAAACTAAAGCTCAATAATTCTTTCAGGTTCATATAGGCAATCCACCTTGTGCAAAGTGCAAAGGAAGGAAGGAAGAAAGAAATAAAAGAAAGAAAGAAAGGAGAGAGAGAGAAAAAAGAGAGAGGAAGAAAGAAAAAGAAAAAAGAAGGAAGGAGGGAGGGAGTGAGGGAGAAAGGATAGACAAGGGAGGAAAAAAAGGCAAAACCAATCCCTGCCTTTGAGGACTTTACTTCTATTAGAGAAGAGATTATGTACTTAGAAATATATGCAAAACAGATATAAGACAACCCAGCCCTTTTCTGATACTTTTTTTTCATGATGCCTTATTGTCTCCTGCAAATATGATCAAAGAGGGATCGTGCATAAACTAGATTAATTTATCTTGTAGTTAAGAGATCTCTGAGAGATTGGGATAAAAAACAGGTATGTTCAGAACTGGTGTGTATGAGAGGAGGATTAGGAATGATTAGAACAGGGAGTAAAAGGCCCATTGGGGGCAGGACAATCCCAACAGAATTTTGATGGACACCAAAGTTCAAACCAAAAGATCAACCTTATGATATAGCCTAGTGTAACTCTTCTCAGAAGAATCTCTGACACTAATAACTTTCTCTCTTTTGTCTCTCCAGTTCCTGGCATTTGACACACAGCTGCTGATGGGAAACCGGCGCTATTCCTTGAGCCCCGAGGAATATATTTTTGGAGCACTCAACATTTACCTGGATATTGTCTACATCTTCTCCTTCTTTCTGCAGCTTTTTGGCACCAACCGAGATTGAAAAGGCTTCCCTTTTTTTAACTCCAAGAAATGCTATCTGTTTGTCCCCCTGTAACATCTATTCCCTGCTCTTTCCCAGCCTCTAAGACATAGCACTAAACATTCTCCTAGCCTAGCTCTCTGCCAACTATTCTCCTTCTGCAGCATCCTTGGAGTTATTTTCTGTAGGTTGTATATATATGAGGAATTCTGGAAGCCTAAAGGACTGGAGTCACTAAATTTCCTGCCTCCCTGCATATTAGGACTGTTATTTCCATTTTCAACTGTGAAATTGTAAATCCAGTGTACTCCCTATCTCCCACCTTAGATTTGGGGTGTAAGAGTTCAGGGATATAACAGACAATGGTTTAGGAACTTAGATGTCAACGGAAGGACTGAAGGATAAGCTGAATCCTGAACCCCAGAAGATTTATGTGATTTGAGAGAAAAATGTTTTCCCTCGTTGTTACTGCCCTCATCCCTACCTTTCCCTTGATCAAAAAACTGAAGCATTTGGTTAGTTAGATGGTGTTGTGGTTAGAGCACTGACCCTGGAATCAGGAAGACTTGAGTTCAAATTCAACCTCAGACACTTAATACTTACTAGACTGGACAGATCACTTAACCCAAATTGCCCGGGATGCAGGGGAAAGCTGAAGCATTTATGGAAGGGATTGAATTGGCATAAGAACATAACCTACCAAGATTCCTACCCTGAAGGTATGCAGAACTGGCATGGTGTAGTATCTAGAGTCAAAGGAACTGGATGTGAGTCCAGTGCAGTCTGCTGCACATTGTGTATATCACTTTGGATAAATCTCTTAGCTTTCCTATCTATAGGGATAGCCTCAATTCCCTATATATGAAATGAGGTCCTTTATGGCTCTAAATCTGTGAGCTTGTCTATGATGATATTATACTTGAAGAAAAGAGAATGAGGGATGTTGTTTACCTATGAGGAACTTTTTTTTAAATAACTTTATATTGACAGAACCCATGCCAGGGTCATTTTTTACAGCATTATCCCTTGCATTCACTTCTGTTCCAATTTTTCCCCTCCCTCCCTCCACCCCCTCCCCCAGATGGCAAGCAGTCCTTTCCATGTTAAATAGGTTACAGTATATCCTAGATACAATATATGTGTGCAGAACCGAACAGTTCTCTTGTTGCACAGGGAGAATTGAGGGATGTTGTTTAAAGAATGGCAGTGTTCAAACAGCCCTTCAGTGTACATGTGAGAGCTTCAGTTAGATCTGTGATTGCATTTCTAAGCCAGGGCTAAAAAGATGAATGTGTAGTTAGGCCCTCCTGGGGTTCAAGGGCAGAAAGTGAGCCCCTGCTAAGAGTCTTGTCTAAGAGTCTGCTCTGTGGCCTCTAATAGTAAGATAATCGAGGTACCAAGCTGAGTCACATATGGGAAGGAGTTACATCCTAAAGAAAATAATCAAGCAGTGTCCAGATATGCCCAGAGGGGAAATTAGAGAGATTTAGAACAGTCCTTGATGTACACTCAGCCTCCTTGTGATGTAGAGCTAGCTAAAAGAATTGAAAGTCCTTTTCCTTCCAGCTCCCCAAGTTGTCTTCTAAGGTTCTAGGGACTAGAAAGGATTTGCAATTGATGAATAATGTAAAATATAAAGGGTTCCTGAACCCTAAAAGAGAAGGAATGTTACATTCTGGTGAGTAATAGAGAAGAGCCTTTTATTTGAGAAATATTAGTACAGGTGGGAGATGGAATAGCTTCTTTGCTATGCTGAGATCCCCAGCAGGGGAACCCCTTCTTCCCTCCCATCCCAGAGGTGACTCCCCCCCCGTACTCCATATCCCCCAAGTGCCTCCCTAGTTTTTTGCCTTGCCAAACAGAGAACCAGGTCTTAAATGCCCAAGCCAGTGTCTATCTCTACATACTCTAAAGTGAAGACACTTCTCACTCTTCTCAACTTCATTCTCTCTTCTCTTCAGTCCAGGTCACCCCAACCAGTTGCTTTCCTCAATCTCCCCTGAGGGGTCAAGTGTGCTCCCTCTTTCTTCTCTTTATCTTCCCATCTCCCCAGTTTGGAAATTGGCCAGCCTATGGCTGATTCAACCAGGCCCCTGATAAGAACTGGGTCCATGTGATGAGGCTGGGGCCCCTTTTTCGCCTGGGCGGTCGGCTGGGATCGCTGGGCAGGTGTGTGTGCGTCAGCTACCTAGCCTCTGGCAGTGTAGCCTGCACCTGGAAGGGAACTCAGTTAGTGAGGCCTGAGGGAGTAGAGCAGTAGAGGGGGAAGGAACTGGCTGTTTGTTCATGCTGTGCTGGCTCTAGTAGATGTGGAAAATTACTGGGTGAAGTGTTGAAGCCCCTCACCCCAGTCATCAGCCTGCCTTCTTCCCACCTTTCCTTCTAGTCTCCAAATTTTTGCATGCTCACTCTGAACAGTATGCCTGTTGCATGAGCAAGCTCTTTCCTGGACTTTGTAGCAGGACTAAGGTTTTCCATTTAGGGAAGAAAGTGGGATATACTGCATTCTCCATACTGCCCCTTGATCCCTACCCTTTGGTACTTCCATTGACAAGGCCCCACAAGATTGAAAGCTTTATGATATCCTGAGTTCTTGAGGGGCAAAGAAAATCATCTTCAGAAGGAAAGAACAAGAGACAATTAGCTGAGCTGCAACTAGGGTGAGATGATTGAGATTCTCAAAATGGCACAAATTTAGAAGTCCCTCACAGCAGTGCCCAAGTAGCAGAACAAGCAAATTTGAAAGCTACCTGAGCGTATTTTTTCCATAGATATTCCAGGTGAGCTATGTTATCCAAAGCAGAGAGGCCTTGCTGTGTCCTAAAGTTTCATTCTTTCCAAAGAACAGAATATGTTGTAGGAAGTTGATATGTGAATGCTTTTAATCCTGCTTGCCCCAAGTACATTTTGTTAAGTAGGATCCAGATACCAAAAAAAAAAAGAAAAAAACAAATGCTGTTTACAATTCTGGGAATTGTAGAATGGACTAACTAGCTAGTGAGCTGTAGGCTGAGGAATCTATGTACCACTCTGTAATTCTGGGGAAGTTGATGCATTGGGGCTACTAATATCCCTTTTCTTCTCCAAGAAGAAATCTTGGAGAGATCTCCCAGCTCAAGTTGCCTGAGACTGGATTTAATCCTGATTTTTAGACAAGTCCTCTCCATACTCTGTCCCCATCAGAGTGAATGAGTAGACTATTGGGAACCAGAATGGTAGGTATTAGGAAACTTTGGATCTTGAGATGATTGATAAATAAGATTTGCCATTTAGCTGCTGCTAGTGAGGACATCTCTTAAAGTTTTCTCAGTCTTCACTTCCCTATTCCTGATCTTACAATCTCATTTTGGTGGCTATTTTCTACCCCACTTCAATCTCCAAGCTACAGGCCTCCTTCTATCTCAAGTTTGTTAAATGTCTTTTTCTACTGCCAAATCTCAGCACTATATTTTGAGTCTCCCCCAAAAGAGTTCTCTAGTCTTTAGCTTCACTTTCTTTTTAAATCTTTGCTGCTTTCCAGAATCAATTTGCAACCTTAATCTCTGAGGGAAGAGGTGGGGGGAGAAGGAATGGGACAAAAGATTTGTCCAGGATTGAGTTCTCAACATGAAGAGAAAGATCCTAGTCTATCCTTAGTTTAAAAAAAATAAACAAAACAAAAACAAACCCTATCAGAATGTGATTAGGATATAGAAACCAGTGGAAATCACCCAAATTTCTGCGGTTCTTTTCTTTGTGTTTGTTGAGCTAAAACCACGTGTTTGGTTCCTTTGTGTATCATGGGAAGGAGTTTAAAGTTTTGAATGTTCTCAGCATTTCAGGAAAATAAACTGAGGCTCAGAGAAGGGTCAGATTCACTGGGTGGGGGGAGAGAGAAGAGGGTGCAGATATCCCACGTTCCAACCATTTTTTTTCCTTCAGAGAAAAAGACACAGGAGCTGGTTAGAGAAGCATAAGTCATAAGTCATGAAAGGCAAGCCCCAGGGGGAAAAAAAGCCTTTGAGGCTGGATGAGCCTTTGAGGAAGCAGCGTGAGGGAGCAAGAATGTAGGATTACAAGAAATCAAAACTAGACAGGTGCCACAGGCTAGAGAGGGAGAAGGGCCGTTTTCTCCTCCCCAGGCTTTATACTTGGCATTTCTTTTGGGGTGAAAAATAAAGCTGGGCATAGGACACTTTATTGAAAGATCATAAGAGTATCTGAGAACTTGACCCAGGCAAGAGTCCAGCCTGAGGGGGGGAGGGAGAGTAAAAAGACTATATTTCCAGAGCAGGGCTGGGAGGTAAGGGAACAGGAGCTGAGAGTTCATGGGAATCTCTGGTATCACTCCTACCAAAAATCCTCTGCATACATTACTGTCCAATCCTGCTGAATAAAGCAGATCTTGATTTCTTCCTACTGATGAGACATTTTAAAAGTCTGCCTCAGTCTCCCCAATGCCCACCTGAAAGGGATCAGCATCTCAGGTTTCTCATATAAGGAATGGGTTTGGATACCTTTACGTACACTTTGCTGCCCCCATGTGGCACTTCACGGTGATACAGACAGGCACTGGCAGAGCTGGGAAAGTGGATTAAGGAGAGATTCTGGAAAATTGGACTAAGAGCAGATCTGCCACAAATCCCTCTAGCTTGAATACATTTGTTTCTCTGTTGCCTGAATTCCTCTGAAGTCTACCAGTGGCTGACACTTGTTCCTCCATTTACCTAAACAACTTCCCGTTGGCTGTTAATGCCCCTGGGGCAAGAATAAAACCAATTATGGTCTCAACACTTTTTTTCCCCCTTGGCTCTTTTTATCTGCTATCAGGGAGGAAAGGGAGAACTGGGAGAATGGGGGGCTGCGATTCATTTTCAAATCATTTGACTTCACAACAGTGCTAACTCAAGTGTATTATTTTTATTTTCAACTTTAAAGTTTTTATTATTATTGTTAATAGTTTTTTAATAAGCGAAAAGGACTGACGTGTAAAAATGTTTGTGGCAGCCCTTTTTGTAGTGGCAAGGAACTGGAAATTGAGAGGATGCCCAGCAGTTGGGGAATAAGTTGTGGTATATGAATGTAATGGAATGTTATTGTTATATAAGAAATGATCAGCAGGATGATTTCAGAGAGGCCTGGAGAGACTTACATGAACTAGTACTAAATGAAGTGAGTAGAACCAAGAAACATTGTACACAATGGCAACAAAATTGTGTGATGATCAACTCTGATGGAGTTGACTCTTTTTCAACAATGAGATGATCCAGATCAATCCCAATGGACTTGAATGGAGAGAGCCACTGCATCCAGAGAGAGGACTATGGGGACTGAAGGTAGATCACAACTTAGTATTTGCACCTTTTTGTTGCTATTTGCTTGGTTTTTTTTTTTCTTTTTGATCTGACTTTTCTTGTGTAGCATGATAAATGTGGAAATACGTATAGAAGAATTGTATATATTTAACATATATTGGATTGCTTGCTATTTGGGGGGTTAAAGGGAAAGGAGGAAGGAAAACTTGGAACACAGGATTTTGCAAGAGTCAATGTTGGAAACTATCTCTGCATGTATTTTGAAAATTAAAAGCTATTGAAAATTTAAAAAGAAACAAAAAATAACTTTATTTAAAAAAAACACATACAAAGATATCAGTTATTCAGTGTTTTAAAACTGGGATTAAATCTACTAAACCCCCCTTTTTCTGAGAACAACGTTCGTCATTTTTCCCCAAAGTATTTTGTTTTTCAAAATACAAGTAAAACTAGTTTTTAACATTCTTTTTTGTAAAACTTTGTGTTCTAAATTTTTCTCCCTCCTTTCCTTGCCTCCTTCCCAAGACAACAGTCAATCTGATATGGGCTAAATGTGTGCAATACTTTTAAATATGTCTGTCATATTGAAGAGATTAGATTCAGGGGATCAAAATGATGAGATTAGGGTTCCTGGTGATCAGGGAGGTAAATGATGAGGTTAGTGGCAGGTTTGGGGTTCAGGGATCAAATGAAGAGGTTTGGCTCCCCTAAATCACCTTTAGGATTCATGCAAGGTAGGGAGTTGTGGGGACCCCCTTTTGGTGGCACAGAGGTCCTTCATAAAGGAATTTACCAACCCAAAAAGCTAGACTGATAAAAAAAAGAAGTTTGTTATTGGCATTAGAAACTCAGCCTTTGCTAGGCATGAATAGAAAGGCTAGATTCCTTAGTGGGAAGGTCCTGACAGAGAGATATAAAAGTCTTGTTAGGGAAATAGGTGAGGAAGATAAAGAGAAGGTAATGCTGAAAGAGAATATTATTTCAGTGGGCAGAGGTTTCCTTGGCATGGCATGGCATGGCATGCATGGCATGTGAGGTCCTCTGCAAGGAGTGAGTTTAAAATTGGCTCTTTTTATAATAGAAGCCTTAGCTACAAGCTGAGGCCTGCTCCGGATGAAGGCTGGTTAGCTTGAGCTGGAATTTGAATAGAATTGAATGGGTGTTTCTTCAATTCAATGGAAAGCTTAATCAGTAGTGAGTGTTATCAATTGAGGTGGTGCCCAGCTGGCAGGATCTTTTACAGAGGCCAGGATTCAAGGAGAATCTGTCCTTCAAGGAGTTTTAGAGTTTCCAGGATCCCCTTGTCAACATTGTGCAAATCCAAAATGGAAGAAAAAAAACCATGAGAAAGAAAAAACAAACAAAAAGTGAAAATACTATCCTTCAATCCACATTCAGTTTCCATATTTCTCTTGATGCAATTGGCATTTTCCAACCCTTGCCTAAGCAATCCCTATTTATGAAAAAGAGAAAAATGCATATCTCCCTCTGCAGGGCCCCAACTGATCCTAGAAATCAGTCATTCCTCATAAGAGTGATGTGTACATTCACTGCTGAATATATCTATGCTCAAAGTTCTATTGTAATAATCATACTTTACATATTGTTTCCTCAATCTGCAATCTGGAAGGACAGGTAAGGCGAGTAGCAATAGTTCAGTTTTTTCATCTACAAAATGGGGTCTTGTACATGTCAAGTGATTTAGTCACACAGCTGGAGTTTGAACCCAAGTCTTATAACTCCAAACTCAATGATTTTTCCACCACATCACAGCTGCCTAGTAAGACAATATATAGAATATGAAATATGGTCTCTACCCTTAGGAAGTTTTCAGGGCATCATGGTGAAAGGGAAAGGATTGGGAGACATTGAGCAACATTCATTAGGCACCTACTGTATAAGACAGAGGGAAGTCAAAAGAAATATAGAAAATAGCATTCATGCATACATAAAACATGAAAACACTTATAAAGGAACATATTAACAAGTATAAATTCATATGCCTGATTTGAGTATAACCCCTTAAAAATATAGATTAGTTGAGTGCTCATTGTGAAAACATTTAATCAGTTGTAGAATGTGAAAAGTTGCTGGGTTATGGCATATGATCTTTATAATGCTGGAGAAACTGAGGCAAGATAGAGATTAGGGGGTATTTAAGGTTTTATTTGAAAGGGAGAGATTTACGGGGACCAAATGGATCCATGGTTTGGTCTCAGGACTGAATAAGACTATCATTCCCAAGAACCCAGCAAACAATGTGAGTTCTCAATGACTTATATACACACGTGGCTCAGACACGGAATAGACCAAGTCAGGGGCAGAGTCAGGATGCTGAGAGTGGGAACAGGACTCTGACAGTGTGGGGTGAGCTAACGAAGATGGGGATGACATAATGGGGGGAGGCATCTTGATAAGATGGTATCTGATAGTCTGATAGCTTGGGATGAGGAGAGGCATTCTAATATTCCAAAATATAAGATCTTTTATCCTTATCAAATATTCTGATGGTTAAGAGGGAAGGGTGGTTGCAGAATTGACCAGAACAATTAGGTCACAATTCAGGGAAACCTAGGTAAGACAATTGAATCAGGATAATTAGGGAAACTGAGTCAGGATAATAAAAAAGAACTGTGGCACAACATCTTGAGCTTTCCAACTACAATCTGAAAATCACCAGAAATTCCTTGTCATCGTGAGCATCTTGGTATTAAGTGATTTAGAACTGTCTCTCCTGTAATTATTAATAATTTTCAATTCTTTTGAAAGCTGTGTTGTTCCTCTCATTTAACCACTTATCCACTGGGAAATTTAACCAACAAGAATTTATTGAGCCCTATTACATTTCAGCTATTGTACGAAGCAATGGGAATATTAATGTAAGAGGTGGCTCCTCAGAGAATCAATTGCAGAAACTGATAGAGAGAACAATAAAATTTGAAGAAGCAAATGTGGCTAAACTAAAACAAGAATTTCAGTTATAATATATTGACCAAGAACTACAGGCATACTTAACTGGTATTAAGACGATCCACTGTTGTGTGTGTGATCCACTATTGGACATAGAAAACCAATTTGTGAGAGATTTCCAAGCTGCAAAAAATAATGGAATTTGGAAAAGTCAAATCAGTCTAACCCCAGGACACCTTTCCCCGTGTAGGTTTTGTTGTGTCCAACTCCATGGACCATTTCACACTAGATCCTTCTTTCTAATTAACATCTCCATTATCTCTCAAAGTCTGTCCAAGCCCAGGTTTTGCTTCCATGGCACTGTCTATCCTTTTCATCCTTTGCCATCCCCTTTTCCTTTAGCCTGTAGTCTTTCCCAAAATCAGGATCTTTTCCAGTGAGTAGCAGCTTCTTATTTTCAGCTTCAGTATTTGAGTGAATAACTTAAATTAATTTCTTCAAACCATGTAAAAGATCGTCTCTAGTCACCCAGACTCAAAAGCAAGTACCTATAAAGAATCTGTAAGTTACAGCAGACAGGAAAATGTGCCTGGGGAAAATGAGAGAAATGGAAAGGCTAGAGAAGCAAGATGGAAACAGAGATGGCATCAGAATTGGAGCCCCTGCCCCAAAAGCGAACTTCACCTCAACACTAGTTGCATGTAGCTTCCTTCTACCTGAGGTCATTGGAACCCACGCAGAAATGACAAAAAGATTGGAAATGTGTTATGCAATGTTGTACTAGACAGTGGATTCCAGAGTGAGATGTGACATGTGCCTGGGAGCAATTCATATTATCCACTTCAAAAGCTCCATACCTTTTCAAGTCACAAAGATCTCCCTTGTGTTGCAAGAACTCAGAAAACCATATGAAAGAATTGCTAATCAACAGTATAACTCACTGAGTTTTATTTACAGTCTGTGTATACTACTTATAGTAGTATTCTTTTATCCTTAACCTTTCACATATTTTCTAAAAGAAGGGGTTGAGTCTGAGTGAAGGGAAAGGGCAGTTATTTGGGAGAAAGGGTTTATTTCCTAGGGAATTTGATTAAATACTGATAACACTTCATTTCTTCAGGTATGTCTGGGAAGAAATTTTAGACTGGAGGAATATTTTTCTTCCTTAATGTTTTCAATTTAATTAAAAAGGAAGTTTTAATATTCTTCCCCATTTGGCACTCCTAGAGTTCACTAACTTCCTCAGTCCTCTCTTTTCCAGAGTGAATCAGAACTGTCTCTCTTCAATCCAGTGATGCTAGTCTCTTGGCTGTTCCATCAACAAGACATTCCATCTCAGCTTCCAAACATTTTCTCTGGTTGTCTCTCTTGCCCAGAATGTTCCTGCATTTCTCCATTCCAACTTCAGACCTCCCTGAGTTCCTTTAAGTCTCAAGTAAAATTTCATCTTTTCCTGGAAGCCTTCTCCAATCCCTCTTAATTCTAGTGCTCTCCCTCTGTTAACTGTTTCCTATTTATCCTGTGTATGACTTGCTTTGCATTTGTTTGCTTGTTATCTCTCCCATTAGATAGTGAGGTCCTTGAGTACAGGGACTGACTTTTGCTTTTTTTTGTATCCTCAGAGTTTTGCACAATGCCTAACAAACAGTAGATGCTTAATAAATGTTTATTGATTGATTCCATTTTGTCACCATACTGTCATCATGTCTTGCAGGTATACTGGCTTACTGTTCCTCACACACTCCATTTCCCATTTCTGGCCTTCGATTCTCTCCTAAGTCTGATTTGTACTTCCTCCTCATCTCTGCATCATAAATTTCCTTTCTGAGCCCACTTCCGGTTAAAATGGCAGAGAGGAGGCACACAGCTGTGTAGCTCCGCGTTTTCTCTCACTATCCATTTCATTACAAGCCTCTGAATTAATGCTTGACTGAAAAAAAACCCACAAATAGTTACCAAGAGAAGACATCTTTGAGATTCGCCAAGAAAGGTCTGTCTTTACTGGAGGGCTGGGACGGTTTTAGATCGGGCGCAGGCGGCGGGCAGCGGCAGTGAGAGCACGGGAGCAGACTGGAGAGGGGGTGGGGAGTGATCGCAGCCGTCTCTGCAGGGAGAGCTTTGCTACAGGACTGGATACTTTGCCCTGGCAGCAAGTCAGCAGCCCAGCAGAGAAGCTAAAAACACCGGGGCTGAAGAACACAACCCGGAACAGCTGGAGTCTCTTGGGACCTGGCCGGTCCTCTCCCTTCCCCCCCCCCCCCCACAGTGACTCAGCACGCTCTGGGCTCAGGCGCACACAGTCCTGCTAGTGCCTCACTGCTGCCCCCTGCAGTCTGTAGAGGAAGCTCAGTAACACCACCCAGCCCCTCCCCCAAAGAAAGACTCCAGTTTTTTTCTTTTTTTCTTTGCTAGTTTGTCTTTGATTATTAGACAGAATGAGCAAGAAGCTGAAGAGGACTTTAACCCTTGACAGCTTCTACACAGATAGAGAGCAGACTCTAAATCCTGAGGAGACTAAAAACAGACAGTCTCCAGGTGAATCCCCAAAGGAGGAGATCATCTGTTCCTCAGCACAGATGAATCTCATGGAGGAAATTAAAAAGGCTCTCACAAGAGAGCTAGAAGAAAAATGGGAAAAGGAGAGGGAGGCTTGGCAAAAGAGCCTGGAGAAGTCATCCCACTGAGTTAAAGAAAGAGTGGATAAAGAAATATAATCCTTGAAAAATAGGATTGGTGAACTGGAAACAGAAAATAGGTCTCTAAAAAACAAAATTGGCGGAATGGAAAAAAATTCCACAGAACAAAAGAACTCAATGGGACAATTAGAAAAAGATTTTAAAAGAGTGAGTGAAGAAAATACTTCACTGAAAATCAGAATTGAACAAGTGGAATTGAATGACTCGAGGAGACAAGAAGAATCAGTTAAGCAAACCCAAAAAAATCAAACAATGGAAAAGAATGTGAAATGCCTTCTGGGGAAGACAACAGACCTGGAAAACAGATCCAGGAGAGACAATCTGAGAATCATTGGACTCCCAGAAAAGCATGATGAAAAAAAGAGCCTAGACACTATTTTCCAGGAAATTATCAAAGAGAACTGCCCAGAAATCATAGGAACAGAGGATAAAATAGACATTGAAAGAATTCATCAATCACCCACTGAAAGGGATCCTAAAATCAAAACACCAAGGAATATAGTGGCCAAATGCCAGAACCCTCAGATGAAGGAAAAAATATTGCAAGTGGCTAGAAAAACCCAATTCAAGTATCAAGGAGCCACAATAAGGATCACCCAGGATCTGGCAGCATCCACACTAAAAGACCGAAGGGCCTGGAATATGATATTCCGAAAGGCTAAGGAACTTGGTATGCAACCAAAAATAACTTACCCAGCTAGAATGAGCATCTTTTTCCAGGGAAGAAGATGGACATTCAACGAAGTAAGCAAATTTCACCTATTTTTGATGAAAAAGCCAGAACTTAACAAAAAATTTGATCTACAAATATAGAACTCAAGAGAAATCTAAAAAGGTAAAGATTAATCTTGGGAACTATATTTCGGCTATAAAGATGTATAAAGAATACATGTATACCTTGTTCTAGAAACTGATGTGGAAAGGACATTGTACCAGAAAAAGGGTAAAGTGGGGGTAGTACATCTCATGAAGAGGCAAAGGAAACCTATTATATCTGAGAAAAAGAATGAAGGGGGATGAATATAGTGGGTATCTTACTGCCTTCAGAATTGGCTTTAAGAGAAAAATTTTAGACATATTCAATCTATGGTGAAACTTCTCCCATCTCATTGAAAAGTGAGAAGGGAAAAGTGAAAAGGGAAGGAATAAGCTAAGTGGAAGGGAATACGGAAACTGGGAGGGAAAGGAGTAAGATAGGGGGAGGAACTCTAAGGCTGGGGGAGGGATACTAAAAAGGGAGGGCTGTGAGAAGCAAGTGGTGCTCACAAGCTTAATACTGGGAAGGGGGGAAAGGGGGAAAGAAGGGAGAAAAGCATAAACCGGGGTTAACAAGATGGCAAGTAATACAGAATTGGTCATTCTAACCATAAATGTGAACGGGGTAAACTCCCCCATAAAGAGGAAGCGGTTAGCAGAATGGATTAAAAGCCAGAATCCTACAATGTGTTGTTTACAGGAAACACACCTAAAGCGGGGAGATACATGCAGGTTAAAGGTAAAAGGTTGGAGCAAAATCTACTATGCTTCAGGTGAAGTCAAAAAAGCAGGGGTAGCCATCCTGATCTCAGATCAAGCTAAAGCAAAAATTGATCTAATTAAAAGAGATAAGGAAGGGCACTATATCTTGCTAAAGGGTAGTATGGATAATGAAGCACTATCTATATTAAACATGTATGCACCAAGTGGTGTAGCATCTAAATTCTTAAAAGAAAAATTAAGAGAGCTGCAAGAAGAAATAGACAGCAAAACTATAATAGTGGGAGATCTCAACCTTGCACTCTCAGAATTAGATAAATCAAACCACAAAATAAATAAGAAAGAAGTCAAAGAGGTAAATAGAATACTAGAAAAGTTAGATATGATAGATCTCTGGAGAAAATGTAATGGAGACAGAAAGGAATACACTTTCTTTTCAGCAGTTCATGGAACCTATACAAAAATTGACCATATATTAGGACATAAAAACCTCAAACATAAATTTCCTTTCTTTCTTCAAGATATAACTCAAGCATCACTTTCTACATAAAGCTTTTCCTAATCCTTCCCTAATTATCTTGTATTTATTCTACACATATTTATGTGTGTCCATACTATCTCCCCCAAAAGAAATGTAAGCAGAAATGTAAACATCTTAAGAATAGAGATTGTCCATTCTTTTTTTTTTTTTTTGTATCTATATGCATGAGGTACAAGGAGAGAGACATTTCAGTAAGATATACTATTTTTAAGGTCTTTTTCATAAGGAGTAGTTAATAATGAAAAGGGAAGAAAAAGCATTTTTATATAAAGGAAGAAACTTATATTAAGTCAAAAGATATGAAATGTTTCCATTTTGATATTGAGAATGAGTAGAAAAGTACTTTCTTTTAAAATACACTGCTAATGCATATTTACATGTGTATGTGTGTGTATGTGTGTGTGTGTGTGTGTGTGAGTATGTAGATATACATATTGGGTGCTTAATAAATGTCAACTTTAAACTCTTCTTTGTAATAACTCATAGTTTATATAATTAATACTTAAAGGTTTTCAGAGCCCTTTTCTCCCAACGATTCTATGGGGGTAGTAAAGGCATGAGATATTATCCCCAATTTATAGATGTGGAAACTAAGGATCAAAGGAGTTAATTGTATTATCACATAGGTAGGAAGTGTTGAATAGTTATAGAGTTAATAAGTATTGGAAATTCTGGATACAGATTATGAATGCCTCCTGACTTTACAGGTCAGACATGGGAGAGAACCAAAGGTCAAAGAAGAGAAATGGAGTATTATGTGTGAGAGACAGTACGTAAGCCAGTCCACCTGAAAGACATGAAGACATTTTGGTGACAAAATGTAATCAATCTATAATTCTTTCTATTATACTATATTGCTTACCCAGGACGGCATCATATTTCAATAAGTATCACTCTTACTGACATTCCCAAACATTAAAAATCTGTATAAAGATATGCTTATTGCCATCCAGCCATTCTGGAGAGCCATTTGGAACTATGCTCAAAAAGGTATCAAACTGTGCATACCCTTTGATCCAACAGTGTTACTATTGGGCTTATACCTCAAAGAGGTCTTAAAAAAGGGAAAGAGATCCACATGTGCAAGAATGTTTGTGGCAGCCCTTTTTGTAGTGGCCAGAAACTGGAAACTGAGTGGAAGCCCATCAATTGGAGAATGACTGAATAAATATATGAATATTATAGAATATTATTGTTCTGTAAGAAATGACCAGCAGGATGATTTCAGAAAGGCCTGGAGACTTACCTGAACTGATTCTGAGTGAAATGAGCAGGACCAGGAGATCATCATATACTTCAACAACAATACTATATGAGGATCAATTCTGATGGACATGGGTCTCTTCAACAATGAGATGAACCAAATCAGTTCCAATGGAGCAGTAATAAATTGAAGCAGCTACACTCAGTGAAAGAACTCAGGGAAATGAGTGTGAATCACTGCATAGAATTCTCAATCCCTCTATTTTTGTCCGCCTGCATTTTTGATTTCCTTCACAGGTTAATTGTACACTATTTCAAAGTCTGATTCTTCTTCTTGTGCAGCAAAATAACTGTATGGACATGTATACATATATTGTATTTAACATATACTTTAACATATTTAACATGTATTGGTCTACCTGCCATCTGGGGGAGGGGATGGGGGGAAGGAGGGGAAAAATTGGAACAAAAGGTTTTGCAGTTGTCAATGCTGAAAAATTACCCATGCATATGTCTTGTAAATAAAAAGCTATAATAAAAATAAATAAATAAATAAAGAGATGTACTATTGCAAAAATTTGAACTTGGTTGCTGAATCCATCCACAAGCAGTAAAGGGTGTCTATGCTTAGAGGCAGTTGTTTGCACAATTGCCCATATTCAAATTGAATATAATTGAGTATAATCCTCATGCCCATAGGAAGGATCAGTATCAGATGGGAATAAAGATGACAAATGCATCTGAACTAAGTGAATATAGAGCCTGTTCTAAGGAGTCATAATTGTGAGAGAACTAAAACTTTTAATATTCAAGGTATCTGAAGAAGAAGACAGCAGAGATATGTATTGGGGGGGGGTGATCTTTGACCTTATTGACAGAGAATCACAAAAAAAGTGACTGAGAAAATATCAACTACTAATATGTATACATACACACACACACACACACACACACACACACACACACACCCCTATTCTCCCACTTATATGAAATCTTTAAATGAATTTTTACACAAATTGAGGGCATCCTTAATGAAAGTGTTAGTGCAGAACAAGCAGACTTTTATAAATGCTGTTTAATAATAGATCACATCTTTACCATTTTATGTTTGACTGAAAGATGGAAAAATATAAGCTCTCATTGTATTTACTATTTGTTAATTATGAACAAAAATTTGATTAACTAGAATAAAAGGCCTCCTCAAGGCTCATTTCCCAAAAAATGTCTCCTATCCATACATAAAAATAATATAAGATTCTTGAAAAATAAAGACTCAGAAATAACCCTTGTCCAATGATTTTATTATCCTCTGATCATTAATATTAAGAGAAGAATTAAAAAAGGATATATGTTCCTAAAAGGTACCTCTCTTTAATACCCTTTTCATAAGAAAAAAATTGATGTTGAAAAAGGCAGAAAAATATTTTTGTGTAAATGACTAAATTTATATTAATTGTCGAAGGATGTGGGATATCGCCATGGTTGTAGATGAACATTTTGATGTGTGAATGGAAAAAAGATCTTTATTTTAATATACATTGCTAAAATAGGCATATGAAGAAACATCTTTCAGATGGGATTTGGACAGTTTGGGAGAGAAAATCATCTGAATTTGTAGTCAACAAGGTGCTCCCTTGCATGGGAAAAAAATTAATATCATAATGAAGCAGTGAATAATATTTTGTTGAAAATCTGAAAAATTTACATATAAAGAAACACAGGTTTAAGGTCATCAGAGAGAGAACCATGCAAAGAACTTCAAAGAGTTAATTATAAGGCATAAGAATATGTGAGCTAATTTGCATGTAGAGGTTTTATGATTAATGAGGGTAAAACTAGGAAAAAAAATTGTATATTTGAAAATTAAGATATAATTTCTTTCTTGCCCCGGATCACGCAGCCAGGAAGCATTAAGTGTCTGAGGCTAGATTTAAACTCGGGTCCTCCTGACTTCAGGGCTGTACTCTATCCACTACACTAACTAGCTGTCCCAACTGAGATATAATTTTAAAGGGACATTGATTTGATAGGAGAAAACTGAGTCAAAAAACTCTCATTTAAGATATTGAACGACAAAGATTGCAGCAAAGAAAGAAAAGAAACCCAAGGAGAAGTGAAAACACCGCTGAGGATGCTAAAAGTGATTCTAAGAATTGTGGCTGTTTGCGATAGTCACCAGAGAGATGACTTCAGCATTGAGCAATCCCTGATTGGTTAGAGAGAGAAGAGAACTGATTTCACTAACCAAGAATTTCATGCATTTCTCTGTTTCACTGTTGGCTGTTGTGCTTTAGCACCACCTACAAGTAGAAAAAGGTAAAACTTTACAGAGGGCCTTCTTATCTGTTACCACGCCTTGCCATACGGCAAGGGAGAGAAGGTTTGGGAATTTCTTCTGGCATCCCGGTGAGCTGGCTTCAAGAGGCAATCTGGATTGTGTGGCTGTGACTTCCATTCTGAGTAGGCAGCTAGTGAATGAATTGGCCTGATTTGTATACACCTCCAGAGATAGCCAGTTAGATGAGTTTGGCAGTTGTCTTGGCTGAAAGAAGTACCATTCACCTTAAGAGCTAACATTTTGTTCCAGCAAAGAAAAGGATTTCTTCAAATGTAGAAAGTGGTGAGAATCAAGTTGACATTTTTGTGTCAGGCCTATGGATCAAGGACTAAATACAGTGTGAGCAAAGGAGCACTTTAGTGTGGTGCAGATTAAGGGTGGACTATTAATGTTGACACATAATCTAGAAGCACAAATTATCCTGATCACATGCATCCACCTCATCATAGCTACTGTGCATTGGTAGAAAAGCATGATCTGGGTCTATATGCATTGTGATATGTTGGAATCTTTACAAACTGTTAAGTCAATAGAATTGATAGAGACAATAATTATCTAATTTAGCATGGTTCGGTATGATTGATCTGATCCTACAAGGAGATGTTATGGGCCAGAACTTGAAACAAGGTACTAAGTGGAACTGATAGAAACAATGCTTGTGTTCACACCTTTACTCATTGGAGTTCACACATTTGGAAGATTTCAGGGTTTAGTATGAGATCCCAATTCACACCTCCCTTAATCCCTGCTTCCAGAAGGAGGAGTCAACCTTTGGGAGATCATATATAAAGAGGCTCTTAGTTTGGGTTAGAGAGTTTTACTTCAGAACATTGCCAGGGGTTGGAGAGGAGCATTCTGGGACAGAGTTTTAATATAACTAGATGGTAATGGTAATGGTAGAGGAAAAAGAGAATCTCTGGGCATGTAAACCTGCTAGTGTGAGGATGAAAGAAATGAGTTAAACCCAAAAATGAGAGAAGATATCTCACAGTCTATGTATGAATTGTGCGACCTGATAAGGTGTAAAAGACTAAGTATGAAAAGTGTTTATACTCAGATTTTTCTGTAGGCTCCTCTCTAATCTATTTATCTTGTTACATTTTGGAGCACCAGAAGAAATCATTCTATATGTCTAGTGGTACTTTCCAAAACTATTTACTGCTGTGATGAAGATCTGGAACAAATTCCAAGAGGGAAGGAGTTTCTCTGTGATTGGTGAGTTTGTGTTACCACTTGGAAAAGACTGGCATGTATTTGGATAAAACCTACAGAATTTGCAGAATATATCTGTGACAGTACAGATGGACAATATTTTTCCTATAGTTGGACATAATTCCAGGTGAAGAAAGACAAGTTGGAAAATTACAAAACTCTCTTTTAATGACTTCAAGCTTCCTTTGGAAACAAAGGCCTATTTTCTTAAAATACCAGAATTCTACAGCTGTTCCTAATTAGCAGAAAGACAAGGAATACAATAGTCTCTGAAGGATTAAAAATGTTTTATTATATGGAGATACTGAAAGAATATGTTGTTGTTGTTTTTGTTTATCCTTCATTCTTGAAAAGGACCATGACATCAAGGAGGTGATACCATTGTGTGGAATGGAAAGATGAGATGAAGAACTTACAGGCATGTGTGAATGATTTTTTTTTATTTTATTTTCATTATTTCTGTATCTCCCTATGGCCTGTGTGTAAGCTTCTATTTACTTAAACCAAGGCCCGTTACAGACATAGTTACTTAAGCTAAACTGGTGGCATTTATCAATGTTATCAATTGTTTAATCTATTAATTTAAACACTGTCAGCTTAGTTATCTGGTGATTTAAGGTTTCCTAAAAAGTGGGTAATTTCAGGGAAACTGAAATATTCCATTTCCAATTTTTTTTGACAGCGACACCCCACGCTTCTTAATGCTTTCTAATTTGTAGTATAATCTCTTGTAACAAAACCTATAAAAAAGGTATGTCTGTACTAACTCTTTGGGCCTCCTGCTGTGAGTCTTTTTATCTCGCAGTGGGACTGCCCCACTACTCATGAGTTGCTGTAATAAACAACCTTTTCTGCTTCCTACTTTGAGTGAACTCTGAGAAGTCATTTTTGGGTAGGGGTCTTTTACGTCCCACACACCATGCATGCAAGTGAATTGGATTTAAGTGAGGGAGTGCTGGGCAAGGTCACCTGCCTCAATTTCCCTACTAAAACCATCTGGATCTAGTAGCCAGATATAGATCAGGATGACTAAAGATGGCCCTGGATGGGGAGGGAGACCAAACATCCTTACACTCCACCTACTCATCCAAGAATTTTTTGATCCAATGACTTTCTTGCTGTTTCTTGTACAAAAATTGAATCTCCCAATTTTCGTGTTTTCACTGGCTGTTTCCCATGCCTGGAACTCTCTTCCTCTTCTTCTCTTCCTTTTGGCTATCCAGGATTCCTTAAGGTCTTAATTAAAATCTCAACTTCTATAGGAGACTTTCCCCAATTTTTTTATTCTAGTGCCCTCCCTCAATTGATAATTTCCAGCTAATCCTATTAATATAGTTATTTGCACATTGTCTCCCCCGTTAAATTGTGAGCTCCTTGAGAGCAGGAATTATCTTTTACCATTTTTGTAACACCAACATTAACAATCTCCTTTTACACAGGAATCCACCAAATATTCTCTTCTCGGGGTAACTGATTCCCAAAGAAATTGACCAAGTAAAGAAACAAGATTGAGACATTTTTTTCTCAGGATTCTATAGAGAGAGACTGTTAATGGATGTTAACGGACCAAGAAGTTTTTAGTTAAATAAGAAATAAAAAAGATCAAAGTAGAAAAAATGAAAAACTTTGATTACATAAAAATAAAGATTCTGCACAAAAACAAATTAAATTTAGATGAGAAACAATTAATTGGGAAAATATCTAGGAATAAAGTTTCTCTGACTCCTACCCAAAATAGAATCAATTACTCAATAGATAAATATGAATAAGAATTCTAATTGGCAAGCTATCATGGGGTGTGGGGAGGGGAGGGCGGGGAAAGTTCCAAATTACCACTAATAAAGATAATTTTTGTTTGGTAGGAGTAATTGGTTTATGTGGTATCTGAGGCCATTTATGTTCCCTAAAAGGAAGATTTTTTTTTATTCAGATACCTGTGTGAAACCAGTTATTTAATAAGTGATATCCTTTTCCCACTCTCAGCCCCATTAACTAGAGTTGAGGCATCTGCCACCTTAACTCTCCTTTACTAGTTTATCTCCATATGGTGAGAAACAAGAACCAGCACAGGATCCTTCTGTAAAGATTTGGGGGAGGAGGGTATATGTATATGTATGTATGTGTAGAATGTGACATAAAATAACACTGGACATGCAGTCAGTAAAACCTGGGTTCAAATCCCATCTTAGACCCTCATTAATGTGATCAATGGCATGTCATAACACTCTTCTGGGTCTAAATTTTTCTGTAAACAATGAGACTGTACTTGATGACTCTTGAGGTTCACTTCCAGATCTAAATATATGCTTCTGTAATTCTTTCTAGCTCAGAGATATGTTTCTGGCTTGTGAGTCAGTAAGAAGAGTTAAGTAGGAGAAACTGAGACAGTAGGAGCTATTATTCAGGGTTAGCAAGCTGCAATATAGAACAGGAATAAACAATGTTATCAGGGAAATGAGTCATGTAGTAATTTCCTAAGGGTAAGAAGTGACCAGTGGACTGGTATAATAGAAAGGCCAGAAATATTAAACACTGCCTTCAAAACACTGAGTGGATCTCTGTGATGGAAGGATATATGGCAAGAATGCGATAATTAGAATAATTCTGACAAATACTTCCCATGACTTATAAGACCCTGGTCTATTCACTTAATCACCACCAACTTTAGATTCTTCCTCTATAAAATGGAGATAATAATTACATGTGCCTAATAAGATCATTTTGAGACTCTAATAAGATATAGAAAGTGTTTAGAGAAGCTAAAGCACTATGGATAAATTGTTGTTATCGTTTCAATGTCCCTGCGACCCCATTTGCGTGCCATTTTAGTGTGTTTATGATCCCTTTTTTTTTTTTTTTTGGCAGAGACACTAGAGTGATTTGCCATTTCCTTCTCCAACTCATTTTAAAAATGAGGAAACTGAGGCAAATAAGATTGACTTGCCCAGAACCACACAGCTAGTGAGTGTCTGAGGTCAGGTTGAATTTATGAATTTGAGTCTTCCTGATTGCAAACCCAATGCTGGAATCCCCAAATTAATGAGATTATAAATCCATTAGAGTATTTTAAGTATAATTTGGTTCATTCACCCAAGCCAGACCAGTGACTACGGTTCCCAACCTAATTTTTCGTACTCTCCAGAAGGGCATCAGAACTCCTATGAGGCAAAGGAATGGGGACTAAAAGCAACCATGGATAGAGCCTTCCTCAAATAATGGGGTCAGGAGAGACACACATAAGCACTATTCATTCATTCTTTTATTCATTCTATTCCTGTTAGTAATTTGTGAGGGAGTAGATTGTGGGCTTGTGGAAAAGGTCACTAGCATTTGAATTAAGGATAAAAAAGGACCAGGAGGAAACCTCTTTGTTTCCATTACGTAATCCCTCCGGCTTTAGCAAAAGAGAATATACGCTTGCGCACCGCGCAGCCCGGAACCAAAGCTCCCCGGTCCAATAGTTCCACGCTTTTCGAATTCCCCGGAATCCAATAGCCGCGGAATGAAGCCAATGGCGGCGCCCATCTTGTCGGTGGCGGAGGCGGAAACCGATGAAGAAGCGGTGACAGTTGAACCAGGATTCTTGGAACCTGGAGCCGCTCCGTACGGAAATTTTCCCTTTTACTCCCGTTTCCACCCGCCCGAGCAGCGGCTTCGCCTTCTGCCCCCGGAGCTGTTGCAGCGGCTCTTTCCTCCAGAGGGCTCCGATCCTCGGCCGCTGCTGGGGCTTGATGTGGGCTGTAACTCCGGGGTGAGTAATTGGAGAGCTCTGCGCATGCTCGGGCCCCTCCCCGGGGCCATGTGTCGTGGTCATTTAAGGGGCCTGCCCTGTCCCCCTTCTGTAAGCTTGTACGTTCCCAAATCCCGTGCATTCAAGTTAGCGAGTATTTTTTTAGAACCTACTATGTGCCAGGTGCTTACAGCAACTTTGAGACTGTGAGCTCTTTGAAATCAGGGACCCATTTTTTGCTTCCTTTTGTATTCCTCAGCGTTTAGCACAGTGCCTGGCATATGGTAGACGCTCAATAAATACTTATTACGTGGAAGTTGGGTGTAATTATTTTCCTCATTTTTATAATTGAGGCAAACAGATTAAGTGACTTGCCCAGGATGACGCAGCTATTATTATGCATCTGAGGCTGGATTTGAACCGCTGCTTTCCCAGCGCCACAGTTTCCAAGAGGATTTGAGAAGGAAGAGTCCCAGGCTTGTGGCATGTCAGTGAAAATTAGGGGAGACAGAGTGTCTCCTGTTTGAGGAACAGTAAGGAAGGCATTATCCCTAGAACAGAGAAGGGGTATAGAACTGAAGGAGTAAGGTATAGGAAGACTGGAAAGATAGATAGGGCTTTAAAAGCCAGAGGATTTTCCTTAAGGAAACAATGAGTTTATTGAAAGGGGACTGGGGGAGGTGTGATGTGGTCACCCCATCCCCACCCCCTAAGATTATTTTGACAGCTGAACATTAGATAGACTGGAATGAAGCAACTGTTCATCAAGAAGCAACTGTATACTTGAGGTGTTTTTAGCTGCAGGAGGCAGGATGGAACTCTGAGTATAACTGTATTTGTGCACAGTTCATGCACATAGGCATGACATTTGCTGAAAGCTGGTTTCAAAATATTTTGGAGATGCCTGAAGCTAAGGCCTAGCAAACAGGCTATATCCTAAGCTTGGTGTAACAATAATCCTTTGCACTCAGGATCAGATCACCCTCTGCCAAAGTGAACCAGTACCAGGTGTTCATAGGAAGGATTTAAGTCCTTGTTTTCCAGAGGTAGCTATCACATATTCACCATCCGTGTTCCTTGTCACTGACAGGTATTTCACTCCCTCCCATCACAGAACTTTGATTCTGTACCCCACAGGATGGGCATGATCCCCCAAAAGTTGAGACAGTGAATGTTTTCACAGGCTCCCAAAACATCTGTATTGTCCCAAAAAATGCTAAGCGGAGAACTAATCTCAAGATCTAAGAGTGATTGTGTTGGGGGCCAACTTCTTATGAGGTTAAACTCTCTGTCTTAGGAGGTGGTCTTCCACCTGTTAGGTGTGTTTCCTCACTCTGAAATTAATTAACTGTTTGTGTCCTCATTGTCTGTCTCTAGCCTGTTCTGTTTCACCTCTTACCTCCCATAGGTTAAAAGCTGATTCTAGTGTATTGACACTGGAGAGCATAAAGCTTAGCTGACTTGATTTGCTGGCTTATTAGAATAGTCCTGAGTGGGGCAGAGTGAGGGAGAGCAGGGAGGAGATAGCATGGGCCAAATTTCACTTGTACATTTATCAGACAGTAGCCTGAGACTCAGTTTCATGCTATTTACTCTCTAGAAATATCAGGAGATAACCTTTCCCTGTCTTCTGGTCCCATTGGATTCTGGTATTTTCTATTCCATTCTCTGTAGAGCAATTTTTTTTTTCCTCCATGCTATTCTTTCCTCCCCTACTGTCCATGGCTCTTGCTCTGTGACTGGCCTACATTTCTTTTCTAGTCACACTTTTTTGGTTGATATCTTTTGGAAATTCTTGCTTGGCAATATACTATAGCTTACTTATGCCCACTTCCCTTGTTTCCTCAGGCTTTTGGGTCACTTAAATTTTGATTCTAAAGTGGTTATGTTATTCCATGATTTGCAGTTATTATTAAAATACTAACGTTAGCAAGATAATTTTGTTTGTTTTAGGAAGCAGCTTAAGATCATTACCATATATTGGCATATAACTTCCCAGATGCAGTCCATTCACCTGTTCTCTTCCTCCTGTTCAATTTTGGGCCCAGTTAGTTATTTTTCTGCAGTGCTTACTTAAGATATGTGAATTGATAAACTATTTCAGTGGCCTGATTGTCCATCCAACTGTATCATCCACTTGGACAAGAATATCATATTCTTAGGCCAAACTCTTGAATAAATGTGAATTTTTTTAGGGAAGCCCTGAAATGGATATCTGTCATTTTAATGACATCTGACTCTCCATAAGATAACCTTTCCCTGTCTTCTGGTCCCATTGGATTCTTGTGTTTTCTATTTGGGGTTTTCTTGGGAAATATACTGGGGTGGTTTGCCATTTCCTTTTGCTCATTTTACAGATGAGAAACTGAAGTAAGCAGGATTAAGTAACTTGCCCAGAATCACACAGCTACTATTTGATTTGAACTCAAGTCCTCTGTGCTACTTAGCTGCCTTGAAGTGCATATAATTTTATTTCTAATCATTTCCCTAATACATTTATGATCTTTTTTAAAGCTTATTTATTGCTACCACTGGAACAATTGTAGGAGAAGCAGTATTGTCACACAAAGGTATATACTACCCAAAAGTCATTTTCTCCTCCCACTTCCTTATTGCAACACATACTCCAAATTGCTTGGCCTTGAAGAGAAAATAAACCTTTCATTTGCCTTTTGAAGGCAAGAAAAATATAATTTGTGGTAGGATAGGAGCCTGGAGGGGGAATTCTATGCAAAAAGAATGATATGTATGATACAACAAAAGTAATAATGATCAAATTCTGGGAAATAACAAGGTTGAGCCAGAGTACAGTGAGATGGGAAGACACTGTTGGAAAGATTTTGGGAGACCAGTGTAGTATAGGATTGAACATTGGTATCAAACTCAAATAGAACTAGGAGGTCACTAATGTATACACACACAAGGATCCCTGAAAGCCACAAGTGTGACTAAATTTTCTAAATGTAATGTTATCTATATCTTACTGTGTTTTATTTATTTTGTGAAGTATTTCCCAAATTACATTTTAATCTGGTTCTCAAGAGACACATTTGTCACCTCTGGAGTAGAGAATAAGTAGACCAGTGGAATAATTGAAAATTAAGAAATTGGAGAAACATTGCAGAAGACACATTGTTATTAGATTGGTCATTAGGATATAAGCTTCTGGAAAGGAGGGGATTTGTTGTGAAGGTTTTGGGGAGAGGAGTTTCCACAGTTGCTTCATTCCAGTCTATCAAACCAGCATAACCACCATGCATAGCAGCACTTGAATTAATTGGCCATAATGATAATCTTGTGGTGTGTCATGGTTACAAAGCATTTTTATATACATTCTCTAGTTTAATTCTAATAACCTTTAGAAGTAGGTAGTATTGTTACTCCCATTTTACAGATGAGAAAATTGAGTCCTAGAAAGCTGAAAAGACATGGTAAGCCAACAAAGCTAGTACTTGAAACCAAGCTTCCAACTCCAAGTCTTCCTACTTATTTCATGTTGTCTCCCATGTGGAGTCTAAGAAGTTGGGAATAAAAACATTGATTCTAAGGTGGTAGTCCACAAGGCTGAGTAGTGTTATTAATTTAAAAAGTGAATAGCAGTAATTTAATGGCAGGAAGATATCCAATCAAGATGACTAGAGCCAGTTTATCAGTTTGTGTATTCTGGACCATGTTCTCAAGACTTTAGAGACCTTAAGATGTCTAAAATCCACCAATTGTAGAATTTCACTAGGAAAGAAGTGAAAGTTAATTTTAGTGAAGTGAGAAATAAAGGAGAATGAAAGTATTTAATGTAGAATGATCACTGTGGAGCAGGGGGGAATAATGTTGTATCTGTCCTCATTAGAGAGCCTGAATTTGAACCCTAACTTCGATGCTTTCTGTTTGGGTGACCTTTGACATGCCCTGTACTTCTCTGAATGTTACGTGTCTTTGTCTGTGAAATAAACAGATTGGAAGTGTTCAACTCCAGGACATTTCCAATGCCAGCCATGCCAGAACCATACTCCTCCTCTGAGGTAACTGAGGATAGTCAATAAATCTCAGACTTCACTTTTGCTGGCTGCATCTCACTGAGGAGTCATTAAACTTTTCTGAGCCTGTTTCCTTATCAGGAAGATAAGAGTAATAATATTTGAGGCAGGTAGGTGCCACAAAGGCAACTGAGTAACTGAGTTCAGATCTGGCCTCAGACACTTATTAGCTGTGTAACCCTGAGCAAGTCACTCAATACAGTTTTCCTGTTTCCTCATCTGTAAAATGAGCTTGAAAAGGAAATGGCAAACCAGTCCAGAATCTTTGCTGCAACAACAACAACAAAACAAAACATCCCCTCTTCCTAGCTGTGTGACCCTAGGAAAGTCATTTAACCCCAGTTGCCTCAGGGGAAAAAAAAAAAAAACAATCCCCAAAGAGAACCACGAAGAGTCAGCCATGACTGCACAACAACAGCAACTGTACTATCTACCTCCTCGGGGTGGGGGTGGTGAGGAAAATGTTTTGTAACCGTTAAACATGAATTGCTCTCATGGGCTGCTTGGGTGAAGCCTGGTTGGGCCTGTCTTCCCAAAGAACCTAAACCTCCTGTCTCTCAAAATACCCTTCATGACACCTTGTGTCCACTGGAGGGCACCGAGAACCTAAACAGGAGAAAAGCTCACTGTGCAGGGATGCTAGTTCTCAAGTTGTAGCTTAGGGTATTCTAAAGTAGACCAATAAATCACTTCTGAAGTGTCTGTTGCTTGAACAAAGTCAGCTTCTTATTGCAAATGTGGAAAGCTCTTTAATAGTGCCCCAAGATCAAATAAATTGAGTTGATACTAGAATCATTCCACAGAATCTCAAAATCAGAAGGGTTTTATAGGCCATCTCATACATCCTAAAGGAATGATCATCCAGCATTTACCAGAAGATCTCTAATGAAAGCGAATCTTTGACTCCTTGAGACATTGTGCTCTGAGATAGTTCTGCTTGTTAGGATTTATTTCCTTAAATTTAGCCAAAGTCTGCCTATCGCAACTTTCATCTGTTAAACCTAATTCTGCCCTTTGGGGCTATAAATCTTATTGTCCTTTTGCATGAAATACAATGGTGGCAAGATCAGTGTTCCCTTGGGAAAGGAGCTGTTTTCTTCTCTTTCCAACTTTCTTCTTTGGGGAGAGGCTAAAAAAATGACTGTTCTTTTGGATTTCTACAGGAGCTGAGTATTGCTCTATACAGACACCTCCTCTCACTTCAAGAGGGAGAGATCTGTTCAGTTTCCGCTAGAGACCTCCGATTCCTTTGCTGTGACATTGATCCTGCCCTGGTGGATCGGGCTAAGAAAGACTGTCCCTTTCCTGCAGCCATGTCCTTTGTTACCTTGGACTTCATGGATTCCCAGACCCGGGAGCCCCTTTTGAGTTCCTTCCTGAACCAATTTGGCCAATCAGCCTTTGATATAGCCTTCTGTATGTCCATCACCATGTGGATCCATCTGAACCATGGAGACAATGGCCTACTTGCATTCCTGGCCCACCTTGCCTCTCTCTGCCGCTACCTCTTGGTTGAACCACAGCCTTGGAAATGTTACCGGGCAGCTGCCAGGCGGCTTAGAAAACTAGGCCGCCATAACTTTGACCATTTTCGTTCTCTTGCTCTTCGCGGTGACATGGCTGACCGTATCATTCAGATTCTCACCAAAGACCATGGCATGGAGCTGGTGTGCTGCTTTGGTAGCACTAGCTGGGACCGAAATCTCTTGCTCTTCAGAGCAAACCAGCCATCAGAGCCTACACCATCCCACTAACCAAGATGAAACATGATGAACAGAATAGATAAATAGATGTCTTTGAAGCAACAAGGTCAGAGGGATAGAGAAATAAATTTAGAGCAACCAAAAAAATGCTGACCTGGCTGTGGAAATTTCTGGGGACATCTTCACCTGGACTATTAAGAAGATAGCATCAAAACCAATAGAAATTGAACAAAAGTTGAATGATTGGTCAAGATAAATGGTACTCGTACTTGTTCCCCAACGCTGTGAGGGTAGGGGAGAGTCATAGATCATGAATAAGAAAATCTCAAATCAGCAATGCCCTGGGATTTCTAGAACATAGGAATATCCATTGTAATTTGGACATGGAACCAAAGTTATTTGGGGGGGCTTCTTCAGAGGAAGATGAGCTGAAACCCAGCTAACTTGAAATAAATTGATCATGTTTGGCTTTGATCTAGTTTCTTTGGAGGGATTCCTCTGGATTGGAAAAAGACTGGCTGTTTTCATAATATATCCCTAGGTATCATGCTGAAATTATACTATCTAGAATGAAGACTTGCTGACCTGACTAAAATAAAGATTTGTGGAAAAGTCATTTTATCTCTGTTGAAAATATCAGGTATAAAACTTACCAGAGACTTAGAATAGTCTACCCAAACACAATCAGTTGGATGTATATGACCTGAAAGAACCAATAAACAGATTATGAAATCACTATATAAATCATTAAAAATAATGTATTTTGGTTTATATTAAAATGAATGTTTTCTAAATGGGTAAGAGTAAAGAGTAAACTCGGTATCCAACTTTATCCTAGGGAGCTCTCAACTAGAGACTATCAACAAAGTTACCTCAGTCTAGAACAGACTATCTGTGAGTTACAGAAAACGGTTAGCTAAGATCTGTTATATAAGACTGGAACTCTCCCCATCTAATAGTCACTTCCAAAACACATAGTATGAGAGTCTAAAAGATATGTAAAGGTAAAATATGTACATAAATGCAAATTTAACAGTTGGACAGAAATAGAAGTAAAAAATAGCAAGGATTGGGATGACAGGAGCCAGAGGTCTTCAGATAAGAATGTCTTCATGGAGGAGCTGGGTCTCAAGGAGTTTGAGTGACAGAAAGGATAGATAACCAAGGCAGAATGGCCTTTGATTAACCTGATTCTGCCACTTATTACCTAGATATACTTGAGTGTGTTACTTCATCTCTCCTTGTCTATTAAATGGATGTATGCCCCAAAGAGGTCAAAGACATTTTTATGAAGTATTCGTGGTAGCGTTTTGGTTTTTTTGGCATGGTTGCAAAAACCTATAAAAAAGAAAAAAAAGTAGGGGTCCATCAATTAGGGAATGGTCAAACAAATGTTATATGTATGTAGTACAAAATTATTGTGTGATAAGAAATGATGAATACAAAACATGAGGAACATAAGAAAAATAGTATGGACACAGAGGCTAAAATAAATAGAACCCAAAAAACTTCATATAAAATCATATAAAGGGAAAGACCACTAACTAGAAACCATACAGTATGTATTTAGAGTGACAAAAGCAGCATAGCATAGCAGTGACTTCAGAGAAGAAATATACTTCCTTTTCTTGGAGAAGCAGGGAGACTATGCAGAATGATATATACAAACACTATCAGAGTGGTCACTTTTTGAGTTGGTTTTATTTAATTGTTTTTCTTTGAAACTTGATAGGACAGGATGTATATCCAGAAATAAAAATAGAAAAAGATATCAATGAAACTTTTTGTAAATAAATGAAGTCAGACTAGTTCTTTATAATTCCTTCCAGCTCTAAATCTTAATTTCAGTCAACAAGCATTTGATTAAGTGCTTACTTAATGCCAGGCACTATAACAAGTGCTGGGGATGCAAAGAAAGACAAATGCATGATTCCTGACATTAAAGAGCTTATATTCTAATGGAGAGACAAGGTACAAGCAATTGAGTGTATACAAAATATTTAGAGAATAGGTGAAAGGCAGGTTCTCTTGCACTGAATAGTGAGGGTCCTGTTCTTAGAACAATTCTTAGGAAGATTGGCAGAAATTGAGAATATGGAATTAGGAATAATGAGGCATATTTTGGGGAGAGGAAGGAAGACATTTATTTTAAAGGAAAGATTGAAGCAAGAGATTCATTTGTGAGATAGGGAAAATATATGTTAAGGCCTTAATATGATATTAAGTTCTGGTGAGGAATTTGAAATTTATGCATGGCATATTATAAAACTATTGCAAATCTCAGAATGCCAAAGAAACTGAACAAAATAATTTTAAGAAATTACTCTTGCTACTGTGTATAGGATAACTAGAGTAAGAAAAAAGAAGAAAGTCAATAAAAAGATACATACAGGTAGCTAATATTTGGACTTAAACTACTGAGAAGAAATTATGCTAAATTTAAGCTATGTTGTCAGAACTTTAAAGTAGATATATGTTACAAGAAATGATGAATATGAATTGAAAGAAACTTGAAAAGTCTTAATTATACTAATAAAGGGAAATAAGCAAAATCAGAAAACAATATGTACCATAACTACAATATAAATGGAACAAATGAAAAAATTGAATACTGCTTTTATTTATAATTAACAAACAGCTTCAGAGAAGAGTTGAAAAAATGCATTTTGTCTTCATTGAAGAGATGGAAAACTATAAAATTGGAATACACAATCAGTCCCATTATTTGTTACTTTTGATGAACTATTTTTTTCTCCTTTTAAATCTTTGTTACAACAGTTGGTTTATTGTGCAAGGGAGAGAGAATATATTTGATTTGTTCCTTTTCTAGCATTTTTAGTTGCAAGCCCAATTCATTGACCTTCTCTTTCTCTATTTTATGCAAGTAGGCCTCTAGGTTTATGAAATTTCCCCTTATTACCGCTTTGGCTACATCCCACATATTTTGGTATGACGTCTCATTATTGTCACTTTCTTGGGTGAAGTTATTATGTCTATGATTTGCTGTTTCACCCAATCATTCTTTAGTATGAGATTTAGTTTCCAATTATTTTTTGGTCTATTTTCCCCTGGCTTTTTGTTGAATGTAATTTTCATTGTATCGTGGTCTGAAAAGGATGCATTTACTATTTCTGCCTTACTGCATTTGAGTTTGAGATTTTTATGTCCTAATATATGGTCAGTTTTTGTACAGGTTCCGTGAACTCCTAAGAAGAAAGTGTACTCTTTTCTGTCTCCATTTAGTTTTCTCCAGAGATCTAAACTTTTCTAGTATTCTATTTACCTCTGACTTCTTTCTTATTTATTTTGTGATTTGATTTATCTAAATCTGAGAGTGCAAGGTTGAGATCTCCCACTATTATAGTTTTGCTGTCTATTTCTTCTTGCAGCTCACTTAATTTCTCTTTTAAGAATTTAGATGCTACACCACTTGGTGAATATATGTTTAATATTAATATTGTGTCATTATCTATGCTACCCTTTAGCAAAATATAGTGCCCTTCCTTATCTCTTAATTCGATCAATTTTTGCTTTTGATTGATCTGAGATGATGGTAGCTACCCCTACTTTTTTGACTTCACCTGAAACATAGTAGATTCTGCTCCAACCTTTTACCTTTACTCTGTATGTATTGCCCTGCTTCGGGTGTGTTTCCTGTAAACAGCATATTGTAGGATTCTGGCTTTTTATCCATTCTGCTAACCACTTCCTCTTTATGGGGGAGTTTACCCCGTTCACATTTATGGTTAAAATTACCAATTCTGTATTACTTGCCATCTTGTTAACCCCTGTTTATGCTTTTCTCCCTTATCCCCCTCCCCAGTATTAAACTTGTGAGCACCACTTGCTTCTCACAGCCCTCCCTTTTTCGTATCCCTCCCCTCCCCTTAGAGTTCCTCCCCCTGTCTTATTCCTTTTCCTCACAATTTCTGCATTCTCTTCCATTTAGCTTATTCCTTCCTTTTCACTTTTCCAGGAAGAATATATTTGGAAATGATTATGACCTAGAAACAAAAGATACCAATAAAAATAAAGGAATGTTTTTAAAAGAGATGTCTCGGACAACAGGAAACACTTAACTGGAAAGAAAGTAAAAGGTCAGCATTAGACATGAAAATTACAGTCATTCATATCTAGGTGGTAATTGAAATTGTAAGAGTGAGAGTAGATAAGGGAGAGCTTGAAAATACCATGGGACAGAGAGATCCATAACATGGAAGTATTTTATTGAATGGGTAAAAGCTCTTTTCCAACAGCAGGTGGAATTCCCTCTTAAATTCCTGAAAAATGACTGCCCCAGGGGAACTTTCTGCAATCACTGGATTGATCCAAATGGAGGTTTCAAAGAATCTGATTAGAGTATTCATTTTTATTCAGACTATTACTAGGTATGCAACCTAGAGAGTCACTGCATGTTGAATTGATAGATTCATTTTACAACCTGGCAGAGCAGATGGTGTATATAGTTCCAGTGATCAGGATTAGACAGTGGCCAGTCACTACTTTAGTTGGGATCTTTTATGTGCCCTATCTGCATAGTCTTCCATAAATTCCCTGCCTCCTACCAAGTAAACAAATTCAAAGATGAGGCTTGTTTATTGATGATAAAAAGTGCTGCTCTAAATACTTTTGTAGGTTGAATGTTTAATCTGTGCCTGGCATAGTGCTAAGCACTAGGGAAACGAAATGTGTTATGTTCCTGCTTTGGGCCTCTGCAAGAAAGTGCCCCAAGTTGCCTCTTTTTATAAGGAATTTGAAACTTATTATCTTGGCCAGGGGCTGGGGGAAGTTTGAATTCAAATCAGACGGAGATCTTTGAATTGAATAGAAATTTTCCAATTGACTGAATAGTCCTAGACTAATCTCCAATTCAATAGAGGTCGATAGAAATCTAGATCTCCAGCTCAGGCTAAGTAGGAGTAGTCCTGGACTCAACTAATCCCACCAAGATAACAGAATGAAATCACTTTATCTTGATTCCCTGGGGCAGGTCTTTCACAGAGGCAAGGAAATTTCTCAAGAGTTCCCCCCAAAGTTATAACAGTATTGGGGTACCCCCATTATGTATTGCTTTGAATGAAGTCCTATCAACTGTCATATATATTGCACTATATTTTCCCCATGGGACAGATTGTGATCTATACAGCAAAATATATATCTTCTTCAAACATTCAGGGCATTCCATTTTGTGTTTCTAGATACCACACATAGAGCAACATTTCACTTCAGAACTGACTTGGATATTATGTCCCATTGAAAAACCTACTGTAGTTCTATAGTCACCACTGGATAAACAAACTGAACTTCAGAGCATTCCCAAATCCTGAAATGACTCTGAAACTTCCTGAAGGGACACTAGATAAGCCACTATATCCTTTTTTTATAGCCTGATACATTACTGTTGTAAGTTTGGGAGTCTAATATTTAGGGAACATTCTCTTTCCACTTATGCCTAATTCCAGGCAAATAAACCAAGAGAACATCTTGCGTGCTAGACCTTCAAGGCTTGACACATGAAGTATCAGTAATAAACATCATACATGATCTATGTAATAGATCTCTGGAGCAATGGCCATACTTCATTCCAACCTCAGTTGTATGTACAACTGGAATAAATAATGTAGAATTATCTTATAATTACATTCAAACTCCATGGGTATTTTGCCCATACAGAAGCTGAAGTCTCAAAAAGGTCAGTGCTAGCAGTCCATAAGAGAAAAATCTATCAATAGCAATGAATAGAATGTTTATTATCACTCTATCCCCTTTTTACTGAAAGAGAAAGACATCAAAAATTCATCCATGTATTTAATTGCACTATGATGAACCACCTCTATTATCATTTGGCAATAGACCTAAGCATCAATTTGCTCATTTGCAAAATGGAATAACAATACTTCCACTTTATACCTCATATACCCCCTTTCTTTCTCTTTCTTTCTTTTTTTTTTCCTTTTTCTTTTTTAGAGGAAAGCTTATAGCAAAGTGATGATGACAGAAATGAGAAGTTCAAGTCTCATGACTTCTAATCTCCACCTGATATATTCCATACTCTTGTGAGCTGTGGAAATGATGGGAGAATATTGTCCTGACTTGGGAGGACCATGAGGTAAACACTTGAGAAGTCTCAGAGAAGCTCTTCTCTGAGAAAGACCTGCCCTAGGGAGTCAAGATAAGTAGTTTCATTCTGTTATCCTGGAGGACATCCCACATTGATAACACTCACTACTGATTACACCCTCTATTGAGTTGAAGATTAGTCTAGGACTACTCATTCAATTGGAAAACTTCCATTCAATTCGAAGATCTCCATCTGATTTCAACTCAAATTGCCCCTAGCCCCTAGCCAAGATAAAATGTTTCTCCTCCCTCATTTCTTTGCAGAGGGCCAAAAGCAGGAATCATGCCATGCCAAAGTACCTCTCCTTGGCATAGTTGCCTGCGATGACCCCCTGCCCACTAAGAAGACACTTTTTTCTCAGCATTAGCCCCTCTTTATCTCTCTGCCAGGATTTCTCTGCTAGACCTTTACTAGGACCTTGCCACTGAGGAAATTAGCCTCCTAGCAAAAGCTGACTTCTCAGTGCCAATAAACTTCTTTTTGCCAGTCTAACTTTTCAGGTTTGTAAATTCTTTTATGAAGGACCTGCCCTGACTAGAAGAGGTTCTCACAGTTGTCTGCCCTGCGCCAAACCTCATCAGAAACAGTGTGAAGTGGTGTCTACACTATCTAAATAGCGTCAAGCTCCTAGACAAGGAGTCCTGATTTTTTCCTGAGTCCTAGACCCCTTTGAGTGCCTGATGAAGTCTGGATTTCCCATTTAGAATAATATTTTTAAATGCATAAAATAAAATACATAAGATTACAAAGGTACTCAATCACATTGAAATATAGTGAAAAAAAAAAAAGACAAAAACAATTTCACAGATCCTAGATTAAGAATTCCTATCTAGACAATGAAGTGAGTAGTCTATTATATCAAGGAACCCTATCTGTTCAACTTATAGAAGTGAGTCAGTAGCTTCCTGAGATGGCATTTACCAATCGTCAACACAATGTCCCCATTTAAATAATGCCACCAAACTTGTCTGTTATTAACATCTTTCAGCTTCTTATAAAACTTCTCCCGATAGAAAAAGTCACTTAACTCTGCTGGCCTCAGTTTCCCCATCTATAAAATAAGCTGTTGAAGGAAATAGACAAAAGCTCCAGTATCTTGGCCAAGAAAACCCTAAATGGGACCGACCATGAAGAGTCCAGCACAACTAAAACAACTGAACAAAAACAATTTAAATATATTACTTCATTTTAATCTCACAATAGCCTTATTTATAGGTGAGAAAAGTCGAGTTTCCTGGCCCATGAATCTATTAAGTGTCCAAGGCAGAATTTGAACCTGCTTTCCAGACTCTGACTCCAGCATTTTATTGATTACAGTACCCTGTATATAAATAATAACAAACATCCTTATAAGAAGTTAAAAATTCAGGTATAGAAATATTGGCAATATGCTTGAAATTTCCAGTTATTTGGAAACATTCAAATATTATGAAAACAAGTTTTCACTATATATACATCATCAAATAAAGGTCAAAAATTTCAAACCAGTCACTGTTCAGCCTTGAAAAGAAATATGAGAAAGTTGATGGAGATACCATCTTGTGGCCTCCAATTTATCCTATACATAGCAACTATAATAACAGCCTTTCAATGTTTTCATCACTGTTTTCCTACAGAGACTCCTTGTTCCCCATCATTTAGACCCAGGCTTTTCAGCCTTCCTTTTATATTCTCAAACTTCACTACAAAAAAGAAATCATCCAAAAAACTATCAGATAATGGTTAAAAATACAGAAAAGTTGATCAATGGAATAGATTAGGATCCTAAGAACCAGAGGTGATGGAACATAATTGTAGTGTTTGATAAAGCCTCAAATTTTAAAACAAAGGCACAGACTATTTAACAAAATTTTTTGGGAAAACTTGAATGCTATCTGGAAGAAATTAATTCAGGCCATTATCTTAAATAAATAATAATAAAGTCCAAGCGATTGCAAGTTTTAGATATAAAGTTAAATCATGAATTTGAAAAGCAGGGAAGGAAATACATTTCATAGTTATGGATAAAGGATAAGTTCTAGACCAAAGAGGAGATAGAAAAGATCACAAGATTAAATGAACAATTGTGATTATATGGAATTGATATGTCTACACAAACTAAATCAATGCAGTAAAAATTAGGAGAGGAATAAATTCCCCTGGGGGAAAAAATCTTTGCAAGTCTAGTATCTAAGACTTTGGCAGTTTATTCAAATATATAAGAACAAAAGCTATGTCTACATGGAGTATTGACTGAAATTGAGTTTATATTTAAGCCATGATTTTTTATTAATGTTTGCTTCAGACACTCTGAATATACTTCTAAAAATGGATGTGACTAGGATTGTACCTATCCCCATCTTTCAAATCTGAGTGAAACTATTGCCAAGGGGAGTTTTGTGTTCTGTTTTTTCAGAGAAGATATCAACAAAAAGGTAAGCTCAAACCTAGTAAACATGTCCCTGAAGTGATTAGACAATGTAGTACAAGGTGAAATGTAAAATTCCTAATTAGCAGTTTTGTAAACTACTTTATGTCGTGATGATGTTTAAGTATTAGTCTCCAAACAGATTGATAACAATTTGTTCTTCAGTCATGTTTTATTCTTCTTGGCAAAGATACTGTAGTGGTTTACCATTTATTTCTCCAGGTAATCTCATTTTATAAATGAAGAGCTGAGGTAAATAGAGATGAAGTGTCCAAGGTCACATAGCTAGTGTCTGAGGAAGAATTTGAACTTAGATCTTCTCAACTTCAAATGAGAGCTCCTGCCAACTGTACTACCTACCTACCCTATATAATAACTAAGTCTTGAACTAAGTTACTGAATACTGTTTTAATTCAATCATATTTAGCATTTCTTGAATATGGAGGAATAAATTACCTATCCTATCCTATCCAGTGCCCCTTTACTCCTTACTTTTGGCCATCCTCTAGATGTGAGCCATAGATATAAATAAAATTATCACTAGTGGATTAGGACAGGAGTTGTAGTGAGCTAAAGAGAAAAAAACAGAAAAATAGATCTATCTAGGCCCCATAGAAATGAAATTGGTGAAAACTTCATGCCTAGTTACAGAATACTGGGTGGCTCTATACCCTAGTGGCCTAGTCCTTGGGTCCATAAATTTTAATTAAAAAAATTTTTTTTGAAAAATTTAAGAATTCTGACCTATGTTTATTTTTTAAAATATAGAACATGGACAAAGCTGTCTAGCTTTGTAACCAATGTGTTGAATTTAAATTTAAATTTTTTTTTCCTTGATTATCTCCCCCCCGCCCCCAGCTTTTTTTTTTGGAATCACTATCACTAATCCTTTCTGTCCTCCCCAACTTCACTACTACCACACACACACACACACACACATACACACACACAAGTAAAGAGAATTAAGGAACTTTTTTTGTGAGGGTTAGGGTCAGGGTTTAGTGGTGTGAGTCTAGATGATTGGAGAGGATGGAGCTGGGCATGGAGTCAGGAAGACCTGAGTATAAACCAGGCCATAGACACTTAGCTGTGACTCTGGGCAAGTCACTTAACCCCGTTTGCCTCAGTTTCCTTATCTGTAAAATGAGCTGGAGAAGGAAATGGCAATTCACTCTAGCATCTTTACCAAGAGAATCTGAAATGTGGTCACAAAGAGTAACAACATAATAAAGTTAAGATAGGATAGAAATCCTTTTCTATTCTTAGTATATGGAGGTGTTTGTTATTATAAGTTTACAAACAGAAGAATTAAAATTAAAATCCTGGGGAGGGGAGTGGGAATAATAATGTTAAAGCTAGAAGCAATTTTAGAAATCATTTAGTCCATTTCCTGTCTCCTTGCCAACAGTTCATATAAAATTTGTCAGAACATGGAAATGGTTGTAAATATCTATAGCATACATATTAACAAAAAAATAATAAAATCTTGGTAAAAGTAGGGCGGTAAGATATTTTTGTTTTGTTGCTGAGGCAATTGGGGTCACATAGCTAGGAAGTGTGTCTGAGGTCACATTTGAACTCAGGTCCTCCTGGCTTTAGGGTTATCCACTAGCGCCACCTAGTTGCCCCTATGGATGGTAAGACTCTTAATTTGTTACAGACGAAAAAAAATTTACAGATCATCTTAGAGATCCTATGTCCTGGCCTGGACCAACATTTCATAGCAAAATTTTCTTTTACTGTTCTTAGTATACGGGAATATTTGTTGGCATTTGTCGTATTCAAAATTAACAGAAAATTAAATTTACGATGGTACAATAGCGCACTAGTACGAGAACATCCAGTCCCTGGCTGTCTGAAACCGTTAGGAGGGAGAGGAAGGCGAGGGCATACAGGCTAAGGAGCACCCTCTTCCGCATTTACATCACACCCATACAGGTATAAAGTCATATTGCAGATACAAACACTTTCGCTGACAGACACGTGCACACAGGTGTGCACCGTCTCGCGCCCAAAGGAGGGTGTGAGGCTCACCCAGTCCTCACCCCGCCCTGTCTCAAGGCCACCAATCCCAGCACGGAAAAGGTGGATCAGATCGTCCGGTTAGGATAACCGGCAGTGTCTCCCAGACTGGGCGGAAACGGCGCACGCGGCTCGGGGTGGGGGTGTGAGAGGAGAGTCCAATTCGGGCCGGGGACCACTGGCAGAGGCGAGGGGCGGGGCCCGAGTTCTAGGGGCGCGATGATTGGCTGAGCGAGCGGGCGAGGGCGAGGCCTGGACGAGATGGGGCGGAACCAGAAGGCCTCTTCAAAGCCCTGACATCAGGCAGCGGCCCGAACCTTGCCTTCCTCCGCCCCTCGTTCCCGGGCCGTTGCCTCAGCCGCAGCCTCAGCCGCAGCCGCAGCCGTACCTGCCATGGACCCAGTGGATCCGGCCCGGCCCGGCCCCGGCCAGAGCCCTCGGTAAGTCTTGGCCACGCGCGGATCTTACTAGGAAAAGCGGGGGCAGCCCCGGCCCAGGAAGGTTAACGCTTTCGTAGCAGCGCGGCCTTCCGTCCAGACGGACTCCCCTACCCCACCCCAGCCTCCTCCCTCCTCCCTCCTCCCTGGGGGCACTCCCGCCCGCGGCTTGGTCCATTCAGCGTGCCCCACCCCCGCCATCTCCGCGCACGCTCCGTGTCCCCGGAAGGAAAACTGGAGGGGCAGAGGGGCGTTCCGGGGCCGGTCCCTTCCCAGTGCCTGAGTCCCTGACCTTGTCCCATTCCCTCTACTTCCCTTCCCTCAGCTTCGTAGTCCGCCACCCCATTCCGGTCCCCACGGTGAAGGGACAGAATTCCTCCAGTGCTCAGAACTCTCTGCGGATAGGGTGGAATAAAAGGAGTATGGAGGATGAAGAAAATGCTGAATGGGGGTGGGTTACGCAGGAAGTGGGGCCTAGGCACCCCCTTCACCGAAGTCGGCCCGGGCTCTTGGCTTAGGGGGCCACAAAAATGCGGGAAATGCGACTGTGCCTGCCACTGAGTGCGGCGCTGGGGATTGACCCTCCACTCCACCTCAGCCTTTTCCTTTATGTTCTAAGATCCAGACCCCCCACCCTCACCGAGACCCACACTCCCCTATCCCCGGCTCACTGCCTCCATCGCTGCCTCCTCAGTCAGCTCCCATAGCAACCCTGGGGCCGCACTGAGGGTCAAATAAGTGAGCATTCCCTAGGGACCAGTTTGAGAAATGTCCTCTAGGCTGAGAGAGGGAATTGAGGTTGATGGGGTTATCAACAGAGACCTTCTATGACAACTCCTCCCAACAACGATAAAGACCTTCCTATAATTTGTAACCTTGAGGAAAAATAACTAGGGTCCACAGACTGTTCTGCAGTCTCTCCTCAGCTTGTGCTGTGCCAGCCAGTTGGAGAAAACCCTAGCCTTCTGAGAAATCTGTCAAGGAGGGATTGAAAAAAATTCACCACTATTCAAGCTCTTCCTCATCCTCGGCTGATGGGATTCTGGACTCAGAAGAACTCCATATCCTTGCCCCAGCAGATGCTTATTTGCAGATGAGCCCTGTTTTCAAAACAGGTGGACCAACGGTGAGGTGACCTTGGTCCTTTGAGCATCCCTTATCTACTCTTAAGGCAGCAGAGGGAGAGGACCAGGAGAATAAGTTGAACTTCAAGGAGGTCATTGTCCCAAAAATGTAGCCAGCTCCAAAATGTAGCAGGATGAAGCTGATGGCACTCTGGGAAGGAAGAAAATCTGGGGCTGAGACTTCAAGGAGGTCATTGTCCCAAAAATGTAGCCAGCTCCAAAATGTAGCAGGATGAAGCTGGTGGCACTCTGGGAAGGAAGAAAATCTGGGGCTGAGACTTCAAGGAGGTCATTGTCCCAAAAATGTAGCCAGCTCCAAAATGTAGCAGGATGAAGCTGGTGGCACTCTGGGAAGGAAGAAAATCTGGGGCTGAGACTTCAAGGAGGTCATTGTCCCAAAAATGTAGCCAGCTCCAAAATGTAGCAGGATGAAGCTGGTGGCACTCTGGGAAGGAAGAAAGCCTGGGGCTGAGACTTGACAGGCATCCTGGGACTTCAGCCAGTATCTCCGTTTAAATGTCTAAATTTACTTGTGACTTGGTTTGAAGTCTTAGGCTGAGAAACCATCGAGGGGGAGGTCAAGGAAGAGGTTGCAGCTGATACTTTCCCCTTCTCCTTCATTTGCCACAGGACTGGCAAAGTCTGCAGGAGGATGGCCCTTGCTGAGATTCCTTGGCTTTTCTAGTATTTGAGTTGGTCCCTTAAGTTGGGATTAAGAAGGGAGGAGAGCAGTGAAGTAGGCAGATTCCCAGGAGACAGTTTGGGGTTCAGCTGTTTGGACTTGTTTTAATATCTGAGCCAGGGAAAAATCTCATCCATTCCTTCACAAGAAGACAGTAAGGTGGGGGAAGTGCCATCCTGCACTACCCCCTTTTAGGAACTCTTAACTGAAGTTGCTTCTTCCCCCTCTGCTTCCCCATCCCCCGGTTTCACTTCTTCAGACCTGGTTTACCTTATCTTCCTGATTGTAAGCCTCCTACCTCTTTATTCATGAACTACTCCCCCCAGCCCCACCTTTTTTTTTTCCCTGGCCACAGGATTTTCTCTGCAGTCTGGCTCTCCAGGTTGGAACTTGTTCTTCTCCCTTGGAGCTAGAGGCCCCTCTATTTTTCTTTTTATCCTTGATTTCCCAGATGCTACTGGGAACATTGGAGGTTAGAAGTACTGGGAACCATCACAGTTTGTATGTACTGTCGTTTCTCTCTTCTATTCACTTGACACAGTGGAGATTTGAGTTTCAGCACAGTTGCTCTATATGGTTATATTTCTAGTAGATGATACATATGAAGGAGAATGTCTTAGTGTCCTATCCTGAGTTTTGGTATAGATTGTGTCACCTCCCAGAATAAAAGCAGATTGTCAAAAGTCATTTGCACTGATATGCATCCCTCCCTGAAACACCCTAGATGAAGTTGAATTATCCACTAAAGGATAGACCATATATGTCACTTCTTCAAGATAGATTGCTTTGGGCCCAGTTTTATCTTAAAGATGGGGGTGGCCTTGTCTAAGAGATGGTAGAGGCATGAATTGATCTCCTAATTCAGGGGATTTTTATCTGGATTCCTCAGATATTGCCTCCTTTCTCAAGGAGTCTATGAATGGATTTTAGTGGATCCAGGAACTTGATTGGGGAAAAAAAATTACATTATTATTTCTATGTATTGTTTTATTTCATACATTTAGAAATGTTATTTCAAGGAAAGAGCTAATAGACATCAATCAAATTGCCAAAGGGGTCTATTGATACCAAAAAAGAGCCAAGAATCCTTATTTTAAAAGAAGACCACCTAATATCTTTGTGGTGATCCTATTGCTCCCATCTGTCATTTTCTATAGCAGCTATATCTTCCCTGACACCAAAGAGTATCTTGAACTTACTAACCATATTAATGAATTGATTGGATTAGATTTCTTTCAAATTTAGGATTTGTTTTGAAACTGTCACATACAAATTCATTCAAATAATCATCCCACTATATTAAAATAACAGAATCTTGGAATGTAAAAACTAGAAGAGATCTCAAAAGATCAGTCCAGTTTTTCATTTCACAAATGAGGAGACTGAGGCCCTGTGAAGCATCTTGGCATAAAATAGGCAGAGGAGTGAGATCTGGTTCAAATCCCAGTTCTTTCTAGACCATGATAATGCTGGGCAAATGATTTTACTTTATCGGGCCTCATTTCTTCATCCATAAATGACAATATGAATGACTATTTCTTAACTTACAAAGCAGAAGGGATTTTGTAAACCTTAAAACACCGTATAAATGTATATTTTTATTTTTGCTTAAGATCACTTAAGTGGTTGAGACAGAATACTAGACGTGAATTTCTCAATTCCCACCCAGTGTCTTTTCCACTATAACACATTGATTAGCTCATGTGAAAAGGTCCAGCTGACTGGGGGATAGGATTTGAGAGAGGCATAGGCAGGATGTGAAATAGCTGATGATCTTGATTGGGGTTGGGTGCTTCCTTTGGAGCCTCTTATCAGATCTATGATATATCTAAGGTCATGTCTAGGAGAAGCACTCAAAAGCCTTAAAATAGGGGAATCTTAAATCCAAACCTGTTCTTGAAGAACTGGTGAAAACTCCTATTTATTGCTTATTCCCAAGCCTTTTGATTTTTTTATTCCTGTCATTTCTATGAGTCTTTCTGTGCAATGCCTATCTGTGGGGCTGGACTGGATTACCATTGGTAAGGAGGAGAAGAACTAATGTTCTTAGGTGCCTTCATTTTTTTTTATGCTTACCCTGGCATTTTTAGTATGGCAGCAGGACAAAGACAAGCTTTTGTCCCATGCTTCATTGAATGAACAGGTAGGCCTTGCCACTGTATAGAATTCCTGTTTAAAAGATATGAAAGTGGAAGCCTTGGGGCAGTGAGAAAAGAGAACTGTAATATGGAGATGGACAAATTAAGAGCTAGAATTGGGATGAATCCTATCTTTTGTTGACCCAAAGGTATAAGGTAGCAATGTTTTTAGTATAAACATTGATAGAGTTGACATTGATAAGAGTACTTCCCCTGAATTATTTCAGGGATCTTGCTGTCTAATGGCTTTAGCTAATCAGAAGACAAGATTTCGTGAGTTTTGAAAGGGGTACTCAGAAGTCAAATCCTTGTTTTACCATTTTATGTAACTCTGACTCCTTAGCCAGGGCAGGGAAAAGGGCCTAGTAGCTGCCATCTTCAACAGTGAATGAGATAGGATACCATCCCTTCCCTAATACCCAATAAAACTCGAAGGGCAATTTGATCATTCAGTCCTCAAGTGATGTGAGACTCAGAAGACAATATTTTGGAGGTCCTGAGTTCAGTAATGGAAGATTTTTTTTTCTTTTGCCTCAGTTTCCCTGCATGTGCCAGTGAGTTAATAACATGCCATCATAAGGGTGTAACTTCATCCACTAATTACCTTTGCCCAGCCCTGGGAGTTATACAGATGAAAGAATTTGTGGAGACCAAGTTGTTATTAAGGGGAATTATCACTGATGTTATTACAATTTCAGAAAAACCATGCTTCTACAGCAATGAAAAAAGCCATGCCAGGTTTGAATTAATTCTCTTACCATCACCACCCATCTCTCTTTGCACATTGTTTTAAAAAAAAAAAAACCTTGTTGGGTTAAAAAAAACACCTGCTCATTAGGTGTTTAATTAGTGACTATTTCCTACAGTTCTGCCTCTCATTCCATCTTGTCTTTCAGTTCTCCCATTTCCCATACCTTGATGCCCAATCTAAAATTGTTAAGTGGCTCACATTCTGGATTCTAGAATTAGGGGGAGGTGGGGAATGGGAAAGAGCACAATAGGATTTTTCTGGGCTTTGATTGGGGGCCCCTCCAACTCTTGGGGTGTGGCTCTGTAGTTACTTAGTGGTGGAGGTTCCCAGGGTCTGAATCACCATAGCTCTAGGCTGGGCTTGATGTGGGGGATATAATTGGCCCTTTGGTATGGGGATCTGTTGAAACACCCTCCACACTGACTGAAGCACCCCAGGTACCTCTGGGAGCCAGTGCTTTTCCAACTCTCCCTCACTCCCACTTCCTGGGCAACTCAACATCACCATTTTCAGCCACTTTTGCCAATTTCCAGCTTTCTACCTCTAATCCAGAGTTTTTTTCTCACAGGCTAATAGAAGTTTGGAGACAGAAATTGTCCTGATCACTTCCTAAACAGATCATTGGTTAGTCTAGCCCTTCAAAGATAATTTCATAGTCTTTCTCAGTATGAGATAACCTGTCTTCACACACACACACACACACACACACACACACACACACACACACCTGCCCTCACTCCACCTCCCTATCCCACTCCCCAACTGAGAAGATCATCTCCATTTCTAAATAAAGGAAATGCTTTAACCTCTTACTAGGCTGACTCCCCCTCATGTCCTCTTCTGCCTCTCCCTGCTGGGATCTCATGTGAAACAACTGCTCATATTCCCCCTTTAAATGCCTACAACTCAGCTATTGGACCCCAAGCTATTGACTATCCACATAGAATAAGAGAATCAGTGCAAGTCAATCTTGGACCTCTTGTCCAGCCACCTCTCAGAGACATCTAAACTTGGGGTCACCTGAGGACCTGGGAGAAGCTGTGAACAACTACAAAAATGCTAGTAGGTTTGAATTTGCCTTAGTCCCTTCTTTCCTGGCAGGAAAGGCAGAATTTGTTCTGTGCCCCAGCCCTAGTTTGAAAGTGCAGGGTTGTGTGGAAGGAAAAATTTAAAAGGATATAAGATTTTCTTTGGAAACCTCTCTCACTTGATGAAAACATTCTACAAGTGCTTCTTGGCTTTGGGAATAATATTTATGTCAAGGACCAAAAACTGGAAACTAAATGTTGGGAAAAGAGAAATTTAAGGAAGCCTATTATGTTGGGCATCCTCAAGAAAAGGACCCTTAAATCCTTCAAATGATACATCCCCACTTTTATCATGAATACTGAACCATAACAAGTCTTTGGTTACACTGCCTTAGGCACTAAATCCCTTGTGGATATTGCCTGAAGGATGTGGAAGCTGATGTCTGTGTTTGGGCAGAGTCAGTTATTTCTTCCATTCAATGTATGGATCTGCCAGGTTACATAGTACTTTGTACCCCAGCCCTGGGCCTAGTTCTCAAAGTCTAAGCTTTCCCTTCAATTATAGATTGGAGCTGGTGAAGAGGGTGGAGGATAATTAGTTTGTGGCCCTTTGTTTCCTTTGTAAAAGATACCTCACTTCTTGTCCCCAGGATAAGAAGTACAAAGCTTTGCCTTTCTGTCCCTTATTCTCTTTTGTTTTTGTTTTTCTTAGGAAGTAGGTAAGTGGAGAAGAGAGAATCCATCAAATAATAGGCATAGGCCTATTACAATAAGGTATAACATATATGATACCTTAAGGTATGCAAAGTACTTAACATATGTTCTCATTAAATCCTCAAAACAACCATATGTAATTGGTGCTATTCTAATTCTTATTTTAATAACATAGAACCTGTCTCAGAAAGGTGACAGGATTTGCAGCATAATAAAATGCTGGACTTGGGATCAGGAATACCTGGATTCAAGTCATATCTCAGCCATTTACTAGATGTGTAACTTGTCAGTTTACCTCTGTTCTCTGAGCTTGTTTTTCTCATCTATAAAATGAGGGGTTTGGCTTTGGTGGTCTCTGAAATACCTTCCAACACTACATCTTTGAATCTAAGACTTGGTCGGGACTACACAGTTAAAGGTGTCTGAGGTAGGATATGAACCTGGGAGCTTCTTAACTACATCTGTCTCTGTTATACCACACTACCTCTGAGGCCCAGATCTTAAACGGATTGCTAATCTGTTCTTCAACTCCAGTACTTCCCAGTGAGGGGATTCTGAACTTTAGAATACTGTCTTTATAGGAATTGCAAAGCCTTTTCAGGTAATATCTTTTCATATTAATTGCATTGATTTTATTTGTGTATCGTTTTTTAGTTTTATATAATATCAGAATTGTCTCTTTTATGTTCTGTGGTCTTCTCTGTTTCGTATTTGGTCATGAACTCATTCTCTATTCAGAGTTGCAGAAGCTATTTCTTTTCTTGTTCCTTATCTGTTTATGTTGTGATAGTTTATATCTAAGTCATATGTCCATTAGGAGCTTATATTGGCAAAAGATATGAAGTGTTTGTTGTTGTTCAATTTTTCAGTCATGTGGAACTCGCCCTATGGACCATATTGCCCATGCAATTTTCTTGGCAAATGCTGGAGTAGTTTGCCATCTCCTCTGCCAGTGAATTAAGGCAATCAGGGTTTAAGTGACATGTCCAGGGCCACATAGCTAAGGAAATGTCTGAAACTGAATTTAAATTCCGATCTTCCTGACTTGTGAATTCATTTCATTAACTACTGACTGATTTGGTCTAAGCCTAATTTCTGCCAAATTGCTGTCTAATTTTCCCAGTAGTTTTTGTTAAATAATGAGTCCAGTAGTTGGATATTTTTGAATTTATCAAATCAAATCATACGTTCATTTCCTTTTGAATGTAACATACCTAATCTGTTCTGCTATTTTCTTTTCTGTATTTTAACCTAGTACCAAATAGTTTTCATAATTACTGTTTTCCATGTATGATTTGGGATCTGATACTGCCAGGTTGCTTTCCTTTTAAATTTTTCTGTTATTTCTTTTGAGATTTTAGACATCCCCCCCAAAAAAAAAAATGAATTTTATTATTTTTCTTTCTAGTTCTGTAAATTTAATCTAGGAAACAAAAAAATTTTTATCATGTCAGCATGGCCCAAATTTAAGATTAAGATCTCCAATTATTTAGGTTTCTGTTTCATAGAGTTTTGTAGTTGTGTTCATATAATTCCCATGTGTGCCTTGGTAGGTGGACTCCCAAATATTTTATATATTCTACATTTTTTTAGTGGAATTTTTCAGTCTCTTCCTGCTGTGATTTGATTTGTGTGGGTTTATCTTATGTCCTGCTCTTTGCTGCAATTATTGTTTCAAACCAGACATGACCTCATTCATCTTCACCATGGCCTGATGAGGGAACTGTGACCCAGAGAGGTTTCTGGTCCCCAGCTAGTGGACAGAAGTGAGCCTGAAGTGGGGCTTGAGGGAATTCCATGGTTACTCTTTTCCCTTCCTCTTTTGGGGATAGCAGACCATATGGGCAGATCGTCAGCATTTTGGTCCATGCCACGCCCTGCCAGTTGGTCCTTGAGGACTCAGATCAGGATGGGAGTTGCTCAAGCACAGATGAATGCCCTGCATGCCAGAACCTGTTCTCTTGGCATCCATGGGTTACCCTGGGACTTTGAATTAGGAAATTTAGAAAATGTATGAGAGTCAAGCACCTATTTGTGAGTCTGACTAGGACACATTTCTGAAGTTGATAAGGAGAAACTGCTTTCCTGTTTTATCCTGCTTTTTCTTGGTCCTTCATATGTAACCCATAGAATTTTTTTCTCTCCTGTGTTTTAGAGCAGTTAGAGGCCAGTCCATTATCAGATCTACTGCTCTCCTATATGCAAACTTTGTTCCAAAGGATCAGAAGTGAATCTTGACTTATGCCTCGAAGGTTGAAAAGATGTTGACTTCCTCGATCTTCTGGGATTGAAGGTTGTAGCAAGGAGATATAGGACGGGAAGATAGGTAGATTTACAATGTTCATGGACCAGGGAGGGGGAAAAATTTCTAGATAAAGTTGGATTAGCTCAGAGAAGACTATGCTAAAGCCTATAATAGTTGCAAGTTTCCTCAAGGTCATAACCCCTGTAGGATCTTGCTCCTTCACCCCTTGCACCTTACTGAATTTGAACATTAGTACAGGTAGAGTTGGGAGAGAGATTGTGTGAGACTTCCAGCCTCTTCATCCTTACATGTAGGCCCTTTAAGGAATAGATATTAATCCTCAGTCTATTATATATTCTCACTCACACTGCCCCCCTTTCCCCCTTCAATAATTCCAACTCTGAATATTGAGTTCTCTATTAGTTCGTGTTTATAAATAGCCTATTATGTGACCCTGGAAGGGGACTCTGGTAGACTATACCAAAAAATATTATTCTAAACATTAATATATGTAGGGAGGAATCAAGATTAACTCCACCCAACCTGAAACAATTATCTTCCTATTAGTATAAAAGGAACACAAGGAATAGAGATTAGTATGGACCTTGAGAATGAGGACTGGATTGAGAAATGCAGAGATGAAAGATGGAAATAACATCAGAATGAGTATGGTCTATGCAGACCACAGTGTAAAGTCCTGGCCCATTCTGCCCCTGAAATCTGAATAAAAGTCAGCAGGAGCCCTGGACTTAAGAGTCTGCAAAACCCCTAATGTGTAACCCTATAAATAAATCCATTGTGTTGGTGTTCCATTCCCTTCCCCATTATAGCTGCTATTTTTGAAATAGCATGTGATGTGCTAAAGCTGGGGAATCCTGCATGTTTTGGGGGAAGGAAGTATTCATCTGATATCCTGGAGCCTCAGGGAAGCATACATAATTGGTAGTGGGCTATGGAAAAAGTTTCTGCCCTTTATTGTCTGTGTACACTGGATTCATCTCAGAGATCCAGACAAGATCACTAATGTATAAACTCCAACTTTCCCAGCAGAGGGGTGTGTGTGTGTGTGTGTGTGTGCACGTGTGTGCGAGTGTATGTGTTTGTACAAGGAGATTCAGAGGGGATTGTAGCCAGTCCTCCCAATGCTCCAGAGCAGATATGTCTTCTCACAATCAGAAGAAAAGGACTATTAAATGGTACTAGTTGTCAGGAAAACAGAGTGGGGGAATTAAGTTGTCTGAATTCTTTTTCCCTTATTCACGGTTTTGATTTAGGATGAATTTCCCAAAATATCTGGTTCCAGACTAAGGATGCAGCTTCAGTAATGAGGCCTTAATCATCCTTTTAGTCTCTAGAATTCTCAAGCTCTTACCTTGACTAATACTTGGAACCAGTCACAATCCTGTCTCCTTTCCCTTTTCTTTTTTTTTCTTTTTTTGGCTGAGGCAGTTGAGGTTAAGTGACTTGCGCAGGGTCACACAGCTAGGAAGTGTTAAATGTCTGAGACCAGATTTGAACTCAGGTCCTCCTGACTTCAGGGCTGGTGCTCTATCCACTGTGCCACCTAGCTACCCTACAGGTACCCATTTCTACTCCATTGTGTGCACAGTTTTAAAAGGGACTAGATAAGTCCAGAGAAAATTTTTTGGGTGAGAGTTCTATACCCAAAAATCTTGAATGTATGAGGGAAAGGAAAGTGAGATTGGCTCCAGGTCATTGTAGCATGGCATAGAGATTTTAAGTTCAGATCACATCTCAGAGACTGACTGGCTGTATGGCTCTGTTTTAACTCTGTAGGCTTCAGTTTTCCTATCTATAAAATAGGGATAATAGCAGTCACTGTCTACCAATTGTTGTGAGAATCAAGTGACAGTTGATGTAAAGCACTTTATAAGACCTTTACAGTGTTCAAGACATGTTACAGCTATCGCTGTCATTTCCTCAGTTTTACCATCTGGTTTGTGGATCTGTCAGATTAGGACTTAGTGGGTTCCATATACCAGGAAAAAAGGCATCCCCTGATTGTCGAGAGAGAAAATATTTTCTTCTAAAAGAGACTACTTGTATGCATTCAAATGTAAATGCTCTGATCCTCATGTTGTTTAAAAGGAAGTTGGGAGGTATGACTGAGGTGTTGGTTCTTCTCCCTCCTTGCACACTAGAAACTGGATGGACATTGGGACTGAAAATAGTTCCTGTAAGGTATCATTATCATCCTTTTACAGTATAACAGGATCTGAATGAAGTTGGCTTTATAGCAACAATCACCTAGAGTCAAGTGAGGAGTGGTCTCATCCCTCACAAGGACATCTACCTCCTCCTTCCTATAGTTATTTCTTTGCCTTTTGGAAAACAAGATTTTTTTTGTGTCTTACACATTTTTTTGTGGACTTAAAAGGAAAGTAAGTATGTTGTAAGTTTTCATTAATATTTGCTGGGTGAGTGAATGAAAAAGGCTTCTGACTTATCCATTCTGACTCCAAATTCATTCATTATTATTCACACTATACCATTCTATCTTTTCATAACTAAGAAGATTTAATAGGGTAGAGAGGAAAGATGGAAAAATCCAGGAGGAAAACCCAATTTATAAATCAAACCCAGGGAAGAACAGAAAACCCTTCCCCACCTTGTTTTCCTCAAATTTTCAAAGATTCTATTTTAGGGGCTTTCACATTTCTACATATATAATTTGATGGTGTCATGAACAAACTAAGTTATATATAATATGTTTTTTGTCCCTAAAATAACAGATTGACTTTCTAAAGAGTGTTTTTAAATTGCATGCTTCCCTTTTACACAAAATTTTCATTTTGTTCCCCACAAATGACTATTGCAGGGAAGATGTAGGGAACCTTAGAGGTCATTTAGTCAATCCTCTTAGTTTACAAATTAAGAAATTGGCCCAAAGAAATAACTGAATTGCCTCAAGTCAAGTAAATAGTAAATGGCTAAGCTGCCTTTGAAGTGAATTCCTTTGTTTTCAGACAATATAGTTGTATTTTCAGAGTTTGTGATTTTTTTACTATAATCCTGTTTTTATTTTTTTAAACTACTGCTCAGATATAAATCAGACTAAATGACCTTTAAAGTTCCTTATACCCTGAGATAGTGTATAATGACTTACAATTTTTTTTTTTTAAGTACTGCATGTTTTTGTAGGGGAAAGGGAAGCCATTAAGACCCAAAAAATAAACTGGGTGAGTCAGATAACTCTGACTTAAAGTTTAACTTGCAGCATGCTGGCTAGACTGGGTTATTAGCAATGTTGATACTTAGAGGTTAGTTGAGAAAAAAGTAAAGACAAGGAAAAAACCCAATTAGGCAAATGAAGACAAAGCAAGAATTTTGCTTTAAAAAAGATTTTGGAGGCTTTATTGGGGAATTGGCTCCTGAGATTATTGATTATCTAGCTGACCTTTGTTGATCAGCAAAGGACTAGATGAAAGAACTAGTTAGTCACCCCTGGAGCTTATTGAAGTCCAAGAAAGTAGATGAGTATATAAGAGTTGGAATCATAACTGGGAAGAACAATTACAAAATAACCAAAAGTGAATGTTACAAAATTTTAAAGAATCAGCATGGCCCTAAAGAAGAGAGGTGAAAAGACTTCTCTTCAACTCCTTGGTAAACATGTGAGGTCTTTAGGTATAATATACTGCACATATTTTCAGACTTTTCCAGTGTTTTGATTGGTTTGCCCCAGAAAAAGTGACTAATCTCTGTCTCCATGACACTGTGCTTTCCCATTCCAGGCCTGGTGACTGACAGAAGGTGACCACTGTAGCAATTGTAGTTGTGATATCTTCAAATTGCTGAGCTGAGAGAGAGGTAAGGGCTTCAATCTGTCATGTGTATAGAGGGGAATGTTGACTGGAGGAGAAAATGGCCCTGAAGAATTAAAAACATGGAGGGTAGATAGTATAGTAAAGATGGAGTCTTTAAAGTCTTATAAAATATGATAATGAGAAGGTAATGCATAAATCTTTACATTTACCGAGCTCCTTTCCTTAGAGAGACAAGCTACCAGTCTTTTTTCTACCTATGGATTGTGGATGTTCCCACTTAGTAGGAAAAACTTGCAGAACTACTGTAGAAAAGATATAACTGACAGATTATCTGATACACATGTGGAGTTGAAAAAGTACTAAAATAAAGCCAGTTGTCCTCTCCATAACTGAGGGTGGAGTTCAGGTTCATAATTCAGATAAAAATGAAAACTTTCAGAACCCTCCAGTGAATTCCTAGAATGTCAACTGGAAGAAAACTATCTGAACTGAAAGAATTCAAAACAAGAGATAAACTCTAATCTCTTCATTTAACAAATAAAGGAACTGAGGCCCAGGAATAAACTCCAAGTCTGATTAAGAGCTTCCTATGGATCAGGTATTGCCCTAAGCACTGAAGGTTCAAAAGAAAGAAACAAGGTCCCTGCCCTCAAAGAGCTCACACTCTTAACCAGACAGGGCACTGGGCACACCACTATGTAAATACAAGATAGATACTGTGTAGAAAGAAGTTCATTTCCCTTTTGAGGGAAAATGCTGACTGTGGAGGGGACTGAGAAAGATGTTTTATTGAAGATGGGATTTGAGCTGAGTCTTAAAGGAAGCCAAAAGGCAGAAGGAAGGAGAAAGAGCTTTCTAGGCATGGAGCTACCCAGTGAAAATGCATGGAGTTTGGAGATTTGAGTGTTGTGTATAAAGAACATAAAATAGATCAGTGCCAAGGTATAAGAACACTGGAAAGATATGTAGGAACCATGCTGTGAAGAACTTTAATTACTAGACAGGAAATCTTATGTGTGTTTCTGAAGATAACAGAGAACCATAAGGGGTGACATGGACAGAATAGCTGTTTAGGAAAATCACTTTAGCAGCTTATTGGATTGATTGGAATAGGGAGAGACTAGAGGCAGAAGAGCAATTAGAAGGCTATTGCAATAACATAAGCCTGAAGTGCTAGAACCTGCACTAAGGTGGTAGAAAGTAGAAAAAGGGACCCATATGTTGTGAAGGTTGAATGTGGGGGTAAGTTCAGGTGAGGAATCAAAAATAACAAGGTTATAAGCCTGTATGTCTAGAAACATGGTAGTACCCTTGACAGAGGGAATTTTTGGAAGAAAAAAGAGTTTGGGATATGTTGATGTTAAGTTCTGTATGTCTTCAGTTTGAGATGCCTATGGATATACAGTTTGAAATGTCCTAGAAGCAAATGGCCATATGTGGCTGCAGCCATAGAGAGAGACTAAGGCTTAATATAGATCTGAATTTCATCTGCATAGAAATGATCATCAAACCAGTAGAAGTTGATGAGATTGCCATAGAGGGAAATAAGAGGGCTGAGGACAGACCCTGGGGAGCTACCCAAGGATAGTGATTGTGCCCCAGATGAAGATGCAGCAAAGGAAACTGAGAATGATCAAACAAATAGGAGAAGAACCAGAAGAAAACGGAGCTAAAAGAGAAGATAGTGATAAGCAATGTCCAGTGCTGCAGATACTGGATGGAGGAAAGGCCATTAGAATTGGCATTTAAGATTACTGATAACTTTGGAGAAAGCATTGTTAGCTAGAGAAAGGAGAAAGATGTAGAGGCACCTAGTGCTGGATGGCTTTTTCATAGAATTAAGAGGAGGACATGAATCAATAATAGGAACAGTTATTAGCAAAGCCAGTTAGAGGATTTTTTTGTTGTTGTTGTTGCTTTTAGGATGAGGGAGAAGCAGACTTGTTTATAGGCAACAAGGAAGAAACAGATATTTAGGGGGAAGTTAAATGTTATGGGGAAATGAAGATAATGGAGCAATCTGCTGAAAAAGATAGGAGGGATGAATATTGAGGAGTTTGCTTTGTGAAAGCTACCTCTTATAAAAGGGTGAAGGAGGAGATAGTGGGGGATGATGTCTTGAATGATATGAAATGAAGAGGGAAGTGAATTAGGAGCAAAGTCGGCTGAAAGAATAGGGGGAAGGGATATTTGGGGGAGTTTGGGGAAGAAATGAGCATGTTTAAAATGGCCACTGTGGTAAATGGGCTAAGGGATTAGGGTAGTGTAAGAGGTTTGCGGAGAGAAGGGAGAGCCCACTTGAGGTTATGTAACATATTGTAGTGGCTAGAAACTGGAAATTGAATGGATGCCCATCAATTGGAGAATGGCTGGGTAAATTGTGGTATATGAATGTTATGGAATATTATTGTTCTGTAAGAAATGACCAGCAGGATGAATACAGAGAGGCTTGGAGAGACTTACATGAACTGATGCTAAGTGAAATGAGCAGAATCAGGAGATCATTATACACTTCAACAACGATATTGTATGAGGATGTATTTTGATGGAAGTGGATTTCTTTGACAAAGAGACCTAACTCAGTTTCAATTGATAAATGATGGACAGAAGCAGCTACAACCAAAGAAAGAACACTGGGAAATGAATGTGAACTATTTGCATTTTTGTTTTTCTTCCCAGATTATTTTTACCTTCTGAATCCAATTCTCCCTGTGCAACAAGAGAACTGTGGTTCTGCAAACATATATTATATCTAAGATATACTGCAACATATCTAACATATATAGGACTGCTTGCCATCTAGGGGAGGGGGGGAAGGGAGGGAGGGGAAAAATCGGAACAGAAGCAAGTGCAAGGGATAATGTTGTAAAAAAAATTACCCTGGCATGGATTCTGTCAATATAAAGTTATTATAAAATAAAGTAAAATATTAAAAAAAAAAGAGAGAGATTATGTAACATAAATTAGTAGTGGACCAGTCAGCATAGTTTTATGGTATCTTTGATCTCCATTCATTTGCACATGGATAAGTGCAAAGGAATTAGATTGTGGGAATTTAACAGTGCGTGACTGGTGAGAGAATAAGGGGGCAAAGGACTTATGGAAGTATTGAGATAGGGAAGGAAGGACAGCATAGCCTTTGTAGGGTTGATGACCTGGAAGAGAACTGAAGGGATTAGTGGTTACAATAAGGATGAAAAGCAGAATTAGAGGCCATAAAGAATAGGGAGAGATAAAAAATTGAAAAATTATGATCAGATAAAGGAATTTCTGAGCTCATGAACATGGAAGTGGAGCACTTGTGGATGAGGGCAAGATCAAGGTTAAGACCACCTCTGTAGATGAAGTACAGCAGATTGTAGGAAACCAGTAGGTTGAGTGGTTGTAGTGAGGAGAAAAAGCTGTAGTGACCTAGAACTCCTAGGATGGTGTCCTGCACCATCCCCTCCAACCAGAACCTTTTGTATTATTACACAATATAAACTTCATTCAGGGAGTCACTTTTTTTTTTTTTTAATTTTGAGACTTTTATTTTTTATTTAAAAAATTTTATTATTATAGCTTTTTATTTACAAGATATATGCATGGGTAATTTTTCAGCATTGACTCTTGCAAAACCTTGTGTTCCAACTTTTCCCCTCCTTCCCCCCACTCCCTCCCCTAGATGGCAGATAGACCAATACATGTTAAATATGTTAAAGTATATGTTAAACACAATATATATACATACACATACATACATATACATACAATTATTTTGCTGCACAAGAAAAATCGAACTTAGAAATAAGGTAAAAATAACCTGAGAAGGAAATCAAAAATGTAAGTGGACAAAAACAGGAGTAGAAATATTATGTTGTGGTTCACACTCATTTCCCATAGTTCTTTCGCTGAGTGTAATTGATTCTCTTCATTATTGAACAAATGGAACTGATTTGGTTCATCTCATTGTTGAAGAGAGCCATGTCCATCAGAATTGATCATCATATAATATTGTTGTTGAAGTGTATAATGATGTCCTGGTTCTGCTCATCTCACTCAGCATCAGTTCACGTAAATCTCTCCAGGCCTTTCTGAAATCATCCTGCTGGTCATTTCTTTTTTTTTATTTTTTATTTTTTTTATTCTTTAAAAAACTTTTTATTGACAGAACCCATGCCAGGGTAATTTTTTTACAGCATTATCCCTTGCACTCACTTCTGTTTCGAGTTTTCCCCTCCATCTCCTCCTCCAGATGGCAAGCAGTCCTTTACATGTTGAATAGGTTACAGTATATCCTAGATAAAATATATGTGTGCAGAACCGAACCGTTTTCTTGTTGCACAGGGAGAATTGGATTCAGAAGGTATAAATAACTCAGGAAGAAAAACAAAAATGCAAGCAGTTTATATTCATTTCCCAGTGTTCTTTCTTTGGGTGTAGCTGCCTCTGTTCATCCTTGATCAATTGAAACTGAGTTAGATCTCTTTGTCGAAAAGATCCACTTTCATCAGAATACATTCTCATACAGTATCGTTGTTGGGGTATATAATGATCTCCTGGTTCTGCTCATTTCACTCAGCATCAGCAGTAATATTCCATAACATTCATATACCACAACTTATTCAGCCATTCAATTTCCAGTTTCTGGCCACTACAAACAGGGCTGCTACATATTTTTTTTTGCACAGGTGGGTCCCTTTGCCTTCTTTAGTATCTCTTTGGAGTATAAGCCCAGTAGAAACACTTTATCAATTGGAGAATGGCTTGATTTCTTATAAATTAGAGTCAACCAAAGAGATCTTAAAGAAGGGAAAGGGACCTGTATATGTCAAAATGTTTGTGGCAGTCCTGTTTGTAGTGGCTAGAAACTGGAAAATGAATGGATGCTCATCAATTGGAGAATGGTTGAGTAAGCTGTGGTATATGAATGTTATGGAATATTATTGTTCTGTAAGAAATGACCAGCAGGATGAATACAGAGAGGCTTGGAGAGACTTACATGAACTGACGCTAAGTGAAATGAGCAGAACCAGGAGATCATTATATACTTCAACAACAATACTGTTTGAGGATGTATTCTGATGGAAGTGGATCTCTTCGATAAAGAGATCTAACTCAGTTTCAATTGATCAAAGATGGACAGAAGCAGCTACACCCAAAGAAAGAACCCTAGGAAATGAATGTTAACTGCTTTCATTTTTGTTTTTCTTCCCAGGTTATTTTTACCTTCTGAATCCAATTCTCCCTGTGCAACAAGAGAACTGTTCGGTTCTGCACACATATTGTATCTAGGATACACCGTAACATATTTAACTTGTATAGTTCTGCTTGCCATCTGGGGTAGGGAGTGAAGGGAGGGAGGGGAAAAGTCAGAACAGAAGTGAATGCAAGGGATAATGTTGTAAAAAATTAAATCAGGCATGGGTAATAAATAAAAAGTTATAATAAAAAAAAAGAAAGAAAAGATCTCTTTGGGATATAAGCCCAGTAGTAACACTGCTGGATCAAAGGGTATGCACAGTTTGATAGCTTTTTGAGCATAGTTCCAAATTGCTCTCCAGAATGGCTGGATGTATTCACAGTTCCACCAACAATGTATCAGTGTCCCATTTTTCCTACATTCTCTCCAACATTTGTCATTATCTTTTCCTGTCATCCTAGCCAATCTGAGAGGTATGTTGTGGTATCTCAGAGTTGTCTTAATTTGCATTTCTCAGATTTAGAGCATCTTTTCATATGGCTAGAAATAGTTTCCATTTCTTCATCTGAAAATTGTCTGTTCATATCCTTTGACCATTTGTCAATTGGAGAGTGACTTGATTTCTTATAAATTAGAGTCAATGCTCTATATATTTTGGAAATGAGGCCTTTATCAGAACCTTTGACTGTAAAAATGTTTTCAGGGAGTCACTTTTTATTGGATTTTGGTTTTAGGGAAATCCAGCAGTTAAAATGATTGTTAAAAATTTGTATTATAGAATACTTGTCATTTACATGGGTGAAGCCTGTGGAGAAGCATCATTTGACACATGAAAAATCAGAGCCTTTGCTCAGCAAATTAATAGTAGTGCCAAGATTCTAGAGAGTCCAGGTCCTCTCAGAGGTGACCTGGTTTTATATTAGAATTAAAAGAATTAACCTACCTATATTTGGAAAACTAAAAGAAATGGGGATTTTATCAAATGTTGGTTTCAGTTCCCAAATTGGGACTTCTACATACCTGACTCATAATCCTACCCCTAATCTTGTCTTATCATTGAGAGGAGACCACTGGTCTAGATTCCAGGGGGTTGAAGAGTACCGACTATCCTAAGGATCAAATCAGCCAGGTTCCTGTGAATTAGTAGAGTAAAACTTTATTTTACAATGTAAAAACCATTCTTAGTCAAAAGCACAGGGAGAGCTTTCTAATTCCTTTAGATGATTTCTAAATTAGAGGCTGTGGCCTCACTCAAGGTATGATTAATTAGTCAATTGGAAAGTGGAATAGGTCACACATTATTCTCTAAGCAACAGGCAGTTTGGGAGAATGTTTCCAAAATGATCTTTATCCTTTTTCTTCCCTATGCTTTCATTCTTACATTGTGTAAGTTCCCAATCTCTATAAGCCAAGGTATAATCATATGTTACTGAGGTGCAGTAGCTGTGCAAGTTCCATTGGGAAAATTCCACATCTCCAGGTTACTTTGTGCCCATTGTAGGTATCAGAGTAGGTATCTACTGTCTTCTGAAACAGGGCCTAGTAAGTAAAAGTTTCATGATCTTTTTTCATTTATGATGGGACAGACTACCGAATAGGACAAGTGATCATGGATGGGTTTTGATCTGCATAACAGTTGGATTATATTGTCTTTCCCCCAAAAATTACTCCTCTTCTGAACTTCTCTATTACTATAATGTATGGCCCAAGGAGAGGGTCCCTTACATCCTTTTAGGTAGTCTAATGTCGTAAATATTGATAGATATAACACATAAAAAGAAGGCCTTACTAGTTTTTAGGAGTATAAGGGAGATAGATAGTACAGTAGAGCGCCAGGCCTAGGGTAAGGAAGATCTGAGTTCAGATCTGGTCTCTTGACACTTCCCAATTGTGTGACCCTGGGTAAGTCACTTCACCCTGATTTATTTCAATTTCCTCATTTGTAAAATAAGGACATACAGGAGAAGGGAATGGCAACCACACCATTGTCTTTGCCAAGAAACTACACAGAGTCCTTGGGTGACTGAATGATGGTGACTGAATAATCACAGTGGGATCATGAAATCAAAAAGCTAATAAGTACCTCTTCTCTAGAGGACACTATCATCCTTCCTGCCTTGAGATTCACATCTTCTGTATCATGTTTGACCCTGTCATCCTACATATGCAGTCAGTCTCAGAATGTTGTCATTTCTTGCTCTAGGATAGCTCCTTCATAATCACACTGCCACTATTTTTAGACCTTCCTTTCCTCTCACCTGAATTATTGTAATAGCCTCCTCATTGAACTCTGCCTCAAAGCCACACACCTACAAAAATTTTTTTGTTCTATCATGTGTATGACCGTGTCCCTCTCATTACACTTCAGTAATTCTCTCCTAGAATTAAATATTTAGTTTCTAATGCATATATTAATGTATATAATTTAATGTATAATATGATAATATGTATATAACATAACTATATAATTATAAATAAATTACATACATATTAGGAGAGCATGTGCAAATTTTTTTTTTTTTACTCCTAAAGGGTTATGATCAAAAATTTTTGGAGGAAAAAAAATAATAAAAGTTTGGAGACTGTGTATCTATGACAGGGTCAGCAAGCTCAGAATAGCTTTTGCATTTTTAAATGTAATAAAACCTTGTTTTTACATGTAAAAACTATTCTTTATTTGACCCATGGAAATAGTTTGTCCTGAACTACCCCTGATCCCTTTGTTTTACAGATGAAGAAACTTGAGATCCCAGGAACTGAATTAGCAGAGTCAATTCTGACCACAGATTCCTTCACGAGTTCTATTCTGCCATTCTGTTATCATACACTTGGTTTATAGGACTTGGTTGGTAATGATGATGATGATGATGATTGTTATGTGAAAACTAAATTAATATGAACCCCAAGAACATGTAACATATAAGAAAAGTAACATAGAAAGCCATATCTTTCATAATTCCGGTTCAAGTTCTTTTGGGGTTTTTTTTGTTATTGTTGATGTTCCAAAAGCTTGATGTCTCAGGAAGTTGAGGAACCAGCTGGGGACCCTGGAATCCCAAAGCCAGGAAGCAGCATTAACATGGAGTTAGGGACTCGCCAAGAGCTTTTGCATCGACTTCGGGAACTGGAGGTAAGATAATTAGGGTGGGGTCTGTAGAATTAGAGAGCTGGCAATGGATAGGGCAGGAGAACTTTGGGATTTCTGCTAACCCCAAGAATTGGGTATAGCATGTATCATGCCAAATCAGGCATCAGTATGTGTCAGTAAAGAGAGTGCTGGTCTTAGAATCAGGAAGACAATCTGAGTTCAAATCCAGCTTCAGATATGTGTGAACTTGGACAATCATTTCACCTCTTTCTACCTCACCTTCCTCAATTGTAAAATGAGAGTAATAATAGTGCTAACCTTACAAGGTTATCGAAAGGATCAAGTGAGATAATATTTGTAAAAAGCTCCTAACAGTGTCTGGCATGTAGTAGGTACTACATAAATGCTTAGTCCCATCCCCAAACTAAACCAGATTGCTGGTATTAGGTTTGGAATTAGAGGAATTGAGTTCAACTTCCAACTCTGCCACTTAAGAACTGTATCTATATATGCCTCTCTGCCTCAGTTTCCTCATATGTAAAATGAGAGGGCTTGACTATATGGTTTCTGTGGCACCTTTTATCTCTAAATGTATAATCCTGTGATCTTTAGCACTGTTTAGTCCCTTGTGTCCAAAGGATGAGTCTCCTATCAATCCCTGATTTTCATTCTTAGTGATACTGTAGCAGAAAAGCAATTTTAGTACTGCCCTAGGTGCATGTTTAGAATAATGAGCACCTGGGAGGAGCCACATCTTTTCTCTATGCTCCTTTTCTCCCTCTACTCAAAGCCCAGGAACTCCCTAAGCAAAGTATCTCACTGTATTGCAGCAGCTTTATCCTCTCTCTCTACCAAAGTTCCTTCCTGTCTTATATTTTCTCTTCTATAAGGACTCCTTAGAGCAGGGATTTTTGTTTTTTCTTTTTCTTCATATCCTGCCTTCTAGTCTAAAATTTTGAACACTCCATTCCTCAACCACTAAACTAGAGCTTAGTGTTTACAGAGAAATAGATTTTCCTGGTGTCAAAGGCAAGATTCTAGAAACAAACTTTCCTAAAATTATCTGTGTGACTCAGAGACCTGTGCTCTTCATGCTGGAGTTACAGGGTTTGGAACAAAACATAATCCCTGTCTAAATGGAGTTAGAGGAACATTATATGAAAAGTAGCTCTTTCCCCAAAGCCCTACCTCTTGATCCTATAGCTTGTTTATTGTATTCCTAAAATACATAGGAATAAGTTAGACGCCTATATAAATCCATGAATTTGCTGTTCTTTCTTCTGTTTAGGCAGAAAATTCAGCACTGGCCCAGGCCAATGAGAGTCAGCGGGAGACCTATGAGCGCTGCCTGGATGAGGTCAGTGACAGTAGGCTTCATGTTCACTGGGTGGATGGGAGAATCAAGAAGTAGGTTTCAAAGACTTTATTCTGGTTCCTTGCTTTCAAATTTGAAACAAACTTAAAGGAACTATATAAATACAATTACAAAAAACCCTTTCAGACAGGTCTGAATAATTAGAGAAATAGTAATTGTTCATGACTAAGTTGAAGCAATATAAAAATGACAATACAACCTAAATTAAATTACATGTTCTGTGCCAATCAAAGGACTACTTTATAGATCTAGAAAAAATAACATTTATCTGGAGGAACAGAAGATCTAGAATCAAAAAAGCACAGTATTCTAATGCTTAATAAAACAAATGATCCCAACTATTAGGATAAGAACTTTACTGTTCAACAAAAACCGTTGGGAAAATTGGAAAATAGTCGGGGCAGAAATTGGTATAGACCAACATCTCACTCATACCACATACTAAGATAAGCTCAAAATGGGTACATGATATATACAAAAAGGGTAATGTCAAGCATATTAGAGGAACAAGGAAGAAATCGCCTGTAATATCTATAGATAGGAAAGAGTTCTTGACCAACAAGAGCTATAGAGGATAACAGAAACAAAATGCATAATTTTGATTACATAAAATTATGACTTTTTTTGTACAAATAAAACTAATTGCAGTTAGTTTGTAGATCCATTAGATTAAGTTAATCCATTAAATAGTTAAATGAAGATCCATTCCGTTAAATGGTTGAAATATGAATGGCTGTTTTTCAGAGGGAGAAATCCAAATTGCCAATAAAACAGTGCTTTAACTAATATCTGGAGAAATGCAAATTAAACAACTCTGAAGTTCCGCCTTACACCCATCCAACTGGTGAAGTTGTCAAAAAAAAAAAAAAAAAAGACATACCAAAGAGATGGCAAACAGCAATTTATAGCTATGCCCAATAAGTTACTAAATTGTTCATATCCTTTAACCTAGTAGTACCAATATTAAGTTTATACCTCAAAGAGACCAAAAAAAGAAGAAAAGGCCTTGTGGCTAAGAAATGTTTATAGTAGCTCTTTTTGTCGTGGCAAAGGATTAGACATAATTGGGCTACATATAAACTGGGGGGTGGTTATTAAGTTATGGAATATGAATGTATGAATTACACTATAAAAAATGATGAAGGTGGGACAGTTTCAGAAGGAAGACATGTATGAGCAGATACAGAACCAGGAAAACAACTTATATAATACCAAAATGACTTTGAAAGATTTTAAAATTCTGATCATCATGGCAACCAGTCACAGTTCCAAAGGACTCATGATGTTTAGGGCTACTCACCTTTTGACAGTGAAGATTGACTCAGTGAAGATTGAGACTGTTTTGGTTTTAATTTTCTTCATCTCCCCCCTCACTAAGACAGTAAGCACTTTGATATGTTATAAATGTTATAAAATGTCTTTCTGCATTCATGTAGAAGTCATGTTGTATAAGAAGAAATAAATACTTCCTCTAGGTCCTGAAAAAAACCAAAAGAGTAGTTATATACTTGATATAGAGCATACAAGTGAATCCATGGTACATGAAAAAGAATTTTGACTAGATAAAATTCTTATGAAATAACACTGGAAAACTTTCATCCCTAAAATGTTCATTTAGCAGTCCCCATATTCCTGGCAGTGAAATACAAATTGACCTGTGAGCTTGTGTTTAAGACCCATATGTTTAGATCTCCTCCTACAGAATTATTGAACTATTCCAACACTCTTCCTCCACCTCCGTTCCCATTTATCTCCACCAGTTTACTCTGCATAAGGTGAGGGTCACCTTTTTCCTGGCACTGCTCCATAGATAGGCAATATCTTCCAGAAAACCTTCCCTTTATCCTACCAAAAGCAGCAGATTCTGATTTTGCCTTGCAAAAAAAGAAAAATAGTGGAGAAACAAGAGTGGAACTGTGGACTCAGAGTCCAGGATATGTGACTGCACTGAGCTTAAAGGAAAAAGGACTGAAGTAGTTGGAAAAAGAGGGAATATAAGAGAAAAAGCCTGAAAAACCAAAGGTTTCAAGATGAAGAAAACTTCACAAAAAAAAAAAAAAATCAACAGACAGGATCTTGGAACTAGAAGGAAGAAAACATACTAAATCCTCACAGCAAAATTTGTTAGCTTTCCTAACAAATATTACTCCCCAAAAAAGCCAATGCCTAATGAATGTTACAGACTTTCAAAAAAGCATAAAATAACAAGAGAATAACAGAATGGTTCAAGAGAAATGCAATCCATTAAAAAGAAATTAGGTATAAGTAGGGGAGAATTTAGAGTTTTATCTTTTTTTTTAGATTTTAAAAATTTTTAAATAATAGCTTTATATTTTCAAAATATATATATATAAAGATAGTTTTCAGCATTCACTCTTGGCAAAACTTTGTGCAAGTTTTTTCTCTCTTTCCCACATTCTCCCTCAGACAGCAAGTAATCCAATATATGTTAAACATGCAGTTCTTCCATACATACTAATATATTTGTCATGCTATACAAGAAAAATCAGGTGAAAAGGGGGAAAAAAATGAGAAAGAAAAAACAAAACATTGAAAACAAGAAAAAAGATGAAAATACTATGTTGTGATCCACATTCAATCCCCATAGTCCCCTTTCTGGATACAGATCTCCATCAAAAGTCTGAATCACCTCATTGTTGAAAAGAGCCACATTATCAGAATTGATTATCGTATAATCTTGTTGCTGTGTACAGTGATCTCTTGATTCTACTGACTTCACTTAGCATCAGTTCGTTCAAGTTTCTCCAGACCTCTCTGAAATCATCCTGCTGATGGTTTCTTATAGAACAATAATAGAATTTAGAACAATTAAAGCAGAATTTTTATAAAGCAGTTTGACAGAAATAAGGCTTAGACCAATATAATAAGCCACTTCATAAAAAAATTAGAAGGAAAGCAGAACATATATCTTTCACAATTATCAGTAAAGCAAGAATTACCCAGCAAGGGGCAGCTAGATGTCACAGTGGATAGAGCACTAGCCCTGACATCAGGAGAACAGCCTCAGACCTTATTTTCTAGTTGCATGACCCTGTTCAAATTGCGTCAGCAAGGAAAAAGAAAAAAAGAAAGAACCAAACAAAGGATACAGGCAATTACAAAAAATGAAAGAAATAGTTTTGGTTACATAAAATTGACAAGGCTTTATCATAAATAAAATTTTACACTTAGAATAAGGAGGGAAACAGTTCTCTGATGAGATTTTTTTGGTCCCAGATGTATAGTCAACATCCATTCCCCAACAGAATGGTCTAAGCATATGGACAAAGTTCTTAAAAAGAATTGCATAAAATTAACATGCTCTAGATCTCTAATAATGAGACAAATGCAAATCAAAGCAATCCTGAGATTTAATCTCAAACCCCACAAATGGCAAAGATGACACAGGTAGGAATAGTCATTGTTGGACAATAAATACAGGCACAATGCAAATACATTATTGTTGAGATTATGATTTAGTATTTCAAAGTAGGAAACAGTTTGAAATGTGCAAATAAAGTTACTAAAATATCTATATCCTTTTATATTCTACTACTAAGCATATACCTCAGAAAGTTCATTGATATATGCCAAAATATAACAACACTTTTCATGTCGGCAAAATAATGGAAATAAAACTGATATTCATTGATTTGCCTGTATTACAAATTAGATTACCAAATTGCAGAACATGAGTAAAATGCATTAATACTGTGTTGTATGAAACCACAAACATGATGAAAACTGGAAAAATTTAAATGAACCAGTGGAAAGTGAAGTAATAGGGAAAACACAGTGACTGTAGAAAAGCTGAAAAAAAGTACAGACAGGCAGCTAGATAGCACAGTGGATATAGTCTTAGGTCTAAGTTGAAATCTGCCCTCTAAAACTTTTTTGTGTGATACTGTTTCTTCAACAGTAAAATAGTTATGGTAATAGCACCTAATTTCCAGTGTTGTTGTGAGGATCAAATGAGATGGCATGTAATAAGTACTTAATAAATGTTTTTTCTCTTTCCCTTCTCTTCAAAGAACAAGTCCAAAGAAGACATAAGAAAACACTTCCCCAGGTTCCCCTTGTAGAGTTGGGATTCCACAGATGTGGAACATTGGATATTTCATTAGATTTTTGTTTTTAATGTGTGATCAGTTTTGATGATTTTGTTTTCTTTTTCCTCTTCAAAAATAAATTATTTGATATAAGGAATAACTTTGAGGAGAGGTAAAGGGAGGGATACAAAGAGAATTGTAGGCAGCATGAGAACAGTAGTAAATTTCTAAAGTAACAAATATTTTTCTAAAGCCAATAACTAGCTTTATATACCTAAATAAATGAAGATCACCAGTTACTCCACTATTACTCTAAAAGTAAGAAAAAGAAGATAGAGACAAAGAAGAGACAAAATATACCTGTTTATTCATAAACATGATTTATTTAAAAGTGCTACAGAATCAGCAAATTTAAGATAATGGCTCCAATAAAAGTATAAACCATAAAATAACCACAGACAGCAATACTTCAATATCCTAATAACAAAATCCAGGAGTTGATAATAGAAAAGTCCCATTCTAAATATTTAGCAGCCAGGTGGTGTGGTGGATAGAGTGCTGGGCCTGAAGTTAGGAAAATCTGAGTTTAAATGTGGCCTCAGACTTTTATTAGTTGTATGATCCTGCACAAGTTCTTTAACTCTGTCTTATCTATAAACTTTGTTTCTTCATCTATAAAATGAGCTGGAGAAAGAAATGGCAAACCACTCCAGTATCTTTGTGAAGAAAATTCCAAATGGGTCACAAGAAAGTCAGATATGACTGAAAAACAAAAAATTAAACTAGAATGTGCAAAGCATTTGGGAATCAGTCCATAAAAGCAGATTCAAAACCTGTTCAATTACAATTACTAAAGGCTTCTTAAATAAAGAACAATATAAATAATTGGAACGATATTCACTGCTCATAACTGAGCCTCAGGATAATAAAAATGACTATACTCTGAAGTGGTTCACAGATTCTTATACTTTTCAGATTGCCAAAGGAATATTTTATGTTTTGGGGGAACAAGAGGAGAAAGAAACAAGTATTTGTTGACTACTGTATGCTCAGGCATGTGCTTTGCACTTTACAAATATCTCATTTATTTTAGACAACTGAACTAAATACTAACAACAGAATTTACTTAAAGAAATAAAAGATCCAGGATATTGAATGAGATACTTTCAGACCTCAAATTATTATTATAAATCAATAATCATGTAATATTGGTTGAAAAAGATAGTCCATCAGCTGAATCTGAAAGAATCTGAACTAATTCAACTCAGTAACCCATGCTGAATCACACAAAAATAAATTACCTTAGAAGTAATTTTTTATTTTCCTGTTCCTTTATTTTGTTTAAAATACAATTTTATGGGACAGCTAGGTCATGCAGTGGATAGAATGTTGGCCCTGAAATCAGGAGGACTGCAGTTCAAATCCAGCCTCAGATACTTAATATTTCCTAGCTGTGTGACCCTGGGCAAGTCACTTTAACCCCAATTGCCTCAGCAAAAATAAATAAAATATGGTTTCATATCTAAATCTTCTATCCCTTTGGCATTTATTGTGGAATATGGTATGAGCTAAATCTAAATCTAAACAGACCACTTTCCAGGTTTATCAGGAGTTTTTAATCAAGTAATTTTTATCCTAGTCCTTGGATTTGCTGAACACTTTACTACTTTGTTCATTTGCATATTGTAGGTACAATATAGTATATGTAACTGTTTCATTAAGAGGTTTTTTTAATATCAAATAGTTTTGATGATTATTACTTTATAGGATAGTTTGAAATCTGATATTGCTAATCTCTCTTCCATTGCTTCCTTGCTTTTTTCCCCTCCAGATTAGTTTTGTAATTTTTTTTCTAGTTCTTTAAAGTAGTTCTTTGATGCCTGGTATGACAGTGAATTCAAATTAAGTAGTTTTGTCATTTTTATTGTATTGTCACAACCCAGACACAAAAAGTTAGTATTCTTTTCCTGTTTTATTTTGTTAATAATATACAGACAATAGGTTTGGGATTTATGTCCTCCTACTTTACTAAACTTATTAATAATTTCTATTCATTTTTAGCTGTCTAAGTAACATGTTATCTGTAAAATGGTTGTTTCCTCATCACTTAGGCTTATTTCTTCAATTCCTTTTTTTTTTTAATCTTATGTAGCAAATATGCTCACCCTAAGTCATGCCACTAGAGGTGGATGTCATCTAGGACGCTGCCCTGAGCCTCCTTTTCTTCTCTCCCCATATTGTTTCAGTTTCCATGAATTCAATGATTATCTCTGTGTTGTTGATTTTCCGATCTACTAACATAGCCCAAATCTCATTTCCGACCTCCAGACTCCAACTGCCTGTGAGATACATTGGTGATAATAATGTAAATGGAACAAAACAGCAGAAAAACAGACAAATCTTATTGTGGTAAAATTTTAAAGACCAAATTTGACTCAAAGAGATATTTGATGACAACCCATTTCTTAGCAGAGTTTCAGGACTATGAATGTGGAAACCGCAGATAGCACCATTTCAATGTGTTGGGCTTTTGCTAATCTTGAAGGGAATGGGAATTGGGGTGGAAGATACAATGGGAAATGTGAGTGATGTTTTTAAAAAATTATGTAAAATGTATTTTTTAAAAATTAAATTATAATGTTTTGACATCTCTCTGTCTTTTTGTTTCCTAGGTTGCCAACCATGTGGTACAGGCACTTCTGAATCAGAAGGTAAGGGGTAACCTTAGCATTGGGCGTAGAAGCTGGTTCTATATCTTCTCTAGATCACTTTCTTACCCATGTAGCCCTATGAATAAAAATGAGATGGAAATGCATGGAGAGGCTGAATACCTTTAAACTAGTCTTGAATGCCCTCAAGCCCTGAGTTGGAATGGAACTTTGTGTCACAGAATCTCCCTGACTTATTTATATGATTTCATCCCTCTGGGCACAGTCTGGCTCTTTCTGCTCCAAATGGAATTGGAATATAATGGCATCCATCAATTGGAGAATGGTTGAGTAAATTGTGGTATATGAATGTTATGGAATATTATTGTTCTGTAAGGAATGACCAGCAGGATGAATATAGAAAGGACTGGCGAGACTTACATGAACTGATGCTGAGTGAAATGAGCAGAACCAGGAGATTATTATATACCTCAACAACGATACTGTTTGAGGATGTATTCTGATGGAAGTGGATCTCTTCGATAAAGAGAGCCTTAATTGATCAAAGATGGACAGAAGCAGCTATACCCAGAGAAAGAACACTGGGAAATGAATATAAACTGCTTGCATTTTTGTTTTTCTTCCCGGGTCATTTGTACCTTCTGAATTCAATTCTCCTGTGCAACAAGAAAACTGTCCAGTTCTGAACAAATATATTGTATCCAGGATATACTGTAACCTATTCAACATGTAAAGGACTGCTTGCCATCTGGGGGAAGGGGTGGAGGGAGGGAGGGGAAAAATCGGAACAGAAATGAATGCAAGGGATAATGCTGTAAAAAATTACCCTGGCATGCGTTCTATCAATAAAAAGATATTAAAATTATCAAAAAAAAAAAAAAAAGGAATATAATGGCATCTCAGGGATATGGAATAGATTGCCTTTCTACTGACTCCAATCTATTCCTGTTCTTAGATGGATGAACTCTATTCTCTGGCTCTTGGAGCTATAGTAAATAATTCTTAAGTACTCTTCAACTCTAGATTCCTAATGGATTTTTGCTATATCCCTCTGCTTAATTCCATCTGATTTCTCCTTATTTGCATTTAAACATGTAATCCCAAATGACTAATAACTGATACTGAGTGGACAGGAAAACACTAAAAAAAGCTTGGTGATTATAAATGACTTATTGATTATAAATGATTGAAATACTTGCTTCTTTCCCTTTCTTGAATGGCTTTGTCCCATAGAAGTGGAAAAGTCTTATAATTTGCTGAATTTTATTCTATGGGTTATCAATTTAGGATCTTTAAAGAAGTTTTTGCAGGGGGTGGGGAAAATTCCTGAAGCAAATTTAATTTCCTTCAACATATAGTAAACTTTCTGTAATGAGTTAGTATTACTGAAAATATGAATAGATTTTTTTAAAGCGTTTAGGTCATTTTTAAATTATGGAAATCTGGGGGTACCTTTAACCTGATAGTAAAAGTTCTTTCCCTTTTCTGTGAAGCCCCTTGTTTCTGTCAGAGGCAATCCAGGGCTGAACCAACCAGTGGATTTATTCAAGAGTCCCTTCAGAGGTTCTAAAGAAGAAAAAGGTGTGCTAATCCAATCTCTTTTCTTCTCCCACCCTAACCTCCACCCTTGGATGCTGAAGGACTTACGTGAAGAATGCATCAAATTGAAGAGGAGGGTATTTGACTTAGAACGGCAGAACCAGACATTGAGCACTCTCTTTCAGCAGAAGTTACAACTTTCAGCAGGTTCTCTTACACAGGTAAAGTTCGCTATCTTTCCTTTAAAAGAAAAATCTGACTTTCTGTACACCTATACCTCCACCCCTATAATGATCAACTTTTCCATAAATATAAAGATGAAGATTGTCTCCATCCATATTCCAAGGGTCTATGAGCCACCAAAGAATTGACAGAATTAAGGGTTTGGAAGAACCACCCAGCCCTACTAGATTAGAAAATCTAAGATAGGATGAAAGTTGCCTGGGAGATCCTCAGCACATTAATCTTGTCTTTTCTCATCTAGAAAGAATTGACTTCTTATCAATAGTGGGGGGAAAAAAGCTCTTTCCCTTCATCCTAATGCCTAGGGAAGGGTGGATCCTGAAAAAGCAGGTACCTCAGATTCCTAGAATTTCTGCCAACAATGATCTGGCACAACATCTAAAAAGGAAGCATGATGAGGAAGATCCATATCCTTAGTGTGGCAGAGAGAACAGGGAGAACTTTGAAACCCATCAAATGCTCCATTCAGTTAAATAAGACTTTTGTTTAAGCATGTTCAATGTCACAGGCTCTAGGGATGTAAAAAAAGACAGTCATTCTAGGATACTGGTGAAGCTATGAATGGTTTCAACCTTTATGGAAAGCAATGACTTATGCTAAGTGACTAAAATATCTACACTCAGAAATTTGTTAGCTATCCACCCCAAAGAGGTAAATGACAAAAAGAAACACATAAACACACAGACACATACTTCAAGAGATTTAAAGCAGCACTTTTTGTAGCAATAAGAAATTGGAAACAAGTTAGATGTACATGGATTCAGTCATGGTTAAGTGGTACATGATACAAAGAATAAAATGGAAAATTATTGCTCTGTAAGGAATAATGAATATAATGAATACAGAGCAACTTTGGGAAGACTTACAAGAATCGATACGATTAAATAGAACCAGAAAAACATCAATACACAGTGATTTACAACAGTGAGAATGGAAAGAACACCAAGACAACAAAAACCAAATGCCAGGCAGTTTAAAGAACAATTCCAATATTACATAAATTGATTAAATGGTAAAATCAGGTTGAATTTTTAACAGAAATTCAGGCTGGTTCATCATTAAAAAAAAAAAAACTGAACATGATTATATCAATAATAAAAACAATAAAGAATCATGATCATATCAGCTGGTGCTTTTTACAAAGTACAGCACCTCTATACTATACTATAGTATAGTAATAATATAATTTTTTTTAATATGGTAAGTGGCATATCTGAAATATGAGGCTTTTCCAGTAAGATTAGGGGTAAAAGCAGGGGTATCCATTGTCAGCCCTTTCATTTAGCATAGTACTAAAAATGTTAGCTATTCACAGTCACAGTCAAACTACAAAAGGAAGTTGAAAGAATTAGTATTTGCAAATGTCATGTGTATATTGTTTTCCTCATTCTTATTTCATTTTTATCAGTTAATTGGGAATACTCTAAAAGCTTTTTTTTTCTTCAGTAGTGTTTAATTTTTCCAGTTACATATAAAGATTGTTTTCAGTATTCATTTTTGTAGGATCTAGGGTTCCAAATTTTTCTCCCTTCTTATCTTCCCCTCTTCCCAACACAACAAGCAGTCTGATATGTGTGATACTTGGAGTATTTTATTTTTCCAAATACTTGTAAAGCTAATTTTCAACAATCATTTTTGTAAAATCCACATTTTTTCCCCTCTTTCCTCCCTTCTTAAGACAGCAAGCAATCTGATTATTTGTGTGCAATCCTTTTAAACATATTTCCAGATTTGTCATATTGTACAAGAAAATCAGACCAAAAGTAAAAAAAGTAACCCCCCCCCCAAAAAAAAAAAAAAAGTGAAAACACTATGCTTTAATCCACATTCAATCTCCATGGTTCTCTTTCTGGATGTGGATGGTATTTTTCATCCCAAGTCTATAGAAATTGCCTTGAATCACTGCATTATTGAGAAGGGCCAAGTCCATCACACTTGATCATCACATAACTTTGTTATTTACTGTGATAAACAATAGTTTTAAACATATTTCTATATTTTTCATGTAGTGCAAGAAAAATCAAACAAAAACAAAAAAAGGGAAAATTAGTATGTTTTGATCCATATTCATTCTCCTTAGTTTTTCCTCTGGATGTAGATGGCATTTTCTATCCCAAGTCTATTGGAATTATCTTGGATCACTGCATTACTGAGAAGAACTAAGTGTATTGTAACTTTGTGCAATGTTCTCTAGGTTCTGCTCACTTCACTCAGTTCATGTCAGTATTTCCAGGCTTTTCTGAAATCAACCTGCTCATCATTTCTCATAGAACTTCCATTACATTCATATATCATAACTTATTCAGCCATTTTTCTCCAGCTAATGGGCATCCACTCAATTTCCAGTTCTTTGCCACTACAAAAAGAGTAGGTTTTTTTTATCTTTTATGATCTCTTTGCAATAGATACCCAGTAGTGATTGAACAGTGTGATAGCCCTTTGGGTATAGTTCCCAATTTTTCTCCAGAATGGCTGGATCAGTTCACAACTTCACCAATAATGCATTAATGTCCCAATTTTCCCACATCCCCGCCAACATTTATCATTTTCTTTTCCTGCCATCTTAGCCAATCTGAGAGGTAGAAGATATCTGAGAGTTGTTTTAATTTGCATTTCTCTAATCAGTAATTCAGAACATCTCTCATATGACTAGAACTGGTTTTAATTTCCTTATGTGAAAATTGAAAATTGTCTGTTTATATCCTTTGACCATTTGTCCATTGGGGAATGACTTATATTCTTATAAATTTGATTCAGTTCTCTATGTATTTTAGAAATGAGACCTTTATCAGAAACACTGGCCATAAAAATTGTCCTAGCCCTATAAAGTAATTTTTTGCCAGTTTGATTGGTGTGGCACTGGGTGAGTAGATTAATTTAGGTAGCATTAATAATTTTTATTATTTATTATTATACTAGCTTGACCTACCCATGAGCAACTGTTTTTCCACTTGTTTAAATCTGACTTTATTCATGTGAAAAATGTTTTGTAATTGTGTTAATATAATCTGGGTTTGTCTTGACAGGTAGACTCCAAATATTTTGTATTGTCTATAGTTATTTTAAATGGGATTTATTTATCTTTCTATTTCTCTCTGATGGGCAGTTAATAGTTAGAAATGTATCTATGTGGGATCATAGTGTCCCAAATGTCAGAAGCAGAGTCATGATCTTGGCCAGTCTAGGTTCCTTCCCAGAAGAAACTTGCCAATGGAAGAAAAGGTGCTAGCATGGCAGAAGGACTTTTTAGGTAGCAAGCACCATGGGGGTTTAATGGGTTTTCCAGGGTGAAGCAACCCCAGAAGCCAAAGAAAATTTCAGAATAGTTTGCATTTGGTGCTGTAATTATTTAGCCATGGTGATCCATGAAATAAAAGTATGAAATAACCCTTGGTCCTTAGTGGAATCCCTTTCCCTTCTGCAGTGATGATGATGGTGTCAAAAAAGGGGCAGAGAGCTATAAAACTTGATGTTTTTGCTATTAAAACAAAACAAAAAAAAAAAGAAGAAGAAGAAGAAGGAAACTCCAACCAAATAGATGGAGGGATTACAGATCTTCTTGGAGAAGCACAGAAAGGAATTGGAGGAATTGGTTTTATATTATGTCTACAAACTACATTATTTTAGGGATTATTTGACAGCTGGTATTGCCATAGTCATGAGTGTTTACAAAAAGACTGCCATAAAAATAATATCTGCTCCCTCTAGATAAAACTTTTGAAAGGATAAAGATAAGAGTTGCCCAGGGTAGTTTAGTTATATATGGGTTGCAATCTCCCAGAGAGAATAGTCAGAATAGGTGAGATGACAGATCCATTTGGGGTATCCCAATGGCATCTGGCACCTAGTTCTGTACACAGCAAGTACTTAATAAATGGTACTTGAATTGAGTTGGATTACTTGTCTAAAGTACAATATTCTAATCTCTACTTATGTCTTCATTGTAACTTTTTATTGACAGAACATATGCAGGGATAATTTTTTACAACATTATCACTTGAACTCACTTTTGTTCCGACTTTTCCCTTCCCTCCCTCCACCCCCATCCCTAGATGGCAAGCAATCTTATACATGTTAAATATGTTATAGTATAGCCTAGATACAATATATGTGTACAGAACCATACAGTTCTCTTGTTGCACAAAAAGAATTAGATTCAGAAAGTAAAAATAACCTGGAAAGAAAAACAAAAAATACACACAGTTCACATTCATTTCCCAGTGTTCCTTCTCTGGGTGTAGCCGATTCTGTCCATCCTTGATCATTTGGAACTGAATTAGATCTTGTCTTTGTCGAAGATATCCACTTCCATCAGAATACATCCTCATACAGTATCGTTGTTGAAGTATATAATGATCTCCTGGTTCTGCTCATTTCACTTAGTTTCAGTTCATATAAGTCTCTCCAAGCCTCTCTGTATTCGTCCTGCTGGTCATTTCTTAAAAAACAATAATATTCCATAACATTCACATACCACAATTTACCCAGCCATTCTCCAATTGTTGGGCATCCATTCATTTTCCAGTTTCCAGTTTCTAGCCACTACGAAAAGGGCTGTCACAAACATTTTGGCACATACAGGTCCCTTTCTCTTCTTTAGTATCTTTTTGGGATATAAGCCCAGTAGTAACACTGCTGGATCAAAGGGTATGCACAGCTTGATAACTTTTGGGGCATAATTCCAGATTACTCTACAGAATGGTTAGATTGGGGAATAGAATATTTTTTAAAATCCTTTTTTTGGGGTTTAGAATGCAAATAGAAACACACATAGCCGCAGCTATCACCTGTGACAAAAGCACCTTTTATCCTCTTGTAATTGGACAAAATTCCCACCTGGCTTATCCCTGAAGCTGAGCGATGATGTGTCCATCTTATGGACAATAAAGGATAGATAATTATAAAGCAGTAGTATTTTGATGAAGGTGTGAGCTCACTAATGTGAATAACCCTCTCTAGGGCTACAGATCAAAACTAGTACAAAATGACCTCTGTGTCAGGAAGAAGTGATGAAATTTCCCAGGAGATTCAGCCACTGTCTGCCACTTTTTTAGTTATAGCTCCAGTTTACTATCTACAATGTCTGTCCAAGGATACTGAAGGACCAGTTCTATGGGTTATAAGCTCAATAGTAAGCTACAGCTATCGGAAAATGGGCATTCTTTATGTATTTATTTTGTTTTCCCTGCATTGGCGAGTTAAACCAACCTCTTGAGAGATTGAAGTTTGATGAAATAAACATAATGTGTTTTTATAAGCAATTGCTTCTGGAGAACTTTGCCAACTATAGGAAGTTCTTCTTTTATTTAGATATTGAATTGGATTTCTATGACAGTGGCAAACACTTTTCACTTTACTTCCCATACTCTCTGTGATGTTTATTTATTTATTGATACATCATCAGAGAGAAGTTCTATATAACTTTAACATATGTATGGAAGATGCTTTGTTAGAGAAGAGCCTTTTTTTACTTTGCCAAATCAGATTGTATTTTTAATAATCAACACAGTAAGCAAATTGTATAACTGTAATCGTGAGGCCTGGTGTGCAATATCTTTTGCAAGTTTGCCTATTTCTTTCTCATGCCCTCAATATGCAAGTAAGTTATTATATGGAAGACTTTGTGGTGATGGAAAAGTATGCCTAGGAATTAGTAGCTATTAATCTTCTCTGGATTCTCTCTTTTAGGTTGTAATAATAATTGTTGGCTTTTTTCTCAAACACATGGTATCATGTGACTGGATCCCTTAACACACAGATTTACCCAAGGTCACATTGAATGGATCGCTCTTTTGTGTTTCCTTGTTTCCTTCTAGTCCCCTTGCTCTTCTTGTCTTTGTTCTTTAGTGCTGTTTCTACTTCCTCTTTACATCACATCCTGGACTGTTCAATTCAAATATGGTGGCTTCACTTGTTTATTATAGTGATCTTGATGGAGCTCTTAAAATATTTCTCATTTATATTACTTTTCTCCTAGTTCTTTCTTTACCAGATTATGGGGTGATTTTATTTAATTGAATCCATTGTCATGCTTTCTGTACACTTATCTTTCTTCTTGTTGCTTCTCACTAGCATCAGTAGTTTGATTACATAGATTATGTATGAATTTAGAAGTAGAAGGGGCATTAGAGGCCATGTTGTCTAAATCTACCCATATTTTTGGTTGAGAAAACTGTGACCCAGAAAGATTAAAGACTTCTCCATGTTTCCATAATTAATGGAACCAGGTTCTCCAATTACAGATCTACAGCTTGTAAGTGGACTAGGTTGAAGATGTTTTAGTTGCAAGCAATGTCTTTTCATTTATGTTCTTTTGTCTACTTTGATATTAATTTTGACCTTTGCTTTTAAATGTGTTTTCTACCTGTATTCAGAAATGATTCCCACATCATTAGAATTTCATTAGAATATAATAAATTTTATTTTGCGGGTAGCATTCAGTATGTTTAATTATCCAGCAGCCTCCATAACTTTTAAGCAGATTTCTATATTATAGAAATGTGAGGTTGCTAGACAGTCTACAAGCTTTTGACTTTTCACTTCTAGACCTGAGCCATATTTTTCAGGGTCTTCCAGTGCCCATCTTTACATTGAAGTCACCAAGCATTAAAGTATTTACAGTATTTTTTTTAATTTGGAAAGCTGTATCCTGCAGAATTTTTCTACTTCATTTATCTTTTGCAGCAGACATTAGTGCATAAGTTGCACAGTTCTCTTCATGGCAGTAGTTTTACAACTTCTACAGAAAAAAAGAAGTCTGTCATAAATAAATTTATTCACACTATTACATACAAGCATTATTGTTTATGGTCAAGCATCAGAATAAGTTATCTTATTGTTAATTAAAAACCTTCCTTCTAAGATCTTCATATGTAGTTTTCAGGAACAAACAAACTTCCACAGTCCGAATTAAGTAACGGTTCAGAGTTTAAGTAATAGGCTCTAACTAATTAAACAGTACAATAATAACTTAAAATGTGCATCCTGGAGAATCATTTTCTTAAAGTGTTGAGTCCAATTTGAAGGTGAAGATAGATAAATTATTCCGCTGTGCATTTACTTACCATTTAATTAATTTTCTGGGAGCTGAAACTCTTCTTAAACTTAGTTTCTTCTTGGTGATTAAAGGGAGGAAAAGTTTTAGAACAGAAGCATTGTTTCTCTTGACTTTGATTAAGTATTCTAGAAAGGTCTTTACTGGAGAAAGTGGTTACTTTTTATTAGTTTTAATTTTTTTTTTAAGAGAAAAGGGAAATTCATATATGCTAATATCTCCCACATTAGAATTTGAGCTTTTGGGGAGCAGAGACTATCTCTTTTTGCTATTTGTACCTACAGTCCTTTGCACATAGTAAGGACTATATAAAGGTTTTTCATTCATTCCTACAGTTCTGCATTTGTGAGAAGAGATAACAAAGTATCTGGTGAAATATTCGTTATCTTTTTTAATCTCTTAAATATTGCATAGAACCAACGCCTTTTTAATTTGTACGGATCTGTAAGTCATTGTAAGTCATTCTTCAGTTTAGCTGCAGCTTTCTTTAGTCTTATAACTAAGAATGTCAGTATTATTATAATTGACATAAAAACCAGTAGTGTGTCCATTTATTGTTTTTTACATTAATCAATTTTATTTTATTTATTTTTTATATGCATGGGTAATTTTTCCAACATTGACTCTTGCAAAACTTTTTGTCCCTTTTCTCCCCACCCCTTCTCCTAGCTGGCAGATAGTCCAATATATGTTAAATATGTTGAAATACATATTAAGTCCAATATATGTATACATATCCATACAGTTAAATTGCTGCACAAGAAAAATCAAATCAAGAAGGAAGGAAAAGAAAAATTGACAAAACGAAAGGCAAACAAATAACAACAGAGAGAGTGAGAATGTTTTGTTGTATTCCATACTCTGTTCCCATGGTTCTCTCTCTCTGGATGTTCATCGCTGAACAAGTGGAACTGGTTTGAGTCCTCTCATTGTTGAAGAGAGCCACATCCATCAGAATTGATCGTTGTATAGTCTTATTGTTGCCATGTATAATAATCTCCTGGTTCTGCTCATTTCACTTAGTATAGTTCGTGTAGGCCTCTCCAAGCCTTTCTGAAATTATCCTGCTGGTCATTTCTTACAGAAAATAACATTCCATAGCATGCATATACCATAATTTATTAAGCCATTCTCTAGTTGATGGGCATCCATTCAGTTTCCATTCACTCATTTCAAACATTTTTGCACATATGGGTCCCTTTCCCTTCTTAAGATCTCTTTAGGATATAAGCCAAGTAGTAACACTGCTGAATCAAAGGATATGCACAGTTTGATAACTTTTTGAGCATAGTTCCAAACTACTCTCCAGAATGGTTGGATCCCTTCACAGTTCCACTACCAATATATCAGTGTCCCAATTTTCCCACATCCCTTCCAACATTCGTCATTATCTTTTCCTAGCCAATCTGACAGGTGTGTAGTGGTATCTCAGAGTTGTCTTGATTTGCATTTCTCTGATCAATAATAATTTGGAGCACCTTTTCATGTAACTACAAATAGTTTCAATTTCTTCATCTGAAAATTGTCTGTTCATATCCTTTGACCATTTATCCATTGGACAATGGCTCAAACTATTATAAATTTGAGTCAATTCTCTATATTTTAGAAATGAGACCTTTATTAGATCCTGTGGTTGTAAAAATGTTTTCTCAGTTTATTGCTTTCCTTCTAACCTTGTCTGCATTAGTTGTGTTTGTACAAAAACTCTTTAACTTAATATAATCAAAATTATCTATTTTGTGATCAATATTGATCTCTAGTTCTTATTTGGTCATAAATTCCTTCTTCCTCCACAAATCTGAGAGGTAAACCTATCCTGTGTTCTTCTAATGTGTTTATAATAATCATTCCTTTTGTCTAAATCATGAACCCATTTCGACCTTATCTTGGTATATGAGGTGTGGGTCTATGCCTGCTTTTTGCCATACTAGTTTCCAGTTTTCCCAGCAGTTTTTGTCAAATGGTGAATTCTTATCCTCAAAGCTGGGGTCTTTAGGTTTGTCAAATACTAGATTGCTATAGTCATTGTCATAATTGACAATTATTAGCTAGATAAAAATCTCATATATAGATCTTTATTAGATAGAGGATGGGAACTGCGTTTTGCTCTTTTTTTGTGTCCCATTGCTAGCACAGTGCCTGGCACACAGTAGGCATTTAATAAATGCTGAATAATTAATTGTGGTAGCATACTGACAGTTAAATGAATTTTTATGGAAGGTCAAAAAACAGTGATTCTTAAGAGTCATCTGCCCCCTTTTCCACCAGTCTGTCACTGTATTAAAGAGTCCTCATAGGACAGAAGACCATTTTGATTTTTTTTTTTTTTATGGGTTGCCACAGTCAAAGAATTAATCATCTGTTGACCAATCTAGTAGTGAGGATCCTCTCTGTACTTAAGGGAAGAGAAGGAAATAAATATTTAGATACTGTCTACTGCGTCTCAGGAACTATGCTAAGTGCTTTTCACAAATATATTGATTGTCACAACTCTGGGAGATATGTGCTATTGTGTATGATTCCCCACTTTACAGTTGAAGAAACTGAGGCATATAGAGGTTAAGTATCTTGCCCAGAGTCATACAACTAATGTCTAAGGGTAGCTTTGAACTCGGATCTTTCTGACTCTGAGTCTAGCATGTTAACCACTGTGAAGCTTGGTTCTTCAAAAGATAGGCTAGAAAGACTTACATGAAATGAACAGACCCAAGACAAGATTGTGTGATGAACAAGTATGACAGACTTAGTTCTTCTCAACAATGTGGTGATCGAGGACAATTCCGATAGACTTGTGATGGAAAATGCTATCTTCATCCAGAGAGAGAACTATAGAGACTGAATGTAGCTGGAAGAATAACATTTTCATGGTTTTTTAGGTTGTTTGCTTTCTATTTCTTGTGTTTTTTTTTTCCCTTTTGATCTGATTTTTCTTACAACATGACAAATATGGAAATATGTTTAAAATGATTACACATGTTTAACCTATATCAGATTGCTGTCTTGGGAAAGAGAGAGGGAGAAAAAATTTGTAACACACAATCTTAGAAAAATAAATTTTGAAACTCTTGAGGTTCCACCTCATATCTCTCAAATTGGCTAGTATGACAGGAAAAGATAATGATAAATGTTAGCAGGGATGTGGGAAAACTGGGCATTAGTGCATTATTGGTGGAGTTGTGAAATGATCCAACCATTCTGGAAAGCAATTTAGAACTATGCCCAAAGGACTATCACACTCTGCATATCTTTTGATCCAGCAGTGTCACTACTGGGTCTGTATCCCAAAGAAATCATAAAAGAGGAGACAAGAACCACATGTGCACAGATGTTTGTAGCAACTTTTCATGGTGACAAAGAATTGGAAAATAAGTAGATGCCCATCGCTTAGGAAATGGCTGAATAAGTTGTGGTACATGAAAGTAATTGTTCGATAAAAAATGATGAACAGGCTGATTTTAGAAAGGCCTGGAAAGATTTACATGCATTTATGCTGAGTGAAACAAGCAGAACCAGGAATACATTGTTCATAGTAACAGCAAGATTGTGCAATGATGAACTACAATAGACTTGGTTCCTCTCAGCTATTCAGTGATCCAAGGTAATCCCAATAAACTTTAGATAGAAAACATCATCCTCATCTACAGAGAGATCTATGGAGACTGAATGTAAATCAAAACATGCTATATTCACTTTTTTTCCCCCCTTTTTTTCTTGTTTTTTTTTTTTTTCTCATGGTTTTCTCTTTTTGTTCTGATTTTTCTCTCCCAACATGATTCATGAGGAAATATGCAAGAAGAAAAAAACTACACATGTACAGCCAAAAAGAAAAAGAAAGATGAATGTTGAAAACTGTCTTTACACATATTTGGAAAAATAAACAAAAAAAAAAATGGGCTAAGAATAGCCTAGGACTAAATTTTGCCATGCCTTATCAAATATTGAGAAATGATTGGATTTATGAACTTTTGACCCCCTTCTAGCCAATTTCTAAAGGTCTTTCATAAATGCCTTTTCAGTTTTGCTTTAAATATTCCTCTGATGTCTATAATCTAAATTCTGAACCAAGTCTCATAGCATTAGAAAGTACCTAAGATCTTGTAGTATAATGCTTTGATTTTATAATGAGGATTTGTCCAAAGCATCTGTCCAAGTTGGGATTGGAGCCCAGGTATTCTGATTTATAATCCAATGCTAAACCACCATTTCATTCTTTGGAATGGGTTGATCAGTAGCCTTTCATAGTTTTGGTTAATAGGTTATATCATGGAAAGAGGACTCTAGCAGACCACTTTCAGATTCTCCTTTTTCCTGCTCTAACCTTTGCAGGAAGGTCTACCTATCATATGTAGAACATTTACAGATTACACGAAGCTAGAAAAATTAGCCAATAGATTGGATTATAGAATCAAACTCTAAAGTGATCTTTGTAGGCTATAGATAACATCTTGTACAGGAAGCCTTATTGTGGCTCAGTAAAACATTGGGTTTGGAGTTAGAAAAATGGGCTTCAAATTCCCCTTCTGGTACTTATTAACTGGGTGACCTTGGGCCAATAAAATCAGGGAGTTGAATTCCTTGACCAGGTAGGTCCCTTCTAATTATAAATCCATGTTTTCCTGTGAGAAGTGGCAAAGAAGTCATTCATGTGTAGTAGATCTGACGATTTTAAGGATTGAAAGTTCATGTGATATCAGTCAACAAAGTACCCAAAATAGAGTCTGCCCTTAAAACATCTGAAGTACGGAGTTCATTTCTGGGCACCACATTTTAGAAGGGACAGAGTGAATGGAGCACATCCAAAAGAAAGTAGCTATGAAAGTCTCTAGAAACTGGGCTACTTGGGGATCATTTGAAAGGAACTGGATATGTGGAGCTTAGAGAAGAGATTGTTAAACTTCAAACACTTAAAATGAAAATAAACTGAATGATCTTCATATAGAAGAGGGATTAGATCCATTCTCTTTGACTCCAGAGACCATAAGTGGGGTCAGTAGTTTAAGGGAGGGAGGTTTTGGTTGTTGTTTTTTTTTTTAATTTTTATTTCATTTTAATAGCCTTTTATTTACAGGTTATATATGTATGGGTAACTTTACAGCATTGACAATTACCAAACTTCTTGTTCCAATTTTTCCCCTCCTTCCCCCTACCCTCTCCCCCAGATGGCAGGATGACCAGTAGATGTTAAATATATTAAAATATAAATTAGATACACAATAAGTATGCTTGACCAAACTGTTGTTTTGCTGTACAAAAAGAATCGGACTCTGAAATAGTGTACAATTGGCCTGTGAAGGAAATCAAAAATGTAGGTATGCAAAAATATGGGGATTAGGAATTCAATGTATTGGTTCCTAGTTATCTCCCAGAGTTCTTTTGCTGGGTGTAGCAGGTTCAGTTCATTATTGCTCCATTGGAACTGATTTGGTTCATCTCATTGCTGAGGATGGCTAGGTCCATCAGAATTGGTCATCATATAGTATTGTTGTTGAAGTATATAATGATCTCCTGGCCCTGCTTGTTTCACTCAGCATCAGTTCATGTAAGTCTCTCCAGGTCTTTCTGAAATCATCGTGTTGGTCATTTCTTACAGAACAATAATATTCCATAATATTCATATACCATAATTTATTCAGCCATTCTCCAATTGATGGGCACCCACTCAGTTTCCAGTTTCTGGCCACTACAAACAGGGCTGCCACAAACATTTTGGCACATACAGGTCCCTTTTCTTTCTTTAGTATCTCTTTGGGGTATAAGCCCAGTAGAAACACTGCTGGATCAAAGGGTATGCACAGTTTGATAACTTTTTGAGCATAGTTCCAAATTGCTCTCCAGAATGGCTGGATGTGTTCACAATTCCACCAACAATGTATCAGTGTCCCTGTTTTCCCACATCCTCTCCAACATTCCGCATTATCTTTCCTTGTCATTCTAGCCAATCTGACAGGTGTGTAGTGGTATCTCAGAATTGTCTTAATTTGCATTTCTCTGATTAATAATGACTTGCAGCATCTTTTCATATGGCAAAATAGTTTCAATTTCTTCGTCTGAGAATTGTCTGTTCATAAGGGAGGAAGATTTTGGCTAAATATGGAAAATTTCCAAATAATTAGAGCTCTTTCAAAACAGAATCAGCTGCCTTGGAATTTACTGAGTGTTGGAATATCCTGAAGTGTTTAGCAGGGACTGAATAATATCATTGATGTCAAGATTTGTGATTTGGTCAGGTATTGTAATAGGAGATTTTGAGGTTCTTTTACAACTCTTGAAATTCTGTGATTCTTTGTCATGTTGTTTTTAGGTAGGGAAACTTAAGGCCCAAACTGGTTAAGCAGTTTGTCCAAGATGAATTAGGCTTCATCCCTAAGAGGGTTGAGAACCTGGGTTTCCCGGTCCACAGGCCAGTACTGTTACCCAGAGGTAGTCCCCTACCCTGGACTGGTCCCTTCCTTCCCATTCCTTAGCACCAGCTCCTGGAGACATGGAGAAATTCGCTTCATATTAGGGAAACATTTGGCTTCCTACTGCTTGGTACTACTCAGAGGAGCCACTAGCTTTAGAACAAGTTCCTCAGAAATACTTTCATCTTCAGATTACTTGGCACCAGGCCTTAGTAATGAAAGCTAAGTTTTCTTGCCTACTATCTGAAAGGTATATCAGACTTTGGGCATAGACAAGGCCTTATTCTTATCGTTTTCTTGTTGAGGGTTGGAGAACATTTTCATATATTTGGTTCAGGATAGGCACAGGGCTTTTTGTGGAAATACCTAGTGACCCTTTCTCCTCTTTTTCAGCTCCCATTACATCCACTACAATCAATTTCAGAGCCACTAGCCACCACCCTCCTGAATACCGAAGAAGGACCAGCAGCCTTACTGTCAATGGGGCCCTGTACTGGACAAAAAGAGGTACTCGGGAGAAGGAGTAAGGGGGGAAAGAGAGAGGTGATGAACACAAGAATACAAAGTCTAGACACCTGACTCAAATTATCTCTGCTTGCTTGTCTCATCTTAGTCCATCTGCCAGAATGAGGAGAAAGGAAGTGACCAGGAACTAGTCACAGATTTCCTGAAGAATGTCCAAATAAGCAATACCCATTTACTTGGGTTACTTAGGGCTGGGCCTTAAGAATGGACAAAGATCCCGTCCTGAAGCCTCAAATCTCTGTTTCCTTTAGGTAGGCTGTGAGCAGCAGCAACAGCAGCAGCAGCAGCAGCAGCAGCAGCAGCAGCAGCAGGCCTTAGGTAGCCTGGGCCCCCAATTGGATGCTCTTTCCCCATTTCTGAAGAAAAAGGCTCAGATACTGGAGGTGTTGAGGAGCCTAGAAGAAACTGATCCCCTGTTACTGCATCCCATCACAGCTTCATGGAGGGCAACAGGGCAGTGTTCCCAAGGGGATCCCAGCATCCATTCTGATTGTTCCTTCAAGGGCAAGGCAGGTGAAAAATGGAATCCAGGTGAGAGGCTGGGCTCCCCAGAACCAGTCAATGGTGAAGTGTGTACCTCATCCCTGCCAGAGCCTGCACCCTGGGCATCCTGCTTACTCCTGGGCCATAGTGGACTAGGGGGACTACTCCGGTGGGAACCTGTCCTGGGGAGCCCACTGGGTGAGGACAAGTTGGGAAGACTTTGGGGCATGGGCCAGGAATCCCAGAGGTCCCCAGCACCACAACCTGGCCTCCACAGTGGACAAGGCAGCAGCAGTAGCTCTTCCTCAGATGAAGCTGGAGAGCCAGGGGAAGCATTGACACCAGCTGCCCTTCTCAATGCCTTGGCCCGAAAGCAACTGAACCTGGATCAGTTGCTGGAGGACACAGAATCTTACCTACAGGCCTTCCTTTCAGGGGCTGGAGGGCCCAACAGTGGAATTACACCCCCTGCCAATGGTCCTGGCTCAGGACAACCACCCCTGCCCAATAAAGGGCTTCCCCAGTCTCTAAGACCCAAAGGCCTTCCCAAGACAGCATGGGGTGGGGTAGGATCTGAACCCCTCAAGCCAGGCTTAAGCACTACCTCAGAGGGCAATGGGGCCCTCCCCTTCCTCAGTGTGTTTGTGGATGGGGGAGACACCTCTCCAGGCTCCTGGCCCAGTTACCCCCTTTCCTCATCTCAGGTGAAAAGCGAGCTCCAAATTAGCCCCTCTTCCCCTATTGAGACCCAGGAACTCAACTTCTCCCCACCTAAAAGTCTCAATTTCTTGAAGTTGTCTCTAGTCTCAGAGAAGGCCTCTAGCCCTGGCACCCCCCATCTCAGTCCCCAGTTGCCCCGAAGCTCTCGGATACCTTGTTGGAATGGGGGTCCAGATGGGAGTTCTTCTCCCATGCTTACCCACCAAGGCCTTGGGGGTGAACTGACTCCTGAGATAGTTGCCCAGCGCCAATCCACCAGCTCCCCACCCACCCTCATTGTGGACTCCATCCAGTTTAGACCCACACATCCAGCCCCATCTTCTGTCCTTTCACCTGAGCCCCCAGCTTGTCCAATCCCATCTCGCTATGAAAATGTCTTGGATCTTTCAACTGGCTCCTTTGGGGACCCATGTCCAGAGCCAACCCTCACCTCCCTCCAGTCATCCAGTTACCCACCACTGGCCCCAGAGACAAGGGACCAGAGTCTTAGGGGCCCACCTAGCCCCTGCCCACCTCAGCTCTGCCCTTATGGGGGTAGCCAGGGGAAGGGTAGTGAGAAGGCAGGATCGGAATCTCCACAGGTTGGCTGGAAGGGCACAGGTGGCTCCACTAAAAAGCCAGGCAATGGGGCAGGGAGACGGCCTGGGGAGCCAGGCTTCACCCCTCTCCGAGAGAGACTGATAGCACTGGGAAAACTGAAGACAGGCCCTGAGGGAACCCCAAGCTCTGACAAGAATGGTAGCCCTGGGAAGCTGGCAATAGAAAAAGCCCGGCTGCCAGGAAGGCTGAGGGAAGGGACTGCAGACACAGCCCCCAGTTCCTTCAGGCCCCTGGAGCCCACTGAGGCGAAGGGGCTCCCACGGGGCGCAGTGCCCCTGGGTACTAACAGCCTGAAGCAGCAGGACCACGGGTCTTCTGGTGAACCAGGTCCTCGCTGCTACTCTTCCCACTCTATGGGTGCTCGTCTTGACCTGGACCCTGTTTCATCTCGTGGCTGCCTCACCAAAGTGGAGCTGGCAAAAAGCCGGCTGGCAGGAGCACTGTGTCCCCAGACCCCACGGACCCCAGTCAAACTGCCTACCACAGTGCCCAGCTCAGGCAAATCCAACAAAAGCCCCCATGGCAGTCCCACCAAGCTGCCCTCCAAGTCACCCACCAAGGTGTTACCCCGCGGTGGATCTCCCCAAGTGTCCAAGGACCTAGTAAAGTCCGAGAAGGGCAAGGGGCCCCCTTGGGCAGACTGTGGTGCCCCTTCCCAGCCAGTGCCCAAAGTAGCTGGCCCAGGGGGCCAAGGCCATGGTTCTGAGGGGCCGATGCTCCATTCAGCCATAGAGGAGAAGGTCATGAAGGGCATCGAGGAGAATGTGCTCCGACTACAGGGCCAAGATCGGACACCAAGCACAGAGGCCAAGCACCGCAACTCAAGCAGCATCGTTAGCTGGTTTGGACTGAAAAAGAGCAAGCTGCCAGCCCCGAGCCGCCGAGCAGATCCTGGAAAGAACAAGGAAAGTCTGGGGGGCACACCCCTTGGCAAGGGGGGTAAGCAGGAGGCCCGCAAGCTGGAGACCGAGAGTCTCAACATCTCCAAGCTGATGGCCAAGGCCGAGGATCTACGGAAGGCCCTGGAAGAGGAAAAGGCCTACCTCAGCAGGCAGGGCCGGGGCCGGCCAGGGGGCCCGACAAGAGGTACAAGTGGCAGCGAGGTGGTGCTGGGCCAGGCACAGAACCAGCTCACCATCATGTACCAGGGCACCGACACCTTCATGCAGCAGTTGCTCAACCGGTAAGTAGAGCTGGAAAAGACGGGGGAGACCCCTCCTTGGACAAGAAGGTCTGCACCAGCATTCCTAGCTGGGTCTGCAGGAAAGCTCTCCCTCACCTGTGTCTCCTGTCCCAGGGTTCTCGGAGAAGAAAACGCTGTCTGGAGGTGGGTGGAGTGGCAGAATGACTGCATGAAGCCTCTCTTCTTTTCCCTCCACCCTTTTTCTCTCCACCCTCCCCCCCTCCTCCCATGAGCAGGTAGGAAGTCCCTAGGGAGGGGGAGATAGTCTGTCTTCCCTAGAATCCAGGGAGAAGGGCAACAGGAAGACCTGACAGCCAGGTGTTTGTCCTCTCTGTGATTTTCCTACTTCACCCCCACACAGGGTAGATGGGAAGGAACTGCCCCCTGATAATTGGCAAGAGTCCAAGCAAGATTTTGGAGATTTTCAGTCATCTGTTCCTGAAACCAAGGGCCTCCAGCCACTCCGAAGCCCCCGAAATGGCCTAATTGGTCAAAGTGCCAACAAGTCATCTGGGAAGGTGAGCTGGGGAAAAGGGGAAGGGCCAGCTGGGACCAGTAGAAATAACCTGGCCCACCACCTGCTGTTCCACTGTTTCCAAACCGTGCCCCAAAGTATTCCATGGTGCTCTGTGGGGCTAGCTCTCCTCCCCCCCCTCCCCCCCGACCCATTCGAGGGCCCTTATGAAAGAGGGCTGGCCAGTGCCAAAAATGAAGTGTTGGGGGGGTTAGGGAGGAGAGGGAGACCTGCAGGCCCTGAGTACCTCCTCTAAATGCACAGAAGAGCAGTGAGCTGGCCCAGAGGGAAGCGGCCCCTGCCGAGGACGGACTCGCTGAGCTCATCCCAACCCCGAATTTCACAGGTCAGTAAGGTGATGGAAGGAAGGGGGGTTGAGGTCTCCACATTTCTCCTTTCTTCCATGTTCCTCCCATTCTTAGGTCCTTGAACTTCAATCCCAGCCTAGCCCATGGTTGTCTTCCCTCCTCCCTCTCCACATAGTTCATTTTCCTTTGGGCCTTTCCCTCCCTTCATGACTCAATCCCTCACGAAGAGACTCTTGGAGGGCCCACACTGTTTCATGTCGATCCCTGGCATAGTATCTGGTGCACAGCAACTTCTGAACAAATGACTGGGAATGAGGATAGTCAATCAAAATCCATTTAAGAAACACCCACTATGCCCAGCAGAATTCTTGGTGCTGGGGTTACAAACAGAAAAATCAAGATAGATTTTGCATTTAAGAAGCATATATTCTGCCCTAGGGGAGAACAACATATTCTCAGAGAAGTAACTAAAAGAGAGGAATGCTCTGGACCCAGTTTCTTCATCTTTAAAAGTAGGAAGTTGAATTTGATAATAACTAGCATTTGCCAATGCTGGACATATCTCTTATTTGGTCCTAAAGACTGGATAGACTTGAAAGTGTCTGAGATCCAAGTCTGTGATCTTTGAAATAAAAAAAGTGATAAGGGGATGAGGTAAGGTGGTGACCCAACAGTTGAAGGACTCTTCAACTGTTGAAAAGTGATTAGGAGGAGGTCTTTTCAGCCCAGAATCTATGATTTATTTCCCAACTTTTTTTTGATCCTCAGCCTGTAGCTCCCTAACCCGAACTCTGGACAGCGGCATTGGAACCTTCCCACCACCAGACCACGGTAGCAGTGGAGTCCCTAGCAAAAACCCACCCAAGCCAAAGCCTTCTCGCCTGGACCCACCCCCTACTGAGCATTTGGCCCGATCCTACCCCCTTACCAAGGTTCCCCAGCGTGCCAGAACACTGGATCGAGAGGTGCCTGCTGTGGAAGAGCTACTGGTGGGCGGAAGGAACCCAAGTGTCCCTGCATTCCATGCTCTGCTTTCTCCCACTCCTAGGCACCATGGGCACAAGGCCTGCACAGATGGTAGGTGTCCCATAAGAGAGGAACAAGCCTGATATTAGCTCTAGCCACCTGCTGTTTGTTCATCCAAATCTTTGTGTGAGAGAAAGTGAGTTGATCAACAATAAGCGAGGTGTCTGTATCATTTCTAGGGTCATGATGAGGGAGAAATGGAGTTATCCAGGCCCCTAGGGCACAGGATATTTTCTGGATTTGGGATTTTCTGGATTTTAAAGGCCTTGAAGTTTCATGCCCCCCAATAAGAACCTCTCTCATCTGTCCCCGAGATAGATTCCAGTGGGCACCCTGGACGGCCACCCCCAATTCAGCTCTCCAAAAACTGGACTTTCCCTAACACACGAGCTGGTGGCAACTCTTCTGACCCCTTCCTTTGTCCACCCCATCAATTAGAAGGGCTTCCCAGGACACCTCTGGTAAGAATACCCACGTTGAAAAGAATTAAGGGCTGGAATGACTGAAGGGCAGGATGGGGAGGCAACTGGGTGGTAGAGATCCTGAAATTAGAAGTGGGGATCTAAGAATTATCCTTTCTTCTTCCTGGAGACTAGATATAAAATAGCTTCCAAAAAGCATCTGAGCATCTGAGAAGCTCCTTTAGACATAAATAACTTTAAGCTCTGAGCCTTTACCCATTGTTTGCCACTTCTAAAACCATTGTCCCTTACTCTGCTTCGAGGAGTTTGCTAGGCTCAAGGATGGAGCTTCTCCTTCTTCACCTTTGCTTGTGATACTTCAGTTAGGACCCTTACTCTGAGTCCTTAAGAGTTGCTCTATTCTCACCTAAAAATCACTTAAGTGAAGAACACAATTTTTACTACAAGGTTTGGAACTGTTTCCTAAGAGACCTTTGCATCTAGGACACGCACATCTACAGAATAGCTGCTGAGTTGATTCCTGGAACATCTACCCCACCATTCTTCCTCAGTGTCCAAGACATGGCCCCCTTCTCCTTCCTCCCACCCTGACCTATAACTTCTATCCACTAGGTCCCCCCACTTGAGAGGAAGCAGGGTTCAGAGGGAGGCCACCCGCCTCCAACAACCTCTGGCCCAACTTTTAGTGGCAGTCGTACGCCCAGCACCTCAGACATGGGAGAGGATGGACGCGCCTCCGGTGGGGGCCCTCCTGGACTGGAAACGTCAGAATCCCTCAGTGATTCTTTGTATGACTCCCTATCCTCTTGTGGGAGCCAAGGCTGAGGTGGAGAACCAAATGCTGGAAATATTCTTTGCTCACCACCCCAAACCAGAAGTGGAGACAATAGATTGTACTCATAAACTCCTTGTTTTTTGTGGACCAGAATAAGGGATTTCTCTGCTTTGGGACCTAGTTTGAAGCACATCCCCCAGGAGAAAAATAGGTGGAGAAGAAGAAATTACAGTTCACCCTCCCGTCTAACCTAAACCACCCATTGGAAGGATCAGATAACTGGTCTCAACTTAGAGACTCCATCTTATCCTTTCTCTTACTCAGAACAAGACCTTGACTTTCTGCCCCATTTTGAAACCCAGGGGTGCCATATTATGGTGCTGGGATTCCCCTCACTCTCCCACTGGCTGTCCCATCTTTGCTACTTGGCCTCCAGTCTGATGTGACTACTCACCATCTTCTAACACCCACCTTGGATAAAGGCCAGAAAACGGTGGATTGGAAGGAAGCCAGAAGGAGGTGTTGGAGTCTGCCTTCTCTCCCCCATCTCATTTGCCCCAAGGTCTCAGTGCCCCTCTGTGGGCCTCCTTGCTCTTTGGATGGTGCTGTCCTGACCCTTACCCCATGTCTCTGGGGCTTTGTTTAGGAGGAGAGTTGTTCTGTTTTGTTTAATTTTGTTCACATTAAAATCATTTCCTCTCTTGTTTTCTCCCTTGGCTTGGCTTAATTTATCTGCTTTGTGAATGGGGCTGCACTTCTGATCTCTTCTGCTGTCAAATCCTTAATAAAACACGAAGTAGTCTTCCCTATACGCCACCCTCCATCTTCATCTCCTCACCCTCATAACTTAGCCTATTGTCCAGGGACCAGAAACTCAGGTCTAGTTGGGAGGGGTGACACGGGGGCCTGTGGGCAAAAGTTAGGAATGAGAGTTAATGGTAAGAGAGAAAGAATTGGGGAGTAACTTGTTGCCCTAGGGTCCTAGTAGGGGACCAGAGCCCTGAGGTACCATTCTAGGGTCCTCTGCTCCCAAGAGAGGTGACAAGATGGGAATATCTTAAGATAGGAACAATGTGGGCATTTTCCTGGGGAGGTGACTAGAAAAGGGATGCTGGTTCCCAACCACACCCCACTCTGAGCAGGTATGAAAGTGGGTGTTCCTCCCCTGACTCTTAAACATGGCACAAACTTTTCTGGCCGTCATTCCTAAGGCCCTTGGCCCCCAATCAGTTAACTAAGCAATGCTAGTGCCCCTTAAGTGCTGCAAGGTGCTTGGGATACAAAGAAAGGCTCTCAAAGTACACCAACTTAACTGATAATAGGAAAACTCATTTCCAATTGGGCCGAAGACAGTAACTTCTAATCTTTTTTTTCTTTAAATTTTCCCAGTATTTTATTTTTTGAATATATGTAAAGATAGTTTTCAACATTCATTTTTGTAAGACTGTTTCAAATTTTTCTCCTTCACTTTCCCCCTCATGTGCAATCCATGTTTGTCCTGTTGTGCAAGAAAAATCAGATTAAAAGAGGGGAAAAACCACAAGAAAGAAGAAAATCAAGTAAACAAAAAAAAAAACTATGCTGTCTCCCACATTCACTCTCCATGATTTTGTCTGGATTTGGATGGCATTTTCCATCCCAAGTCTATTGGAATTGTCTTGAATCACCATGTCAAGTCCATCACAACTAATCATCATATAATTTTGCTGTTACTCTTTACAGTGTGCTCACTTCACTTAGCATCAGTTCAGGTAGGTCTCTCCAGGCCTCTCAGAAATCATCCTGCTGATCATTTCTTAGAGAATAATATTATTGCATAACATTCATATACCATAACTTGCTCAGCCATTCTCCAATTGATGGGCATCCACTCAGTTTCCAGTTCCAGTTGTAGTCAACTACAAAAAACTGCCACAAACATTTTTGCACATGTGGGTCCCCTTCTCTCTGAGGATCTCTTTGGGATACAGGCCCAGTAGAAACACTGCTAGGTCAAAGAGTGTGCACAGAGTAACTTCTAATCTTGACAAAGGATGCTCACTCTCCCTACCGTCCCCCCTTATACATTTTCAGCACCAGATTGGGAAAAGGGAGAGGAAGGCCAGGGGCTGGTGCTTTCTCCAGATTCCTCTTGGTAAGCAGGTTCAGGGTGGGTTTGGAGCCATCCCCAGCCTAGTATTCCTCTTTTCTTTTCTTTTTTTTTTAATAACTTTTTATTGACAGAACCCATGCCAGGGTAATTTTTTGCAGCATTATCCCTTTCACTCACTTCTGTTCCAATTTTTCCTTCCCTCCTTCCACCCCCTTCCCAAGATGGCAAGCAGTCCTTTACATGTTAAATAGGTTACAGTATATCCTAGATACAATATATGTGTACAGAACCGAACAGTTTTCTTGTTGCACAGAAAGAATTGGATTCAGAAGGTACAAATAACCTGGGAAGAAAAACAACAATGCAAGCAGTTTATATTCGTTTCCCAGTGTTCTTTCTTTGGGTGTAGCTGCTTCTGTCCATTCTTGATCAATTGAAACTGAATTAGCTCTCTTTATAGAAGAAATCCCCTTCCACCAGAATACATCCTCATACAGTATTGCTGTTGAGGTATATAATGATCTCCTGGTTCTGCTCATTTCACTTAGCATCACTTCATGTAAGTCTCACCAGTCCTCTCTGTGTTCATCCTGCTGGTCATTTCTTACAGAACAATAATATTCCATAACGTTCATATACCACAATTTACGCAATCATTCTCCAATTGATGGGCATCCATTCATTTTCCAGCTTCTGGCCACTACAAACAGGGCTGCCACAAACATTTTGGCACATACAGGTCCCTTTCTCTTCTTTAGTATCTCTTTGGGGTATAAGCCCAGTAGAAACACTGCTGGATCAAAGAATATGCACAGTTTGATAACTTTTTGAGCATAGTTCCAAATTGCTCTCCAGAACGGCTGGATGTGTTCACAATTCCACCAACAATGTATCACTGTCCCTGTTTTCCCACATCCCCTCCAACATTCCGCATTATCTTTCCCTGTCACTCTAGCCAATCTGACAGGTGTGTAGTGGTATCTCAGAGTTGTCTTAATTTGCATTTCTCTGATTAATAATGATTTGGAGCATATTTTCATATGTCTATAAATAGTTTCAATTTCTTCGTCTGACAATTGTCTGTTCATATCCTTTGACCATTTATCAATTGGAGAATGGTTTGATTTCTTATAAATTAGAGTCAATTCTCTATATATTTTGGAAATGAGGCCTTTATCAGAGGCCTTTATCAGAACCTTTGACTGTAAAAATGTTTTCCCAATTTATTGTTTTCCTTCTAATCTTGTCTTCATTTGTTTTGTTTGTACAAAAACTTTTCAATTTGATATAATCAGAATTTTCTATTTTGTGGTCAATAGTGATCTCTAGTTCTTCTTTGGTCATAAATTCCTCCCTGTTCCACAGGTCTGTGAGGTAAACTATCCTATGCTCTTCCAATTTATTTATAATCTCATTTTTTATGCCTAGGTCATGAATCCATTTTGACCTTATCTTGGTGTACGGTGTTAAGTGTGGGTCAATGCCTAGTTTCTGCCATACTAATTTCCAATTTTCCTAGCCTAGTATTCCTCTTTTCACAATATATTCCCAGAAAGGAGCAGGTAAGCCAGGGTTGATGGGGCTCCCAGAAGAGGAAAGTAGGGGTTGGGATATGACTGAAAAGCACTTGACTCTATACCATCAGTGATGCTTGATAGGGGAAGAAGGAGAATGTCATTTAGGAAAGTCCATGTAGAGCACCAACCTTAAAGATCCTTTTACAGGGAACTAACATAAGAAGAGCAGTTCTTGAAGTCTGAATTTCAAATGAATTTGGATGTTAAAAAAAAGTCATTTTCACTAATCTCTAATTAAAATTTAACATTTCCTTCAATTGTTAATTTAAATTTTTTAAACATTTTCTGAAAACAGGTCCTTGGGCTTCATCAGACTGCCAAAGGGGTCTAGATGAACACAAAAATTTAAGAACTCCTGGGCTAGAAGGGAGAATATGTTGCCAACTTGGCTATTTTCCTATAAGATAGGTCTGTTTTAGCATTTTAAAAACATCTTTGTCTTACTTGAACTGTTAAGATACCAAAGGCCTAACAGTGTTAGATTATTTACTGTATTTCCCTTCTGCACTACCTATAGCTTTGAGGATCCCCTACATATATTGAGGACATCTCATGGAGGCTCTATGCCTGTTCAGGGAAGATTGAACACCACTAATCATACGGGCAACCTGTATACCACAATGCTACCACTTCTGAGCTAGTTTTTGTTGGTAATTATTTGCATGTTAATCTCCTCCATTAGATTTTGGAATTCCTCAAAGGACTGTCTTTTGCCTTTTTATCTTCAGCACTTAGCCCAGTACTTGGCACATAGTATGTTCTTGGTAAATGTTTATTGTCATAACTTAATAACACAACTGAGACCTTAGTGCTACATGCTTTTTCAATTATCTTATTTCACTCTCAGTAACTTCTTAAGCCATCTGTCAGAAAAGGCCGAGTCAAAAGCCATCTTAATTTTCTGCAGACCATCTGTAATGGGGTTTGGGGTTTTTTTTCGGTTTTCTGGTGGTCTCTGGGAGTAGCCTTCAGATCAGTTCAGTAATCACCACAAGAATCCTTTATTGTCTCTTTCAAAGTCCTATCTCCTTCACTTGGGGCTCAGTTAGTTTTCTGGAGACCTTCTAGATCTTGGTTTCAGTGGAGATATGCAGGAGGCCAGACCAGCCACCAGGAGCCTGAAGGAAAATGGAATTGAATCTTGTCCAGTCCTTGCTGGCTATTATATATTCCATCATCATAGGGGTGAATCTTGTGGAACTATATTAAGTACTAAATACATGTACTGAACTAGAGAACTATTAAGTACCATGTTAAACTAGATAACTATTGTCTCATCAATTCCACTGACTTAATACCTTGTAAGAATCCTTGTTTCAGAGTTCTGGCCCATAACAACCATCTGACTTCCTGTCCTCACAATCTCCACTTTGTAACCTGCCATACTGTCTTATAGCTGGATTTCAGAAAATCTCTGATTGTTCAAATATGCTGGCCCTTCAATCTCCCTCCCCTCCCCCCCAACCCAATGTCTAAAAGCAAGAAAGATGGAGATCTTTAGCTGTCAGGATAATCCTTGTCTGTTGGTATTTTAATCTTTCTTGTTTGGTGCTTCAAGGGAGATCAGTATGTGTTTTAAAAAGCACCCCATCCCCCACTCCCGCCAGTGCCGTAATCATGTAAGGGTAAAACAATCTCCCCTGAAGCAGAGACCATCTGAGTGTAAGTAATACTCAAAACCCAGACAAGGCTTAGGATATTGGGTACAGTCACAGCAATCCCCATAGGCTTTCCTAACTGGGTTTAAAAGGCAGCATAATGGGTATAATTTTGAGCCTCTTCCAAGTTTTACTAGAGGATTTCCTCAGAACTCAATTTACCCTCAAAAAGTAGACATTGACTCTCCCACTGATTTTGGAGGATTGAAAATTATTATCCCCTCGGTAGATGTTATCAACAAGCATTTGTGAAGCACCTGCTGTGTGCCAAGCATTGCTAAATTCTGAAAATAGAAAAGTAAAAGACAGCCCCTACTTTCAACAAGTTTGAATTTTAATGGGGGAGAAACATGTAAACAATTGTACAAATAACATGTACAGTATAGGATGAATTTAAGATAATCAACAGAGACAAGTTTAGCATTAAAGGGGGTCGGGAACAACTTCTTGTAGAAGGGAAGATTTTAAGAGAATTGAAGAAAGCCAGGAGTGAAGATAAGAGGGAGGAAATTCCAGTTATGAGGGACAATCAATGAAAATACAATGATAATTGAATCCATGGGAGCCAATGAAATCACTAAGAAAAATAGCAGAACAGGGTCCAGGACAGAAACTTAAAAAGCTCATGGTTTATGGGCATAAAGATTTGCACAAAGATCAAGAAAAAGACATTGAAATATGATCATATAAATAAGAGGCTAACCAACAGAATCACAAAAACCTAGAGAGGAAATGATAATATCAAATGTTGTAGAGAGGTCAAGAAAGCTGAAGATTGAGAAAAAGACTAATTTGTCCAATATAAAAATCCTTGGTAACTCTCAAAGGAGCAGTTTCAGGTGAATGAAGTCAAAGTCAAACTGTAAAGAATTAAGAAGAAACAAAGAGGAAAGGAAGTAGGAATATATGTAAAGAATCTTTCTCAAAAAGGAGGGTCCACAAACTGGCTGCTGCTGCTGGCTCCTGTCTCTGTTTATTTCTCACTGGCCACTCCAGCTGAGACACATCTCTGTTCATTGTCCACTCAGAGATCAACTGCTAATTCCTTGTACCAGTATCTGAGCACTGTCCAGAGTGCTGCCATTGTCCCACTGGGCAAGGACAGTTGCTTATTAAAATAGGAAGTGCTTATTAATACTTGATGACTGATTAAAGTGGTGAAAGGTCCTCTACAAAATCTTAAGGACCTTACCACCAAAGGGTAAAAAAATGTAGTGAGAACAATAATTTCTGTCACTATACAGGTTAGGCTAGTTTTCCCTTGAAATATCTTAAAACCATTCTCAAGACTTACTTGACAGGGAGAGACAGCCTAAATTGCCTCAGGAAAAGAAAAAAAAAAGACTTAATTGGCACAGGGGACTAAAGGTTCAATGACTTCCTGGTTTTCTGACTATAAAAAAGCCACAAAGAAATACAGGAATTCTCTGGTACCTGGATGGTGGACAATAATAGGCAAGACAAGAAAGAGTCTTCACTCAACTGAATCAACTCAGGATATCTTCAGGGCATACCAAGTTAAAAAAAAACCTTTCTTTTCTTATGGCTAAATGAACCTCCTTTTGCTAATCACTGAATGAACGACCTATGAGAATCTTATTTTACTTCTAACATCAAAAATAAACTACCAGGGAACTGATCTGAGACAAGTCCACCTCAAAATAATATAAAATTAGTCTGGAAAGAGCCTGGAAAGATTTACATGAAGTGATTCTTAGTGAAGTGAGGAAAACTAAAAATAAGATTATATGATGATCAACTGTGATATATTTGGCTCTTTTCAGCAATGAGGTGATTCAAGGCAATTCTAATAGATTTGTGATGGAAAATGCTAGCAGTGATGAGGTTAGTGGAAGTGCAGAGAGTTGTGGAAATTCCCTTTTGTTCAAAGGTGCAGGTTCTTCATGAAAGAATTCATGAACCTGAAGAGTTTTACGTAGCAAAAATAGAAGTTTATTGTTAGATGAGAAGTCAGCTTTGCTAAGAGACTGACTTCTTTAGTGGCAAAATCCTATTAGGGAAATGGAGGCTGGCACTGAGAAGAGAATGTCTTCTCAGTGGACAGGGTCTTGGCAGTAAGGCCACATTCTGCAAAGAAATGAGTAAACAGAAACTTGTTATATGAGCAGAACTTGGAGCGGGGCTGGGACAGTTTGAACTGATCAGACCATGATCTCCCAAATGAAAATTACTTTGAAGGCTTTTTCAGTCTAAATTTGAATAGAGATCAGGCTTGCCTTAGAAATGGCCCAGTCAGTTAACTTGTCTGGAGAGATAAGCTTCCCAGGAGGGCCTGAGACTCAAATCTCCCTTCTTTACAGATCAAAGGGTACACAATTTTTGAGTGTTAATTTTACAGATTAAAGGGAACACAATTTCACACTCCCATCATCAGCATCCAGAGAGACTGTGGATCAAAGCATAGTATTTTCACTTTTGTGTTATTGTGTGCTTGGTTTTTTTTTTTTCTTTTTCATTTTTTCCTTTTGGTTTTTTTTTTTTTTTTTTTTTTTTTTGCACAGTATGATGAATATAGAAACATGATTAGAAGAATTGCTCATGGTTAACGTATAAAGGATTGCTTGCTGTCTTAGAAACAGACAGAGAGGGAGAAAAATTTGGAACATAAGGTTTTACAAAAATGTTGAAAACCATCTTTGCATACATTTAGAAAAATAAAATACTATTAAAAAAATTAGTCTGCAAATACAATTCGTAAGTGGCATGGATAATTATCTCTAAAGTCTGGTTCACCCCTCTCCAAGGGAGATTGTGATTTCTGACTTGAAGGAAGCAGGAAAAATTCTGTGGCTGGGCACTTGATCTTTCCCCCACCTTTCTCCATAAGTAGCATCTGGGTAGAATTATATTTATCTATCGTCCTCAAATATCTCTGGTCTAGGGATTTAATGCTTAGAGGCTCAAAAGGAAACTTGTCTCTTATCAACTTAAGGGCAAAGATATTCCTTCACTTACATTCCCCAACTATATTCCAGATGTTGATTATACAAGTTACCATTGATGTAAATTGTGTCTCTTTTAACTGTTGGGCAGGGGCCTGAAACTTTGTCCCCCTTTTGGGGGAGAATTCCTAAATCTCAAACTCTCCTGGCCTCTTAGGAGAGGCCATAAGGGAAACTTCCAAGATAAGTAATCTCTTTTCAACTAGAAATTTTGGCTTGGGGTATTGTAAACATTGAGCGACAAACTCCCAATTAATTAATCTCATTTAATTTTGAATTGAATTGAAGCACCAAGCCTCAGACTAATAAAAGACAACTCTGAACCCCAAATCTTCTCACACATCCTAAGTAGGATTATGCCCACTGGTGAAGATATCTTCTTTTCAGTGTAATTTACCTTTGCTCATTTCCTGCCTACTAAGAATGCTGACTTCCTAGCAAGCTGTCTTCATAGTGTAAATAAAATTCCTTTTGCTACAAATTTTGGGTTTTTGAATTCTTTCTGGGACTCCGACCAGAGGGGATCTTGCACCCCAATTCTCACATCTCATCACCATCCATCACAGAGAGTAAAAAGTTGGTAAACCCAATTATCCAAACAAAATAGCAAACAAATATTGAAGTTCTTCAGATTGAAACATGACAGAAAATACAAAAGTTTCTGCTGGGAGCAAGATAAGATCTCAGCTCAAATTAGAGGACCTCATCTAAGGGGAAATTCTTCAGTCTTCCAGGGAGCCAAACAGGAAATCAGGAATATATAGAAAGGCTGATTTTCCTTACAGGTCTGCAGTTTCTCTCTCCACTTGCGTCTCTGCCAAAACACTGACACCAACTTTATTCCTTATACAAGTATGCAGCACTGCCTCAGTGTCCACTAATCTGGAGTCACATCTTCTTATGCATATGAAGCAGCATGAACAAGATCCAGGCTTAGTTGATTATGTACTGATATTACACACATATTACAGCTACATTTGTTTGTTGGTTGTAAATTGTTTTGCTATTCCTTATTTCCATATACCTTAATATTTACACAACTTATTTTATAGGCTACTGACAATGCAATTGTGTTGATATGCTTATTTGCTTGTGTTCTATAGCTTTGAATGTACTGTTGTGATATAAGCAAATATCAGTTCTTAATGTAACTTAAAACATGAATTACTGAAGCACCCTGTCAAATGATGCTTTGTGTTGTGCAATATCTATTACATATACTATTTAAGCATATTTCCTGTAGTGAGGACCTTGAGATAATTTACCTGGGATGCTGGAATAATTACTATGATATTTTAAGCATTAATTCTTTGCTGCTTATGCTATATATTTGCAAATGATAAGTATGCTGTAGGTAATTTTTGAAGAGTCTGCAAAATTTTCTTGGTCATTCTTGCTGGCTTTAAGGGAAAAGATAACAACTTTTGACCATACCCAGAGGGGTATGATTCAAGTGTACTTGGGAGGAGGTCCTTACTGCTGTGATAGACTGACATTGACTTCCATGTTTACTGTCCCTCACCTTTGGAAGGAAGGAATTATGAATAGAAAATGAAGAAAGATGAATTGAGAAAGAAGTGAGCATACAGAAAGAATGTGTTGAAGCTGTTACAAATGGGAAGCAGAGTTTGGAGAGACAGACAAGACAGGCTCCACAAAGGGAGGCACAGAGAATTACTTGGAAAGGAAGTCATACCCCTAAAGAAGTAAACTGACAAGGAATAGAAGGGGAGAAGGAGAGAATTGTAGCAGCCTTCTCAATAAGTTTGATTGACCAAACAGTTTAGCTACCAACCTCTCTGGCTTCACCCTCCACTTACTTTTTTTCTTTGTTTTCATGCAGTTTCTTTCTTCAGCTGAAAGTGGGTTCTTCCTCTTTATCTTTTCCTAGAGACTTGTCACATTTTCTTATCAGATTTTATCTTGAATTCATGCCACATCTGCCCTTCCCTCCATACCTTGCAAGGAAGAATTATTATGTTGTTCTTTCATCATCAAATTCTTAGTACCAGATAATTTCTTGCACAGAACACACATGCACACAAACATAAATGCATATATATATATATGTATATATATATATATGTAGAATTATAATGATCTTTCTTTTGCATTATCTATATTTCCCCCTGCTATAAATATTCTGAAATGTTTATTTTTATTATTGACTTTCTTTTGATATATATCTAGCAAGGAATCTCTGGATCAAAGAGTATGGCCATTTTAGTCACTTTTGACTAAATTAGTCAATTCCAAACTTTTGTTTTGTCCAAATTTGTCCAAATATTGTGTAAAATATTTGCACCAATTCACAAGTCCACCAACAATGTATTAGTGATGAGGTTCAACGCAGGGCAGGGAGTTGTGGGAACCCCCTTCTGGTCAGCACAGGTCCCTTGTAAATGAATTTATGAACCCGAAAAGTTAAACTGGCAAAAGAAGTTTATTAATAGAACTGAGAAGTCAGCTTTTGCAGGCTGACTTCCTTAGTGGCAGGGTCGCAATAGAGAAGTAAAGACCTAGCAGAGAAATCCTCTAGCAGAGAAAGTTTCTAGCAAAGAAATTCTAATAGAGAGGTGAATAGGGTCCTGTTAGGGAAATAGGTAAAAGAGAATGTCTTTTCAGCAGGCAGAGGGTCGCAGATATGCCAAGAGGAGAGAGAGTTTCTTTGATATGATTAGGTCCTCTGCAAAGGAGTTGGGTGAAGGAAGCTTGTTATATGGGTAGTTCTTGGTGGGGACTTTAAACAAAAAATTGGTGGGGGCTGGGAGCAGTTTGAGTTAAATCAAAATAGAGAATGTTGGAATTGATTGAGTGTTCCTGGACTAATCTCCAACTCTATAGAGGTAGAAATCTCCATGTCCAGCTTGGGCTAAGTAGGAGTGGTCCTCTACTTAACTAGTCCCACCCAGATAACAGAATGAAACCACTTTATTGTGATTTCCTGGGGCAGGTCTCTCAGGGGAGAGCTTCTCTGAAGGAGTTTTCCAAGCTTTCCCCCCAAAGTCAGAGAGAGAGACAGAGAGAGTTTCAGAGCTCCCTTTGTCATTAGCTTGCATGCCTTTCTGCAACCTCCCCAAACATGGTCTGTTTTCATCTTTTTTAAAATCTTAAATTTTCTGTGAAATGAAAGCTCAGGGTTGTTTTGGTTTACCTTTATCTTATTAATAATCTGGAATATTCTATCATACATTTAGTAATAATGTGCAATCCTTTTGAAAATGATTCACACCTGCAGGACGATTTCAGAGATTCTTGGAGAGACTTATATGAACTGATGCGAAGTGAAATGAGCAGAATCAGGAGATCATTATATATGGCAACAAGAAGACTGTACGATGATCAATTCTAATAGGCATGGCTCTCTTCAACACCGAGACGATTCAAACCAGTTCTATTTGTTCAGTGATGAAGAGAACCATCTACACTCAGAGAGAGAAACATGGGAACAGAGTGTGAAACACAACATAGCATTCTCACTCTCTCTGTTGATATTTGCTTACATTTGTTTTCTTTATCAGTTTTTCTTTTTCTTCCTTCTTAATCTGATTTTTCTTGTGCAGCAAGATAACTGCATAAATATGTATAAATATGTTGGATTTAACATATTTAACATGTATTGGACTACCTACCAGCCAAGGAAGAGAGTGGGGGGAAGGAGAGAAAAATTTGGAACAAAAGGTTTTGCAAGGATCAATGTTGGAAAAATTACCCATGCATATGTTTTGTAAATAAAACGCTTTAACTTAAACAAATTTATTCACATCATTTGATGACTTATTTGTCATGGAAACAGTATCTTAACAAAATTAAATTGAATTTATAATGGCCAAGAGAAAGCAAATGAAACCAAAACTAAGACAATTTGAGGAGATACACTAGCAAGTCATCATATGCACTTTTGATAGTGTGTAACAATTCTTCCATATTATGGCAATGATAAAGGAAATATGCGAGTAAAATTGTCTTATACACAGTCTTGTAGACCTTGTGTAACTAGTCTTAGCTTGATTGAGAAGCATACGGTGCAGCTGGAATTGCAGATTTATTTGAGAGAGATGAATCATTTTGTGCTTGTATTGCCTAAGTTTTTTTTATTATAACTTTTTATTGACAGAACATATGCCTGGGTAATTTTTTACATTATCCCTTGCACGCACTTCTGTTCCGACTTTTCCCTTCCTTCCCTCCACCCTCTCCCCTAGATGGCAAGCAGTCTTAAATATGTTAAATATGCCACAGTATATCCTAGATACAATACATATTTGCAGAACCAAACAGTTCTCTTGTTGCACTGGAAGAATTGGATTCAGAAGGTAAAGATAACCTGGGAAGAAAAACAAAAATACAAGCAGTTTACATTCATTTCCTAGTGTTCCTTCTCTGGGTGTAGCTGATTCTGTCCATCATTGATCAATTGGAACTGAGTTAAATCTTCTCTCTCTTGAAGATATCCACTTCCATCAGATGTATTGCCTAATTTTAAAGGTTAACCATATCAGTCTTTTGTTCTGAATACTACTTTTGTCCATCTCACCTAGTATTTATTTTTGATATGTTCTGTTTAATATTGAAAAGCTGGCAATCCCCAAGGACAGAGGTGGACAAGAAAACCACACAAATAGCTGAAGAACACAAACTATGTGCAGAAGGTGTGTACCAGAGGTACAGAGACTGCTGAGCCTTTTACAGGTCTAGCACTATCACCTTGTGGCTCTGCAAGGAAAAACAAAGCCCACAATGTATCCCTTGGCCTTAGTGGTGCTGGTCTTAACTTCCCACTAGAAAGGAAGGATAATCAAACATAGAGCCAGAATTGTCAATATAATGAAAGAAAAACAGTTCAGCCTAAGGAAAAGTTATCTTTGGAGAGGATGCAGCACATCCACATCCATTCAAGTTTAAGCATTAAACTTATGAACCATTCTGAGATAGGGAATGATTCTGACACACTGAGAAGCTGAAGGAAGGACAGGATATATGGGGGTCTCCTACAGGGCAAAACTTGGTAGTTCCTACTATATCTTTCCTCTGGGATATTGGGCGTGTTTGGGGAAGACTAGTACCTCTGGTGTGGAGGCTGTTGTGCCTTTTAGAGGGCAGCTTCCTACCTTTGGTATCTACCTGACCCACCTAACTCTCACCTGAGGCTCCAAACAGCTAGCATGCACAGCAGCCACACTCCACTAAACAATTTTGGCAGATGGGCTAAACCAGGTTAAGAATAACCAAAAAGTCTCAAAAACTACTAAGACAGGGGGATGTCTATCCTAGGCTTGCAAAGGCTTCCCCTGGTGGAATGGGCAGATGAATTTATTCCAATGACCATGAAAGCAGGTGAAGCTTAGAATTAGGATAGACACTGAAGACCCCAAAGTCATCCACTGCATCTTGAGTTATCACCAATCATCTTGACTCTGTCCTGCCACTGGACAATGGTGGCTTCTTTTTTTTAAATAAAGTTTTTTATTTTCAAAATACATGCATAGATAACTTGACCACATTGACCCTTGCATATCCTTGTATTTCAGATTTTCTCCTCCTTCCTCCAATCCCTCCCCTGGATGGCAAGCAATTCAATATATGTTAAATGTGTTAAAATATATGTTAAATAATGATGGATTTAGAAGAGAGAATGAGGCTGACAACTTCATGCACCTCTGTCTCAAATCCAATTTACATCAAAAGGTCAAATGGGTGGTATTTAAATTTTGGAGATACTTTTCAATTTTTGTTATATTTTGTATATACTTCAGAAACTATTCATTGGATTAGACCAATTAATAGCTCTACCACAAGTACATTAGTATGTCTGCTTTATCTTTTTAGTTTTCTTTTAATGGAAGAAGATGGCAAAAGAACCACAACAGGAAAGGGGACAGAGAAAGAGAGTACTCTGATGTTTCCAATCCAGGATGAAAATGGTTAGAGTCACTAACTGCATTTTTCAAGGCCTGAATTGGATATCTGTTTATAGGAACCTCTCAAACTCAATTTTTTCTTCTGTAGAATGAACAATTTGTTCCAATAGCCATGAAGGCAGGTGCAGCAGGTGTGAAAAGCTTAGAGCTTGGTTAGATGCCGAAGACCCCAAGGTCATCCTTGAATTATCATTATTATTACTATCATCATCTTGAATTATCACTAGTTATCTTGACTCTGTCCTGCCACTGGACATTAGTGGCTTTAGAAGAGAGAATGAGGTTGAAAACTTCGTGTACCTCTGTCTCATTTAAATCCAATTTACCCATGAATCAAAAGACCTAACCCTAACCTTGTAGCTCCCCTTAGAGCTATTCTTAATGCCCATCCCTCAGTGGCACCACTAGGCCACACTTACCCATCTTCAGGCACCATCCCGGATCCCCCAGAGACTGACCAGGAGGTAGGGGTGAAACGAAAAAGAACTTTATTCTTAGATAGCATATATTCATACCCCTCTGTGGATGGGGAGGAAAGGACGGTGAAGGAAGGGGAGGCCCAAAAAGAGGGAGGGAGGCGTGCTAGGCTTTGAGAGCACTAAGGAGGGAGGCATGGTTTTTGGGGTCAGGCAATGGCCTCTTGGAGCTATGCCCACTTCCACATAGTGCCTCAGTACCTTTCATCCCTCAGATCCTCCCACATGCCTTGAACTGCATTCCTTGCTCCTGGAGGCTTTTTAACGTTTACATCTCCCCCTCTTTTATTAATAAGACTGAGAGTTCTCATGTTGATGAATGAGAAGTTCTTCCATAAGCACCTCTAAAGAATTTTCTAAGAATACGTATAAAGCATCCTAGCAAAAGAAGCAACAATACAAAAATGGCTACATAGAGCCCATGGGATACAATAGAAGGAGTTGGGAAAGGAAGTGTGATGGATCCAATCACTAAGCTAGTCTGGCAAAAGTAATCATCTCTCTGCTATGGCGCTGTTTCTGGAGTTTCTTGGGTTGTCTTCTCTTCTTTTTCAGCCTGTGTTTTAATAGGGGCAGCTTTCCTTTCTGGAATCCAGCAGCCTTCCTCATCAGGACCTGGAAGACATAAATATTCTGGCCCTCTCCAAAGTACTAAGGATGGACCTTGCCAATATCCCTCCTCATCCTTCCAAAGGACCTTTTGAATATTCTCTGGTGCTTGAAGCTCTGTTTTCATGGGGCCTAGTTTTCTGTCCTGTCTACATGATTGTACCAAATGTATCATTCCCGGAGAGTGGCTGTTATCCCCATTAAAGCACAAAAAATTGTAAGTATATAAGGTCTTATCTACATCCACCTATATGAGCCATCATGGATTCTGTCTACTTCCTCCCCTTTTCTGTTTAATAAGGGTGGTCTTCAGAGTACGATGGACCCATTCCATTAGGGCCTGACCCTGTGGATTATGGGGAATCCCAGTAACATGTTTAATGGCGAACATGGCAAGGAAGGTGGCCATCTGCTTAGAAGTATAAGCTGGCCCATTGTTGGTCTTTATGGTATTAGGAACTCCATGAAAGGAAAAGCAACTATACAAACGTTTAATGACCAAAGGGATGTTCTCACGGGAGGCCACTGTGACCCAAAGGAATCTAGAAAAGATGTCAATACAAACCTGGATAGCCACATGGCCCACATGTGTCACATCCATTTGCCACAAATCGTTGGGAATAAACCCTGGGGATTAACTTCTTTACTAGGTGGAGGATGGAGAAACTGAACACACAGAACACACTGCTTCACTATCTGTTGGGCTTGTTCCCAGGTAAGGCCATAAAGGCAATGTAGAGAATTAGCGGGTAAATGGAGAAAATCATGGATATGTTCAGGAGGTGTGGTGACCTTGAAAGAGAGCACTGGAAAGCATGGTCTGCCACCACATTGCCCGCAAATATGTCTCCTGTACAGCATTGGTGAGAATATTCATGCAGGAAGTAAATGGGATGTTTTCCTAGTCTATAAAATCAGCTGCAATTTCAGCAAGAAGATTAGCGAGTGAATTCTGAGGTTGTAAGACAGAATCCTCGATACATCTTAGCACTTAGACGGCATATAAGCTATCTGATATGATGTTAATGGACTCTGGGTATCTCTTACATCCTTTCAAGATGTCATATGAAGGCTGCATCAAAGAAATAGGAATAGGGGCATGAGCGCTTAGCCATTGAATTTGTCCAACTAGTTTCTGAAATCTGTTCAGAGTATTCACCTTGTCTAATTGTAAGGTAGGTCACTGTAGAAGTCCCCATGCGGAGTCCCAGGTAAATGAGGAGATAGTTATGTTGGATCTTTTCTGGGACCAGTCCATGTTGAGCGAGAGCACTTTTGGTCTCTGTAAGCAGGGCAGAGAGACCTTTCCCACTGCTCACTGATAACAGTACATCATCCATCTAATGCAGTATCATGGCATGAAGCCACGCCTTCCTAGTTGGCGCTGCACTTGCACTAAGTAGGCCTGACACAAGGTGGGGCTACAACACATCCCTTGGGGGAGAACTTTCCATTGCTAGTGCAGATCAGGTTCTGCATTGTTTATAGAAGGAATGGTAAAAGCAAATCTTTTCTTCTCCCCTGGGGCAGACAGATGGAGAAGAAACAATCTTGTATGTCATTTACTGTAACTGGCCAGCCAATGAGTACTAGATTAGGAGATGGCATGCCAGGCTATAGGACTCCCCTAGGTTCAATAATAGTATCAATGGCCCTAAGGTCCACTAACATTCTGAATTTTCCAAATTTTTTCTTTGTAATAAATACAGGGCTATTCCATGGGCTGGACATTGGTTCTATATGCCCGGCCTTCAACTGTTGTTGCACAATTTCACATAAGGCTTGGGCTTTAAGCCCATCAATATCCCTGTCTGCAAACTGCCAGGGCAGGTCTTCTGCTGTAACCCCTTTAGATATAGCAGCTGTGAGGGCATCCATTTGAAAGACACTGCAAGCAACATTCTCACATCTCTTTATCATCTCTTCCAGGCCAACCTCCCCATCTAAAGTAAACACGACCTTCTGGCAGTTAGTATTAGCATTCTTCATTGCCAATTTCTGTATAAGGCAGCCGGGGGCTTCTCCTCTGCCCACTGATCTCTCAACAGCTGCCTGTAGGAGAGCCACAAAATCAGGAAAAGGTTCATCTGGGCCCGGTTTAATTTTAGTCATTGAGGGCTTCCACTTTCCAGAAGCTTGAATTTTGCTAAATGCCCATTGGGCACATTGGGACACAGCTGCATATACTGCTGCATCATATTGCATTTGACCTCATTTCTTTTATACTTTCCAGCTTTCTGTATCATTTGTCCTAAATTTGTCTGGGAATCTCCAAAGCCCCCACAAAGGGATGGAGAGGGAGCATACAAGAGACATCTTCTCAGGGAGGGCAGGGGATAGGGGAGAAGGCCATGCCTTGGACACGGAGGCAACATTCCCTCTGTTTGCTTTCTTTTCCCTCCTCTTATCACTGTCTTTTTTCTCAAGGTCATATGTCCCTTGTTCATTTTCTCATTACTCATCTTATCCCTGCCTCCTCTTGTTCCATCATATCCATTTCCTGCTTCTTCCTCACCACCTCTTCCTGTGACATCACATCCATCTCCTTCGTCTTTTTGTTTACTTCCTGATTCTTTCCCACAGCTAACTTCCGCTGGCTCCATTTTATGGCACAGCTGGTCCCGGTAATTGCTGGTTTCCGACCCTTATTTGTTTTATGACTCTCCATTTGCACTTCATTATCTACTTTGAATGGATTGTGGTTTATGCCTCTTAAAGTTCGCCCAATCATTTGATAAATGAGATGATGCCATTCTGGGATGGCTCCCGGAGTTTACTTATCATAGGAAGTCATCTGACTACCTATTACCTTCCACTTTTAAAAATCCATTTCCAATCCTGCTTGCTTTACTATTCTATAAACTTCTTTCCTTAGCACCTACTGGTATGGGATCCTCACAATAATTTGTCCCAATTCCTAACTTTCTACTCACTAGAGCAGAGTTCTGTCTCTCTTCCCACCTGTAGGTCTCTGTTTAGGCGCCACTTGTCGCATTCCCCTCTGGGCTACTTTAACTGCCCACTTACCTGTCTTTGGGCACCAATCTGGATCCCACACAGACAGACCAACCAGGAGGTAGGGGTGAAGTGAGAAAGAACTTTATTCTTATATATTATATATATATACTCCCCTGAGTTCTGGGGCCTCTTAGGGCTTATTCCCCACCTCCATGTAGTACTCACCTGTACCTCAGTGTCTCATCCTCAGGTCCTCCCAAATGCCTTGAGCCGCATTCCTTGCTCCTAGAGGCTTTTTAACTCTTACATATAATCATACTCTGACATACGATGTCAATTTGGTCTTCTTCCAGTACAAAGGAAAACAATCAATTTTTCCTCTGGGACAACGCCTCCATCACCAATAAATTTCTTTTTTTTAAATGTTTTTATTGAATTAAATAAAAATTTAAAAAATAGAAAAAGACAGAAATGGAAAAATAAAAAACCAAACCAAAAAAATTATTATATGCCCAGCAGAACATCAAGGAGGATTCAAGATCTATAACAATAAATTTCCATTTCAAGAAAGCACATATAATAAAATAAATTATATTCATGAGCTTCCTTCTTTTCTTGTAGGTTACATCATGGTCTAACAACGCATATTCATTTGAAAAAGGTCCTATCAGAGGCAGTGGACAATCAAGTAGTTACCCCTATCACCTCTAAGATCATATGTAAAATTCTATTTAGTCTTCAAAGCTTTTCATAATCTTCCTTCCCTCTCTGTTTTTTTATATCTTATAGCTCCAAATATACTCCAGTCATCTTGCTATTATTCAAATACAAAACTCCATTCTTTCACTCCAGGCATTTTTACTGGCTATCCCTCATGCCTGGAATTCTTTTCTTCATCTGTGCCCTATTTTCCCTGAAGTCCAAGCTTAAATCTTACTTCTCCAGGAATCCTTGAGAACAAAAATTGTCTTTTGCCTTTCTTTAAATCCTCAGAGATAAGCACAAGATAAGCTGCTTGATTAATACTGAATGACTGGAAGGAGTTTGGAATATTCACTCTGTTCCAATTTTTTTTTTTTATTAAAGCTTTTTCTTTTTTCTTCTTTTTTTTCCCTCGAGGCAATTGGGGTTAAGTGACTTACCCAGGGTTACACAGCTAGGAAGTGTTAAGTGTCTGAGGTCACATTTGAACTCAGGTTCTCCTAACTTTGGGGATGGTGCTCTGCTCACTGCACCACCTAGCTGCCCTCAAGCTTTTTATTTTCAAAATAGATGTATAGAAAATTGTCAACATTTACTCTTGCAAAACCTTGTGTTCCAAATTTTCTCCCTTCCTCCCATCCCCTAGAAGGCAAGTAATCCAATATATGTGAAACATGTAATTCTTCTATACATTTCCATAATTATCATTCTACACAAGAAAAATCAGATCAAAAAGGAAAAAAAAATAAGGAAACAAAATACTACTGGGCTTATATCCCAAAGAGATATTAAAGAAGGGAAAAGGACCCACATGTACAAAAATATTTGTGGCAGTCCTTTTTGTAGTGGCTAGAAAATGGAAATTGAATGGGTGCCCATCAATTGGAGAATGGCTGGGTAAATTGTGGTATATGAATGTTATGGAATATTATTGTTCTGTAAGAGATGACCAGCAGGATGAATACAGAGAAGCTTGGAGAGACTTACATGAACTGATGCTAAGTGAAATGAGCAGAACCAGGAGATCATTATACACTTCAACAACGATACTGTATGAGGATATATTCTAATGGAAGTGGCTATCTTCAACAAAAAGAAGATCCAATTCAGTTCCAATTGATCAATGATGGACAGAATCAGCTACACCCAGAGAAGGAACACTGGCAAATGAATGTGGACTACTTGCATTTTTGTTTTTCTTCCCAGGTTATTTTTACCTTCTGAATCCAATTCTTCTTGTGCAACAAGAGAACTGTATGGATCTGCACACATATATTGTATCTAAGATACACTTTAACATGTTTAACATGTATGAAACTGCCTGCCATCTAGGGAAGGGGGTGGAGGGAGGGAAGTGATTACAAGGGACAATGTTGCAAAAATTATCCAAGCATATGTTCTGCCAATAAAAAGCTATAATAAAAAAAATATATATTGTAATGTAAAAAAAAGGAAACAAAGTGCAAGCAAACAACAAAACGAGTGAAAATGCTAAGTTATGATCCATACTCAGTCCCCACAGTTCTCTCTCTGGGTGCAGATGGCTCTCTTGGAACTGGCTACATCATCTCATTGTTGAAAAGAGCCACATCCATCAGAATTGATCATCATATATTTTTATTGCTGTGTACAATGTTCTCCTGGTTCTATTCATCTCACTTAGCATCAATTCACGTAAGTCTCTCCAGGACTCTCTGAATTCATCCTGCTGATCATTTCTTATAGAACAATAATATCCTATAACATTTATATACCATAACTTATTCGACCATTCTTCAACTGATGGGCATCCACTCAGTTTCCAGTTTCTTGCCACTACAAAAAGGACTGCCACAAATATTTTTGTACATGTGGGTCCTCTTCCCTCCTTTAAAATCTCTCTGGGATATAGGCTCAGTAAAGACACTTCTGGATCAAAGAGTATGTAGAGTTTGATAGCCCCTTGGACATAGTTCTATGTAGAGAGCCGGAACTCTGAAAAGGTGTATTTAAATCTAAGTCAGCATAGCTAAGCATATACTTAGTATGGTGATAATGTAATGGTTGCGTACACTCAGTGTGATGTAGCGATCATACTGAGATATTTAAGGGAGTCTCAGAATGCTCTCTCAGCCACGGCTCGCTCTCATAGACACAAGAGAAGACACCAGATTCCAGACACCATTTTTGACTAGCCACATGGCAGCTCTCCTGCCTCCTTCACTCCTCCACTAAGACCAAGGACTGGGGCTAATCCTGAGGTCCTCTAGAGAGCTAGTCCAGACTTAAAACCATTCTGAAAAGCAATTCAGAATTATAATCAGTTCACAACTCTACCGACAATGTATTAGTGTCCCAGTTTTCCCACTCCCCTCCAACATTTGTCATTATCTTTTCCTATCATTTTAGCCAATCTGAGAGGTATGTAGTGGTACCTCAGAGTTGTCTTAATTTGCATTTCTCTGATCAATAGTAATTTAGAGCAACTTTTCATATGACTAGAAATGGTTTCAATTTCTTCATCTGAAAATTGTTCATATCCTTTGACTATCAACTGAAGAATGGCTTGAATTCTTATATATATTTGAGTCAATTCTCTACATATTTTAGAAAGGGTTTATCAAAACCCTTGTATATAAAATTTTTCCCCAGATTGTTTCCCTTCTAATCTTGTCTGCATTGGTTCTGTTTGTATAAAAACTTTTTAACTTAGTATAATTAAAATTATCCATTTTGTATTCCGTAATGTTCTCCAGTTCTTTGGCCACAAATTCCTTCTTTCTCCATATATCTGAGAGATAAACTATCCTATGTTCTTCTAATTTGCTTATAATATCACTCTTTATATCTAAATCATGAACCCATTTCAACCTTATCTTGGTATAGGGTGTCAAGTATGGGTCAGTGTCTAGTTTGTGTCATTCTGTTCCAATCTTTAAGGGTATTGGAAGGATATTTCTAGTCTAGGAGTATTGTATGTTCTTTTGGGATTCAGGGTAAAAATCATTCCTCTGGTCATTCCAGGTTGGAAATAATCCTATTCCACATCAGGAGGATAACAGTTTCTTCATTGTCTGAGAGAACAAATTTATCAGTGAGCAGTGAAACAGAAATTGAGACGCCATATAGTACAGTACACAAGATTGAAAGGGTTCTGCTTAGTCAGGAGTAAGATGAAATCTCAAGTTTTAAACATGGATAGAATGATCTCACCTGAGAATTGAGCTCTGAGCAATTTCTGGAGGTACAGACACTGAGAATCGAGGGACAAGTTGTGCTGACTTCTCTACATAGCTGGAATTAATGTATATTTATTTTCAATTAATGAAAATCTACCTGTTCTGTCTCCTGTTTCCTTCCTCCTTCCCATCTCCTCTACTCTATTGTGAAAGCAAGAAAAACAAAATCCCTGTTATAAACATATGTAGTTAAGCAAAACAAGTTCCTAAACTGGCCATATACTAAAAAAAAAAAATTCTCAATTTCCATCAAATCCCTATCCAGAGATATGTAGTATCAATATTTATTAAGCACTTTCTATGTGCCAGGCACTGTTGCTAAGCACTAGACATACAAATGGATCTAAGTCCTTCTCTTCAAGAGCTCACAGTTAGTTGAATGTAGAGCTGAAAAACAAGGGGGCTGAGGAGGTGGTAAGATTGGGAAGAGGCATGGCATAGCGAGAAAAGTCCAAAATCAGGAAAGAAGCCTGGAGAAGAATGTAGTAGTAAATATGGCTGCCCTGGACGCTTCCTTTAATGGAACCCTCAGGGGCAGATGAAGGGGCTTTTTCTAGAATGAGCAGGCTGCCTTGGCAGGGTGGAAAAAGAAGTCTGGAGATTCTAGTACACAGCTTAGAAAGGAATGAAGGAGCTCCAAGTTTTTCTAAATTGTCATTCAAAATCCCTATTTTCTCCTTTCTCTTATTGTCAGAAATCTCTCAATCAGGATTCAACTTTCCTTCATGAATATACAGTGTCACTGAGCTCTCCTTTAGGGGAACACTCAAGACTTCCTAATCAAGATGCTATAAGTAATTATTTTCTTTAAAAATATGTACTCTCAACTATGGGGACTGAATGTGAATCAAAGCATAGTATTTTCATTTTTTTTTTCCTTTCATGGAGGAAATTTTGATCTGATTTTTCTTGCCCATAAGGAATATGGAAATATTTAGAATTGCATGATCAACCTATATCGGATTGCTTGCTGACTTGGAATAGAGGGGATAGGGAGACAGAGGGAGAAAAATTTGGAACACAAGGTTTTGCAAAGGTGAATGTTGAAAACTATTATTACATGTATTTGGAAAAATAAAATACTATTACAAAATTTTTCATAAAGAATTATTCTAGAAAATATGGGTCATTGAGTCAATCAAATGATACATCATTCAGAAGTCAAGAGAGGCCAGGAAAGGATTGTAGTCTGATGAAATTTTTTTCCTCCCTGCCAAAACTTATTTCCTTCTGCCTCAGGAGTCTAACTCCTTCCTCCCATTCCTAATCCCTAAACCTGGCACAGTGGTATGTGTTTCCCATTATAAAAACTCAACGATCATTCCCAACTTGTAGAGGTTATGCAAACATGATTAGAGATGGATGCAGATATCTGTTTATGTAACATTCCTTCACCCAAAGTCATTCAATCTCTTCTAGATATAAGGAAGACAGAATGATCTTCTAACTTGCTTCTAAATTATCCTTCAAGGACATTCTCACCCTATTTAGAGCTGATGTTAGGGGGAGCAGGGAGAGACATAGGAGGTGTTTTATGTTTACATTATTATTAGTTATACAGTAACAGAGAACTTTCTTTTTAATCTAAGAGGTTAGTTGGACAACTACGAGGTACAAAACTAAGGTTGGAGAAGCCTTACCTAAACCATTCAAATCAAAGTACATTTATCATGTGTCTATTATGTTTAAAGGACAGGAACATGAGATTAAAAATAATTTAAAATTTATTTAAATTTATATTACATGTGTGTAAATTATATATTTATAAATTAGAATTTAAATTAAAAATTGTCTTTGCTTTAGAGTTTATCATTTTATAGGGTATGAGGGCAGCTAGGTGGCATAGAGGATAGACCATGAGTCTGGAGTGTGAAAGATTAGTGAGTGGGCCTCACATGCTAACCAACTATATGACCCTGGGCAACTTACTTAATCCCATTTGCCTCAATTTCCTTGTTTGTAAAATGAGCTTAAAGAAAGGGCAAACCACTCTAGTATTTTTGTCAAGAAAACCTCAAATAGGATCTCAAAGAGTTGGACAGAACTGAAAAATGACTCATACAAGAGTATGAGAAAATAAAAGACTAAGTTCCTATTTCTTTGAACATATTTATTAAGGTTTCCCATTTCCTGGTGGTAAATGAGAAATACTAAAATGTAATTACAGTTTGACATCTGTGGACTGTGTGCCACTTTATGAGCACATACTATAAAACCCTTGGGGGTAGTTGTGGAAATAGCAGTGCAGTTTTAAGTGATGAAGTGATTTTTGCTCAAAGTCACATAACTAATGTTAGAAAGTATTTAGTTTCAGGGAGAAGCCTGAGGTAGCAAAATGCTAGATGATTTCTGAAATGCAATCCAGCCTCCTCTTTTCCTCCTATTCATTTCTGGGACTAGTTCAGTATCCATAAGTAAGTTATTTCCAAGATAAGTACCAACAAAGCAGTTCTATAAGCCAACTACAGAAGTGGACAATCCTATTACTACTTTTGAGCATATACCTTCAGTCTGTGTATTTATTTTATAAATTATATACTACTATACTAATAATTATAGTCACTTTTAGGAAAAGCATTTTGGCAGGAAATAATTCAGAAAAGAGATGACAAGAACATGAATTAGGATATACTATCCTATAGGGTACTATGAATTGAGAGAAGACGAAACACATTTTGGAAATAGAAACAAGATTTGGCAAATGATTGGGTATGTGAAACAGTGAAAAATGGCAACCAAGTTGTAACTAACCCTGAGTGACTAGAAGGGTGGTGGTGTTGTTTACAGAAAAAGAAGGTTCAAAGAGAAGGTTTGGGGAAGAAAGATAATTCAGTTATGTGATAACATACTTGTGTCCATCATGAGACTCAGTGTGTCCAAGGCAAAAAGGAGGAATGAGTGCAGGGCTTTTAAGTCACCACACTAGAATTTGTCATATTAGGGACCCCATGGAAACTTTGGTAGAAACTGCAAAGGCTTGTTTAGGCTTAATATCAAGAAAGGTTTCTGAATTAGAGCTATTCAAAAGTGGAAGAGGATACCCCCAGATGTGCAAGACTTCTTCTTTGGAGGCCTTCAGGCTCAGACTAGATTACTTGCCAGGAATGCTATAATGGGGATTTCTTTTGGGCATGAATTGAACAAATAGGGCTGTTATCTCTTCCAACTCTCAAATTCCAGTTACAGAAGCTTATGACTTTAGTGTCTTCCAACAATTTTACCTAATTCCACATATCTAATAAGTTACCCAATGTTACCATTTTCACCTCCACGCCTACATTTTCCCTATCCTTCTAAATTCTCCAAAAGATGCCAAAATTATTTTCCTTAAGTATAGGAATTATAACTAAATCACTCCCCTAACTCAAAGTTTGGTGGCTCCCCATCAATTCTAGAATCACATGATTTTCTCTATCTTGTCTTATAAATTACTGTAAGTTTGAAAATGTACATAATAATTAGTAGAATAGTACATATATATTAAGACTGTATGCTAAAGAAAAGCACTTTTTAAATCAATTTTGTTTTCTTATGTGGTAATCTGAATGAATAAAAGGCTTTGCAGTATTCTAAGGCTTGATGCAATCAGCAAATGTCACAACATAGTAGTTGGAAGGCAGCAAGAATCCTTTTTCTTTCTTTTTTTTTTTTTTTTTGGCCTTGTTTGGCCTTAATAAAGGATATTAACCAGTTCTCTCTGCTTGCATTAATCAAGTAGTTTTGTGTGATTTTAACATCCATAGGAAACACCTTTCTGGGTACAGTAAGAGAAGTAGTAGTTAATGTAAGAAGCCAAGTATTGGAGGAAAAAAATGGAAAGCTTTAAACAACTGTTTCCCTTTTAGACTTGGTAGTAGCATCTTTAGCACATATCTCATAGGACTGTTGTAAGATTCAAATGAAGTTAAACTGAGTAAAGTATCTTGCACTTCTAAAGTACATTATATTGTCATTGGATACACTGGATGTATGACAGGAGGCAAGTTCCTTTGCCACAATGTTTCAGTTATGGTTTTAAGTTGCAGAGCAGATGCATTATACACTGGCAGTGTCCTAAACCAATGACCTATTAGAGTTCTAGTATAAAAATTAAAATGTCAGTTAATAATAATGAACTGTTGTCCCTCCCCCCCCACCCCCCTTACTTGTGGGTTCATGAGAAAGTTTCTCCCAAAGGTAAAACTTCCTTCTATCAGGCCACCAGGACACAAGAGCCCAACACCTAGCTAGAAAAGACAGGGAGAGCCTGTCCTTTGTTAAACAATACCCCAATATCTCAAATATATATATATATATATATATATACAAAAAGCACCAAGACAGACTAAGGATTTTTTCTTTATTTTTTACAAATTAAGACTTTGTAGATTTCATATATTTCTGAATCAAAAACACCTGTCTTCACAGTATGAGTTATATAGAATGCAGCCTGAGCTGAAAACCAAGAAACTAGAAAAGAAAGTGATAGTTACAGTGATTACTGTATTAAAAACCTGTTAGGCATTCTCTTTAAAAGAAGAATTTTTTTTGTCATTCTTGGCACTGTTTCTAAAGAAAAACTTTTATCCCAAGCAAAAAGCACAAAAGGTGGAATTTGGCTTCAGGAGACATTAACACAGTCAAATTCTCAGCAAGGACAGAACAACATCAAATATATGGACAAAAGGCTGCTGGGGGGATACAACAGGGATAAATAGTCCTACTAGGTCTGGCACCCTGGGATCAGAGACAACTACTCAATCAAAGGTCATCAATCTACAGGAGACAGAGCTATCCTGAATGCCACAGGGTCGAGGAGCAGATGCTTCCCCAGAATCAAAGCAGTACTGTGCTAAAAGAGACCAAGCTTATAATCCCAGCAGAAGTACTGTCAAACAGTACTGGGAAGGGGAAAGGAGAGCAAAAATAACAGAAGGCTGCTGGCAATAAGCTTAAAGCAATTCCATCCCTCCTGCAGTACAGTCTCACAACTATTCTTAGAGTCATTTGGGTTGCCATCTTCATTTGTATGCCATCTGACTCTGGTTGAAAATGTGGTCATTGGCATGTGGTCTCTATTAGCATTCTCCACATACTTGCTACTAAAGTAAGGTAGCACAGGGCTAAGGGTTTGGTCAGGTGAGCAATGCCTGCATGGAAAAAGGTTGCCATCCCTGTCTATAAGACAGGTAACAGAACAAGAGCTAGCAATCATCTGCCAAAATTTTATCTGCTGACAACACACTGCTTACAGATATTCAATGGGGAATGGACTAGATGGAATGGAACTTACAAGTCTGCCTATTAAGCAATCACAGCAGCCCTTACCTGGGAGTCAAAGAGCCTACCATATTCTAGCCCACAGAGTTGTTTGGAGGTGTGCTGGAAGAAACAATCCCAGAGAGCTCACCATGGATCTTAGCCCTTCTTGGGGCCCAACTCCAAGATTTTTTGGACACTAATGACAGTCAAGTCAGAGAGGTACTCAGCAACTAAGACCAAGTTATACTTCCGAGGAAGAATCTAGGGGGAAGTTTAGAGAATTAAACATTATCCCACTCAACATGCATAAGGTTTTTTTAAGGAGTTGTAGTTGTTCCAGTAACTATTATTTATACCCATACATACTGAAAACTCTCCTACTCTGATGGATTTTAATGGGGAGGTTCCCTGAAACAGGACCAGGGAAGGAATTAGGACAACATCCACCAACCAGAGAAAATATGGGGTGCGGGCAAGATGGTGTGTGTGCCAGATTGGCAGTGACTCAACGAGGCTCAGAGGAGGTACAAGTGCCTTCCACAAAGCTTCTTCTGAAGTAGAAAGACCAGTTCACTTTATTTGCAAATCTCTTTAAGGAACTGGCAGAAATTCAAGTCCAAAAAGAACATAGGATCTAGGGCTTTCAGAAATCTCTATTCTCCAAGGAAGCTTCTATTCAACTTGCTAAAACACATATTGTTTGCCTTTCCCACCCACAGGAATGGTTATTAAACCCAAATAATGTCAAATGAGAAGAGAAGGCTTTGCAAAGAAAAAATTCATATCCACCAATAAAGTACTGCCATCAAGAAGAATCCTGAAACTTGCTCCTTCTGCTTGGTTGCAGTTACTCTTCACATACCAGGGACTGACTGCCGAAGGATAAGGGAAATACAGAATCCCAGGGAACATGAAGCCAAACTCCAAAGAATCTGCTAATCAGTTTTCTGATTAAAAAACTCAAAACAGAGAAAACCACAAAGTACAAAAGCTTTTCTGATGCTTTTCATTATCACAGAACACGCCACCTGTAATGTGTGCAAAGAGGAAATGAGAGGATGAGGGAAGGGAGCCAAAGAGGGGAAGGCTGAACAGCTGTCTTACTTCTTCTCTTTCTTCTTGTCCTAAAAGGAAAGAATCACAGGGTCAATCCAAACTATATTTCCAAAACTTATGCAGAACTAATTAAGCCCCAACCTTCCTGCATGCATCTGAAAGTATCAGGAAAGATAACCACCAAATGGAGAGGTAACATGTACTCCAAGTGTTTGTTTAATATTCAATTAGAAAAGAAAAATCTTGATAACCTTAATAATAGTTATACTTTAGAAAAAAGATCAGAAAGAGTTCAAGAGTTCATACTCCAGTACAAATCTGATTTTCTAATACAGGAGGGTCAGTTCAATGAAAATGACTTAGTCCAACACAAAGGACATGAAGTCCTCTGAGGACAAGCTACAATGTGACTGTGCCTCGCTGATCATGATGCCATCAGAGCAGCACTGATTACTGATAAAAATCTCAGCTTCTTGGTCATGTTCCTTCTGTACAAACTTTAAAAAAGCTCAAGTGTAGGACAAGGCCTACTTGTTATGTCTTTCCAAGGTAACTTCAGTCTTGTTCAATTGCGTCTCATTACCCAGAATGGTGGACAGAACAGGCATTCCTTCACTTGCTAAATCTATTCCATTGTCATATTTTTCAGAATATATTTGATATAAATTGCTGACTGATAGGAAGTTTGTATGGGCTGGTCCTCCATTACTTATTCTCAGTCACTAGCAAATGTTCTGCTAACACATTTTCTAAAGAACTGTTTTCACAAACATTACAATTTTCATGTCTGAAATTTCATTTCCTGCTACTGAAATGTACACTTTCTGTTCAGCCTTCAGGCTATCATTCTTAGAAAATGCCTCTTTTCTACCATCTGGTTCATCTCCCACACATAATAAAATACCTTTCCAGCACTACCCATTGGCCTGTAATGAATACTTTCAAAATAAAAGTTTGCAAGATGTAAATAGGGCGATATATTTTATTTAGGCATCTTAGAGCATTTTGTCTTAAGTCTTGGACAACAGAGTGAACTTACCTTTTCATTCATTGCTAAGATCATCATGAGTTTCCGGAAGAGGGTGACAAAATCCAGGAAGAGGTCAACACAATGCCTGGGAGAGAGAAAGCAGGCCAAGAAGTCAATACAGTATTCTGCTTCACCCCAAAGACCAAATAACAAAACAATTTGGAATCCCTTTTCTTCACAAGCCTCAGTTTCTAAGATGCTCTACCAGTTAACTAATATTCTGACATCTCAAGGGATGACTAAAAGCTGGGTATTATGCCATGAGTATATAAGGCTTGATCCATGTTAATTATTTCTTCTTCTATAATTTCAGTTCTAATTCAGCTGGAAAAGTCAGTGCTACTTTGAGGATTTGACATATTCTAAACCAGATGGAAAGCCAGGTTAGATTTAAGGCCATTCAAAGAGTCAAAATTCTCTTAGAGAAAGGGAAAGGACACACAAAACGAATGTACATCATTCCCCTCACCCCTTATATTAATTAAACAAGTTGATGTTCTCACACTTACCAGATGTAATCCTTATCTCCATTTTCAGCTTTTTCAATTATGAGTTGAGTATCAAAAAGGACAAAGCCACACATGACCACCAGTCCCACATACAGATTTGCCTAATGGAAAAGGAATAGGAACAAGGTTATCATGCAAGCAATGTGTGCTGAATTAAAGACACTTTTAAAAAGAGAGAAGGATAAGAGAATTTAGAAACTTTTTACCTGAAATGATATGTACTACTGAAGCTTTTCCTAGAGCATGTGGACTTATTTATTTATGACTTTAGACCATTGGAAGAAACTTTCAACAATAACTAAGAAATGCTAATATTTCTAACAAATGCCAACATCAAGGGGCACAGAAACCTGCAAAATAGATTATCATCTTTTGGGGGTATAATTCTGTAAACTTAATTAGATCAATGAAATAACAGAATAGTTGATTTATTCCTAAGGTCCTTACAATTCCAGCATTCAACAAATTCTTTGAATCTCTAAAAATATTTAATTTAAAGGGAATTATGCTGGTAATGTTAAGTAGGGTCATCTCATAAAGATATAGTTCAATTAAAATTAAATACTTAAATATCAGAGCAATAGCTTCTGGGACTAGGAAGAAGACAAAAATAAAAACAGTACTCTCTGCTCTAAAAAGAGTTTATAATAGGGATTATAGTTTGAAAAGACTATTATCTTTTATTGTAAATAAATTAATACTATGTTGTTCCTAAAACCTCTCAGAGTTCAAAGACAAAATGATAACATTCAGTAATTTCATTTCACATATAAACGATTTACCTGGAAGAGCCAGTAAGATCCAAAAAAGAGGTTCCCAAGGGAGGAAAACAGCATCAGGCTCATAGCTGACATCAAGATACCTACAACAGGTGGTATGAAACTTACTTTTGAGAAAAGCCAGAACATCCTCTCGTTTTTATAACAACAGGGAAAACACAAGATAGAGCCTCTGAGTCAAACCCAATTAAGAATTCTCAAGTGAAAAAGTAGGGGGGAAGGGGATTGTCTAATGAGGCTTCAATACAGAGTAAGGGAAAAAACTCCTTTTTTAGTTTCCCCTTACCTCCCAGGAAGAGGTAACTGCGACGCCTAGCATAGAGAGCACTCAAGGTGAAGCAGCTGAAAATCATTGCTGTGCCAAGGAAGGAGGTGGGAATGATGCTACAAAAGAAAAGGGTGATATTGAAGATGGCCAGATTGGTAGTGGACATATAAAAGGCTAACAGATTCTAAAAAATTCTAATGTCATTTACCTGGGGTTGATGGCAATGCATAAGTCCAAGGCAGGGCCCAAACCAACTCCTAAAAAAATAAACACCCCACAATCCATTATTAACCATCAGTCATTGAAAAGGTGCCTCTTACCCACAGGGATAATTCCCACTAGGAAAATCTCCACTAGGAGATATACCAAAAATGTATACATTTATTTATGACTTTAGACCACTGGAAGAAACCCTCAACATTAACTAAGAAATGCTAATTCCTTAAAGACTTACCTCTCACTTCCTTGGTTAGATTTTTTTTCAATAATGTATTTGGGGGACTGATTTAACTAGACACAGACTGACTGCCAAATAACTTGGAGTTACAGGTGGAAGGATTTTAAAAATCTAATTTATAAGTCTTTAAAATCTGAATAGGACTCATAAGAAGGTAAACTAAGTGTGAGGCATGATAATTCTCAGTCATTTATCATTTTACAATAAAAAAAAATGTTTCTTATCTCATTCGATCTTTGAAAAAACCCTATGAATTAAGACATAACTGGCCCCATTTTGTGAATAAGTACACAGCTTCAGGAGGGTTAAATAATTTCCTATAATCACACTTAGCTATTAAGTGGTAGAAACTAGGAGTAGAACAACTTTGGACTCTTTCCTCTGTAGCAATAATGGCCAGCTAGTTCTAGTTAGAGCTGTTCTTATGAATGGCAACAATCATATCCTAGCTCTAGATCATTCATGGAGGAAACAGAATAAACACACCTCAGAGCACTTTAACATTTTAATGGGATATTAAAAATACATCTTCTCAGGCTGAATTCAGCGCTTACCTGTAAGGAAAGCAAATCCAGTCAGAAGGCCCAGTCTCTTCTGCTCAGTTTCATGACTGTGTGGTGTTGCCATCAGCCATATCATCAATCCCAAAGAACCCAAGGCTGAGAGTAAGCCAGCCTATCAGAATCAAACAAACAATTAAGTACTTGAAGGTCCAGAAGAGTCCAAATGCTCATAAAGTTAAGATACTCATGTTATTCTTGTAATAAATGCTCAAGTAGGAAGAGCCTACAGAACCTGCCCTTTCTTGTTTCCAACTCTTTCTTTTCCCAGCTTTTACTGGCTCTCTCCATGGATAAATGGAAAATATTCTTCCTCAGAGGTGAGGCTGTTCAAGAACCTTGCCCTGAAAACTATTATTCCTGGAACACAAAAAGAATTTATAGGACATTTTTTACAAAACTCCTGACAATGTGGGAATTTCTGCTCATTTGTGGCAAGATATAATAATCTTATTACTTTGTATTTCCTATCAAAGACAGAGTTAAACTAAAGCAAATTCATTATTAATTATAATTCACATATAGAAATCTTATGACATTTCTATAATCCTTCCTCACAACAGACCTGTTAAGTTAAACAGAAAGTTATCTTCGTTTTACTCATGAGAAAACCATAACTCAGATCTAGATTTCTAAGGTAAGCCTCCTAATTCTAAATCCTGGATTCTTGCCTGGCTCCAACTGACTTTTACCTTATCCCTATATCTACAACTCAAAAGTTGATGTCTTGGGCAGAGAAAGTACAGGTAGGAGAAAGAAGAAACAGAACAAAAAGGCTACATATTAAAGAGAATCTCAGCAAGTAGCTATCTTAAGATAAGAACAGCAAAGCATTCTCTGCTAAAGAGTCAAGCCATTCTGGTTTTGATATAGGCTCGAAATAGCTTGAGACCTGCATTAAGCAAATTCCTTAAATTATAAAGGAATTAAGTGAGTCAATTGTTTTTACCTGAATGAAATGAGTAACCACATGGACATAGGCCCCTGCAGCTGCCACAAACATGCAGAGAGCAAAGCTGGCATAGACCTTCTTCAGGTGCTGCTGTGTAGAAGGTGTGCTAAATGATAACGAAAATAACAGTTGTCACTGTAGGAACTATGTCCATTCATGAATCAATAAATCAAAAAGGAGAGGAAATCTTGAAAAATCAGTCTACTTCCCCTAAATGTTCCCCTTTATGTTCTAAAAGTCATAACACAAATATTTCTAACTGTTATCAGGAAAAAAACATATTAAGACATTTCAAAATAATGTTCTTAAAAATGGATAACAACAATGACAAGTGTGTTGGGAAAAGCCAAATCACATAACACCTGAAAATCTGGTTATCTATGATATACAAATGATGGACACATCAAAGCTAAAATAATTAATAGACTTTCTAATGATTATGCAACAATGCTAGGGATCTTGGGTCCTCTGATTCCTGAAAAGATTTACTAAGTTTGTCTGTTAGCCATGCACATGGAAGTTAACGAACAAATAAGCATGTGTATGTGTGTGTGTGTGTGTATGTGTGTGTGTGTATGTGTGTGTATATATGCATCAAGGTTATTAAAGCACTTACATGTGTGAAAATTTTAAGAGCGCATCAAAGTTGATCTTCCGATCAAACATGTTCATGGTGCTGGAATCTATAGGACACAGCCTTCACTCTGTAGGGCCAAAAGAGGAGCAAAAGACAAAGTTAAGTTTAAATAATATAAAGATACATAAGACATGGATACATCATTTAATACTTTCTCAAAGAACAATCCACTTATTTTTCAAAAGAACAATAAATTGTTCCAGGAAAATCTGTCAAGAATTAGAGTTAATTCTTGGAATATAAAAATATTTCTGCCATTTTGTTTCCAGGTGCTAGAGAATTTGAGGGGAAGAATATAGTGGACCCGAAAAACTCAAAAAGAATGCCAATGATACATTTAAACAATGAATCATCACTTATATTTTTCAGTGTATAAAATTTCAGTGTATGCTACACATACACTTTTAGCATTTATAGATTTCAAATCAATTCATTGATGTTGCAATGATTTGCAACTTGAAGGTGCAATGATTTCTCAACTCTAATATGAAAAATTACAAAAATGTCACAGGAAGCAAGAAATCCACAAGTTCCTCCTCCAAAATCAAAGTATATAAGACACTTGGGAAGGAAACATAATTACTAATTGGAGCATTTCCAAGCTAACAGGTCTAACACATTATTGCAATGAAAAATATAAGCTGGGATTTTTAATTCCATGAAATCTGGCTCTTCAGCTTTAAATATACTTTATAATTCAGCCCTCAAAACAGGATAATATTCATTATTGAATCTAAACTATAATAATGAATGGTTCAACTCACATTAATTCTCAAATCTCCCAAATTTGACTCAATCTAAGGCAGATGAAAAAAGTACTAGTATGGAGTCATATGGCTTGGGGGATTATCAAACCCCAGCTCCTACAAATCCCTTTCTATGTATGTGATCTTGAACATTTTCATCTATAAAAGCAATTAATCTAAATGACCTCTAAGACTCCTTTCAGTTTTAAAATCAATGTCTCTATTAAGTAAAAACACATATGCAAACATGTTTATAAAAATATATAAATAAAAAATATAAGACAAAATATATTTTATATATATTTTGATTAACACCTAGGAATACCGCAAACACAATTTAAGGCAACTAGTGTTGAAAAGTACAAAGTCACTAACCAAGATTTGGGCCAACGTTTCCCTTAATCAAAGGCTTTTGAAACAAGAAGAAAGGAGAGCACTCACCAAACATTCACATCAGTTCTAAGTAACTGGTAACAAGTCAATAGTGTTTTGTGCAGGACATATAGCACAATCACTAACTTCTAGTTTCCCTCCTCCCCTTTTGTTCCAATTATCTCTACCCACCTTAATGCTTTTGTCTGATCAAAATCCTTGAGAGTTGTTGGTACTGCTAGCTGCTGAGTCTACTAACGCTGTTGCTCTCAACTCTAAGTCATGGGACTTTGGGTTTTCTTGATCTAGATGGTGCAATTATTGCAGACTGTTGCAAGCTAACCATAACCTTCCATAACCATGATGAGCAAGTTCCCTGAGGAGCTCTTCTACAGGATGGCATAATCCAGCATCTGGAAAGTGTCATTAATTCTCTTAATGATATCCCTAGACAGAACTCAGAAGGATTCTGAAGCAGCTTCCAAAACCATGTATTATAGTTTTAATGCAAATTCCTAATTTAAGGGAGATAATTTTTTGCTTCCAGTTTCAAGGTATACTTTACAAAGGGTGGGGAGGGGGAATAAAAATTCTAGTGAACGTCTTTCTGTGGCCCCTTAGATCTATAACAGAGTGTCATGGGCAAAAAGAGCCATGGTCAGCAGGAATTTCTTCTTGAGACAAAACAATTTCTAGTGTACAAGTTTAGGCTCAGCCTGATTTCCTTAGAAATCTGAAACACCTAGACTGAAACACTGAAACACCTAGACTCCCTTTAAAATTTCAATGGAGTAAGTTACCTAGTTTGTTCCAAATCTGTTCCAAAAGGGACCAGACCAGTGATTTAATTGGTATAGACAACTCTCAGGTGAGGGAAATTATGGTGCCAAGGCAGGTACTTAAGTCTGTAACTTTTGGTCTTAAAGAGTTGCTTAGAACACTAATAAATTAAATGATTTACCTAAGATCAAACAATCAAAATGTGTCAAAGGTGGGCCTTGAATAGTCAGATCTTCTTGGCATCTAGGCCAGCTCTCTATTCACTATACCACTATACTTCTTAACAAGATCAACTCTTTTTAAAAGCTCCATCGATGGAATACTGGACTCAGTATTTAATGATCACTGTTGTAAAACTCTGGTTCAGACTAAATAATTTATGTCTCAAAAGGGGAACTGGAGGGACAGGAAAGCTCCCAAGTAGAAAGGAATAATCTTAGCCTTATGATGGAAAGACCACCATTCAAAAACAAGTAACCACGTAATATTTAAGATGAGAAAATGGCAAAGCAAATTACTATGGGGTGGTTTTAAGTAAGAAAGATTTTATTCACTTCATCACCAGTCAGTCATAATCCATCAAAGTTAATAATTTTTCAACTCCAAACCTTCACAGAGGATTACAACTAACAGTTCTTGCCTTAGATACAGCTGAACTCTTAAGAGAGGCTGGTTCTAAAAAGTAATCCACCATTAATCTCAGAAGACACTATAATTCTAGAATATTTTGTCAAAAAAAATCTGTAATGAAAGGAACAAAAGGCAAAAAATATTGTCAAATGCTCAACAACATAACACGTATATAGTCTTTCCAAAGGTAAAAACAATTAAATTAGTTTTTTAGGATTTCACCAGCCATTTAGGAAATCTATGTACCTTTTATTTAACAAAGCATGGTTCTAGACTCAAGCAAAAAATTCTTCCAAATTTCTCTAAAGTTTTTAATTTCACTTTATGACCTTCATCCTTATGAGATACAAGAACCCTAAAATTTGTTAGGGACTATTCCAAATATATATACAATCTCCCAAAATTCCACTAAAACATTTTGTGAATTATGTAGGTTTCTTTCTGCTAGTAAAATTCAGCTGAAAAAGGTTAAAACTTTTGTTACATTGTTCTATGTGTCTTCCCCACTCATTTGTCTTGCAATGTAAATTTTTTTAATAATTATAATTTTTTATTGATTATATGTACATATACATGGATAATTTTTTACATTATCCCTTGCCCTCACTTCTGTTCTGATTTTTCCCTTCCCTCCCTCCATCCCCTCCCCTAGATGGCAAGCAGTCTTATACATGTTAAATACGTTATAGTATATCCTAGATACAATATATGTGTGCATAATCAAACAGTTCTCTTGTTGCACAGGAAGAATTGGATTCAGAAAGTAAAAATAACCTGGGAAGAAAAACAAAAATTGCAATGTAAAATTTTAATAATTACTTACATGCATATTTGGCTACTTTAAGATTTATAAATCTTCTCTTTCATAGTAAAACTGTGGTGATTAAGTAGCATACTGTATTATTTTATGGTTGTCTTTTTAAAATGAATTTGTTATAGTCTTACCCCAAATGTCTAACACAATGACAGGAAAATCCCAAGAGATTCTAGGTGCTATAAAAAACAAATTATCCATTTACAGTAACCGTTCAAATAATAGGCAATGATGAGGAATACAATGACAGGACTGCCTACATGATCAAATTATGTTTTGTTTTTTAAAAAGAAACCTTTCTTTTGAAGAAACTAAGAGAGAAAGCAGAAGCCACCCTGTGTATATGTACATTTAGTGATTCCCAAAGCCAACAAAACGAGTAAATATTTTCACAATAATTTCATAATTTGGGATGTATTGATAAGGTTGATAATGCAGTCATTTTAAACCCTGGTGCAACCAACATCAGGAGAAAAATTGGCAACTAAAAGAGCTATGTCCTCAAAAATACAAAGAATGGAATTCATGGTGGGAAATTTTTTCTGAGTTTTTATTTTTCACAATTTCTTTGTATTAGTATTAATATGTAGTAGTAGTAATAATTATGTATTAGTATTAATAATTAAATGTTTTAGCATTAATTATTGTATGTTCTAGTATTAATAACTAAATTTTATTTACATTCAATTTTATGAAGCCACTTGTATTTTTATTGAAAATGTTTCTATAAACAACACTTTTAAAGGCCTGGTTTTAGTTTGAAAAAGAATATTCTAGACCTCATTTGCATATTCAACATTATATAAGATATTATATCATATTATTTATAAGAGATTAACAATATGTGACTTCCTCAAGTGCATTTTTTAAAAAAGGTGTAGGACTAGATGACTTCTAGAGGACTTTTATAATTACTACTTCCTTCAAGGGTATTTATTCCAATAACCATGACATATACTGTACTTTCTGTAACAAAGTGTGAATGAGTTACTAAAGAATCTAAGAGCTGAGAATTCAATGCTACCTAGCCATCTCTTTTTAAGAATGCAGCTTATTTATAAGATGACTATAGTGGAGTTCTATTAAATCCATTTCAGTTCAGGCCTTTGGTCATTATAGGTTAGCTATCAGGACAAACTGTGAAGTCCCTTAATCAACCAAGAAACCAATGTGTCCTCAGATCAAGGACAATTTGCAACTGTTCCAGGTTCTGTTGAGCTCAAATATGGTCAAAGGCACAAGGTTGACCCCAAACCAACATCTTCTGGGGAAGGAACCTAAGCTAAATAAGCATCTTTCTCAATAAATTCTTTCAAGTAATTCCAATCATTAACTGACCTCCCCCTTAACAATAACTATAATATTAAATTTGGTTTCATATGCCAATCTTCTTTTTCTGTTCTTTATGTGAGAAATGCTAGAGTTTTTTGATGTTTGTCAAAGTATATAATTTTAAAAAGGGAATTTAAAATTAACACCCACAATAATCATTGCCCTACCAAAGAATAACAAACCAAATTCAAAATTTCTTAAAGCAAAGAGCCAGAACTACTCTGAGAATTCTATGACCAGTAATACAACTGGTCCAGGCATCACCACTCCTCACACCCATATCTCCACTCTCACTCACGGAAGTCAATTTAGGCCAGTCAATGTTCTGGTTTACACAAAAACACTCCTAAAAGCTTACTTTAGTCAAACTCTTTGGGGGGGAAAGGGAGCCTGAACAGCAGTTTACACCAGGCATTGGACTTAAAGCAAGTTTATACACATAGTGTATATGGACTCTGGAGCACCAGGGCTGTTTTTATTGAAGTTGACCACTCAGGATGTCTACTTTCAGAGGGTGTGCTATAATTATAGATTAAACAATTCCTCTGTCACCTCATCTTCTTGGCATTAGCTTATAAAGAAAAAATTGCACATAAAAATTTAAAAGCTAGGTGGGAAGGGGATCACAAAAGTAACTAAAATATTGTCACAAAACTGACTTTCACCCACTTTCATCATATTTTCTACCAAAGTATAAATAGAAGAGAACAATTTTCAGAGAAAGAATAATTATGTCTGTTGAAAATGGAATTTTAAAATTCACATCATATATGAGACTGACAATTAGGAGATTCTTAATAGATGTTTATTGATAGACAGACCCATGATTTTATCAGTACAAGGAGATACCAAAGCAGAGCAACACTTCTGCAATTTATAATCTCAAGAGTCGCCTGGAGCAAACAGTGAAGGATTAATGATTTATATTCAGAATCAGGAGCCAAAGTTACAAATGGCACTTGAACCCAGATTTTTCCCCAGCTCTCTATCCACTACACTAAGTTGCCACTGTCCTCTCATCCTCCACTACCAATAGGGCCGCCTTTCATTTTTCCTGTATACTTTTCAATGATTAATCTGCATCACTTCTACAACTAATAATTTTCCCCAGAGGGAGAATAATCCCCTTGAGTGGTTTATGAAATAAAGTGAAACTCTTCTGGTTCCTTCCACAGTAAGGATATAGGCTGTCATATCAATAGGTTAAGGAAAATAGAATGGGTCTTAGGTGATAAAGAACACGGCATGTTTGAAAATAAACAGTTTAATATCTTAAATGTACACTTTTCAATAAATGAGAATCCAAACTAAAACTGCATTAAAAAAAAAAAAAACTTGTTGGCAATTTCAGGAAAATTTGAGCACTATAACGAGAACGGACATTTCGATTCATTTTTCTTTTATTAACAGTTGAAATTTAGCTTCCTTCCAGCTCTGGAAGTTTAAAGTTTCCTAAGCACTTTTTTCATACATCCTCATATTTATTACAATAATAATCGTTCCAGTTCTACAGATAAACAAGATAATACGAAACAAGAAATGACACCAAAGAATTTTAAGATTTGAACCCTGGTCTCTTCTGATTCCAAGTCACATGTCATTGTCATTGGAAATCATTGTTATTTCCAAATGATCCCAACAATTCCAAAAGAATCTTCCCTTGCAAGAAAAGTACAATCAAGCAAAACCAATTAATAATATAGTGACAGTGTCTAAAATGTACATCTCACTTTGCCCTTTTTGTGCACTACCTTTGCCAAAAAACATGCTTGTTTCACTATCAGACTTCTGAATTCATGCCAAGTCCTTAAGTCATTCTAACACTGTTTTAATTTACTTTACTGTGATCATTACATAAATTGTTTTCCTGGTCCTGTTTACTTTGTTTTGCATCTATTCATATAACTTCCTAACTTTCTCTGAATTCTTCAATCACCAATTCTTATGATATAAAATTACATTATATTCAGAAACAATTTATTTCGCCGATCTTCAAATGCTAAATATCCACTGTGCTTCAAAACTCATGTTATTATAATACATGCTGCTATCTATATTTTTGTATATATATATATATATATATATATATATATACACGGAACATTATGTGATTTTGTTGGGTCAAATGGGCAGTATGATTTAATTAAATTTTACATACACTTTAGAAACTGTTCATTGGAATAGACCAATTAATAAATAGCTCTACCACAAGTACATTAGTATGTCTGGTGGTCTATTATATCAAGTTGCTTTACCTTTTTAGTTTTCTTTTAATGGAAGATGGCAAAACAACCACAATAGAAAAGGGGACAGAGAAAGAGAGTAGTATTCGGATATGTTTCCACCACAAGATGAAAATGATTAGGATTACAAACTACATTTTCAAGGGCTGAATTGGATATCTGTCCATAGGAACCGCTCAAATTCAAACTTTTTCTTCTGTAGAATGAAGATAATTCTTATGTTACCCACCCACTTTAGTACTGTGAGGAATGTATTTTGATGTAATGTTATCAAACAAAGATTTAAGGAATCTTGCAAATTGTAAACATGAGCTTCTGGTAATAGGTCTACAACAACAACAAAAAAAATGGCAAAATAATTTTAAAATATTCATAAAAAAATAACATCAACTGAGACTTATATTATACTTATTGCTAGATGTTATGCTAAGCACTTTACAATTATTATCTCATTTGATCCTCATAACAAGTATGGGAGGTAAGTTCCATTATTAGCCCCATTTTAAGTGCTGGAAATGAGAAAACCAAGGCAAATAGAGGTTAAGTAATTTGCCCAATGACCAAACAGTTAAGTATCATCTATGGCAAAATTTGAACTCAAGTCTTCCTGACTCAAGGTCTGATACTCTAAAAAGTTCAAATAGCTTACACTGATACTGTTCTTTGAAGTATGTGAAGTGATTTCCTCATAATTCTGAAGAAGGCATTATTATTATTATATTTTACAAATTGGTAAACAAGTAAACAATAATTCAGGACTTTTGACCCCTTCCCTCCCCAAAGTCTAAGCTTTCCACTGTGACCCTCAAATAAGTCTGTTTCTAGCTTCAAAGGCTGCTTGGGCTACTTTTCTTATGAAATGGTTAACAATTCAGATAATTACAAGATGAGTAATAAACTTTCAAAAAATAAGCAGAAAAGGTTTTTTTCTATCTTAAAATCAAGGGTAATTGTGTTTCAAACAGTCGCTTACCCTGCTTGATTAAATATCGCAATTGCACTATTTCAACTGAAGTAAGATATCAAATAGAGCTTTTAAGAGTTGGGGAGAACGGATGGGGGATGGGTCACTGTGGGGTGACAAAAACAACACAACACACTCTCTTTATGGTACTAAACCTCCGTACTAATCCTTCCTGAAACCGTGACCTCAAGATGCTGGGAAGGACAAGTAAGGGAAGGTCGGAGCCTCTCACCTGTCCAAAGGTAGCCAATTCTGCTAAGTCGGGGCTGCCCTTTGGGCCCCGGGACGCTGGGCCAAGGGCCCGGTCTTCTATTTATTATCCACCTCCCGCCTCTGCAGTTGGGCTTCCAAGTTACCAAGGAAGCCTGAGTGTCACAGAGGAGGATGTGACATCACTCGTTCCTCCATCATGACAGGACAGCTCTAGGCCGTCCGAAGCTAGACTTAGGCCCCGGCCCAGAGGACCGCCCACCCCAGCTTCCCCGGCCACCGTGCCAGAGGGGACGGCTGGGGATCCCTGGTTTCGCTTTCAGTTAAGACCAATCAAGAGGGCCGCGCCCCGTCTCAAAGAGAGAACCCAAAAGGAATTCTCTCCCCCCTCCCCCGAATCGGCTGGACGAAGAGTGGGAAGGGACCCTGAGTCAGCGAGATAGCCAAGGGGATGAGCTGGGTATGGGGGAAGGGGGCGCGTCCTTCCTTCCCCTTCCCCCATTTCTACCCGACTCAACGGCGCACGCGCAATTCCCTCGTCTTCTCCCCGAAACCGCACAGCTGGGTAGGCCTCCCGGCCGAACAGGTGAGATACATCAGTGAACCGAGGACAAAGCTCCGATTAAAAACAAAACACAACAGCTGCACCGTGGATGCCTTCACTTCTCCCCAAGAATTTCTATTTCCCTCTCAGACCACATTCAGGGCGCATTTCCTCACCTGCCACTCACACCACCTACTCCTTCCAACGCCGGAAGTGTCACTAATTCTCAGCTCAGCTCCATCCCCTTTTACGCAGTTCTCCGCCCCTAACTCCCGCCAGGCCCCAGTCCTTATTGGTCCTCAGTCGCTCTCCTGCCTATCCAATGGCTGATCCTCCGTAAACATGGCGTAGCTAGTCAAGGCCTATTGGCTATTGCCCCTATAGATCAAACCTTGGTTTTCGGCCAATCATTGTCGTCAAAAGCAGTTGCCGCCCTCCGACTCCTTCCGGCCCCCTTCCCCTCAGTGGACTTGATCTGCTGCAACTGACGCCACCTCTAACCAAGCAAATACATAGTATGGCAAGTTCTAGCTGTGATGGTGTTGGTGGCACCTAATCTTGGAGGACGGTGCCTGAGACTTCTCCATAATTCGATACGCAAGAGCAAAAGGAATTTGCATGCAAATAGAAATATTAGAATCCAAGGAGTCAGAATATTCTTTTCCTAAAAGATTTAGCACATACCTCCATTTTGGGGGGAGCGTGAACAAAGACTGGTGTATAATATAAGTAGCACTTTGTTTTCCATCTCACGTTTCCTGCTTGCATTGTGCCTTTCTCCATCGGCTCTCTGGCAAATAACTCATCATCCACCTGCTAGATGAGAACTGGCCCTCTTTTTTAAAAAAGAAGAGGGCAAAAAAACTCCTCAGGGGATTGGTATTATATCACTCACTAAAAATTACCCACCCCTTTTTATCTCAAACAATAACCTAAAACCTTGATGATGTTGTATTGAATCCAGTAACCTTTATTCAGGAATAGTAAAAGGTAGTTCACATAGACTTCAATAGTTATGCCAATTCAAGCATTTCTATTTAGCGTCTTATTTAGCATTCAGTCACTGGACTGGGTACTGAGGACATAAATGTGATGGAGTGGACTCCAACTGGACCTAAGCATGTAACTAGGGTCTCAAAGGCTATTTGCATAAGACTCTCCTCATTGGAAGATTGAACTAAATGAGATATGTGTCCAGCAAGTTGTAAATCCTAAAGTGCCATATAAATGTTATTTTTTTATTACTCTATATTCTGCCTTTGTGAGGAGGGGAAATGAAAATAATTTGGGAGTAGAGAACTTGATCTTCAGTCTTTCAGTTTCAAGTGAAAAGACTTTATCTTTCCAGAGAGGTTTCTGAAGGGAGAGAAAGATGTTGGGTCAAAAATCTACATGTAAAGAAGGCAGCACCTCTGTCATATTCCAGATCACAGGCCATGCATAGCTGAAAAGTTTGTAATAAGATGATGAAAGTCATTAGCTGCTGAAGCCTGAAGAGCTGACGACTGAAGTAATCCTAGGTGCTTTGTTTCCCTTAGGACTATCAGACTCTTTGATGACTTTGAGGATTGTGATAGGGATGTGGTTAGAGGGTGAAGAGAAGGAAAACAAATTTCCTTTTTACAAACCTCTGGTACAGGTCTTCACCTGCTTCCACAAAGCATTTCAGAGTCCGTCCTTCACCACTCAAAGAATTGTTTCTTTGAGAGAAATAGTCCTACTCTTAACCTAGTACAAGATTTTTCCTGTGTGTCCCAAGTCTTCTTCATTCAATGGCCAAAACCATATAATCCTCTCAAATTTATTGGGAGGTGATACAATATTCCTTACTTTTTGCAATACATTGTAATCATATTGTGATTACATATAAAACTCCTATAAGAGGAGAAAGAAACTACCCCAATAAATAAAAAGTAATTTCCAGGAGAGCAGGCTCAAGTAACTGCAGGGAGGGAATAGTGATCATGTTGGATTCCCAGTAGGAAATAGTTCTTGAACTAAACTTTAAAGGAAGCTTTGGATTGGATGAGTCAGGGATGAGGAAAAAGTGCATTTTTGATATAGGACAAGGCTTTTTAAACTTTTTCCATTTTCAATCCCTTTTTGTCTGAGAAATTTTTATGATCCCAAGTGTATAGGTATATAAAATAAATATATAAATCAAAATTTACTAAACATAATTTCACAACCCCCACATTCACTTATTAGACCCTCAAATGGAGTTGTGACCTCCAGTTTTAAAAGCTTTGGAATTGGGAACTGATTGCACAGAGAAAGAAAATTGATTTATAGAAAATGCAAATACTCTCTGGGGTTTGACTGGAAAGTAAGAGATCATGAGAGAAAAATGTATAATAAATCCAAAAGGGCATATTGAAACCCAACCATTACAATAAGTCATGTCCAAGAGATTTTATTTAAAAGCAAGAGCTAGTCAGTGGAATTTCTTGAGCAGGGTAGTAACCTAGTTAGACCTGTTCTTTAGAGGTATCAATCTGATTGGCCAATATGACAAAAAAGAAAAGTAATAAATGTTAGAGAAGATGTCGGAAAATTGGGAAACAAAAGCATTATTGGTGGAGTTTTGAATAGATACAACCATTCTAGAGAACAATTTGGAACCTTGCTGAAAGGGGAATCAAATGGTGCATATCCTTTGATCCAACTATATCATTACTAGGTCTGTATCCCAAAGTGATCATTAAAAAAGTAAAAGTAACTATATGTTCAAAATTATAGCGTTTTTAGTGATGGCAAAATACTGGAAATTGAGGGGATGCTCATCAATTGGGGAGTGACTAAATAAGCTGTGATATATTAATGGAATAGAATACTATATTGTGCAATTTCAGAAAAACCTGGAAAGACTTGGAAAGAACTGATATAAAGTGAAATTAGCAGAACCAAGAAAACATGATACACACATCAGCAACATTGTATGATGATCAGCTATGTTTGACTCAGCTCTTCTCAGCAATACAATGATCTAACACAAAGGACTCACAAAGGAAAATGCTAACCATAACCAGAGAAAGAACTAATACAGATCAAAGTTTATTTTTTTCACTTGTTTTATTCTTTCTCATTTGTTTTCTTTTTGATCTGTTTCTTCTTTCACAACTATGACTATGAAAATATGCTTTTCATGTTAGCATATGTGTAAACTATATCAAACTATACTATCTTCAGAAAAGAAAAGGGAAAGGGAAGGAGAGAGAGAAACTTGGAACTCAAAACTTGTAAAAATGAATGCTGCATTTAACATATATTGGATTAATTGCTTTCTAGGGGAAGGAGGTGACTGGAAAAGAGGGAGAAAAATTGGAGATACAAGGTTTTGCAAGTGTGAATGTTGAAAACTATTTGTATGTATTTTGAAAATAAAAAAGCTATTTAAAAATGAATGCTAAATATTTTTTGACATGCAACTAGAGAAAAAATAAAACACTATTAACAAAAAAAATTTGACAGGCCTAGGGGGATGGAGGAGAGGAATTTATCAATCTGAGAGGATTCTGGGGAAATGGCTGAATAGGTAAAAAAATAAATTCCAAATTCTTTAGCATTCACCCACAAACAAAACAAAATAGCACCTCAGGGAGACTGTAATTGTAAAAATAGGTCAGAGCAATGGTTCTCCTGAGACAAAGGAAGAAAATACAAAAAAAGATAACAGGATCCCAGAAGTTTAACCCAGAATGAAGTATAAACAACTCTAAATAGTGCTACTGAAACAAGTATGAACCTTTGGGACTAAGTGGGTTAAGAGGTAACCTTGGCTCTAATAACAGAAATTTTCATTGTCCAGACAGCATAGGGAGTTGGGTATCTGAAGGGCAGAAGACTGAGGGAATTTTTGCTGATAAAGGATGCCAAGCCTAGCTGTGCTGCTGCGACTTGGCCCCGAGCAAGAAGGAACCAGCACACATTCAGTGAGTACAGAAACAACAGGGTAGGGACACTGCTGGCTATGGGTCTTTATCAGAGAGTGGAGTTCTTGTTTTGGATGCCAGGCCAGAGGGGAGAACTGAAGAAGGATCTAAGGCTAGAGACACAATCCCTCATACCCTAGAACTAGAAGTGATTACACTAACAATCTGCTATAAAATTTAAAAAAAAAAAAAAAAAAAGAGGCAAAGGAAAAAGAACCTAACTATAGAAAGTTACTGTGGGAATAGAGCAAAAAAAGCTTCTCATACCACAAAGAGTAGTGGTGTTTTTTTTTTTAATAGTATTTTACTTTTGCAAATACACGCAAAGTTAGTTTTCAACATTCACCTTTGTAAAAGCTTATATTCCAAATTTTTCTCTCCTCCTTACCCCCCTCCCCAATCTGATATAGATTAAACATGTGCAATTCTTCTAAACATATTTCCATTTTTGTCATGCTGCAAAAAAAAAAAATCAGATCAAAAGGGAAAAAACCATGAAATAGGAAAAACACAAGGAGCAGTGTTAGTTACCTGCCCAAAAAGAATTCATAAAAGAACTCAAAAAAGATTTTAAATATCAAATGGGAGAGATGAAGAAAAACTAAAACGAAACAACATTGTAAAAAGAAATTCAAACAAGTAGAAAAGGAGGTCCAGAAGCTTAAGAAAATGAATCCTTCAGAAAAACTATTAGCATAATTGACCATATCAATAACCAAATAAACAAAAACCATATGATCATCTCAATAGATGCATAAAAAGCATTTGATAACATCCATTCCTATTAAAAATACTTGAGAGCATAGGAATAAATGGACTTTTCCTTAAAATAATCAGTAGCATCTATTTAAAACCATCACTAAGCATCATATGTAATGGGGATAAACTGGAACCATTCCCAATAAGATCAGGAGTGAAACAAGGTTGCCCACTATCACCATTATTATTCAATATTGTATTAGAAATGCTAGCTTAGGCAATGAGTTGAGAAAGAGATTAAAGGAATTAGAGTAGGTAATGAGGAAATCAAATTATCACTCTTTGCAGATGATATGATGGCATATTTAAGAGAACCCCAGAGATTATAACATTTCTATTAGAACTATTAGAAATAATCCACACCTTTAGCAAAGTTGCAGGACATAAAATAAACCCACATAAGTCATCAGCATTCTTCTATATCACAAAATCCAACAGTTAGAGTTACAAACAGAAATTCCATTTAAAATAACTACTGATAACATAGAATATTTGGGGATCTATCTAACAAGGGAAAGTCAGGAACTATATGAGCAAAACTACAAAAAACTTTCCACACAAAGTAAGTCAGATTTAACCAATTGGAAAAATATTACGTGTTCTTGGATAGGTCGAGCAAATATAATAAAGATGACAGTACTATCTAAACTAATCTATTTAGTGCTATATCAATCATTTGGAAATGAGGCCTTTATCAGAACCTTTGACTGTAAAAATATTTTCCCAGTTTATTGTTTCCCTTCTAATCTTGTCTGCATTAGTTTTATTTGTACAAAAGCTTTTCAATTTGATATAATCAAAATTTTCTATCTTCTATTTTGTGATCAATAATGATCTCTAGTTCTTCTTTGGTCACAAATTCCTTCCTTCTTCATAGGTTTGAGAGATAAACAATCCTATGTCCCAAAAAACTATTTTAATAACCTAAAAAGATAACAAAATTCATCTGGAAGAACAAAAGGTCAAGACTTGCAAGGGAACTAATGAAAATAAAAAATCAAATGAAGGTGGCCTAGCTGTACCAGATCTAAAACTATATTATAAAGCAGCAGTCTCCAAAACCATTTGGTATTGACTAAGAAATAGACTAGTTGATCAGTGGAATAGATTAGGTTGAAAGGACAAAATAATCAATAACTTTAATAATCTAGTGTTTGACAAACCCCAAAAGCTCAGCTTTTGGTTTAAAAATTCACTGTTTGACAAAAACTGCTAGGAAAATTGGAAATTAGTATGGCAGAATTAACATTGTACACCAAGATAAGGTCAAAATGGCTTCATGATCTTGGCATAAAGAATGAGATTATAAATGAATTAGAAGAACATAGAATTGTTTATCTCTCAGACCTATGAAGGAGGAAGGAATTTGTGACCAAAGAAGAACTAGAGATCATTATTGATCACAAAATAGAAAATAGAAAATTTTGATTATATCAAATTGAAAAGCTTTTGTACAAATAAAACTAATGCAGACAAGATTAGAAGGGAAACAATAAACTGGGAAAATATTTTTACAGTCAAAGGTTCTGATAAAGGCCTCATTTCTAAAATATATAGAGAATTGAATCTAATAAGAAATCAAGCCATTTTCCAATTGATAAATGGTCAAAGGATATGAACAGACAATTTTCAGATGAAGAAACTGAAATTATTTCTAGCCATATAAAAAGATGTTTCAAATCATTATTAATCAGAGAAATGCAGATTAAGACAACTGAGATACCACTACATACCTGTCAGATTGGCTAGGATGACAGGAAAAGATAATGCTGAATATTGGAGGGGATGTGGGAAAATTGGGACACTGATGCATTGTTGGTGGAATTCTGAATACATCCAAGCCATTCTGAAGAGCGATTTGGAACTATGCTCCCCAAAATTATCAAACTGTGCATAACCTTTGATCCAGCAGTGTTACTACTGGGCTTATATCCCAAAGAGATCTTAAGGAAGGGAAAGGGACCTGTATATGCAAGAATGTTTGTGGCAGCCCTCTTCGTAGTAGCCAGATACTGGAAACTGAGTGGATGTCCATCAATTGAAGAATGGCTGAATAAATTGTGGTATATGAATGTTATAGAATATTATTGTTCTGTAAGAAATGATCAGCAGGAGGATTTCAAAAATGCCTGGAGAGACATACATGAACTGATGCTGAGTGAAATGAGCAGGACCAGGAGATCATTATATACTTCAACAACAATACTATATGGTGATCAATTCTGACGGACATGGCTCTCTTCAACAATAAGATGAACCAAATCAGTTCCATTTGTTCAATAATGAATAGAACCAGCTATACCCAGTGAAAAAACTCTGGGAAATGTGTGTGAACCACTATATAGCATTTCCAATCTCTCTGTTTTTGTCCACTTGCATTTTTGATTCCTTCACAGGTTAATTGTACATTATTTCAAAGTCTAGCTCTTCTTGTGCATCAAAATAACTGTATGGATATGTATACATATATTGTATTTAATATTTACTTCAGCATATTTAACATGTATTGGTCTACCTACCATCTGGGGGAGGGGATGGGGTGAAGGAGAGGAAAAATTGGAACAAAAGTTTTGGCAATTGTCAATGCTAAAAAAAAATTACCCATGCATATATCTTGTAAATAAAAAGCTATATAAATATATATATATAGATATATATGTCTATATATCTATATATATATATATTCTTTCCTTTCCCTCACAACATAAAATATTAAGTATATATACATATACTTAAAAAAAAAAAAAAAGAAAAGAAAATGAATCCTTCAAAACCGGGCAAGAGGAAGCTAGTGAAGAGACCAAAAAACAATAAAACAAAATATAAAGAATGAAAAAATATAAGCAAAATAATAAGATGTGTGGTAAAGGGCTGCTAGACTTCCTTATTCAAACTGTTCAAGGACATCTTCAGATATAAACAGAAAGCATTTATTCAGGTCCTTGCTGGAAAGGTCCAAGCACATCAGCTGAATAGACTCAGAACCTCTCAGTTCCAATCTCCCAGCATAATGCATGGCCCCAGGCCCAGAAACAGGGAATCAATTATCTAACAAAAGATTTGGATTCGTTGTATGGATTACAAAAGAAGTAACCACTGACCAATGACCAGCAATGCTGTCTATTTCCTGTGGGTCATATAACTTCCTGAAACATGCCTAAGGTCAGACTTGTTCCATGTCATAGACTTTTTGAGAAATTTTCACCTGGTCCCGTTCAGTCCCTCCTCTTTATTTCATACTTCATCAAGGAAAAAAAAATTCCAAGTTCTTTAGATTTCACCCACAAACAAGACAAAGTAGCACCTCAGGGATAATGTAATGCAGTAAAAATAAACAAGAGTTGGGCAGAGCAATGGTCCTCTTGAGACAAAGGGAGAAAATACAAAAAAAGACACCAGGACCTCAGAAGGTTAAGCCAGAGTGAAGTATAAATAACTCTAAATAGTACCACTCAAACAACAATCTTTAGAAAAAGATTCTCACATCAATTCTGATACATTTCTTCCATTAGGATATCTTTGCTATCTAGGTCTACGGGCCCATTCCTCTCTTCGGTATTAACTGTAACCCATCCTCTATCATTTAGAACCAACACCCACACATCAGTGGAAGTGTTAAGGAACCAATTTAGCTAAGAAATCTTGAATTATTCTAATGATTTAGTGTATAAGCAAGTTAGTGATAGGATAATGCTGCTTAAAGCAATGAGCAGGAATCAGAGACCCATCCCCCCTTCCACCAGCTCCCACTATCTCTTTTTTTTTTTTTTTTAATTTTATTTTATTTAATTAATAACTTTGTATTGACAGAATCCATGCCAGGATAATTTTTATACAACATTATCCCTTGCAATCGCTTATGTTTCGTTTTTTTCCCCTCCCCCCCCCAAGATGGCAAGCAGTCCTATATATGTTAAATATGTTGCAGTATATCCTAGATACAATACATATTTGCAGAACCGAACAGTTCTCCCGCTGCACAGGGAGAATTGGATTCAGAAGGTTAAAAATAACTTGAGCTCCCACTATCTCTCTTTGAAATCCATCATCATAGGCCAACAGACTGGCATCTGGCAGCAAGTTATCCATAGAACTACAGCATTGTCGAGACCTCGGGGGCCATTGTCACACCATTCCCACCTCAAGCAGTCCAGACACCAGATTCATTTGGGACAAAGGAACAAAGCTTTCATCTTCTGGAACTGCTTCAGGCTGACAAGAGGCATAGAGCTGGTCCTGTCCAATGGAGTCCAGACTGAGGAGGAGAGACAAGTGACTTGTAGATGACAGCAGCGTCTGGTGCTGAATGTCAGAATCAGGTCTCAGGTGATTTTAGGCTGACCAAGTAATTGGAATTTCATGGTTGGGAGTCTGGAAGAAGCAACTCTAACAATATTTTAAAATGCAAGGACTAAATATGAGAAAAAGAAAAAGAATAAACAAAAATGAAGTTAGTACGGGGATTCCTAGAGAGAGTAACTCCACCCAGAGGAACTTTCAGGATTTAGCCTGCCAGCTAAGAACATGCCCCAAACTCATGGGTTGTTTCCTTTCTCCTGGCAAATGGCAAGATCCACTAGGAGCTTGCCCTTTACATGATAAATCCACCAAAGCCAGTGTGAATTCTTCACATGACTGAACCCCAACTTTTGATGCCTATCATCATAACCCACATAATACTTAACAATTTTAGGTTTCAATAACCCCAATAATTTAATTAACAATTTCACAATTTTCATAAGTGATAGCCAAATAAACATAACATAGCCTATCACAAAAATGGGTAGGAATCTCATGTAATTTATAATCACTTCCAATTTTAACAGATACACCAATTTAAAAAATCAATACTTTACCTTATGATATTCTAACTAGATGTTCCAAACTATCAATTGCTTTTGCAAATCAATCCTTCTTGTCCTTTGTTTTTAAAATCACCTCTTTTTTTAAAATTTCAGATTAAAGATTCACAATCTAGCTAACAACTAAATAAACCATATATATCCAGCAGGGTTGACAATTTTAAGGCATAGCTCATAGTTTTTACAAATTGTCCAATATACAGTTTAGAAAGCAACATACTTCATCTAATTAGGAATACAAACATGTGACCCCCTAAGGTAAGCTACCAGAACTTTGTTTTAATAACCTATTTTTTTAAAACTTAAAACCAAATCAAATACAGATTTAAATTTCCAGTTTTAATATTTGTTTCAACATTTGCACGCAAATTTCCAAGATCTTGTACTTAAAGCAAATAAATTCACAATTCTAGCACATACCATTTAATGGTGATCTGTAATGTTCTTCTCTAAAATATAATGTTCTCTGGAAGCAGGTTTCATGAGGGATTTCTGGAGGCAGCCTTCCTTTCAGTTCAATGTAATAATCACCTCGATGGCAGCCAGGAGTTAAAGTCCAAATCTTTTATTGTTTCCTTCCAAGTCTTGTCTCCTTCCTTGGGCCAGGTTAGCTTTCTTAGAGGCCTATCTCTCTCTTTGGTTCTAAGAGCTCCTGCTGCTAATCCTTTGCTTCTACCAGCTTCTGCCTCTAGCTCTCTCTGAATGTCTCTAGCCGGCACAATGGTGGAAAATGAAAGAAGATCTCAGAGGAGAACTTCTAGTGGGCTTGTGTGTCTGGCCCTGAGAGTTTCTTGCTTATATACTGTACACTGAGTATACATTATATCACTTTATATCACATATATAATCATTATATCACTACGAAACCATTATTTGTTGTAGGATTAAATCAATTCTGAATTAGATTTAACTATTATCTCTTCAATTCCACTTAGTACCTTGTTTCAAGTTCTGGCCCATAACATCTCCTTGTAGGATCAGATCAATCATATTGAACCATGCTAAATTATTTGTCTCTATTGTCTCTATCAATTCCACTGACTTAGTATCTTGTAAGATTCCTAACAGTCATCCACTCATATAACTGTAATAGTAAGAGATTCATTATATAAAACTTAGATCTTGATATCTAAAGAGGTGGCCTTAAGCTCTACATTCTTGATGTAAAAAGCCAATCATAGAAGTTGTTCCTATTTATCAAAACTGTAAACTCATTCATTCACTGGGACCTATGTAACTCAAACAAGTTATTCTCAGGGATAAGAATCTTACAAAATAGTTTTAAGAAGTTTAACAGGGGTAGCTACTTGGTGTTGTGGATAGAGCAACAGCCCTGAAGTCAGGAGGACCTGAGTTTAAATGTGACCTTAGATACTTAACACTTCCAGTCTGTGTAACCCTGGGCAAATTACTTTAACCCCAGGAAAAAAAGAAAAAAGAAAAAAAATTTATAATTTAAGAGGAATTCCAGAAAAAGATTCCTCTTCATATCCTGTCTGTTGACTTTCTTTGATTTACATTTGTTTCTTTGTTCTCTTTTATCTTTCTCCCATTAAGAACTGAATACGCTGTTCTGTAAGAAACGACCAGCAGGATGAATACAGAGAGGCTTGGAGAGACTTACATGAACTGATGCTAAGTGAAATGAGCAGAACCAGGAGATCATTATATACTTCAACAAAGATACTGTATGAGGATGTATTCTGATGGAAGTGGATTTCTTTGACAAAGAGAAGATCTAATTCATCTCAATTGATCAATGGTGTGCAGAAGCAGCTACACCCAAAGAAAGAACACTGGGAAATGAATGTAAACTGTTTGCATTTTGGTTTTTCTTCCGGATTATTTTTACCTTCTGAATCCAATTCTTCCTGTGCAACAAGAGAACTTTTCGGTTCTGTACACATATATTGTATCTAGGATATACTGTCACATATTTAACATGTATAAGACTGCTTGCCATCTTGGGGAGGGGGTGGAGGAAGGGAGGGGAAAAGTCAGAACAGAAGTGAGTGCAAGGGATAATGTAAAAAATTACCCAGGCATGGGTTCTGTCAATAAAAAGTTATAATTATTTTTAAAAAAACAAAAAAAAAGAGCTGAATACTCTCAGGTCTTCAGGGTTTTAAAGTGCAAACCTGATCCAGATAACTTTTTTTTTTCCAGATGCAAAATTTTAGTTACAAGCCAAATTTCAGTTCTATAGTTTTAGAAAGAAACCATTACCTTTTTATTGTTTTTGCCAGTTCACACAAATTTTTCTCTCTCTTCTGTGAATCAGAAAAGGCTTGACAACTAGGCTGTTTGCTGCCAGGTTTTAAAAGCAGTTAACTTCTTTTCTGTTTTCCCTAAAATTCCCAACTCTTGAATCTTCTGTTAATATAATCAAGGCAAAGAGATTACGTATCTCTTTAGTGGGCTTTTGTTGTGATACAGGAGCCATCTGGCAGTGGCTGCTGGAGGTCTAACTCAGATCTGTAAAATGGATTTCTTCACATAAGAGGATGATGATGATACAAGGAGACTAAGAGTTGCTGTTCTCTGACCTCTCCACTGAGAGGCAATTTTGTTGTCTGACCTCTTTTGCTTTAGCTAATGCCTCTTCTAATAGTGACATGGGGAGTGAGCAAAACTGCTGTATGATTGGTGCTGGTGGTGTTACTGCTCCTCCCACTCCTCCTCCTCCCTCCATCCACAAAGTCGAATTTGAGGGACCAGGGTCAGGGGATGGGGAAGACCCTAAGAGTATATGCTTGGGTTTAGGTGGAACTGAGCTGTGAAAGTGAGAAACACCACACCCCTGAAGCTCATGGACACTGTCCTTAAGGTACTTAACTCTTTTTCTGCCCAACTAGCCATGCCTTCCAACTGTTGCCAAAGTCATCCCCCTCCTATTTTTTCTCCTCACACTTCCTTGTCTGGCCATCCATATTAAAATCTTTCCTTGCTTTAAAGCTTGTGGGATGATTTAAAGCCAATTGTATTATATTGTACATAAGGAATGTTTCCTCAGGAACTGAATCAGGACCCATAACTTTGTAAAATTCAATTAGTTGCTCTCCCACTATTTTTCACATATCTGGCTCTAATTTTTCTTTCTTAGAGAGCAAAGGAGATGTACACTCTAATATATTTAAAAGCCCAGTGATCTGCTTCTAAGTTACCAACAAATCTTGCTTCTCTATTAACCTATCTACATGCTTCATACTTCCCTCGGGGTGGGGGAGGCTCTTTTCTTAGTATTTGCTCCATTTTGGCTGAAAAATGAAAGTGAGTAGTTTAGCCCTTACCAAATATTCCCGCTTGTCTATTTTTATACTTACCCTATTTCCAGGTCACAGGGACTTCTCCACTGAACTCAATGACTTCTCCATAGAACTTGCTGATCAGTAGAGCTGCTGAGTGTAGGACCTCACATCTGCCTAGAGCCTCACGTCTAGTGCCCCACATTGGGTGCCAAAAATGTAGTATCCTTCTGGAGGTCTCTATTTGAACGCCAAAATGTAGTGTGCTTTCTAGAGCCCCCAAATTGGGGTGCCAAAATATACACTATGGATTAGATCTGGAGCATCTCGGGACCAGCCTTGGTCTTAGTGCAGGAGACTCACAAGGATAGTCAAAGATGGAGTGTCTTTATTTCAAGTCCTCTCATCTCCTAAATACCTTGGTATGATTACATCATTACAGCACACTAAGTATGTGCCAACTAGAGAACCATTATATCATCACATCACACTGAGCAAGTGCTAACTATAGCAGCATTACATCACCACAGCACACTGTCCAAGTGCTAACTATAAACACCCTATTGATATGTAAATGCTTCTCTTTATTGTAAGTATCCCTTGCTTCAAGTAGAACACAGGTGGCCTAACCCTCCTTGACTTCTCAAGACAGGTGAGAGCACCAAAAGGAGGTGGGGAGCCAAATTAGACATTGTCAGCAGGTTCCCTCTGGGCTGAAGGGTCTTATACCTTACCCAGAGTTCCCCCACTACCTGTGGCCCTCTGACACAGGCTTTGATTAGAACTCCTTTAAAACTGCTTTTACTATCATATCTTAAATAACAAACTTCACTGAACTGATTTTTTTTTCCTCTCTCACCCCTCTTCCCACACATCCCTTTATTCTATGCACTATCCTCCTCATGGAGGCCTTAATTTAGTTGAATTTGCTTCCAAATTATTTTACACACACACACACACACACACACACACACACTCTTTATTTATTTCAACATTGGCATTATATGTTGGTCATATCTAAAAACCCATAAAGTTATCAAATATGAAGCAATAAAATCCAATAAGTTGGCACCCATATAGCCTCTTAACTTGGATCCCCAAAACTGGAAGGTTCATCCCCATCCAGCAGTCATCCAGAGTGCCCTTGCCTCTTTGCCGCTAATCATATTTTCTTCTGGTTTACTAGGCAGCATCCCTTAATCTTAGGTCACCAATCCTTGATGATCCCAGGGCTCACTTTAGCCTAAAGACAGTCCAACAGCACAGGTAGTACCCTGGAGAGAGCAGCTCCAATCTTTGGGTTCTTCCTTCCCTTTCCTTTGGATTACGAACCCACAAGTTACCTGACTGGCCACTTCACTTGCCCTCAGACTAATTCTTCTTCAAAGACTTATGTTCCTGTTTATTTGAGTGCTCTCTTCAGGCCCATACTCCATAGAGAAGGAGGCTAAGAATCTGATCTCAAGAATGATTAGAGAAAACCCAACCTGGTGCCTGCCTTGTATCAGAACCCCAGCAGTTTCCCTAGAAAGTCACAGATCCTGGACAAGCCCCTATAAACTGTGTAGGATGGGTGCTAGACCTCCTTACCCAAATTGACTACTTAGAGGCATCTTCAGATACAAACAGAAAGCATTTATTTGGTCCTTGCAAGGAGAGATTCAAGCATACCAGCTGGGCAAACTCAGAGCCTCTCAGCTTCTATCTCCCAACAGGATGCATGGCCCCAGGCCTGGAAATAGGGAATCAATTATCTAACAAATTATCTAACAAAAGATTAACAAAACTTGGGTTCACTGGATGGGCTGAAAAGAAAGTAACTATTGACCATTGGTCAGCAATGCTGTCTACCTCCTGTGGATCATGTAATTTCCTAAAGCTTAGACCTAGGGTCTGACCTTTTCTGCTCTACAGCCCTCTGAGGATAGGGATCACATAACTTCCTGAAGATTAGATCTAAGGTCTGACTTATTCCATCTCATAGACTTCTTGAGAAATCTTGACCTGCTCCCATTCACGAGAGATAAGAAAAACAATTGATCTGGATGGAGAACAGATCAAGAAGAGAAAACATAAGAATAATTGGACTATTTGGCAGCTACAATCAATAAAAGAATCTTGATACAATAATACAAGAAATAATTAAAATTGTCCTGAAGTATTTGAACAAGAGGGGAAAATAGAAAAAAAAAAATCCTCTAATCACCACCTGAAAGAGATCCTATGAAGAAAATCTATGAGAACATCATAGTCAAAATTCCTAAACCCTCAGGTCAAAGAGAAAATATGAACAGCAAGAAAAAAAAATTTAAATCTAACAGAGCCACAATTAGAATCACATAAGACTTACTCTTATCAAAGAGCAAAAGAACTGGGGTTGCAGTAGAAAATATCATGCCACCAAATTTAAGCATAATACTAAATTTTTTTTGGGGGGGGAATATTCAATGAATTGCCAGATTTTTAGAGTTTTATGGAAAGAAGACCTGGACTTAATAGAAAATTTGAACTTAATAGAAAATATAACTTAATAGAGAAACATAAAATAATCATCAAAGACTAATTATAAGGGACTCAATAAGGACAAACTAATTGTTTTAAACATGGAAATGTAAACTTTATGTTTAAGATTATCATTAGTAATTGAGTAGTTTGGAAGAAAGATTAGAGTAGAGCTGAGTATGATGTGGTGATTCTAAAAAACAAAACTGTATAGGAAAAGGTAAAAAGAGTATGTTATACAAATAAAGTATGAGAGAAAGAACTAACATAGAGGAATTAGATGGGAGAGGACAGCTAATCGTTCTGGAAATCTACTGTCAACAGGAATGGGTTAAAGAGGGGGAGAAATATATATATATATATATATATATATACACACACACACACACATACACACACACATATATAAATATGGGAATAAAATTCTTCTAAACTTATAAAGAGGCAAGAAGGGGAGAGAATGGGATAATATATAAAGATTAGTGGGAAATAGTATAAAGAGGGAGGAAAAAAGTAAGGGGAGAGGATAAGAGAGGGATCCTGGGGAAGAAGGGATAGTAGATTAAATAACAGCAAGACAAGATAGTCAGTAGAAGTAAATCATAAGAATCAGTAGGGGTAGGAAGTAAGAGATGTACACAAACATCATAATAATGATCAGGAGTAGAATTTATTAGAAAAAAAAATCAGGGATAGTAATTGTTGATCTCAGACAAAGTTAAAGCTAAAACAGATCTAATCAGAAGAGAAAAATAGGGAAATTGTACTATATATCAGTCATATTAATCAATATTGTTTTAGACTATTTAAAATTACTAGACAGTGTAAGGTTAGAATACTACTAAAGGAAATGATGAGTTGGTGGATTTAGAAAAATATGGAAAGACTTGGGTTTATGAAGGATGATGTCATTCATCATCAGAGAAATAGATAATAAACAACCATAATATAGCCTTAATAAATAGATGTTTAGCAATGTATATTGTGAATTTGATTATAGATTTTTATGTATATGAACATGTATCTGTGTATATCTATATGTGTGTATGGGTGTGTGTGTGTGTGTGTGTGTGTGCATAATTGTAGTCTTCTTAGGGGAGGTAGGGAAAAGAAAGGAAAAAAAAAGAATAAAGTAGAATATGTACAGCAGAAAATAAACATGAAGCAAAGAAAAAGTAGATAGTTCTAAACACAATGTATAGTATTTATTTTATAGACTTTCTTGAAAATGGAAATTTATTGTTTCATATTTTGAATCCTCTCATGTTCTGCTATGCATATGACAATGTTTTATCTGTTTTTTCTATTTTGTATTTGTTTCAAATATATAAATTTTTGGAATAAGAAGTATCAATCTGGCAGTTGTGGGAAGGATAGATTGGAAAGAAGAGAGACTTATGGTAAAGAGAAATTAACGAATGCTATTCTTATGGGCCAAACAAGAAATAATGAGGATCTTAATTAGGACAGTAGCTATGACAATAGAGAGAAGAAATCATGTGAAATATACTGTGGAAATAGAAGGTATGGCAACTGATTTGATATGAGAGATAAAGAAAAGAGAATAGAACTTTTATTGCAAAATTGAGAACCTGGGTGATAGAAGGATAGTTGGGAATGTAGAGGGGGAGAGGGTATAGGAGAAAAATAATGAGATCTGTTTGAAAATACTGTAAAATATGTCCAAGACATTCACTTGGAAGTATGGAAAGATGTGTAAAATGATTATATATGTATAGCCTGTATCAGATTGCTTGCTGTTTTGGAGAGGGAGGAGGTAAAAGGAGGAGGAAAAATTTGGAACTCAAAAATCTTACAAAATTATCTTTACATGTAAAGGGAAGATTTTTTTTTTTTTTTTTTTTTTGTGATGTAGGACTTAAATTCCAATGAGAAGGGACAGATATTATAGATCTAGGAGTTATCTGAGCAGAGCTGATAGTTGAGCTCATGGGAACTGATGAAATTATTGAGAGAATGTTAAAGAAAGAAGAGAAAAGAGCCCAGGACAGAGTTATTAATTACATCTATGAAATAAAGAATGGCTTGAGAACGATAATCTGACTAAGAAGGTAAACAAAGGAAGAGAGAGTTAGACTGAGTGGGTGGCCAATAAGATCAAATGCTACTGAGAGGTAAAGAAGGATATCCTTAATAAACTTGGAGAGAGAAATTTCAGTAGAGTCATGAGGCATAACTGTCTCATCGTAATTTATAAGATAAGTTAATGAGGCAGATGCAAGGAATTAAGAAGTGATTATTAGTTCAGAAAATAGAGGAAGCTTCTATGAGTTTGACTGAGATAGAGAAACAGGAAGGTAGCTTGAAAGAATATCAGGATAAACTTAATTTTTTCAAACAGTAGAGAATGTCTATTAATGTTTGCAAATATAAGGATATTTTAAAAGTTGTGAGGCTTGAGATTAGATTGACTGTATCAGCATATGACAGACCAGGAATTCAATTACGCAAGTAAAAGAGATAAAATGATCTTGTTCCTGGACCTTGCTTTTAAGAAATTTTTTTTCAATTAGCAAGAATTATTTTCTACCCTACCAACTAAACTAAAAAAAGAAAAAGAAAACTCTAATAATAAATATGCATAGTTAAATATTATAAGTTAAGTTACCTTTCATTAGATATATTCAAAAATATCTATCTTTAAGTCTGAATTTATCACCTCTTCCTCAAGAGGTGGGTAGCATTTTTCATCTCCAGTCCTTTGGATTCATGATTTTTCATTGCATTGATCAAAGTGCTAACGTCTTTCAAAGTTGGTTGTCTTTATGATATTTTTTTCATTGTATAAATTGTACTCTTGGTTCTGCTTCCTTCACTCTTACTTCATCCGAGGTCTCTGAAACCATCTATTTCATAATTAGTTACATTCAGCTACCATAATTTGTTCCACCATTTCTTAATCAGTAAGATTAGCTTCAGGATTTTTACAAATATGAAAAGAGCTATAATTAATATCTGTATACATATGAGTCCTTTTTCTCTTTCCTAGTCTTTGAAGTATATGCTTAGTGGTTGAATTGCTTTGAGGGCATATGTTTTCTAATCTGGACCAATTCTTAACTCTATCAGCAGTGCCTAAACATTAGTTTTCCCCTCTGACATTTGTTATTATCTTCTTTGTCTTTTTTGCCAATCTGATGGTTATGAAATGGTACCTCATAGATATTTTAATTTGTGGCTCTCTAATTATTAGTGATTTGAAATATTTTAAAATAGCTGTTGATTGCTTGGATTCTTGCTTTGGATTGTCTTTTTAATATTCTTTCACCATTTATCTATTGAAGAATGGCTCTTATTCTTATAAATTCAAATAAGCTCATTATATACCTTGGATTTGAAACTTTTATTACAAAGATTTTCCCTTCATTTACCTGGTTCCCTTTAAACTTCTTTGGTTGTGTTTGTGCAAAATCATTTAACTTTGATGTAATCCAAACTAGCCCCTTTATCTTCTGTATTCTCTAAATATCTTGTTTGGACATGAGTCAGTGAGCCATTTATCTAATTAAGTACATGGAAGAGTGAAAGAGGCTTAGAGTTCAGTAAATAAAGATCCTTGAACCTCAGAACTATTTGGCAAGTATCCCTTTACTTGCCTTATAGTCTAATATATAGAGATAAAAATTGGAAGGTACATATAATGTTCAGCACAGCAAAGTTTCTGATGGAAGCATCCAAAGTCCAGGAATGGGACAGGAATCTAAAAAGACTAAGTGTATCAGTATTTTTAGTGTATTAGTGTATTAGACAACTGGAAACACTTTCTACCTTATTCTAGGACTAAGGATTTTCTGATGAGATTTCTAAACAAAATTCTCAAGGCAACAATTATTTTAAATTCTAAACAAACAATTCTGAAGGTTCCAAAGGGTAACTTGAATGAAGGTTTTTTTTGGTAGGTTCCAGACCAAGAGTTTTTACTTTCTTAAAAATGAGTTTTGCAATTTTTAAAAATTTCTGAGTATATCCCAGAATATACCTTCTAGATAGCTTCTGACTCCAGAAAAGTTTATGAGGAAATGATCCAAGGAGTGGTAGTATAATCACAGATATATACCTGTTTAATTTTACAGGACTATTTCTAGCCTAATACCAGATAATATGCACTGCATTGATCTAGCTTCGTTGCTGCTTTTTCAACTATGTCATTTAATTAAACACTTTCATTTTGAATCAAGGAGTCCTCTGGTTAACTATTAAAAGTGGACACATCAGGTGGGAACTCATGAGAGAGAGAGAGAGAGAGAGAGAGAGAGAGAGTGTGTGTAAATAGATATACATATCTATCTAACTATAATTTCTTTTGTTTTGTTTTTTAGTTCATGGCTTGCTCTTTGTCTCTGTCTATCTGGCTCTTATTTTTAAAAGATATTCAGTCTTGAATCTATGATTATTCTCTCAGAAGAAGTTCTTCTAATTTCTTCCCCATATAAGTGAAGCTAATATGCTAATATTTCCTTCAAAGGTTTTTAGACATTCTCTGAGCCTTGATTGGCTTAAAGAACTAAAGGTGACAGTCTGTTGACTCCCTTTCTCATCCATCGTCTTAAAACAAAGCAACCACAAAGAGTTCCAGATACATGCACATGTTTGGTTGGTGGACCACAATAGGAGCTTCACTTGGGTTCTCAATGCCTATTCTTACTAAATATCTTTCTCCAGCTATAAATGAGTAAATCTCCCTTTGTTATCTATTAGATGACCTGTTTTCTTTCTTTTTTGAACCTAAATTTGCCAGAGATTTACCTGAGGCAGATCCAAGACAAAATCATTCCTATAATTTGTAGGATTGGAACTGAATGAGTTCATTATAATGGAGGACTCCAGGGCAGAGAAACTTGAGCCAAGATTGGCCTTAAATGTTTCTAAAGATGCTTTTGATGATGTATCTAGAAATAGTGATTGCCCACTGTGAGCTACTTCTTATTCCCAAGAGAGTAAACTGCCTAAGTCCATTTAATAATAAGAGAACCATGTGAACATGCTCTATGTCCTTTAAAAGGGCACCTTGAAGATAGTTGCAGCAAACTATATTTTAGGGACTCCAGCTTTGTTGGACCTTTCAACAAGGTAATCTAATTCTCTTCAAAGTTCTGTTTAGAGATCTCTTCAGAACTTAATTTATCTTCAGAGCAGCTTGGAGAGACTGAATTTTTTAAATAGAGAAAGAAATTTTTTTCCTTCATTAAAAAAAGACAAATACAGAAAGACTAGGTGTGCTTTATCTTTCTGGGTTCTGATCTAAGGGTCCTAATCCAGTTGCCTTAGGGGACACCTCCTGGAAAAAGAGCTCTTACTGTTTTAAGAGAACCATATTTGTGTAAAATTGGCTTTGTATCACTATTTGGCAATGGGAAGGAAATAAATAATTATTATGTGTCAGGTGATGAGGTAAAAATCATCATTTGTGAAGAGGTAAACTAGGCACTAAGAATAGTAAAATGAAATAGATTCAGGAGAGCAATTGATTGAACAAAGAATATTATATAAAAATAGTGTAATAGAAATTCAGTTCACAACATAGAACAACCATGGCAAGAGGTGCAAAGGAATACTATTTATTATGTGAATTAATGCACGGGAGTTAGCAAGGGTTTTTAACAATTAACAATTAACTAGGGGAAAGACAAATTCCCTAATGGAACTCACAATTAATCAGAAGCAAGACACCATTAAAAGCAAAGTACCACAAGGTGGGAATATGTGACTGACTGGCAGGCTAAATTCATAGAGGAATTTAGCAACCTAAAAGAGTTTGCTACAAGGAGAAAGATCCCATGAGATGATGGGGAAAGAAACCATGAGGCAGACAACATGATGGACTAATCCTAAAATGGATTTAGCACAGATTTACACCATGAACATATCTTTTATAGGGGAAAATATAACCTCAGGGTTTGACATCATAACTTGGCTTTCTGATTGGATAAGTAAAGATGGGGTTTTCTAGAGACCTCCCCCCCACCATCCCCACCCCCATCTGAAGTGGGATGGTAATCAAGCTATCTACTTGAACAGAAGGCTTACTTAGGAACAAAAAGCTCACTTAATGATCCCATCAGTGACCCTCCTGCTCATCTCAGGGAGTATTGTAATCCTATCTGGATTGAACTGAATTCCAGAAATCCAGAAATCCAGAAATCAGGATTTCTCTGCTAAAGCCTCATCACCAGGCACTGTGTTAATCATCATAATAACTCTGCAAGATAGATGTTTATTATCCCCATTTTTGCAGCTGAGCAAACAGATAAACAAAGGTGACTTGCCCAGAATCACATACCTATTAAATATCTGAAACTGGACTTAAATTTACCTCTTCCTGGCTCTAAGTTATGTTTTGTCTGCTGTCACTTGGCTGAACTAGCTGGTTTTGATGAGAGTAAAACTCTGATCTGAAACAGCCCTGTAAAGTTATATAAAAATCACCAACAAAAAATTATACAAACCCAAATGGTCTTGCACCCTCTGGAGGCAGGATTCTCTTAGACTTATGCATACTCATGCATAAAATGGATCTTCAGAAAATGTCGCTTTGCAGATCACTTCTCTCTTGAGAATGATATTGCCCATCAAGGAAGTCTTTCTCTTGGTGTCTCTTTAACAGTAAAAGCTTTTTACCACAGCCTTTGAGTCTAGTGAAATTCCTTCACTGTGAACTCACACCTTGGAGAACAAGGAAACCTCACCCATTCCTGCCTAACCTCTTCTTCAGAATCCTTGCCCTCATCAATTTTAGTCCTATAACTATATAGAAGTTGCCAGTCACCAAAGGAGTGCATTGGCAAGATCCCAATTGTGAAAGAATACAGACTGAGGCTCATCCCTGGATTATAGGATTGTCCAACAACTATATTGAAGAAAGTCTTGAGATTTTGTTGTTTGTTGTTGTTTTTAAAATTTGGAATTTGAGAAGTAAACCACAATTTTCCCTTGTGAATTTTATGGTTCTTTGGTACAAAGCAGTGTGAGAGACAGTTGATAGGGACTGTACCAAATTCTCCCTCAGAATCGAGAGACTTGTAGAATTGGATATGTGGACAATTATGCCAATTGCTTCCATTTAATTAGCTGAGACTAAGCACAGGTGCTCTATCAGTTTAAAAAGTTTTCACTCTTATCCCCAAATTATGAATTGCAATGCTCTCTCTCTGAAGTTTCCAGAACACAGAGATAAGGACCCAAGAACATTTCTCCAATCCCAACAGAACCTGGTTGATGAGGGTGAATAACAACCCAACAAAAGGCCATACTCCTGCTAACAACCCAGTGTCTAAATGGGCCATAGGAAGGGGCTTTGACCTAGAAATAGGCTGGAGGGAAGCCAAACTACACCCTAAAGCAAGCAGGAAGGAGCACTGATTGTCTAAATTTTTTGATTTTGATTAGGTCTTTTATTACCTTAAGTAGGCTTTTATTGCAGTAGACCCAGATTCTTTGTTTCCTTGTGTTGATAAACCCTAAAATTTACTGTATACAATCAGAAGGCCAATTTATGGGGTTGGAAAGGCCTTGAATTGAAACCCCTTCCTGCCTTTGGGGGGGGCCCCATCCTCCTGTTTATAGGAGAAATTCCCAAATAAGTAATCTCCTCCTATGGTTCAATTAGAGACTGGGTTGAATTTTCTTGAAAATAGGGAAAGAAAGGCAGGTGACTCTCAATAGCATCCTGGAGGCTAAGCCATGCCCTCTGGGACTTCTGCCCAGAAAGCTGAACTCGTTGCCCTGACTAGAGTTTTGGAAGTGGGGAAGGGAATGAGAGTGACCATCTATATGGACTCCAAATATGTTTTTCATATTTTTCATGCTCCTGGGACTTTATGGAAAGAAAGGGGACTTTTGACAGCAAAGAATTCTCCTATTAAATTTGCAGGAGAAATTCTTCAGCTGCTACAACTTGTACATAAACCCAGAGAGGTTTCAGTCATATTTTGTAAAGAACAGCAGAAGGGAGATTCACTTCAAGCCAAGGGAAATAAGGTCACAGATTTAGCTGCTAAAGCTGCTATCCATTCACCTCTGACTATGGGACTTTTGATCCTCCAGCTTCCTGATTCTTATACCCCTTTCTATAGCTCCCAGGAAAAAACCCTTGCAGAAGAAAAGGGGTACATCTTTTCTCCCTTTGGTTGGTTTCAAATACCCTCAAGTCAACTTTTAATCCCTGAGTTCTTCATCAGGCTACACATTTGGGAAGAAATGCTCTTCAGTGACTTGTGAAATACATTTTTTACTGATCACAAGCTGGGAGGTCTGCCAGGCCTGCACAGTTTGTACCCAAGTAAATCCTGAAGGAGCTGTTAAACTTTCCCTTTCCTGAAGCCTGTTCAGAGAAGGGGCACATGCCCAGGGGAAAATTGGCAAATAGACTTTACACATATGCCCCCTTGCAAAGGTTTCAAGTTGTTTTTGGTCTATTGTTGACACTTTTACTAATTGGGTAGAAGCTTTTCCCTGCAGGACTGAGAAGACTCAGGAGGTATCAAGATGCTTGCTAAAAGAGATACTACCTGGCCTAAGCCTGCCTAGCTCCTTGCAGAGCGACAATAGTCCAGTTTTTACTTTTCAGATGTTTCAAAATATTCCTGTGTACACTCTGGAGAAAGAAGGATGAAATTGTCTGTGTCCTTTCTCTTACTCTCACTCTTCTTCCTAACTCTTTCTCACTCCAAGGATGAGAACTTTGCTCCTAACATTTTCTCTCCTACTTTTCTTTTTGTCATTTTATGGCCCCTGCCAGTAGTTAACACCTTCTTAGCCTTTCAGCTAGGGAGCTCCATGGACAATGGGGGGCATTCACGATTCAGGTGGGCCATCAGCATCCTCAAGGCAGCCCACAGATGGGGCCTGATGCTTTATTTGCAAAGGAGTTTATAGGAGAAACTCCCAGACAAATAATCTCCTCCGATGATTCAATTGGAGATCCCGGCCTGGGGCATGGTCATCACCCTCTATTGGAAGGTCCCCAGCTCTGGGTCAAGAAGACCAAAAATAATCAAATGCTGTATGCCCAGACCTTTGCAAATGATCTTAACAAGATTTTGCCTGCTGAAGAAGATATTTTCTTGTCAGTATAATAAACCCATTTTTGCTACAAATCTTGTGCCTGTATTAACTGGGGTTTTCGAATTCTTTCACAAAGCCTGTGGATCAGTCAGAGGATCTCATTGCTGTCAGGGGATTTCTCTACCCTCATTTCTCACACCTCAATAAAGTGGACTGGCTTCCAGTAATAGCTGCAAAATGCAGGACCATCATAGCCCACTGCTTACTCTAATGTAAAATTGTTCCCCCTGCCCCCCACCCCCTGCCAGCTACCAAATGATCATTGCACAATTCCCCAGGAAGGAGTTGGTGGACCAAGTGAGGGAGATTGCTTTATCCCTTTTTATCGGGAGGGAGATTGCTTTATTTATTCCAACACCTCACCTCCCACCCTCTTGTAGCTTCCAAGGAGGGAGAAATCCTGCCTGGTGGGCCAGGGAACACTAAGTGGCTAGTAGTATAGGGCAATCCTCTCTGACTTGTCATGAAAATTGGTGACTATTCAGAAAGTTGTCATCAACTCCATAAATTTTGCCTCATTACCTAAAGGCAAAGGAGAACAACTTGAGAGGGGGCAAACAGATAAAGTGGATAGCACAAAGAGCATTGAAATATCAATTAGTGAGGAAGAGTTTCCATGTTCAAGGGAAATGGTACTAGAAAGTCAATTAGAGTCAATCCACTCTCCCAATGAGCTTAATTTTGGTGTAAATCTGGCAAGTCTCAACATGCATCTATACTTCAATGTAAGAAAACTAAAGGTACCCAGTCTTCAGGGTCCTTGAAGCAATGGAAGGGAGAGGTATTGAAGGAGAAGGAAGATAAAGTAAAAAAAATCTAGCTGAGATACATAAAGTAACAGAAAAGTTTGTAAGTGCAGAAATAAGAATGAATAAAAAGTTAGAGAAGCCAAAACAATTTAAACAAGCATTCTGCTTTGAAAGAAAATTTAAAACAAAAACTTTCGGATTGGAAAGAGAATTCTGTTACCTAGCTACCTCTCTAGATATAATATGGTAGGAAAAAATGTCAGAATGGTTCCAAAAATATTCTTTTAAAAAATGAAATTAGATAAGAAATTTGCATTAGAAGGCTTCTTTCTCTGAGAAAGGACTAAGCTCCCTAGAACTTTCAATATAAAATTAAAAACAACAACAATAAAAAAACAAATAGTCTATTAATAAAGTTAGAGAACATGAAGGATAATCTCTCCAAAGAAGAGAGTCTCCATGAGAGAATATCTGATTAAGAACAAAAATAGACAAGAAAGGACAAAAATTTTAAAAGAAAACATTAATTTCATACAAGCCAAAGAAACTATTCACAATTATAGGTTAGTAGAGATGCTTTAAGAATTCCAGGTATTCCAGAAAAAAGAAAAACGTGACAAATCAGAAAACCTAAATATGATACTGCAGGAAATAATATCCCAAAACTGCCTGGAACTTTGGAATAAAAATAACAAAGCACTAATTGAAATGACATTATCACTGCTGATGAGAGAACCACATTTTTGAAATTTCAGAGCATTCAGTATTTAATTTTCCCAATTTTAATTACAAACTACAAAATTTATAGGCTGCTTTGAAGAGAAATAATCTTCAAATATAAAAGGAATACTGATTAAAATAAACCAGGATTATAATACAATCACAAGACAGTGAAATAGAGAATGGAACAGTATGTTTCTCCAAAGTAAAGGAACTCAAGCTACAACCTAAAAAATACAAAAAAAAAAAAAAAAGAGACAGAAAAAAAAATAGATGCACATAATACATGACTTGTAAATGCTTCCAAACATCAGAAACATAATAAAATCAATTTAAAAAGAAACAAGGGAGAAAAAAAAAAAACCTCTCACAGAATCAATTCTTTCATATAGACTTTATAGACTTAAAAAAAGAAATAAAGAGGTACCATTAAAGGATAAAAATACCTAAAGTACTAAAGATTTATGGTAGACTCGATTTAGGAGAAAGGAAAGAGAAATAGCTTAATTAATAATCTGTGTGTTTTTAAATCCCATGAACCTTGCTAAGGATCAATCTTTTGTGGAAGGAATATCATCAGAAAAAGATGCTCCAAGAGGGAAAGGGAAGTAGAGTGACAGAGAGGAACTGGCAACATACCCCAATCTCGTCCATAGGAAAATAAAGTATGGATACTAATTTCAACAAGAATGGGGGTTGTAAGAAAATAGGATAAAATCAGTGGATGGGAGGACTGGATTGAGGGAAAGAGAAAATTGGGCTTTACTGCAGAAGGCAAAAGCAAAAGATGACATTCAATGAGAACATTCCCATAGTGTGGTGGAAGGGCCAAAGATATACTTTTATCTGAAGAGCAAAGAGCTTTATAATATTTTTTTCTAAGAAGAATTTGCATTAAAAGGCCTCTTTCTTTGAGAAAGGACTATGCTCCCTAGAAATTATTGGAAAGGTGATGAAACCATTACACGGGGTAAATAGAGAGGACATAGAGAGAGAAGGATAACCTGGCCTTTAAAGAGTGAGAGGACTATATGAAAAATCATAGAGAGTCAAGGGGGAGGACATGCTCTTAAGACTTAGTATAATGAATGATTGCTATCTCAGTACACAGTTTTCACTCAAAATTGTTTTCTTTATGAATTGATATTTCTTTTTTTAAAAATAAAGCTTTTTATTTTCTTTTTAAAAAATATTTTATTTTATTTTATAATAACTTTATATTGACAGAATCCATAACAGAGTAATTTTTTTTACAACATTATCCCTTGCACTCGCTTCTGTTCCGATTTTTCCCCTCCCTCCCTCTACCCCCTCCCCTAGATGGCAAACAGTCCTATATATGTTAAATATGTTGCAGTATATCCTAGATACAATATATGTGTGCAGAACCGAGCAGTTCTCTTGTTGCACAGGGAGAATTGGATTCAGAAGGTAAAAAACAACTCGGAAAGAAAAACAAAAATGCAAATAGATCACATTCGTTTCCCAGTGTTCTTTCTTTGGGTGTAGCTGCTTCTGTCCATCATTTATCAATTGAAATTGAGTCTTTGTCAAAGAAATCCACTTCCATCAGAATACATCCTCATACAATATCGTTGTCGAAGTGTAAAGTGATCTCCTGGTTCTGCTCATTTCACTTAGCATCAGTTCACTTAAGTCTCTCCAAGCCTCTCTGTAATCATCCTGCTGGTCATTTCTTACAGAACAATAATATTCCATAACATTCATATACCACAATTTACCCAGCCATTCTCCAGTTGATGGGTATCCATTCAATTTCCAGTTTCTAGCCACTACAAACAGGGCTGCCACAAACATTTTGGCACATACAGGTCCCTTTCCCTTCTTTAGTATTTCTTTGGGATATAAGCCCAGAAGTAACACTGCTGTATCAAAGGGTATGCACAATTTGGTAACTTTTTGGGCATAATTCCAGATTGCTCTCCAGAATGGTTGGATTCGTTCACAGTTCCACCAAAAATGCATCAGTGTCCCAGTTTTCCCGCATCCCCTCCAACATTCATCATTATTTTTTCCTGTCATCTTAGCCAATCTGACAGGTGTGTAGTGGTATCTCAGAGTTGTCTTAATTTGCATTTCTCTGATCAATAATGATTTGGGAACACTCTTTTATATGAGTGGTAATAGTTTCAATTTCATCATCTGAAAATTGTCTGTTCATATCCTTTGACCATTTATCAATTGGAGAATGGCTTGATTTCTTTTTTTTCTTTTTTTTTTTAATTTTTATTTAATAATTACTTTATATTGGCAGAATCCATGCCAGGGTAATTTTTTTTACAACATTATCCCTTGCTCTCATTTCTGTTACAATTTTTCCCCTCCCTCCCTCCACCCCCTCCCCTAGATGGCAAGCAATCTTATATATGTTAGATATGTTGCAGTATATCCTAGATACAATATATGTTTGCAGAACTGAACAGTTCTCTTCTTGCACAGGGAGAATTGGATTCAGAAGGTAAAAAATAACCCGGGAAGAAAAACAAAAATGCAGATAGTTCACATTTGTTTCCCAGTGTTCTTTCTTTGGGTGTAGCTGCTTCTGTCCGTCATTTATCAATTGAAACTCAGTTAGGTCTCTTTGTCAAAGAAATCCACTTCCATCAGAATACGTCCTCATACAATATCGTTGTCGAAGTATATAATGATCTCCTGATTCTGCTCATTTCACTTAGCATCAGTTCATGTAAGTCTCGCCAGTCCTCTCTGTATTCATCCTGCTGGTCATTTCTTACAGAACAATAATATTCCATAACGTCATATAACACAATTTACCCAGCCATTCTCCAATTGATGGGCATCCATTCATTTTCCAGTTTCTAGCCACTACAAACAGGGCTGCCACAAACATTTTGGCACATACAGGTCCCTTTCCCTTCTTTAGTATTTCTTTGGGATATAAGCCCAATAGAAACACTGCTGGATCAAAGGGTATGCACAGTTTGATAACTTTTTGGGCATAATTCCAGATTGCTCTTCAGAATGGTTGGATTTGTTCACAACTCCACCAACAATGCATCAGTGTCCCAGTTTTCCCACATCCCCTCCAACATTCATCATTATTTTTTCCTGTCATCTTAGCCAATCTGACAGGTGTGTAGTGGTATCTCAGAGTTGTCTTAATTTGCATTTCTCTGATCAATAATGATTTGGAACACTCTTTCATATGAGTGGTAATAGTTTCAATTTCATCCTCTGAAAATTGTCTGTTCATATCCTTTGACCATTTATCAGTTGGAGAATGGCTTGATTTCTTATAAATTTGAGTCAGTTCTCTATATATTTTGGAAATGAGGCCTTTATCAGAACCTTTAACTGTGAAGATGTTTTCCCAGTTTGTTGCTTCCCTTCTAATCTTGTTTGCATTAGTTTTGTTTGTACAAAGGCTTTTTAATTTGATCTAATCAAAATTTTCTATTTTGTGATCAGTAATAGTCTCTAGTTCATCTTTGGTCACAAATTTCTTTCTCCCCCACAAGTCTGAGAGATAAACTATCCTATGTTCCTCCAATTTATTTATAATCTTGTTCTTTATGCCTAAGTCATGGACCCATTTCGATCTTATCTTGGTATATGGTGTTAAGTGTGGGTCCATGCCTAATTTCTGCCATAGTAATTTCCAGTTATCCCAGCAGTTTTTATCGAATAATGAATTCTTATCCCAAAAGTTAGGATCTTTGAGTTTGTCAAACACTAGATAGCTATAGTTGACTATTCTGTCTTGTGAACCTAACCTTTTCCACTGATCAACTAATCTATTTCTTAGCCAATACCAAATGGTTTTGGTGACTTCTAAAGCTTTTTATTTTCAAAACATATGCATGGATTTTTTTTTTTCCAACATTGACCCTTTGAAAACCGTGTGTTCCAAATTTTTCTCCCCTTTTCCCCACCTCCTCTCCTTGACGGCAAGTAACCCAATATATGTTAAACATGTTAAAAATGTACATTAAATCCAATATATGTATACATATTTATTTAATTATCTTGCTGCACAAGAAAAATCATATCAAAAAGGAAAAAAAATGAGAAAGAAAATAAAATACAAGCAAAAGCAACAAAAAGAATGAAAATGAAATGTTGTGATCCACCCTCAGTTCCCACAATCCTCTCTCTAGGTGTAGATGGCTTTCTTCATCATAAGATCATTGGAACTGGCCTGAATTATTTCATTGTTGAAAAGAACTATGACCATCAGAATTGATCATCATATAATCTTATTGTTGCTGTGTACAATGGTCTCTTGATTCTGCTCATTTCACTGAGCATCAGTTAATGTAAGTCTCTTCAGGCCTCTCTGAAATCATCCTGCTGATTGTTTCTTATAGAATAATAATATGAATTGATATTTCTAAGACTGAGACATAATGCAAAAAAGTATAGCGTAAAAGCTACAAATATAATAACATGGAAAAGGGATGGGTAGTCCCTTTTGGGAGTCCAAATATATATCCTAGAAACTGCTCTTAATGGTCTAGAAAGAATTTAAAAAGTTCAACTAAGCATTTGGGAGTTGGGCTGAATCTGACTCAGGACAGGCTTCTGGTAATTTATGTTTGCTATTGGAATGAAATAAGGTTCTTGTACATAATTCAACAATTAACAGAGGATAAAAGATGAGAAACAGGAAGAAGTACAATGATCTCACTTCCATTCCCCTCATACATATTCCCTACAAGTCCTCAAAAAATGATCTAGAAAACATACTAGACTGAAGCTCAATAACAAAATCCAAGAAAAGAAACACAGTAAGTCATTTTTTCAGTCAGGTTGGTATGGGGAGATAGAAAAAGAGGTCTGTGGACACTGGTGATGGAGTCTGGCTAGGAATAATTGCACAAAGCATTCCAGAATGGGGAGAAGCTAAGTGACAAGGCAAAAAGAGGTTCCAGAAATCATATAATGCAGTTGCAAGAATAGATGCAAATTGGTTAACTTTTTTGCCCACTACCCAGTTCCATGTCAGAGATACAGGGATGACTAAGGAAGGATTTTTACCTAGAAGTAGCATTTCTGTGTAAGTAGCAGTTGCCTAAGGCTATGTACAGGAAGCAAGTTCAGAAGGCAGTAGCAGCATCTGTGACAGTGATTGTGATCCCAGCAACAGAATGGGATCTTAGGTCTACTCCTTCCAAACTAGTCTGAAGCCTGCTGTGGAATATAACCAGGACAGGAATCCCAGACCAAAAAAGTCCTAAAATTCTGCCACTCAGAACCAGTTAAGGGATTCCAGATGGTTTATATTAAATAATATCAGAAGCCGTTTACTAGAACTCCAAATGGAGCAATTCCACAAATTTGTTGCTCAGGTCCAAGTTCAGGTCAAAAACCTGCAGAGCTCAGAACGGGTGGAAATGAGGGAGAGACTTGAAATCACACTTTGCCCTGGATTGGACCACTTTGGGAACATTGAAAATGTGCAGATCAAATTACCCTGGCATGGATTTTGTCAATATAAAGTAATTATTAAATAAAAATTAAAAAAAAAAAAAGAAAATGTGCAGATCACAAACCTGAGTTGTCTCTTTTTGTTGTTTGTCCTTTGTTTTTGAAGATTGCCATGGCATCTGGGAGGTAATGCCATGAGATGAAAGGGAGGACTATGCAAGGTCACTCTTTTCTCAGGAACTATCTGGGTCCAGTGGCCAAGTATAGATCAGGAAGACTGGAGATGACCCCCATAATGGGAAAACTTGGCCTTTTTAAGCTAGGTCTCAATTTGACTGAAACAACAGCCGATCCAGTGCTTAATGTTAAATAAGAAAGAAATGAGGCAAAAAAAAAGGCATTTTTATTTATTTAAAAAACAAACAAACAAAAGGAATTAGTCTGGGAGAGAAAGACCATTAGGATTTCTGGCTAAAACAGCAACAATTGGTATTTGCCACCAACAAGTTGAACCTAAGACTAAGACCTGAAATAACAGAACACAACACCTCAAAAAAGCAGCAACAGGACTAGTCTAGGCATTCTCTCCAGAAATTCACAGAGTTTAACCGTAATATAAAACATGAAATCAGGTTTGAATGAGGCAAACATATCAACAAAGAAGAATTCAACCATAAAAAGCTATTATGGTAATAAGAACACTCAAGATTCAAGTCCATAAGCAAATTCTTATCTATAAGCAAATAAAAACAGCAATGAATCCCCTGAAAATTAGAATGGATGAAATAAAAGCTAATGACTCCATGAAACAATATACGCGTGTGCGTGCTTGTGTATGTGTGTGTGTGTGTGCATGTGTGTATAAATAAAAGAAATCAAAAGACTCTAGAAACTGAAGAGACATGAAGGTATTTCATAGCAAAAAAGAAACTGATCTGGAAAACAAATCAAAAAGAAAAATGTACAAGAATCAGTGAATAACTTGAAAACCATGAACTAAAAAAAGCATCCACTCATTATATCTCAAGAAATCATAAAAGAAAACTGTCCAAATCTCTTAGAACTAAAGGGCAGAGTAGAAATAGAGACTTCATCAGTCATTTGAAAAAAAACACAACCAGAAATATTGTACCCAAAATCCAGAGTTTCCAAGTCAAAAGGAAAATTCTACATGTGATCAGAAAGATTTGAAGTACAGAGGAGTCCCTATCAAAATTATACATGATATATATGAACAGCCACCATAAAGAAGCAGAGAACTCCTTGACATTTGAATCTGACTCTCATTTGAATTGATCAAAGGAAGGAAGTATACATACATACCTACATATATATATATATATATATATGTTGGGTGTGTGTGTGTGTGTATGTGTGTGTGTATGTGTCTTGGGGAATGGATGAAAAGTTATGTTATATAAATGTAATGGAAAACTATTTTATTATAAGAAATAATGAAGGAAAGTCTGATTCTTTTTGTATAGCAAAATAACTGTTTGGACATGTATGCTTATATTATATTTAATGTATACTTTAACATATTTAACATGTATTGGTTAACATGCCATTTGGGGGAGAGAATAGCGGAAGGAGGGGAAAAATTGGAACAAAAAGTTGGCAATTGTCAATGCTGTAAAATTACCCATGCATATAACTTGTAAATAAAAAGCTATTTAAAAAAAATAACGAAGAAGACAATTTCAAGAAATCTTGAGATTCCTATGAATTGATGCAGAGTAAAGGGAGCAGAACTAGAACAATTGGTGTAACAACAACAACAACAACAACAAAACAACAACAACAAAAACTGTAGTTAAGTGGCTCAGTAGAAAATACTGCATCTTGAGGCAGGAAGACCTAAGCTCAAATCCAATCTCAAACACTTACTAGTTGTGTGATTCTGAGCAAGTCACTTAGTCTCTGTCTCAGTTTCCTCACATGTAAAATGAATAATAATAGGTTGGGAATAATTTCCAGGTCAGTTTCTTTTTTGCTATGAGATACCTTCATGTCCCTTCAATTTCTGTAGTCTTTTTCACTTCTTTTATTTATGGACACACACATATCCATATACACATACACATATATGTATATTGTCTCATGGAGTCATTAGCTTCTATTTTATCTATTCTAATTTCTAGGGAACTCATTACTTGACCAAAGCTTAATGCATCTTATGACAAGTTGTTAATTCCCTTTCTAATTCCTTATTCCATAGCTCTCATTTCTTTTTCATTTTTCTCTAGCATTCTCATTTCATTCATAAAATTTTAAAAACTCTTTTTAAGAACACTTGATTTATTTATTCCAGATTGCTGGGAGAATTAAATGAGATAAGGTTTGTAAAGTGCTTAGCACAGTGCCTAGCACATTATAGGTGCTGTATACATGCTTATTTCTTTCTTTTCCCTTTCCTTTCTTATTGTAAAGACAAATACTTTTTGAAAACTTTGTAACTCCAATAGGGCAATGATCCACATTAATTCTGGAGGATTACTGTTGAAACATGCAATATAAAGAGGTGAAAGATTTAGAGTATAAAATGAAATATAATTTTTTTGGATATGTCCAATATGAAAATTTGTTTTGCTTGATTCTTCGTTTGCAACAGACTTTTTAATTTTTTTATTTTTCTCAATTGAGAGCAAGGGATGAGAGGGAGAGAAGGATTTTTGCTGGTAAAATAAAATTGAATTTTAAAAAAACTCAAAAGATTCATTTAGCCATTGCAGGAAAAAAGATGTTTCACAAGAACATGCAAGATTATTTAGCTGAGTGAAGTGGTCTGCTAGACAAACCTCAGAGTGCACTTAAAACTGTAACTATTTCAAACTGTATTTAAGAAAGCAAGAAGAGCTGACAGTTTAGAGCCTTTAGTCCCCTGAACCTATCCAATCTCAAGAAGAGTTTTAATCTCTCTCTTTCTTTTTCTTTTCTTTCTTTCTTTCTTTTTTTTTTTTTTGCTGAGGCAATTGGGGTTAAGTGACTTGCCCAGGGTCACACAGCTAGGAAGTGTTAAGTGTCTGAGACCAGATTTGAACTCAGGTCCTCCTGATTTCAGGATGGGTGCTTTATCCACTGCACCACCTAACTGCCCCAAGTTTTAATATCTCTTAAGGATAAATTTACTTACTTGCATAGAACATAATCAGGGACCAATATATTGGTCCCATAACAAAGAAGATATATTGCTTATGAATCTGGAGAATACAATTCAGAATAGACAAGGGTAGGAGAAAAGTAAGAATGAAATAAAGAAAAACTTAGAAAAGGGTACCACCAAAGGACATTTATTAAATTAGGGTGTTAAAATTGGGGGGTTTGAAGAACAAGGAGAGAAATTGATAAATAATTAAAGAGAAAGATAAATCAGTTTAAATAAAGTGAAAGCACTTGAAATTAATGTTGAAGAAACTATATTAATACTGTATTCTGTGTTTTAGGTCCAAGTTTGTGAGAAATAATTCTTATTAAGGCTATAGCTGGAGGTACCTTGGTCAGAATGAGTTCAAATCCTGTTTCAGATACTAATGATGTGATCCTAGCTCACAGGATTGTTATGTTATTAAATGAGACAACATATGTAAGGTATTTTTCAAATCTTAAAGTGCTATAGAGATGCCAGATATTACTGATAATATTATTCTAAATGGGAGCATTTCTAGCTTAGAAAGAGAAATGTCTAAACTAATATAATACCCCTATTGTCTCAGACATCTTTTGTTAAGGACAAAAGCTGTGAATCACAAACTTGAAGGAGTTGCAAAGCAGCTTTCGCAGATGTTCCTTGTGGATTGGGAATAAAATACATTGGAGGAAGAGGGAAAAGGAGAGAGGTCAGATAATGCAACTGCCTCTCAGTGTCCTTGTATCATCATCTTCCTCTCACACGAAGAGATCCATTCTACAGGTCTGAGTTAGTCCTCCAGCAGCCACTGGCAGGGGGCTTCTAGTATCACAACATCTGGTGCCCGAACGTGGGACACAAGAAACATAAGAAATAAAGAAGCAGCAGCACTCCAGAGCTGTGCGTGAGTAGGAGCCTCCCAGAGTTCCCTGCAGAATTCCCCAGGTAACCCGCAGGGAAGGAAAGGAAGAAGAGACCCAGTAAGACTTTTTTAGTTGGGGTAATTAAATGGGTTCACACATTAAAAGGGCTGAGCCAGGAGACTGATGAGAGACTTATAAAAAATGCTTATTCTGATTACAATCCTCTTCTCTGTTTGATTTGCCTCCATGATATCTCACAAGCTTCAGCACCTGTTATAGTATCTCACTGTACAACCATCCAGAGGTGATAGTGCTATTTGCACTGCTCAGCATTCAGACTCAGATTTCTTAGCATGTGGACTTAGATAATAGCTAATGTATAAACTCACTGACTATGCTGTGTGTGTGTGTGTGTGTGTGTGTGTGTGTGTGTACTTAATGTGTAAATAATCTCGGTTCCATAAAACAAAAAACAGGGAATTGTTAAGGACCATTCCTAGGTGAAAGGGCAGGCCAATTCTCCAAGAGCCTCCACAGCTGTGAATCATAAACTTGAAGGAGTTACAATGCAGGCTTCGAGGATGTTCCTTGTGGATTGGGAATGAAATAAATTGAAAGCAAGAGGGAAGGAAGAGAGAGGTCAGAGAACGCAACTGCTTCTCAGTCTCCTTATATCATCATCATCATCATCATCCTCTCACATGAAAAGATCTATTCTACAAGTCTGAGTTAGACTTCCAGCAGCCACTGGCAGGTAGCTCCCATATGACAACAATCTTTCTCCCCCAAGACAACTTAAAAGTACATTTATAGTAATCTTGAATAAGTAAAATGTCACATAATGTCAAAACACAGTTTGGGGCTAATATTTCACTTCATCTAATAGAAGAATAGACGATCTTTTGGCACATTCTTGCAGAATAACTCTGCTTTGACCAGTCCCCTCACTGGTCACAGGTGAAGTCTAATCAAATGGATTGAACTCTAATTCCTTTCAGAGATAGGAGAGGAGGAGGCCAACCACACATGGCTCAATAACCCCAGTTACCTTAGGGGTTAAGGAAGGTAGTGTTAAGGATATATCACATATTTCTCCTCTATTTAGTTACCACCTTTTATTTATATTCCCAGGATCATATCCTTTTCCTAAAGAAGAAAAGGTTTTAAACTAGAGAAATATTTATTTATTAACATTTTCAGTTGAACTATAAAAAGAGTTACTTCCACAGAGGTAAACAAAAACAAGAGGTTTTGCTTCCACACAGCAGCAAGAGGCAAGGCCAATCACAGTGACAAAGTGCTGCTTAAAAAAAAAAAAAAAAGGATAAATTATTTTTTAAAAGGAAATGCCCTAATGATGTGCTGTATCCAAGAATGTAGAGGGCCAAATGTACGTGAAACGAGTAATCTTACAACAAGGTGTTAACTCAGTGGAATTGAGATAATGATTCTTTAGTTTATATGTACTAATACTTACTTAGTATAGTTCTACAAGTTGGCACTTATTCTATAAGATTGACACCATGATGATGTACTTATAATAGAATATATTAGAGCTAAGAAATCTGGGAAGGAAGACAGACTCGGAGATAGAGAAGACAGAGGACTGGAGACTGGAGCTCAAGTTCTCGGATTCAGACATAGACTCGAGGACTTTAGTGCAGATTAATTACCCTTTGATAGCATATGAGCAAATTGCTACTGCTACTATCACAGACTGAGGCAACCTTCCAGGAAAACAAGATAGAGGGGAAGCCTTCACAAAAATAGAGCAAGGTCCAAATGAACCCTTTGCTGATTTTGTGGGAAGTCTGCAGACAGCTGTCATATGAACTATTGGTGAAAATGCAGCAACAGGAATAATGATAAAACAACTTCCTAGAGAAAATGCTAATGAGGTTTGTTGAAGAATTATATTAGGACTACAGAAAGATGCTCCTTTAAAGAAGATCATAAGACGCTGTGCCACAGTGGACAAATGCCTTTTATACCCAGTCTATGATGCAGAACATGGGAAGACAGGGTCCTTTTTGGCAAGGGACTTCCAAGAGACTCGTCAATGCTTTCAACATGGTAAAGTAGGACATCTGAAAGCTCAATGTTGGCATAGAGATAGAGTGAGAACGCAAGGTGAAAGAACAAGACCCCAAACTCTATGTCCAAAATGCAACAGAGGATTCCATTGGGCATCAGAATGTAGATTGACTCAGGAAAACGAGTGGTAGGGCCCAGATTCAGGGCCCCAGGCAAAAAATAGGTGGAGCATGATGGCAGCCGAGGTTACACCCAGAAAGTCTTTAGAAGTTCAGTACCCTGACATGATCAATCAGACAAAAAGCAATCTGATGGAAGAAAGGGATTACATGATCTATCAGCCAAGAAACAATCAGATGGGAAAAAGGAATTGCAATTAGGGAAAATAGGGTTGTATGCAGCTGGGACTACTGAGATATTCCTTGGAGAGGTGAAATCTGTCCCTATCTCCAGGCACAGTAGACTTGACCATTTCACCTCCTGAGAGTGCTTACAAAACAGTGTCTATCCATACACTGCTTTGGGAAACTGGAGAATGTGTAGCTAATATCCTAGTCACTAATACAGGTAGACTATGTGTGCTATGAGATGCTGCTCCTATGAAATGGACATTTGAAGGTGAAACAGGAGTTTTTACTCCTTTTGTAGTTGAAAAAATCCCATCAATCTGTGGGGAAGAGACATTTTACAATAGTTAGGATTACAATTGAGTACTTAGGCTTTTTAGGCAGGGCTGCTGTTGAAGGCACCTGTTCCCATTTAATGGAAAACTGATACACCAGTGTGGATTGAACAGTGGCCTTTAGTGAGTGGTAAAATTCAGGCCTTATTAGATATAGTATAGGAGCAACTTGACCAAAGACATTTACAACCTTCTCCAAGTCTTTGGAACTCCTTTGTATTTGTTGTAAGAAAGGAATCTGGGAAAATGGAGGATGTTGACTGATTTAAGAAAAGTAAATGAACAGATGGAAACTATGGGAACTCTTCAGCCTGGATTTCCATCTCCTATTTAATTGCCTAGAGAATGGCCTCTTTGGGTTATAGACATTAAGGATTGTTTCTATTCTATCCCTCTAGATAAGGAGGATATGAAAATATTTGCCTTTTCATTGCCCAGCATTAACTTAGCTGAGCTTTATATAAGATATGAATGGATAGTTTTGCCACAGGGAATGAAAAATAGCCCTACTATGTGTCAAATGTGTGTTGCTGCTGCTCTTACTCCAGTAAGAAAAGCATTTCCAAAAGTTATGTTGTTACATTACATGGATGATATCTTGGGGTGTGCACCTGAGGAGCAAATAAATGTTAGAAGCATGTCTACAAAAGACCATAAAAATACAAAGGAACTACAAATTGCACATAGCCCCAGAAAAAAAATTCAAAGACATACTCCTTTTCAATATTTAGGATATGAAGTATATCCTAAGGTGCTTACAGTACAAAAACTTTCTTTAAGAATAGAGAGGTTTAACACCTTAAATGACTTTCAGAAATTGGATAGGAGATATTCAATGGATGTGTCCAGTGTTAGGCTTGACTATTTATCAATTGCAACCATTATATGACATTTTAAGGGGAGACAGTACTTTAAACTCACCATGCCACCTTACAAAAGGAGCTCAAGAAGCTTTGAGAGAAGTTGAACTGGCTTTATCCAGCGTGGTTGAAAGAGTTACTCAAAAACCCTTGGAAATATCAGTTTTTGCTACAAAAGAAGCACCCACAGCAGTTCTTCATCAAGGAGACAGTGTAATAGAGTGGGTGAACCTCCCAGCACAACCAGAACAAAGCCTTACTCCTTATCAGAACAAAGCATTATCCTAGCTTGTGTTTAGAATTTTATTAAAGGCCATTAAGAGAGTAGTACAATTATCTGGGGTAAGACCTGACAAGATATACACCTTTTATACCAATGCACAAATTAATGTATGCTGTGAAACCATCCCAGAGTGGGAAATTTTATTGGCCTTAGCTCCAAATTTTACACATGGGTCTCCATTAAAGATAACCAGACTATTACATAATTGGCAATGGATTTTTGAAGAAAAGGTGTCTAAGGTTCTTTTTAAAGGACCACCTATCTTTACAGATGCATCCAAACATAACATTTGTGCTGTATACTCTCGTGATTTAACTATAAAGAGAGTAGTCAGAACTCCTTGTCAATCCACTCAGCAGAATGAATTGTATGCAATCATTCTAGCTTTACTTATTATCCAGGAGATGTAAATATAATATCTGATGTGGCCTATTCAGTAGGTGTGGTACAAAGAATTGCCACAGTCCAAATAAAATTTGCTTCTAATATATATCAGCTCTTTAATGAACTTCAAGAGCAAGTGAGAAAACATCCAGGTAAGATTTATATCTCGCATGTCCACTCACATAGTGGACTTCCAGGTCCTATTTTTGATGGAAATTCAAAAGCAAATAGCCTTCTAACATGTTAGCCAATATTCCTTTATTTAGGCAGCCAAGAATCTCATTCTAAATATCATCAGGCTGCTCGAGCTCTACGTTTACAATTTGGAATAACAAGAGAGGAAGATAGGAGCATAGTAAAAAGCTGTACAGCTTGTCTTCCTTTCCACGCTCCTACACTACCTCCAGGGAAGAACCCTCGTGGTTTGAGACCCAATGAAATTTGGCAAATGGATATGACCCATTATAAATCTTTTGGTCATCCATCTTTTATCCATGTTGTAGTAGACACCTTTTCAGGATTTACTTTTGCAATACCAGCAGCAAAAGAGACTGCCTGAGTGGTCATTGAGTTCCTTATATAAGCTTTTGCAATTATGGGTGTGCCACAAACAATAAAAACAGATAATGGACCTGCATATACTTCTAAATATTTTGTACACTTTTGTGCACAGTATAAGATTTTACACCACTGGCATACCTTTTAATCCTCAAGGACAGGAAAGAGTAGAAAGGAAAAACAAAGACATAAAGAGGCTCCTCCAAAAACAAAAGAAAGGGGGCAGGGGGAAAGCTACAGGTAACCCTAGAGAACTTCTAAATTTAGCTCTCTATACCACTAATTTTTAAATTTTTGATAAAGATGCAGCATAAAGGTTTTATGGGCAATGTCCAGTGCAAGCAGGTCCAATATAATTGCCAGGTGATATGGAGAGATCCAGAAAGTGGTGAATGGAAGGGACCAGATAGGCTAACTGCTTGGGGGAAAGGGTTTGTTTGTATCTCTACAGATGGAGAAGGATCCAGATGGGAGCCAACAAGCCTTATTCGCCTTGTCCATCAGAGAGAGACAGAAAAAGAGAAGACCCTTGAAATAAAGGCGAAAACTCAAGAAACATCTGGTGATTTCATCTCTGACTACATGTGCCACTGAAAAACTAGGTCCTCTCTCTGGATGTAGATGGCTTTCTTCATCACAAGATTATTGGAACTGGCCTGAATCATCTCATTGTTTTCAAGAGCCATGTCCATCAGAACTGATTATTGCATAATCTTGCTCTTGTTATGTATAACGATCTCCTGGTTCTGCTCATTTCACTTAGCATATATAAAGTTCTAAACCGTCTTCCAGCAGGAGGGAGAAAAGGACACTGACATTTACTAAGTTTGAAAAGGATGCTTTTAAGAATATTAATCAAAGGGGCAGTGATTGTGAAGCTCATGTAGTAAGCTGGCTCAAGTGATCAAGGGGATGTTCTATGATGAAATGTTACATTTCATTAATCATCAGGCTGCTCGAGCTCTACGTTTACAATTTGGAATAACAAGAGAGGAAGATAGGAGCATAGTAAAAAGCTGTACAGCTTGCCTTCCTTTCCATACTCCTACACTGCCTCCAGGGAAGAACCCTCGTGGTTTGAGACCCAATGAAATTTGGCAAATGGATATGACCCATTATAAATCTTTTGGTCATCCATCTTTTATCCATGTTGTGGTAGACACCTTTTCAGGATTTACTTTTGCAATACCAGAAGGTATTGCTGCTGTGTGAGCATTGAGACCAGTCAGAATTGGTATGCAGAAAAATAGAGATTAAATTATGAACAGATTAGAAAATAATTTATAAGTTTAAACATTTTGATTAATAAAAGCAACAAAGAACAGAGCTAATGAAACCAGAAAAGTAACAAATGGAAAAACCTTAACTAACCACAGAAATTCTAAAAAACAAATAAACAAAATTATTAAAAACACTCACAAAACCCCCATTGAATTGAAAAATAAAACTAAGAACTGTTTTTTAAAAACTAAAAATATAAACTATTACATAATCTAATTTGTTAAAATAAAACCAAACAGCCAATGAAAAAGAAATCAGAAAGTAAAAAAAGTCAAAAGTGAAGAGTGAATAAAAGTAATTATTAGAAACTACTTGCCCAATTTGTTTGTCAACATCAGGCCACTATCAGGCCAAAAGAATTTGAATGAGCCCCAGAGGACTTCCAAAGAAAAACAAAAACCAGGCCCAGATGGATTTAAAGTGAATTCAATTAAACATTCAAAGAACAATTAATTCCAAATTATATAAATTCTTTGCAAAAAATAGGGAAAGAAAGGATCCTTCCATTAGATTAATATGGTCCAGGGGCTGGTAGGTTACAGCATTAGCTTTAGAGTTCAAATTTGATCCCAAATACTTACCAATGGTGTGAGCCTGGGCAAGTCACTTAACCCCATTTCCTTCATGGTGCCATCCCTCCCCACAATCCGCCAGTAAGAGATTAATGTGGTCTTAATAACTAAACTGAGGAAAGATAAATCAAAGAAAGAAAGTTATAAACAAATCTCCCTAATGAATATCGATACAAAGATATTGAATAAAATATTAGCAAAGTATATCCACTTCGCAACATAAAATGTTAACAGATGACAAGGTTGGATTTATAATAGAAATGCAGATAAGAAAAATTATCATATAATAATACAAATTAATAAAACAATAAAAAATTCTGTATTATCTACTGATAATATACATGGAAATTTAAAAAATAAAAAAATATATAATACTCCTTTGTGCTTAAAAAAATTTAAAAACATAGAAATAAGTTGTCCTTTCTTTAATATGGTAAATATTACCTATCTAAAATCAAGAGTTACTTTTATGAATCATGGAGAAATATTAAAAGCTTATCAAATAAATTTAGGGATAAAGTAAATGTGTCCATTATCACCACTATTATTTGATATACTCAGAGAAAGTTCAATAGCAACAAGACAAGAAAAAGAAATTGAGAAAACAAATGTAGGCAAAGAAGAAACACACATTGTTTTTTTTTTAAAAATACATTTTTATTTTCAAAATACATGCAAATATGATAGTTTTCAACATCTACCCTTGCAAAATCTTGTGTTCCAAATTTTTCTCCCTCCTTTTCCCCTCTCTCCTTCCCCGGAAAGTAATCCAATATATGTTAAATATTCCATTCTTCTATACATATTTCCACAATTATCATGCTGCATAAGAAAAATCAGATCAAAAAGAAAAAAATGATAAAGAAAGAAAAAAAGCAAGTAAACAATAATAAAAAAGGTGAAAATACTATGAATGTGATCCACATTCAGTCTTCATAGTCCTCTCTCTGGATGCAGACGGCTTTCTCCATCACAAGTCTATTGGAATTGGCCGGGATCACCTCATTATTGAAAAGAGCCAAGTCCATCAGAATTGATCATCATATAATCTTGTTGCTTTGTACAATGTTCTCTTGATTCTAATTTACTTCACTTAGTATCAATTAAAGTAAGTCTCTCCAGGCCATTCTTCACCAACAATGTATTAGTGTCACAGTTTCCCCATATACCCTCCAATATTTATCATTATCTTTTCCTATCATTTTAGTCAATCTGAGAGATGTGAAGTGGTACCTCAGAACTGTCTTAATTTGCATTTTTCTTATAAATAGTGATTTACAGCATTTTTTCACATGACTAGAAATGGCTTAATTTCTTCTGAAAATTTTCTGTTCATACCCTTTGACCACTTATCAATTGGAGAATGGCTTATATTCTTATAAATTTGAGTCAGTTCTCTAAGTATTTTAGAAATTAGGCTTTTATCAGAATCCTTGGATGTAAAATTTTTTCCCCCAGTTTTCTGCTTCCCTTCTAATCTTAAAAGCTATTGCTTTTAAAAGATATTATGGTTTACTTAGAGAACCCTAGAGTTTCAACTAAAATAATTGAACAGAGTATCTTCAACAGAGTATCAAGATATAAAATAAATGCAGAAAATCATCAGGCTTTCAGTAAATTACCAACAATACTCAGAAGAAAGAAATAGAAAGATAAATTCCATTCAAAATAACAACAGAATATAGGAAATGTCTGGAATTGTTTTACTGAGATATGCATGCAATTTTTATGAATACAACTTATAAAACACTCATTATAGAAATAAATGAAAACATAAATAATTGGAAAGAGATAATTGTTCATAGTTAGGCTATAGCAATATGATAAAAATGACAATATTATCTAAATAACTTACATATTCAGTGCCATGCTAATAACATTATCAAAAGGTTACTTTATGGAACTAGAAAAAACAGCGGCAGAATTCATGTAGAAGGAAAAAGTTATAGAATGCCAAAGGAAATATTAAAAAAAAAAAAGTTGGAAAAGGGAGACTAAAAATAACAAATTACAAAATTTACTGTAAAGTAGAAATCATCAAAACTATTTGGTATTGGTTAAAAAAATTAGAAAAAAATGATCATTTGAACAGATTATACAAGGCCCAGAAGCAAACATATTCATTAGATTCAAAGACTCTAATAGGGTTTTAAGGACTCATTATTTGACATGGGAAAATTATAAAGAAATGAGAAGGTCTATAATAATCTACATAAAAAGGTGAGATCAGAAATAAATTAGAAGACAAGTAAGGAGACAACATTCACAAATGATAAAGGGAAAAATTCTTTTTAAAAAATCTTACTTTATTTTATTTTTAAAAACATATATATAGATAGGTTTCAACATTTGCCCTTATAAAACATTGTGGTTCAAAATTTTTTCTACCTCCCTTCCCTCCCCTAGACGGCAAGTAATCCTATATATGTTAAACGTGTGTTATTCTTCTACACACATTTCCACAATTATCAAGCTACACAAGAAGCAAACAACAACAAGAAGAAAAAGAAAGTTGTATGTTGTGATCCACATTCAGTTCCTATAGTCCTCTCTATGGATACAGATGGCTCTCTCCATTACCAGTCTATTGGAATTGACCAGGATCACCTCATTGTTGAAAAGAACCAAGTCCGTCAGAATTGATCATCATATAATTTTGTTGCTATGTAAGATGTTCTCTTGGTTCTACTCACTTCACTTAGCATCAGGACGATCTGAGTTCAAATCTGGTCTCAGACACTTAATACCTCCTACCTGTGTGACCCTGAACACATCATTTAACCCCAATTGCCTTAGCCAAAAAAAAAAAAAAAAAAAAAAATGGGAAAGGAAAAAAAAACAGGCAAACAAACAACAATAAAAGGTGGAAATACTATGCTTTGATCCCCATTCATAGTTCTTTCTCTGGATGTGGATGGCATTTTCCAATAAGTTTATTGGAATTGCCTTGAATCACCTCACTGTTGAAAAGAGTCAAGTCTATCACAACTGATTATCACATAATCTTGTTGTTGCTGTGTACAGTGTTCTCTTCGTTTTGGTCATTTCACTTGGCATCAGTTTATTTAAGTGTTTATAGGCTTTTTTGAAATCAGCCTGCTCATTTTTTTTTAAAGAACAATAATATTCCATTACATTCATATACCATAACTTATTCAGCCATTCACCAACTGACGGGCATCCACTCAATTTCAGTACAACTCAAAATCTTACAAAAATGAACGTTGAAAGCTATCTTTACACATATTTGGAAAAATAAAATACTATTGAGAAAAGCATAATTTTAAACCTTTTATTTCCTTGTAATTTCTCACTTATGTTTACTTTTTTATGCTTCTTTTGACTTTTGTATTCTAATATCTAGACTTTTCATCAGGAATGCTGGATAGTCCTTGATTTCATTAAAGATTGGAGGATGATACTCAAATTTTCTAGTTATTCTTGGCTGTAAGCCTAAATCCTTTGCTTCTCAAATATCATATTTGAAATTGCTTCTTTATGGCGATGGCTGTTAAATCTTGTATGATTCTTCTGACTATGACTCTTTAGAACTTGAATTATTTTTTTCTGGCTGCAAGCAGTTTTTTTCTCCTTTAATTCGGAATCCCTGGATTTTGACTATAATATTCCAGTGATTGTTTGTTTTGGAGTTTCTTTCAAGAGGTGATAAGTAGATTCTTTCAATTTCTACTTTACCCTCTGGTTTTAAGATATCTGGACAGTTTTCTTTCATAATTTCTTGAAATGTGATGTCTAGACTCTTCCTTTGTTCTTGGCTTCCAAACAGTCCAGCAATTCTTAAATTATATATTTTCCCCTAAGCCTTCCTAGCTTGGAAAATTGAATCACTGTTACTGTCTTAGTTTTTTTTTTTTTTTTTTTTTTAAATCAGAATTCTGGCTGTTACTTTTTCTAATTAGAGGTGTCAAAGTCATGTCTTGAGGTGACCCAAAAATTCCTGAATGGGTCCAAGTAGATTAAGATATAATTGGGAAATGATTAACAAAATAAATTTTAAAAAATCTAGATAATGTTAATGTGTGATTTTCTATGTCAATATGATGTTTGGATCTGTTTTTATTTGAGTTTGCTATAGATCTCTGATAAGATGATGTATGTGTATTCGATCTAAGCTCCAATCCTTCCTTTTACTCTGCCATCTTTGTTCCACTTCCCATTTTTGTCTTTTATCATGAGTATCTCCCACATAGAATCTACTTATTTATTTTATTTTATTTTAAAATTTTTCTTCTTTCTTTCTTTTCTTTTTTTAATATAGCTTTTTATTTACAAGATATATGCATGGGTAATTTTTCAACATTGGCAATTGCAAAACCTTTTATTCCCATTTTTACCCTCCTTCCCCTCCCCCCCTGCCCCAGATGGCAGGTTGATCAACATATGTTAAACATGTCAAAGTATATGTTAAATACAACATGTCCATACAGTTATTTCCAAAATATAGAGAGAATTGACTCTAATTTATAAGAAATCAAGCCATTCTCCAATTGATAAATGGTCAAAAGATATGACAATTCTCAGATGAGAATCAGAGTTTGAAATAGTGTACAGTTAACCTGTGAAGGAAATCAAAAATATAGGTGGACAAAAATAGAGGGATTGGGAATTCTATGTAGTGGTTCATACTCATTTCCCAGAGTTCTGTCGCTGGGTGTAGCTGGTTCAATTCATTACTGCTCTGTTGGAACTATTTGGTTCATTTCATTGTTGAAGAGAGCCACGTCCATCAGAATTGATCATCATACTGTATTGTTGTATATAATGTATACAGTATATAATGATGTTGTATATAATGTATACAGTATATAATGATCTCCTGGTCCTGCTCATTTCACTCAGCATCAGTTCATGTAAGTCTCTGGCCTTTCTGAAATCATTTTGCTAGTCATTTCTTACAGAACAATAATATTCCATAATATTCATATACCACAATTTATTCAGCCATTCTCCAATTGATGGGCATCCACCCAGTTTCCAGTTTCTGGCCACTACAAAGAGGGATGCCACAAACATTTTGGCATATACAGGTCCTTTTCCCTTCTTTAGTATCTCTTCGGAATATAAGCCCAGTAGTAACACTGCTGGATCAAAGGGTATATGCACAATTTGATAACTTTTTGAGCATAGTTCCAAATTGTTCTCCAGAATGGCTGGATGTGTTCACAATTCCACCAACAATGTTTCAGTGTCCCAGTTTTCCCACATCCCCTCCAACATTCCGCATTATCTTTCCCTGTCATTCTAGCCAATCTGACAGGTGTGTAGTGGTATCTCAGAGTTGTCTTAATTAGCATTTCTCTGATTAATAATGTCTTGGAACATCTTTTCATATGGCTAGGAATAGTTTCAATTTCTTCATCTGAGATTTGTCTGTTCATATCCTTTGACCATTTATCAACTGGAGGATGGCTTGATTTCTTATAAATTAGAGTTAATTTTCTATATATTTTGGAAATGAGGCCTTTATCAGAACCTTTGACTGTAAAAAATGTTTTCCCATTTTATTGCTTCCCTTCTAATCTTGTCTGCCTTAGTTTTGTTTGTACAAAACCTTTTTAATTTGATATAATCAAAATTTTCTATTTTGTGATCAGTAATGATCTCTAGTTCTTCTTTGGTCATAAATACCTTCCTCCTCCACAGATCTGAGGGGTAAACTATCCTATGTTCTTCTAATTTATTTATAATCTCATTCTTTATGCCTAGGTCATGAACCCATTTTGACCTTATCGTGATGTACAGTGTTAAGTATGGTTCAATGCCTATTTTCTGCCATACTAATTTCCAATTTTCCCAGCAGTTTTTGTCAAACAGTGAGTTCTTATCCCAAAAGCTGGGGTCTTTGGGTTTGTCAAACACTAGATTATTAAAGTTATTGACTGTTTTGTCCTTTGAACCTAACCCATTCCACTGATTAACTAGTCTATTTCTTAGCCAATACCAAATGGTTTTGGTAACCGCTGCTTAATAATATAATTTTAGATCTGGTACAGCTACGCCACCTTCATTTGATTTTTTTTTCATTAGTTCCCTTGAAATTCTTGACCTTTGTTTTTCCATATGATGGTTTGTTGTTATTTTTATTTTTTCTAGATCATTAAAATAGTTTTTTGGGAGTTTGATTGATATTGTGCTAAGTAAATAGATTAGTTTAGATAGTACTGTCATCTTTATTATATTTGCTCACCCTATCCAAAAGCATTTAATATTTTTCCAATTGGTTAGATCTGACTTTATTTGTATGGAAAGTGTTTTGTAGTTTTGCTCATATAGTTCCTGAATTTCCCTTGGCAGATAGATTCCTAAATATTTTAAACTATCGGTAGTTACTTTAAATGGAATTTCTCTTTGTAACTCTAACTGTTGGATTTTGTTACTGATATATAAGAATGCTGATGATTTATGTGGGTTTATTTTATATTCTGCAACTTTGCTAAAGGTGTAGATTACTTTTAATAGCTTTTTAGTAGAATCTCTGGGGTTCTCTTTTAAGTATACTATCATATCATCTGCAAAGAGTGATAGTTTAGTTTCCTCATTACCTCCTCTAATTCTTTTTTTTTTTTTTTTGATGTACTCCTTTTAATGAATGGCTAAAAAATAATTTTGTACAAATGCGATGGAATACAATGAAATACTGTAACATAAGAAATTATGAAATGGACAATTTCAGGAGAAACAAGGAAAACCATTATGAATTGATACACAATGAGAACAATGCATTTAAGTACAATTTATGCAATGAAAATATCATAAAGACAAACAATTTTGAAAGATTTTAGAACTGATCAACATAATGATAAATCAATGTCCAAAAGAATTAAGGTGAAAAACACCTGACAGGAGGTTATGAACTTAAAATACAGAAAGAGACATGACATTTTCAGACATGGCCATTGTGAGAATTTGATGGATTATATAGATATGTAAAGAACTTGTTTTTTATTTAATTTGCTTCCTGGGGTAGGTAGTAGTGAAATAGACCTCCTCTAATTCTTTTATTCTCTTTCTCAACTCTTATTGCCGAGGCTAGCATTTCTAATACAATATTGAATAGTAATGGTGATAGTGGGCAACCTTGTTTCACTCCTGATCTTATTGGGAATGCTTCCAATTTATCCCCATTACATATGATGCTTATTGATAGTTTTAAATAATTGCTACTGATTATTTTAAGGAAAAGTCCATTTATTCCTATACTCTCAAGTGTTTTCAGTAGGAATGGGTGTTGGATTTTATCAAATGCTTTTTCTGCCTCTATTGAGATGATCATATGGTTTTTGTTATTTTGGTTACTTGATATGGTCAATTATACTAATAGTTTATAGAAGCTACTTATCGATTGACTGACAGGAATAAAAGAAAATCAAGAAAAGCTCATCTAAGCATTTCAAGAACAAATTGATATGAAATAATGTTTCTTGTTTTCTTTGTGTAGATTTGTTGGTTGGATTTAGTTGGTGGATATGGGTAATCTAAATAAAGGAACGGAAAGACAGCAGTAATTAAATCAAGGAGGTTTGAAAATAAGCAAATCCTATCAGGAAGATAATGAATAAAATACTCGATGTATTAGAGAATGTTTGGTGTGGATTGTAGGGAGTAAATTTGGAAAAATAGATTGAAGACAGATCGTGAAAAGCCTTGAATACTAAATTAAAGAGTTTGAACTTTATTCTGTAGACAAAACCAGAAGAGTTTAGATTTTTGGCTTTCATGGAGGAGATGGATGACTCTTTAGAAATGTGGAATTTTAGAAAAGGATCTCTAGGAATATCATAGATGACCTGTATTTGAATGCTCACTTTTCTACAGGCTGGGCAAATGACCTCTCAAAACCTCTGTCCTTTTCTTTGCAAAAAAGGGAGGTTGGATCTTTAAGTCCCCTTACTTTTCAAAATCTTATTATTTAATTAAAGAGAGACAAAGCACAGCATGGTGAAATTTGGGGGATAAAATTAATTTAGTGGTGGCATGGATTGGGGCATCTAAGGAGTGAGGAATTAGATCTGCCAGGCAATTTTTAGATATAACGGAGCTGCAGTGGCTTTTCCCAACAGACGTCGCTAGGGCGCGCTCCTAGTCTCCTCGTGGGCGGAGATGGGGAGGCTCTTTGTTCTATGATTGGCTAAGACTCTAGTCAATTAGCCACGAGAGGTGGGACGATCTGTCCAATAACCGCGGGAGGGAGGTGGACCTCGTATGAATGGGTGGCGAGTGGAGCCAGGCTTAGAGTGGAATGCTAGGGAGGCTGAGTCTAGACTGAAGTGGGTGGGAGAGAGGAAGGGGAGGGGAGCGAAGAGGAGAGAAGGCGTAGGAAAAGAAGAATCCGAGAAGCGAGTAGCGGAGAAGAGGGGGAGCAGTGGGTGCGAGGCTCGACGCCGCTCTGTCTAGCGCCCGCACGGATGCGGTGGTGGGCTTCGAAGGGGAACCCCGGGAGGCTGTACGTCTGAGCGCCAGCCCGAAGCCTCGAGCTCCTAGCTCCCCTCGAGCCCCTCCTTCGCTTTTCCCCACCCGCCGGGAACCTCCTCAAACCCCGCCCGGACTTCTCAACCTGAAGGGAGCGAATCCGCCCCCCTCCCGTTCACAATACTCGCTAGCAAGCTGAAGGGACGACGGCTGCGACGGCGTGAAGACAGCATACAGACGCCGGGAAGCCGAGCACTTGGGGCTCAGGATCCCGACTCGAGTGCCAGGAGCTGGGGGGCTCCGCCGGGATGGGCAATCTGGAGAGCGCCGAGGCCGGGCCGGGAGAGCCGACCCCGGTACCGCTGCTGCTACCCCCAGGCAGGATGCCGATGCCCGAGCCGTGCGAGCTGGAGGAGAGGTTCACGCTGGTGCTGGTGAGACAAACAAACTCCCTGCTTACCACCCCAGGCACCCACGCTCCGACGAGCGCCCTGTCCCACCTACCCTGTTTTCCTCTAGTTTTACCAATCTCTGCTTCCTCCCGCCCCCATCCTACCCCCGGGGCCACCCGGGGCAGGGGGTGGGGAGGAGCCCTCGTTTGGCCCTAAGGGTCCTCCTCCGTCCTTATCTGCTTAGGATAAGCTGGAAGTGTGGGCACCTCCCCCTTCTTCACCCCTGGACCTAAATTTCACTAACCACTTTCCTTCTGTAACCTTGATTAGTCTCTTCACCCCCTTCGCTGCCCCATGCTTCTTCCATTAGATCCTTAAGCTTTTCAACTCTGTTAAGTTGAACCAACTTTTATTATTCTCCCATTTTGTGAGAGGCTCTGTGCTCCAAAGAGATGCAAAGAAATGAGGGGAAAAAATCGTAGATTCTCCTGTTCCTAAAAAACTTCCTCTCTCTCCCCACCCCCCTTTTTGATTGGGATATTTAGAAGCCTAATTCCCATCCCACTTTTCTGGTTTATTCGAGTCACTTTGACTCAATCAATCTGTTGGATGTTAACATGGAGGTTTTCTTCAGAGTGGGCCCTCTCCCAGCTTGAGGGAGGAAATAGAATGGGTGATATTGCTTGGGGATGTGGGAGAGTGGAATGAGGAAAGATGCCATTCTGCCTACAATCATTCTAAGTTTTTAACAGTTTTATCCCCAAAAGATTGTGCATGTGGATAAATATACACTTGGAATTTAAACAACTCCATCATTCATCCCTCTTTTTTCCTTTTTGTTTTTTGTTTTTGTTTTGTTTTTCCTACCATATTTATTTTCAGTGCTAATGTAGAGATACAAATGAACAAAGTAGACAGGGCAGAAATTGGGATTCTACCCTGGTGGTTGCCCAAATGCCTGAAGGCTCTCCGAACTAGAACTAAAGGGCCAGCAGGAAGGAACTGGAAACTAGAGTCAGGCTCAATATGGAGCAGGAGGAATGATTGAAAAGTGAACTGGAAGATGAAACAATTTTTAATTGAAGCTGGAGATAAGTTGCTGGGGAAGGAAGTTCCAGTCCACCTGGAGTCCTCGATCCAGGGCAGTAGGAAATCATGTTTATTGTATTGATGGTCCTGCTAGGCAGGCCTTTGACCATGAGGGGTGACAGACTAATGAATTAGCAGCCTTCTTGAAGGCTTGAAATTGGGACATCTGGCTTGAAATAGGGATATTAAAGCTGGTGACTTATAGTAGAACATCTCAACGATTTTGAACATCCAAGTTGAAAGTAAAGAAGAATTGGATTAGCTTGGCTTGAATGGTATACAAGCCAGACCAAAAAAGGCCCAGATAATTTCTAAAGGGAAACAATATGTGTATAATTAAACGACTTCATTTTTCTGCTTTTTAGAACTAAAAAGTGGTATAAGGACACTGGGACTGCCTCATTATATCCTCTGGTGCTCCTTATTCCTCCCCCTTCCAATTCTTTCTTATCCCCTGATTATAGACAAGTGGGATGACTAAGTAATTACTAATGTCCTGTGGCCATCTCAGAGAAGGAGAGACAGGGACTTGATGCCCAGAGAACAAGAGCTCAACTGTTGGGGTAAAGAATGGGAGGGAATCTGAGCTCTTGGGTGTCTGGAAATCCCTACTATGCTGAAATAGGGTACTACCCTGAGCAAGGAAATTGGAATTCAAAGAACCCAATACATAAACTTTCAAAATTGGAGGAAAAGAATGAATTTTAAAATGATTTATTAGACTAGGGGAATGCTGTAGAAATAGAATTTTAAAGTGACTATTCAATTTAAACCCTTAATTTTTACATATGAGGAAACTGAGAGGTTCAGTGAGTTATCCAGAATCTCACAGCTAGTCTATGGAAGAGCTAGAACTTTTTTCTAGTATATTTTTCTTTTTAGTACATACAGATTTCAGCAAGATTTAAGTCAAAATTTTGATACATTTGTGGACAAAAGAGAGAAATGCAGATTGCATGATGTTTCATTGGCTGGATTCATAGCAGATTTGAACAGCATTATCTCAGATAATACTGATAAATAGATACCATTCTGGAGAGAACTCTTTAAGGACTCGATGCTTAAATTAGAGAAGAGCGGCCAAAATGGTAGAAAGACTTGAAATTTAGGTCATATAAGGAAAAATGGAAGGACATAAGGTTATTTAACCCAGAAAAGAAAAGATTTAGAGCAAATATGATAGATATACCTAATATTAAGTTTTTCAAATGGAAATTAGGAGGTGGAGATTACAATTACACTTTGTAGTTCCAGAAGCGGAATTTCAGAGTCAGATGCTTAGCTTAATATAGCTTCCTACCAAAACTGTCTAAAAATCCAATAGTCTATTAAATTCCCTGTAATTCTCAGTGTTCAAGCAATCCACTTGTCAGGGATATCATAGAGAGAATTTTTGTATTAGATGGGATGCTGGATTGACTGAAAAAGGAGAACTAAGATAATGGTGTGTTTCTAATTGCTTTGTGCAAATTGCTAGTGTTGGACTATAACAAAGGATTCTTCACTCCGGGTCCTGGAACTTAAAACATTTTTTTTTTTAAATAATGCTTTTCAATATAATTAGTTTTCTTTGGAATCCTATGCATTTTATATATATTTAAAAACATTCTGGGAAGGGGTCTGTAGATTTTACCCGATTACCAAAGGGGTCATAGACCCCAAATAAAAATGCTTGGAATAGATTATCCTTTGGGTACTCTGTAATTCTGTAATATTCCAGATGTCCTCTAAAATTCCTTATTTCTTTAACTAGGGTAAGGGAGTAGTTATTGTCCAGGGATAGTCTGAGAAGAGTTCAGAATTTTTCTGAACTTAATAGCCCCCCAAGTATTTCCTGGGGCTTTGAACTCTTCTTTCAGGAGTTCTCAAAGGTTCCCTCTTGGAGGGTGGAAGTAAAGAACTTTAATAATTGTTCTAAAATAGGAAAATTAAGATGTAATGTGGAAAGTTGTTGAGTGTTAGAACCACCCTCAGGAGTCTTGGTGTGCCACTTCACTCTAATCATTAACAAACATTGCTGAGTGAGAGATATTTGTGTTGTCTCTGGAATCTCTGCAAGATAATTCCTTTGTCTTTTTAAAAATATATTTTTATTTTAAATTTAAATGTTAAGAATTTGTCCTTTTCCATATACAAAGTAGAACAGAAAAGATTGTCTATGAAGCTACAAATATTGCATATATTTTGCTTTTAAAAATGTGTATATTTAACTACTTATTTTTATTTTATTTTATTATTTTTTTAACTACTTATTTTTAGAGCTGCTCTGGGTTTCTCTTTGAACTTCTGTCTTCTAAGCATTTAAAATGTTTCATTGACCCTCTTTTTACATTTTTGACATCACTGTTGTTAGCCCCTCCAAATGGTAAAAAAAAGAAAAAGATAAGAAAAGAAAGCCTTTCAGTAGATAAGTATGATCAAACAAAAGAAATCCTCACCTTGGTCATGTCAGAAAATATCTGATTTATTTGGAATCATGAGTCCATTACCTCAATAAAGAAGTAGGCAGCATGCTTATCATTTTTTCCTTGGGAATGATCATTGTATTGATTAGGATTAATTCTATCAAAGTTCTTTACAGTGCTGTTGCATAAATTGTTTTCCTGTTTATTCTCACTTCATTTTCCATAAGTTTATTCATGAGTTTTCTCAGGCTTTTCTGAGACTGTTCCTTTTGAATGGACATCCTTTTATTTTCCATTCTTTCTTATAATAAATAGTGTTGCTATAAATTTGATAGATGAGTCCTTTTCTTTTCTTGATTTTATTGAGGTATAAGCCTAGTAGAGCATCTCTAGGTCAGAGAGTAAGTAACTTTTTGGGTATAGTTTCAAATTGCTTTCCAGAAAGGACATAGCTCCAGTGGCAGTGAATGCATTACTATGCCTGTTTTTCCATAGCCATTCCAAAAACTATCACCTTCCCCTTTTTGGGTCATCTTTGCCAGTCTGATGTGAGTCAGACTGCATAGTTGTTTTAATTTACTTTTGTCCTATTAGTGGTCATTTGGAACATTATCCCCTTCATTGTTGATAACTTGCCAATTTTCTTTTGAGAATTCCCATTCATATTTATCTATTGGGTAATTGATTCTATTTTGAGTAGCAGTCAGAGAAACTTTCTTCAAAGAAGTTTTCCCAATGAATTGTTACTCATCTAATTTTAATTGTTTTTTGTTTGCAGAATTTTTTCATTTTTATGTAATCAAAGTTTTCCATTTTGTACTTTGATTTTTTTTTAAATTTCTTGTTTAATCAAGAACGTCTTGGTCTATTAACACTGTCTCCCTCTGAGAAAAGATGTCTCAGCCTTATTTGTTTACTTAGTTTCTTTGGGAATTTTGGCCCAAGAAGAGGGATTTTTGGTGGGTGGGGGCAATTGGTTTCTGAGACTCTTTATGTTCCCTAAAGTAAAGCTTTTTAATTCAGATATTTAAGAAAACCACTTACTAAGTGATAGCAACTCCCCCCCTCCCCATACGTATCTCCCCCTCTCTCCCCTCCCCCCCTTTGCTAGGGAAATGCAAACTGGAGCTGTTTGATTGAGGCATCTGCTACCTTAGCTCTTGGACTAATCCATTAAAAATATCCTTTCTGTGGGAAGCAAGGACTAGCACAGTATCAAAACCAGTGACCTTTCTGTAAAGATTTGGGAGTGAGGTGTGTGTGTAAGAATGTGACAAAACGATAATGCTGGACTTGGGGTCAGTAAAACCTGGTTTCAAATCCCATCTCAGACCCTCCCTAATATGTGATCAATGGCAACTCATTCAATTTTTCTGAGTCTAAATTTTTGTCATCTGAAATTGATAAGGTTGTACTTGATGTCCTTTGAGATTCACCTTCAGATCTAAATCTATGTTTCTGTAATTCTTTCTAGCTCAGGAATCTGATTCTGTCCTATGATTAAAGAGAGTTAAGTAGGAGAAACTGAGGCAGGAGGAGCTATTTTTTCAGGGTTAGCTTATTTTAATACTCTGACATCACACAGCCTCCTAGCATTCCTTACTCCCATTTTGAACCTTGTCCAGAGGCTAAGATTTTGTTCCTCATTGAGCATTCTGTCACATAGAACCCCTTGTTAGAAGGGGTTACAAAACCAACACTTAGGAGCCGTTTTTTACCTTTCCTAAAAGCATTGCAGACTTGGACTTGAATCTGAAAACTTTGAAGCCAGCAAAGACCTAGCACTACTATTAGGAAGTAAGGAGGCCGAACTGGGGGGTAGACTTATAAAGACTCTAGCAAAGTGTTGATCAAGATCAGGTAACTTCCCAAAAGAAAAGAAAGCACTACAGTTGTTACTGAAAGGGACCTTTAGAGATGAGGGCACTGAAACAAAGATGTGATATCCCAGGATGATCCATTTAATTGTAGAGACAGAAGTAGAAGAGAGGTCTCCTGATTCCCAGTTCAATGTTCTTTTCCATGAAAAGTTCCTTTTAGCTGGTCAGTGAGACCCATAAGGGCTAAGAGGCATTTCCTCAGCTAGAAAGAACCTGGAATAAGGATCAGATAACAAATCTGCATTTTGAAAATTTCTTCCAGTTTTGGGAATTATAGTTGGCTGAGATAATGCATAGTGGGAAAAGGACCTTAACAACATTTTATCATAAAAGAACCCTTTTCTGGCCACAGATCTCACAAGGGGAGTACGCTAGACTTCAGAAAAAGTCCCCTATTCCTGTTATTTGCAATTTTTTTTTTTTTTTTTTTTGCTCAGTGGTATATTTTTGACTGAAGTAGAGAGGAGTCTCTGTCCACGAGAGACTATCTGATGCAATTTCTCCCCCCTCCCCCCCAAAAAAAAGCCTTTTCTGAATCCATGAATCCATCATACATCATATTGTTTTGCTTTTGCTTGTAAAGAAAAATTTGTTTTAGCCTTAAAACAGTTGAGATGAGTATACTGGACTCCAGCTCAGGCTGTCCAGGTGAGCTGCAATTTTATTGGCGCCTTCCCCTCCATTCGCCCAGAAAACCATCACAGCTGATGGGAAAAGGAACTTATCTTGACAGAAAAACCTAATCCTTTCAGTGGAGTGACAAAGGAAGCTGAGGTGGAGAGGAAATTAGATTGCAGATATCTTCCCTTGTCCCAGAGAGTTTTTGGGAGGGACAGAGCTGGAGGAACTCCTTTCCTTTAGAGAGAACAGAGTCAAGCATTAGCTCCAGAATGATTATTAATTCAGTGGAAATTATAGATCTGAGTTTTACTAGATTGGGCAAAGGTTAGGATTTCTTAGTTATTGCTTTTAGTTTTCCAGAAACTTTGCACCCAAATTGAAATGAAGCAGGGTCAGAAAAAAAAAAAAAAAAAGACATCATTCCAGTTTGGTAATATACTTAAAGAGAAAAGGAAGAATCCTTTTGGTTTGAAAGAGAACTGTGTCTGTACAACTTCCCTATAATAATATAATAAAAAGTACTTTTGCATGGGATTTTTCTCATTACTGTCTCTAATACAGCCTTGCAGGAGGTATTGCATCTATTACCTAGTTGGTCATAAAGGGAACTCATGTCTTCCTGACTCCAGACCCAGAAACGTGATCCAGCCACTCTTGCTGCCCTCTTTGCCACATATAGTTTTTGTACAGTCTTTTTGCCTATCACTTGCATGCCAGGAAAGTGATCTTAGGAATTCTGAAGCTCTGGCTGTAGAGGGGAGATTTAGACTTGAGAATAAAGGGAATTTGGAGAGAATCAAGACTTGACAGGATTGTTTTCAGTTCTTTTTTGGTTCCCTCAGAAAAAACATTTCAGGCCACTTTGCCTGCTTGCAATGATTGAGGTGAAGAATACTTTGAAGAGAGGGAATGGTGACTGCTTAAATCAGTTTTGCATATGTGATAGATTTCTAAAGCTTTGGAGCTCTTCCTGTCTTATTTTTATTTTTGGGATACATTTTATTTTCATCTTATTGATTTTTAAAATTTTTACATCACCTTCATTTGAGAAGAACAAAAAGGGAACTTTGGTTGAATGACTTATTGAAAAATATTTTTAAAATTCTTCATCTTAATCAGTCATGTGTGAGAAGGTGGTCATTACTTTGAGTGGTTATTTCTTATAGCAAAGATTTTGAAAATGAGTGCAAAAGAGCATTTAATCAAAAAGAACTGTGTATAATTATATGAAATATTTTTGTTTGAATGAGTGAAATATTCTGTATTCAGTCATTGAAGGATGGGTTAGGGGAAAGAGGATAATAAATAAATTATTATGGTTTTGCAGGAAAGGTGTTCTTTGCAGTTCCTTCCTGTTTCACTTCCCTCGATTCAGATCCTGTGAAAATATTATTAGCATGTACAGAGTGCTCTGAGATCCTTTAAAAGATATGTATTTGTAAGGTGATATTCTAGGGAGAATTATTTATACTGATTTTACAGGTAGGAGAAGGAGTCAGATTGAGGTGACTCAGTGATTGTTCACATTTTTTTTTCTTTTTGTTATGGAATTAAAATCTGTGGAAAGAGATACAACTTGTTTGTGGTAGCTGCCCAAGAGCTGCCTCAGAACTTCCATTGACCTGATATGCTTCCTTGCTTAGCTTTGTTCCTTGCTCAACCTGCATTCCTTAGCCCAATACTCTCAGCTTCTGTATTTTTTGGGACTTAAAAAAACCTTTTCTTTATACTCTGCCCCACTTGAAAATTAAGAGAGGGTAGATTAAGAGAGGATAGATCCTTGTTTCTTTATATTCTCCTGATTCATCAATATATCCCCTTTATCTTCATATGTTAATGGTCCTTAACTTCAGGCTTTACTTTCTGTTATACTAGTCTTTTTATCAGAGTGAGATGCTGTGGGTAGCTGCAATGGAGAGAGTGGAAACATTGAGTTAGAGTGGTTCAATAGAGAATGTTGGGCCTGGGGGTCAAGAAGACCCGAATTCAAATTTTAATTCAGATCCAGTCTCAGACACACACTTCTTGTTGCCTCATAATTGTAAAATGGAGCTCATAACAGCCCCTACCTTGAAGGGTTGCTGTGAGGATCACATGAGATGATAATTGTAAAGTACTTAGCACGGTAGGTACTATATAAATGCTTATACCTTTCCTCTCCTTTTTCATCCCTATTACTTTGGTTTGCCATTGATAGTGAGTTTATGAAGATAATAAGAGTTTTAGAGCCAGTAGGGAATCTTAGAAATCGTCTTTTCCAAGCCTTCCAGTTTTACAGATAAGGCAGCTGAGATTCAGAAGCTGAGTTCCTCAAGGTCACACATTTGATTAATAGCAGAGCATTACTAGATCATAAAATCTCTTTAGTCTTATTCTTCTCTTTCCACAATACCATAATGCCTCCAACAAAAATGCTGTATACTTAGTATACAGTCTTTATCTACAATAAAGAAAAAAAGATTATTTTTTTCTGGGACAGAAATTCCAATTTCTGGAGAGAAATTGTTGTTGGAGAGATTCAGTGACTTTAGATAGACTAGGTCAGGGGTTCTTGACCTTTTTTACATCCTGTTTTCCTTTGTCAGTTTCTTTCTAGTGAAAACCTATGGATCTCTTCTCAAAATTATATTTTTAAATGCATAAAATAAGACATGAGTTACAAAGGAAACCAATTACATTGAAATACAGTTATCAGAATTTATTTTTAAAAAGTAAGCTCCTAGATACCAGACTAATCCTATAGCTTAGAATAGAAACGTCAAAATTGCAGCCTATGTATGGCTGATTAAAATATAATTGGAAAATGTTTAACAAAATAAACAAAAATACAATAAAATATAGGGTATAGGTTTTCTAAGTCAATAGATTGCTATTACTGGATTAGAGGAATTGAAGATGTGAGGGAGGCTAGATTAAAGGCATGGTTTCATCTCTGATATGATTGTAGGATCTCTTGCTGATGATATTAACAAATATTAACAGATGTGAACTCTTCAGTATACACAAATATGAAGTATAAAACTGAATCTCTAATACATATAACTTGTTTTTAAAAAGTATATATAGCTGGAGCAGCAAGGTGGCTCAGTGGATAGAGCACCAGCCCTGAAGTCAGGAGGATCTGAGTTCAAATCTGGTCTCAGACATTTTACATTTCCTAGCTGTTGTGACCCTGAGCAAGTCACTTAAACCCCAACTGCCTCAGCAAAAAAAAAAAAAAAAAAAAAAGTATATATAGTCAATAGTACTCACATTGCCTTGTTTTTCCGAAATCCTTTCTGAACTGCCTTCTGCTCGCTTCCATTTTTAAAATTTCATTGACATTCTTTTTTCTTCTTTTTTTCCCCCTACATCATTACCAACTGTCTCCTTTCCCCCCAAATAGAAGTCCTCCTTCATAACAAATAAATATGATCAATCAAAACAAATCCACATATCTCATTCTGCACTGCTGGTCTATCACCTTTTTGCCAAGAAGAAGGAAGTATGCTTTATCAGTTTTCTGAAACCATGTTTAATCAGACTTCTTAATTCTTCCTTTACATTATTGTAGCCACTGGAAAAATTGTTCTCACTTCACTATGAATCAGTTCATGTCTTCACATGTTTCTCTGAATCCATCCCCTTTGTTATTTTTTCACAATGTAGTAATATGCCATTATAATCATTTGTTCAGCCATTACCCAACTGATGGCAAAGTTTCCAATTCCTTTAGTTTTCCAACCCTTTGCTGCAACAACAACGATTCTATAAATATGTTTGTATATCCTTTTACTCTTCTTTTTTTTTTTTTTTTTTTTTTTGCTGAGGCAGTTGGGGTTTAAGTGACTTGCCCAGGGTCACATAGATAGGAAATGTTAAGTATCTGAGCCTAGATTTGAACTCAGATCCTCCTGACTTCAGGGCTGGTGCGCTATCCACTGCACCATCTAGCTGCCTCCTTTTACTCTTCTTTTGATCTTTTTGGGGTGTATACTGATTTTTGGGACATAGTTCCAGATTGCTTGTCAAGAATGTTTGGTATATCTGGAATTATGCCCAAAAAATTATCAAATTGTGCATACCCTTTGATCCAGCAGTGTTTCTATTGGGCTTATATCCCAAAGAAATACTAAAGAAGGGAAAGGGACCTGTATGTGCCAAAATGTTTGTAGTGGCTAAAAACTGGAAAATGAATGGATGCCCATCAATTGGAGAATGGCTGGGTAAATTGTGGTATATGAATGTTATGGAATATTATTGTTCTGTAAAAAATGACCAGCAGGATGAATACAGAGAGGACTGGTGAGACTTACATGAACTGATGCTAAGTGAAATGAGCAGAACCAGGAGATCATTATACACTTCGACAACGATATTGTATGAGGACATATTTTGATGGAAGTGGATTTCTTTGACAAAGAGACCTGAGTTTCAATTGATAAATGACGGACAAAAGCAGCTACACCCAAAGAAAGAACACTGGGAAACGAATGTAAACTATCTGCATTTTTGTTTTTCTTCCCGGATTATTTATACCTTCTGAATCCAATTCTCCCTACGCAACAAGAGAACTGTTCGGTTCTGCAAACATATATTGTATCTAGGATATACTGCAACATATCCAACATATAAAGGACTGCTTGCCATCTAGGGGAGGGGGTGGAGGGAGGGAGGGGGAAAAAATCGGAACAGAAACGAGAGTCAATATAATGTAATTATTAAATAAAAAATTTAAAAAAAAAATAAATAAAATTTCCAAGGGAAAAAAAAAAAAAAAAAAAAGAATGTTTGGTATGTCCACAGTCGCCTTCAGTGCCCATATTCACACAGTTCCAGTAATTGCTATTTTTTCTTTTTTTAATTATCTTTGCCAATGTGATGGTGTGAGTTCATATCTTTTGAACATTATGATTTAACATTGATTAACTAGGCATCTTAAATGCTATCTCTATCCTAAGTGGTACAAGAAATTGCTGTGATTTCCTTTTTTGGAAGGGTAAAGTTCTTCCCTGATGGGCAGGTATCATAAGCAGAAATTTCAGTCAGTTTTCTCTGGTACAGTGATCAGATGCTCAATCACAAATTTCACCTTAGGATACCCTAGAACAGCTTTCTAAGTTCACCTTTCAAAGATGTGTGGGTAAGGTATTGTTATGGTACGTACTGCTCTGGCAGGGCTTTTTCCTAAGGGTGCTTGCTTGCCTGGGGAATCTCCTGGAGGTGAGCTTCTTCATTAAGCTTACATATCTATCTGATTGTAGCCCAGACCAATTCCCAGATGTATAATTTTGACAAATATTGATAGGGCTTCAGGAATTGTTTAGTATTGTTAAATCCCATTTGCTCTATATGTGAACATGTATAATGCCAAAATACGTCAAAATACAAATTAATGAAGTTATTGGTTGGCTTAGACATGACCACTGGAAATATCTGTTACGGGGTTGATCCTGCTTGAGATCTCTATGTAAAATGCCCAGTTCTAGAGAACTGGTTAGCATTTAGAATGCACTCTCAAGGATCCACTCATTGTTTTCTGAACTTATAGACTGTCTCCCAGGGTCCATTGATCCAGTCTTATTTTCTGGATTCTTACTAATATTCCTCTTATCTAGTCACACATATTGGAGGATAAGAAGAGCCAGTAATTGGGCTGTCCTTTCCTCTTCTTCCTTCATATATTCTTTCTTGCCTGACTAAAGTAATAGTACTTTGTTACTTTCTCTGTTACTTTTGGAAAGTCAAGGATTTTGTCAGCCAGCTTTGCAGGGTCAGACCAGATTTGTCCAAATCAAGTTTGTGTTGGTGGTATGAGTGGGAAGAGCCCTAAGGTTCGGATCAGTGGGAAGGACTTTCTAAAGTTAGGTTCAGCCAATGCTGGCTGGCCTGGGGATGAAAAATAGTTGGGTTAGTCCATGAGGAAAAGTGTCTGTTAAGGATCTCTTATCTACCATCTCCTCCTAGGAACATTTTTTGAAGCATTGCATAGGACTCTCATGGGGATGACCTGTGAGCTGGTTTTGTGGATGATTGCACAATCTCTTCTTTCTAGTTTATATGAGATTCTCCTAGATAATTATAATTGTTAGTGCCAGAGCCAGTAATCAGGGCACACTGCCATTTATCCTTCTGCTCTTCCATCTCCTTTGTTCTTCATCTTGTCTGTGGACCCTTAGATTCCCCTTCGGGTAAAGCTTCCTGTTCTTTATCTAACGTGCTATGGCCAAAAGTACCAGCTTCTGCTCTGCAGCTTTTTAGCTCTAGGTATCTGTGGGAATGGGGTTTTTGTATCTCCTTCATTGCTGTTCTTGAGGCAATACTTCTTTTTCTTTTATTGTACTATTAGGAGTTTCCCTGGAGTTTTCCTTTCCCAGATTACCTTTACCATCATGATGTGCTGTCTTATATGGCACTATGTCCTGTTCCCAGAGGTGTCCATTAAGAAAGAAATGAAGCCTTAGGTAGGCAGAAGTCTTGAAGAAATTTTGCATCACATCTGGGAAGTTTCATAGATCTAACCCCACTATTGTAATTTCTAAAAAAGGCTGCTTTCTTTAAGGGGTCAGTTCATTTGTCTAATTTCAGGAAGAAAAAATCTCCTTTTGTGAGTCATTGAATTCCTAATGATCCTTCTTCATATTGGAACAAGGGCAGGATGAATTTAGCTTATTTGCATATTGTTATCTTTGCTGTTCCACAAAGTTTCATCTCTCATCTCCTGGCACTTTCTGTCTGTTTCCCCGGGCCTGGGATGCTCTCCCTCCTCTGTTCCGACTATTGGCTTTTTTAATCCCATCTTTTACAGGAAGCTTTTCCTAATCTCTCCTAATTCCACTGCTTTCCTTTTTTTATTTTTAGTGGATTTCCTATTCATTCTGTATATAATTGTTTTGTATATAATTGTTTCCATGTTGTCTTTCCTATTGATTGGGTACCCCTCCAGGTATAGAGACTGTCTTTTGCCTTTCTTTGTACTGAGTTCTTAGCCTGACACTTAGTGAGCACTTAATGAATGTTTATTGACTGATTTGATTCCTGAGATGATATTAATTTAGTTTGCTAAATTTGAAGACACGCCAAAGGTTGTTAGCATATGCAAGTCTTTAAATTCTCTGATTTAACATGGCTTTTGTATTATTGTTGCTTAGTTGGAATCAATAATGAATCTTTGCTGGTTCCTGTTGGAATTTACTTTGTAGTTGGTTTTGTACTAGTGACTAGAAAGGCTTCTTCAAAGCTTTTTACAACGTAGCCCTTTCATGCTCTTCCAGTTTTCTTACAATTTATTCCCTTCTTCATATTCTTCCATCTAGTGACAGTGTCCTCCTTGTTGTCCTACAAATAAAACACTCCATCTCTTGGCATTTTCTCTGGCTCTTCCACATACTTGGAATGCTCTTCTTCCTCATCACTTCCTCATCACTGTTTCCTTTAAGTCCTAACTAAAATTGCATTTTCTATAGGAAAGTTTTCCCAACCCCTCTTAATTCTAGTGCCTTTCCTCTCTTATTTACTTATTTATTCAGCTTGTTTGTACTTATTTGCTTTCTTATTGTCTCTCCCATTAGAGGCTAGTAGGTGGTGTAGTAAATAGTTCTATTCCTAAGTGTGGAGAAAAAGTTGGTTCCTCCAGAGTTGGTGGAGCTCATCTCCATTGGCCTTTCCCTCCAGGCTTTATTTTTAGACTTGATGAGGCTTGCTTCTTAATTTCATTCTTGGGATTTACCCCTTATGGTCCATTCCTACCTAACTTATCCTGAAATGGTGGATTCTCTGTGGGCCTCTCATATGAATCCCATATTTGTATGCTTCAGAACAATTTTACCTCATATTGAATGAAATTCTTAGATTTCATCTCTTGAGAAGGAATGTCACAGTTTCAAACCATAACAGCCTCTGTACCCCGACTTTTTTTTCCTTTTTTTTAATAATGTGCTTTTTATTTTTCAAAACACATGCAGAGATAGTTTTCAGCCTACATCCTTGTAAAACCTTATATTCCATATTTTTCTCTCTCCCATACCCTCTCCGTGACATTCAGTAACCCAGTATAAGTTAAACATATGCAATTCTTCTAAACAGATTTGTCATGCCATCCCCAAATAAATCAGATCAAAAAGGGGGAAATAGAGAAAAACAAGTAAACAAAATGAACAAAATTTCAAAGGTTATTATGTTGTAATTATTAATTTATTATTATGGTGTAATCCACATTCATTCTCCATTGTCCTTTCTGGATGCTGATGGCTCTTTCCATCATAACTCTATTGGAATTGCCTTAAATCACTTCATTGAGAGGTGAGCCCAATCCATCACAGTTGATCACAAGTTGAATACTTCCCACTTTCCACCCCCACTTTTTAAGAACTTGAAAAATTAATAATTTTTGGGCACCTGGATAGCAGAGACATGTCAGATTATTTCCTGTCTCTGTGCTTGAAGGTGTCCATTCCTGTTGCTGCCCCTCTAGAACCATGAGGCCATTATACCAGGGCCTTCTCAGTGATAATCTGCTGTGAAAAGGAGTTTCATTCTGGAAAATCATCTTTTTGGGGGGCCATAGATATGTTTGTACTTATAAGGAGGATATAGAGTACAATTTCCCTTGGCCTTCTTTCCTACTAATGATCTTCCACTCACAAAAACAGGACAGACCACACCTATTCAAGAGGGTCTTTTGCCCTGCACTGCAAGCAGTCTCTAGGGTAGTCCTTAGAGCAGTGGTTCTCAAAGTCTGGTCCAGAGCATCCTGGGAATCTCTGAAATCTTTTCAGAGAGTCTACAAATTCATAATTAGTTTTTATTTTTAATGTGATCAATATCTATAACTATAAACCACATAAACAAAAACTCTTTGGACAGATCCTCAATCATTTTTAATAGGATAAAGATATTGAAAACAAAAGTTTGAGGACCACTGCCTTAGAAACTCATGGGGGAGCCTCTCCCTATTAAGGTAAATGCTTGCCATAGCCACACCTGTGTCCTGGGGCATCTACCTGAAGAGTTGGTTATTAACCTGAGCTGTGTTTCTGTAGTGACCTGACCCAATTTCTGGCCTGCCACAATAGGTATTTCCTATAGGAATTATGGAGGGAAAAACCTAGTTTCATTCTCATGGAAGGTACAAAATAAGTTGTTCTAGTCATTGCATCCATATTTTTTATCTTACAAAATTCACTTCTACCTTACTTATCCTGAAAATGACTGTGAGGTGGTTTCTCTGTGGGCTTCTCTTATATGAAAACCATGTTTATATATTTCAGAATAATTTCACCTCTTGCTGAGTGAAATTCTCAGATTTCAACTCTTTTGGGAAGGAATGCCACAGCTCCAAGTAGTTGAGACCCTTGACAGCCTCTCCACCCCCACTTTTTTTAAGTTCTTAAAAAAAATTAATAAATTAATAAACCTTCCTGCTGGAGGGTGGGGGTAGGGTAAGGAGAGAGAAAAATATCAGTTCATATGGTAACTTGTCCTTTTAAGGGGAAAGAAGTAGCCATTGATCTGCCCCTTTTATGTCCTAGAATGACTTCTTGCCTCCCCTCAAAATCGGGGATAGGGATGCAGAAAATTGAAAAGGATATAATGTGTTTTTCAGTATTCATTGGGAGATAGCAGTCCAGAGAAATCTGTTCTCACCAGAGAGGGTCTGGTTCCTTTTGAACATACTTAATGGAGAAACACAGATCAGGTTTATTATCTTTCTTTTGCTGACTTTGATTTGTTATAGTTCTGCAAAGATTGTTTGGGAAATTTCTTGCTCTAAAAACAATGTATCTCAAATTAGTCTTAGTTTTGCAGGCAAAGTCATACCTAAACTTAAATAATTAAATTAAAATGTAATTTTATAATATGGCTTAGTATTCTTTTTCTCGTGTAGATCAGGGAGTAGAACAGTGTCTAGTTATTTAGTCCTTTCTACTGTCTTTGCCTTTTGGCTTAAAACCAAATAGTTGGAATAGGAAGGAAAAGATTATACATTTATGTCACAAAGCAGAAAAGGATGTCAGTAGAAAACTTGGAGAAAGATATTTTCCAAGTCTTACCATTATCAATTTGACTCCATTCCTTCAATACATGATGAGTGTGTTCTGTGTACTATTCCAGCACATAAGGAGATCTGATTTCTGGTTTGAAAGAACTTCAGATCTAATTGGACTCGAATCTAGAATGTACATTATATGTAACTAGAGAACTAAAAGCACTGCATGATATTGTACATGTGCAGAGGAAATACAAAATAAAGAAAGGAATTTGTCAGGGAAGACTTTTTAAGAGCAGAGGACATGGATTATCGCAGAGGAGGGGATGGCCAGCCCTTCTAACTTGAGATGCTGCATGTGCAAAGTCGTGGTGGGAATAAACAGGATATACGAAGGGGACAGAATTCTGGTGTAATTGGATCATCAGTGCCTTAGTGAAATGAGGCTGGCCAGATATGAAGAATATAATGATTTACCAAGGTTTTACTTGACTCAAATAGTAACAGCAGGTAGTTACAGCAAAGTACTTAAACAATAATCACTGTCCAAATTTTTCAAAGACATACGATTTGGTTGGCAAAAAGTGCTGAAATTAGATGTAGTGCTATGATTAGGTCCTATGACTAAGAGAATCAAAGCAATTTTAAACTTCCCTCTTATGCCACAAAAAAATAAAATTTGTTTCAATGTCCACAGATGTAGAAAACTGTCAAAGCTATTTCCCCTGATATTTCAGATTTTTAAACATTGTTTCTCTAGTTAGGGTCATTCAGCCCTCAACTTCTCAGTCTACTAGGTACAAAGAACTAGTCTCTAAAATCTGAATGCGTAGGCCATGTATTTCACAGTGCACACATATGGTAGGCCTTGCATAAATAGATTTGGTTAGAATAGAAATGTTATGTGGATTACATAGAATTTTATATATGTATATTTTGTTTGTTTGCTTTACAAGGAAGTTAGGGTTAAGTGATTTGCCCAGGGTCACATAGCTAGGAAGTGTTTGATGCTGAATTTGAACTCAGGCCGTCCTGATTCCATTGCACCATTGCACCATTTAGCTGTCCCATGGAACTTTATAATTTGGAGAATGTTTATATTTACATTATTTTATTAGATCATCACAAAAATTCGTGAGGTAGATAAGTAGATGTTACTACCTTTGTTTCACATATGATGAAATAGCTAAAACATAAGTAATAGTTCATATTTATATAATGCTTTATGTTTACAAAGTACTTCCTTACAATAATTCTATGAAATGAGCAGTACAAACATTATTATTTCCATTTCATAGATAAGGAAACTGTAAATTACTCAAGGTAATACTGCTCCTTTCAGAGTTGGGACTTGCAGTCTTGCCATATCCATTACTTTTTCCATCTTACATGTTATCTTTCACATGGGAAAAATCCATAAGATGTTGCAATTATGATGAAGGTTTGCAAATAGTCTTAGAATGATTGCCTTTCCTTGTTTGGTGCTATTGAGGTCCTACTCTGTTTCTCAATGGACCCAGTTTGGGGTAACTGCTTCCTGTGCCTCAACAGGTTCAGCTTTGTGCTCAACTGTTCCTGCTCCTGCTTCTGCTCAAAGGGTAGAGCAAAAACCATCTTGGCCATTTCATTTGCCATTCTGGCTCCCCAGCCTTAACCTATAATTTTGTGGTTTGGCTGGTTACAAAAATAAAAAGTGCAACCTGTAACTAAAGTAGAGTGGGTTCAGCTGAGAGGGAGCTTTTAATTTGCACAAGTTCAGGACTGTATTTAACTGGATAGAAAATGTGTCTTCTCACTAGGCAGAGCGACTGTTTCTGTTTTCTTTCTCATACCTGGTTAGGGTTCTGGGGAGAACCAACACCTATGGGATTGTCAGGAGAAAAGATTAAAGCAGGCAGGAGAGAGATTTTGGGAAATTACCAGACTTACATAGTTAGGGCAGACTGGATATCATAGAAAGAGCTTGATGTCCTCAGCTTGGATCCAATTCGGCCTCTAAGTTCAGGAGCCCAAGTTGTAAATTTTCCTGGGAGCTTTGATGATTAAGATGAGAAAAGGAAAAAGGAGAAGTACTAGGGAGTGTTTTGTGGTTTGTGGATCCCAGATACCAAATGGGTCAAATAGTTTGAAAGAGCTTACTTAATATGGCAGTCCTTCAAAACTGGATACTGAATAGTGTTAACTAAGGCTGCTTTCAGTGGAAAAGCCTCTGATCCTGATTCCAGTGGAAAAGGCTTTTCGACCCAGAAATTAGAGTGAGTACAACAAAGAAATTATGTTAAAAGAGTTAAAGTAGAATTTCAGCTAAGATGGGACAGATGTTTAGAAAACAGCCTTCTATTTCTGTTCAAGGAAAATGTTTAGAGAGCATTGTCAAGATTATGGAGAGCCAAGGTTTGATTATAATTTTGGAGTAGATCACTGAACTTTTAGAAACTGTAAAGCACATATGTCCTTGGTTCTCTATGGAAAAAGAATTGGATTTAAATGAGTGGAAATTAATAGGAGAAAAACCAAATGTGGTGTTTTTCTTCTTTAAAATAATAATGGTTCTCTCTGAGAGCAGGTTTCTTGGGGATGTTTTCTGGAGGCAGCCTTAGTTTCATTTCAGAGTAATAATCACCCAAATGCAGCCAGGTGCTAAAAGTTCACATATTTTATTGTGTCCTTCAATATAGCCCGGTTAGTTTTCTTAGAGGCCTCTCTCTCTCCTTGGTTCTAAGAGCTCTTGCAGCTTGTCCTTTGCTTTTGCCTCTGTTTCCTTCAGCCTCCAGCCAGCACCAAGGTGAAAGTTGAAATGAATCTGTCTTGCCTCTGAGAGAGAGCTTCTGGCTGTCAATCTCCCAGAGTGCTCCTCTCTGACCCCTGGCAATGTTCCGAAATAACTCACTAACCTGAAGCTAAGAGCCTTTTTATATATGATCTCCCAAAGGTTGACTCCTCCTTCTGGAGGCAGGGATTAAGGGAGGTGTGAATTCAGATATCTCATACTAAACCTTGAAATCTCCCAAAAGTGTGAACTCCAGTGCATACTTAAATACATTTGAGAGCTAGAGAATTTGCTAAGTACCATGCTAAATTAGCCCTTTGTAAGGATTCCAACAGTCATTGTTTACATTGTTCTCTTGCTTTTGCTTACTTACTCTGCATCAGTTCATATAAGTGTTCCTACTTTTTTTTTGGAACCCTTTATCATTTCTTATAACATGGAAATGTCTATTACATTAATATGCCATAGTTTGTTCACTCATTACTATTAGATTAATATTTAAGATATGTTGATAAAACACCCATTTTATTTCTAGTTTGTTATTGCAACAACAAAAAAATTGCTGTAAACATTTTTCATACAGTTCTTTCACTCATTTAAAAAAAAAAAAGATCCTTTGGGGGTAAATATCTGGTAGTGGTATTGCTGGATCAAAGAAGGTGCATAATTTAATGACTTTTGAGGTATAATTTCTATAATAACTTCTATAACCTCATCACTTTCTTTGGTCACTATTGGGACAAGTTTCTCTTCTGCACCTCATTTGTTTATGACATGACCCTTTATATATCTAGATCATGTATCAGTTTGGAGCTTTTTTTGTGGCATGTAGGTTGAGATGCTTGTCTAATTTAAATGCTATTTCTACCAGACTGCTTTCTAATTTTCCCAGCAGTTTTGTTCAAATAAGTGAAAAAGGAAAAAGGGAAGTGCCAAGCATTGTGCTAAGCATTTTACCTGTATTTTCTATTTAGTTCAGATTTAGTTGAAAGAAAGTCCTGAAATCTTTAAGTCTGTTGAATTCATTTTTTTCCCATTCAATATTATGGATCATTTTTGGCTATAGGCCTAGTTCTTTTGATTGCCGGTATAAATGATTCCAGGATCTGTGGTCTTTTATTATTTCTGCTGCTAAATCCTGTAAAATTTTTTCTTTGATGTGGGGCAATAATATTCCTCGAGGTGATGATTAGAGTTTCTATTTCTACTTTCCCCTCATTTTCTGTCACTCAGGTACAATTTTTCTGGATTATTTCTTGAATATTTCTTGCATTATTGTATCATGGTCTTTTTTTTTTTTTTTTTTTTTTTTTTGGTCACAACTTTCAGGTAGTCCAATTATTCTTATATTTTCTCTTGATCTATTCTCCAGGTCTGTTGTTTTTCTTGTGTTTCACGTTCTGTTCTGATTTTTCATTCTTTATATTCTGTTTTATTATTTTTTGGTTTCCTATAAATTCACTAATTTCCTCTTGCCCAATTCTAATTTCAAAGAGTTAGTTTCAGCTTTAAAACTCTTTTATCTCCTTTTCTAGTTGGTTAACTCCACCCCCACCCCCACCCCCAATCTTGTTTTTCTTAGATTTTTAAATTTATTTTTAGTTTTTTCACAGTATCTCTCATTTGATTTCAAAATTAATTTTTGAATTTTTCTATAAATCTTCACTGAGCACAGAACTTTTATTTATTTACTTATTTTTCTGAATCAATTGGGGTTAAATGACTTGCCCAGGGTAACACAGCTTGGAAGTGTTAAGTATTGGATTTGAACTCAGGTCCTACTGACTTCAGGGCTGGTGCTCTATCCACTGCGCCACCTAGCTGCCGCATAGAGCTTTTAAACATTACTTTTTGGAGTAGCAAGAAGCTTTTTTTATTTCATTGCCCTCTGAAGTTGAACCCGGTCTTCCCTGTTCCTATAATGTTTCAGTGATGGGGTTTGTTCTTTGTTGGTATTTTTTTCTTTTTCTTTTTAAATAAGAGGTATTAATGTGAGCACCTCTGATCATGGATGGAGTGCAAGGATGGTAGCTTCACTTCAGCTCTCCCCTCTGACCTGGAACCCCAAATCAAGAGCTCCATCCTCTTGCAAGTGCCCTCAGCCAGCCGTGTCCTTACCCTACTGCTTCTGCTCTCACCAGGTATGCTGGCTCCTTCTCATCCAAGGCCATGACTCAGCAGCAAGCTGGGCCTGGGGTCCCTCATCAGCCACAGTTCCTCAGTCTTCCTTGAACTCAGACCCCAGACTCCAGACATAGTGATTCTGTGGCTCCTTCTAAGGCTTCAGCCAAATTCAGCCAGCTCCAGGGCTCCCCAAGTGTTTGCACTCCACACTGATTAATCCCCCTGGTAGGGGTCTTTTTTCTTTTCTTTTTTATTTATTTATTTAATAATTACTTTATATTGACAGAACCCATGCCAGGGTAATTTTTTTTACAACATTATCCCTTGCACTCATTTCTGTTACAATTTTTCCCTCCCTCCCTCCACCCCCTCCCCTAGATGGCAAGCAATCTTATATATGTTAGATATGTTGCAGTATATCCTAGATACAATATATGTTTGCAGAACTGAACAGTTCTCTTCTTGCACAGGGAGAATTGGATTCAGAAGGTAAAAAATAACCCGGGAAGAAAAACAAAAATGCAGATAGTTCACATTTGTTTCCCAGTGTTCTTTCTTTGGGTGTAGCTGCTTCTGTCCGTCATTTATCAATTGAAACTCAGTTAGGTCTCTTTGTCAAAGAAATCCACTTCCATCAGAATATGTCCTCATACAATATCGTTGTCGAAGTATATAATGATCTCCTGATTCTGCTCATTTCACTTAGCATCAGTTCATGTAAGTCTCGCCAGTCCTCTCTGTATTCATCCTGCTGGTCATTTCTTACAGAACAATAATATTCCATAACGTTCATATAACACAATTTACCCAGCCATTCTCCAATTGATGGGCATCCATTCATTTTCCAGTTTCTAGCCACTACAAACAGGGCTGCCACAAACATTTTGGCACATACAGGTCCCTTTCCCTTCTTTAGTATTTCTTTGGGATATAAGCCCAATAGAAACACTGCTGGATCAAAGGGTATGCACAGTTTGATAACTTTTTGGGCATAATTCCAGATTGCTCTTCAGAATGGTTGGATTCGTTCACAACTCCACCAACAATGCATCAGTGTCCCAGTTTTCCCACATCCCCTCCAACATTCATCATTATTTTTTCCTGTCATCTTAGCCAATCTGACAGGTGTGTAGTGGTATCTCAGAGTTTGTCTTAATTTGCATTTCTCTGATCAATAATGATTTGGAACACTCTTTCATATGAGTGGTAATAGTTTCAATTTCATCCTCTGAAAATTGTCTGTTCATATCCTTTGACCATTTATCAGTTGGAGAATGGCTTGATTTCTTATAAATTTGAGTCAGTTCTCTATATATTTTGGAAATGAGGCCTTTATCAGAACCTTTAACTGTGAAGATGTTTTCCCAGTTTGTTGCTTCCCTTCTAATCTTGTTTGCATTAGTTTTGTTTGTACAAAGGCTTTTTAATTTGATCTAATCAAAATTTTCTATTTTGTGATCAGTAATGGTCTCTAGTTCATCTTTGGTCACAAATTTCTTTCTCCTCCACAAGTCTGAGAGATAAACTATCTTATGTTCCTCTAATTTATTTATAATCTCGTTCTTTATGCCTAGGTCATGGACCCATTTTGATTTTATCTTGGTATATGGTGTTAAGTGTGGGTCCATGCCTAATTTCTGCCATACTAATTTCCAATTATCCCAGCAGTTTTTATCAAATAATGAATTCTTATCCCGGAAGTTAGGATCTTTGGGTTTGTAAAACACTAGATTGCTATAGTTGACTATTCTGTCTTGTGAACCTAACCTTTTCCACTGATCAACTAATCTATTTCTTAGCCAATACCAAATGGTTTTGGTGACTGCTGCTTTATAATATAATTTTAGATCAGGTACAACTAGGCAGGGGTCTTTTTTCTGATCTTCTTGGGTTGTACTCTATTCTGCTCCAAGTCTGTGTCCGCATGGAGCGTAGATTTGTTCGATTTGTGGGGGAAATCTGAGGATCTTGAAATGGACTGACCCACTCCACTATCTTCCCAGAATGCTCCCAAGCTTATTGTCTTTCTACACCAAACTCATGTTCCGTGCCTGTGTATGTGTGAACACGTACTCACAAGCATCACATATCCACAAGCACAAATTCCTTTTTGTGGTTTAGAGGTGCTTGCATTTTCTGTGCCATTTTCCATGTTTGTATATTCCTTGTGTGTCTCAATTACAAAAAATAGTAAGTTGTTTTTTCTTCCTCATCTCTTCCTCAGTGTATGCCTTTTGTTTTCCCCTCCTAAAAACCATCAAAATAGAACAAAATCATTCCCAGAATCTATGCTTGTTTTTTTAAATAATAATATCAATAACAATAGCATATATATATTTATATACTTTCAAGTTTGTAAAGCATTTTACATATTTTTTTTCACTTGATCCTTAAAACATTGCTGGAAGGCAGGTGATTACTACAATTATTACAATATGAAGAATTGAAGTTGAATTAAGTGACTTGCCTAGGGTCATACAGCTAATCTGAACTTAATTTTCTTGACTTCAATCTTTTGGTTCATCCATTACTCTACTACTTTGCTTATTAACTCCCTCTGTAACCTTTGAAGATGGTGAGGTTCTTAAAGAATACTTGTCTCTTTTCTCTATTAAAGTAATAACATTTAGTCTCTTCTAGTTGCTAAAGTATATTTACTTTTCTAGATTTCCTCTGGTCTCCTGCGTTTACATTTCAGCATTTCTGCTCAGTTAATGTTTTCATTAGAAAAGTTTGGAAGTCCTAATCTATTCTTTTTGAAGGTTCTTTTCTCCCTCTGTAGAATTATACTCAAGATTTGCAGGATAGTTACTTAACTCTTGGTAGTAAGTCTTTGTTTTTTGCCTTTTGGATTCCTAGAATTTTTTTCCTCTTTGGTAGTTTCAGCATGTATGATATTAGCTATGGTTTCTTGCTACTTGGATTTTCTGACTTCTCATAGTAGTATTTGTCTTGGAAGCTCTGGATTTTGATTGACATTCTAAAACATTTTTAGTTTGGAATTTCTTCCTGGAGGTGACTGGTGTATTCTTTCTAATTTATTTTTAAATTTTTTCAGTTCTGTCTGAAATTTTTTTTAATTGTAACTTTTTATTTATTACCCATGCCTGGGTAATTTTTTTACAACATTATCCTGTACACTCACTTCTGTTCCGACTTTTCCTCTCCCTCCCTCCACCCCCTCCTCCAGATGGCAAGCATTCCTATACAAATTAAATATGTCATGATGTATCCTAGATACAATATATGTGTGCAGAACCGAACAGTTCTTTTGTTGCACAGGAAGAATTGGATTCAGAAGGTAAAAGTAACCTGGGAAGAAAAACAAAAATGCAAGCAGTTTACATTCATTTCCCAGTGTTCTTTCTTTGAGTGTAGCTGCTTCTGTCCATCCTTGATCAATTGAAACTGAGGTAGATCTCTTTGTCGAAGAAATCCACTTCCATCAGAAGACAGTATCGTTGTTGAGGTATATAATGTTCTCCTGGTTCTGCTCATTTCACTTAACATCAGTTCATGTAAGCCTCGCCAATCTTCTCTGTCTTCATCCTGCTGGTCATTTCCTACAGAACAATAATATTCCATAACATTCATTTATCTAACCATTCTCCAATTGATGGGCATCCATTCATTTTCGAGTTTCTAGCCACTACAAACAGGGCTGCCACAAACATTTTGGCACAAACAGGATCCTTTCCCTTCTTTAGTATCTCTTTGGGGTGTAAGCCCAGTAGTAACACTGCTGGATCAAAGGGTGTGCACAGTTTGATAACTTTTTGAGCATAGTTCCAAATTGCTCTCCAGAATGGCTGGATGTGTTCACAATTCCACCAACAATGTATCAGTGTCCCTGTTTTTCCACATCCCCTCCAACATTCCGCATTATCTTTCCCTTTCATTCTAGCCAATCTGACAGGTATGTAGTGGTATCTCAGAGTTGTCTTAATTTGCATTTCTCTGATCAATAATGACTTGGAGCATATTTTCATATGGCTAGAAATAGTTTCAGTTTCTTCGTCTGAGAATTGTCTGTTCATATCCTTTGACCATTTATCAATTGGAGAATGGCTTGATCTATATGGGATTTTTTTTGCAAAGAAGCAGAAATAGTTTGCCATTGCCTTCTTTATCTCATTTTACAGATAAGGAAACTGAGGTAAACAGGATTAAGTGACACTGAGAGTCACATAGCTACTAAGTGTCTGAGGCCATATTTGAACTCAGAAAGATGAGGCTTCCTGATTCTAGGCCTTGCATTCTCTATATACATGCTATCTTGTTGCCTTCTCCATTTTGCTTCTCCATTGTGTCTTGCAAGGTTATCTACCTTTAATTCTATTTATTTTTCTAAGTTTTCTCTCCTTTTTTTTTTTTTTTTTACCTCTTTTCTTCCAGATACTCTAGTAAGACTCCCCCCCCCCCCTTTTTTTTTTCTCAGAGGATCTGTTTATAGTTGCAGAAGAGGAACTCTTCTGCATTTACCTCTTGGGTGACTCTTACCCAAGAGTTTCTGACTTGAGAGTTGTGCCAGGTCTACATTCAAACCGTTTTAGATCTTGTCTGATTTCTAGTTCTGGCTTCCACTTCCCATGGCATGTCTGTGAGAGCCCTGAGCTTCAGACTCACTTTAGATGTCTCTAATCAGGACTGGGCTTTTGGTCTCCTAGGGAATTCTTGTTTGAAGTGCTGTGGACTTCCAGTTCTCCAGAACATTTCCAGTCACAGTACTGCAGATCTCAGGGCCTCTTGGAACATTCTTTGTTAAAACAATTGCAGGTTTCTATCTTTTTACCTGAGTTCACATTGGCTTTCCTGCTGGGACTTCTCAATTAGTACTTTGGGGTATCTTTGTGTAGCGCTAGACTTCTATCACCTTTCATATTGTCATTTCTTTCTTTCTTTCTTTTTTAATTATAGCTTTTTATTTACAAGATATATGCATGGGTAATTTTTCAGCATTGACCATTGTAAGACCTTTTATTTTAACTTTTCCCCTCCTTCTCCCCACTCCTTCCCCCAGATGGCAGGTTGACCAATACATGTTAAATATGTTGAAGTATAAGTTAAATACAACATATGTATGTATGTTTGCTGTACAAAAAGAATCAGACATTGAAATATTGTACAATTAGCATGTGAAGGAAATCAAAAGTGCAGACGGACAAAAATAGAGGGATTGGGAATTCTATGTAGTGGTTCATTGTTAGATTCCTTACAAAGTGATGTCAGTTGCCTAATTTAGCATGGTACTTAGCAAATTCTCTAGCTTAATATATTTAAGTACTCAATGGAGTTCACACTTTTGGGAGATTCACAAGTCAGAAACCCACAATCCCACTCTCTCAGAGGAGAAGTCAACCTTTGGGAGATCATATATAAAGAAGCTCTTAGAGCTTCAGGGAGTTAGTTCAGTTGAAAAGATTCAGAGTGGAGGAGCGTCAGTTCAGAAGAAGCCATGAGTGGGAGTTGAGGCAGAGGCAGAAACAAAGGACAAGCTGCAAGAGCTCTTGGAATCAAGGAAAGAGAAAATAAATGTTTGGATTTTATTAGCTGGCTGTACTTGAGGTGATTATTACTCTGAACTGAAACTAAGGCTGCCTCCAGAAAACCTCCCCAAGAAACCTGCTCCCAGAGAGAATGATTATATATTATATAAAAGAAGAGAACACCACAGTGCATAGTCATCTCCCAGAGTTCTTTTGCTGGGTGTAGCTGGTTCAGTTCATTACTGCTCTATTGGAACTGATTTGGTTCATCTCATTGTTGAAGAGGGCCAAGTCGTTAGAACTGATCATCATATAGTATTGTTGTTGAAGTATATAATGATCTCCTGGTCCTGCTCATTTCACTCAGCATCAGCCTTTTCTGAAATCATCCTGCTGGTCATTTCTTACAGAACAATAATATTCCATGATATTCATATACATATATTTATTCAGCCATTCTCCAATTGATGGGCATCCACTCAGTTTTTAGTTTCTGGCCACAAAAAGAGGGCTGCCACAAACATTCTTGCACATATAGGTCCCTTTCCCTTCTTTAAAATCTCTTTGGGATATAAGCTCAGTAGAAATACTGCTGGATCAAAGGGTATGCACAGTTTGATAACTTTTTGAGCCTAGTTCCAAATTGCTCTCCAGAATGGCTGGATGTGTTCACAATTCCACCAACAATGCATCAGTGTCCCAATTTTTCCACATCCCCTCCAACATTCTGCATTATCTTTCCCTGTCATTCTAGCCAATCTGACAGGTATATAGTGGTATGTTAGAGTTGTCTTAATTTGAATTTCTCTGATTATGGATTTGGAGCATCTTTTCATATGACTAGAAATAGTTCATGTTGTCATTTCAATCTGCTAATTATCTCAAGGTTTCCTGAAGTCACTCAGCTTATTTTCTGTCAGGAGAGGAATCCAAAGGAATTGGGAGTCCAGGGAGATTGGAGAATATCAGATAAACCAGAAATTCCATTAGCTCAACAAGGGCAGAGCACAATTCAGATAATGTGATTTTTTTCTGAAAGCCAATGTGGTAGTAAAAACACCAGAATGGATGCCGAAATGGTGTTGTGACTTGTTGTCCCTCTCCTGAACTTGATCTAATTTCTTGTGTATCTGAAAGATTTATGTCTATACTGGCATAGGATTTGAGTCTGGTTTAATTCTGGGTATATGCTGATTTTTCCATAGAATGGCTAAAGTTCTATTATAATCATTGAAATTACATTGAAATCTCTTCTAAGAGTCTTCTGAATAGGAGGACAGAATAGATACCTTTAGTGCTTTACATTGACCTGGGCATTCTGAGTCATGGGAGTGGAAGAAGACAAGAATATTGTTGCCCTGTATAATTTTATCTCAGTGTGATATTATCATCAATTAACTTTCATTTTGGAAGAAAGTAATGAGTAATGAAAACAGGAAACCTTTTCTTTGTACCTACAACGGCCAGAGTATGTCTGAGTTCTTAATTTTTTATTCTTTGGAGGTTTCAGGAGTTTTAATCAATGTTCAGAAAAATCAGCATCCTTAGAAACACTAATTATGTTTGTCCTTGTAAGACTGAGAATTGGGTGAAATCCTGTTTCCTTTTGAAGTGCTCAGGTTTGTATATTGATTTTCTGATATACCTGACATTAATACTTGGCCAGGTGATTGTCATTGCTGTCTATTAAATAAACATTTAATAAGTGTTTGGCTAATTATTGTTGTCATTGTGACTAAAGAATTACAATCTCTCATGTATCACAGAATAATAGATCCTGGTAGAATCTCAAAGCATTTAGATATAATTTCTCCAGAGTTTCTTTTAAGAATTGTCAGCCCATTCTCAGGAGTTGAGAGGCACACAATGAAGGAGTGTTTGATAACATGTTTTTCCCAGTAGATTTTACTTAAGGTTCAAAAAGAAAACCATCTAGTACAAGTTGGCTACAGATATTTGAGAAACAGCAAATGCCATAAAATTATTAAACTGCTTTTATTATATTTTAAATTAAATTATAAATTATATAAGCTGCTTGTGCATATTTTGGAGGCAAGGGAGGAAAAGATGGTAAAAGTGATCTGAAACTTATTTCCAGAGAACAGGGAGTGCAAATTAATTTCATCACTTTGGAAAAGTACTGAAATTTGGGGACCAAGTGAAAGGAAACAAAAATGTGATCTTTGAAGATGGTCATTGGAATTGCAAAACTAATACTTGTTCTCTTCAGCAGGGTAAGTAATGAGGTTTGAAGCCAGAACATTAGCATCTTTACAGTTGTGACAAGTCTTTCTGGAAAAGACCGTGGCTTTTCTGGTCATTTGATCAGAGGTAGTTAGTAGAAACCCTTTCCAAAGGAAAATAGTATTGTTATTGAAATTGAAAATTGTTACACATCAATTATAGAACTCAGAGCTTAACTGTTTAGCCTCCGAGATTAATAATTAGGCTTTACTTTCCTAACACAAAGGGTCTTGGTCTAATGGAAAGAACTGGGACTAAAACTTTTTGAGTTGAAATCTTAAAGCTGCTTTAGTTGAACCCCTTCATTTTATAATGGCTACTCATGGAGCAGAATTAGATCTAGAATCCAGTTCTTTTGATTGCAGATTCAAAACTAGTTGCCAGGATACTTCCTGGCATACCAGTTCTAGGTCTTTGACTAACCTGTTGTGAATAATCATAGGCGACCATTTTACTTTTCAAATAAAATAGTTGATACCCTTTAAAGGGTTTAAAATGCTATACAAAATATAAAGTATTAATTGTTATTGGAAGGGAGTGATTGCCCTGTTTGATCTGCTTAGGGTTTTGGCTTCTTATTTTAAGGTGGAACTCCAAGACATTTTGTTCCTCCTCAATAGTAGTTTATTTTTCCAATTACATGTAAAGATAGTTTTCAACCTTTTTTTTTTTTTTTTTAAGATTTTGACTTCCAATTTTTTTTCTTCCTTTCCTTCCCTCTCTCCTCCCCAAGACAACAAACAATCTGATATAGGTTAATGTGTACAGTCATTTTAAACATTTCCATATTAGTCATGTCATGAAAAAAAAAAATCAGAACAAAAGGGGAAAAGCAAATTTTTAAAAAGGTAAAAATAGTATGCTTTGATCCTTATTTAATCTCCATAGTTCTTTCTCTGGATGTGGATAGCATTTCCATCCTGAGTCTTTTGGAATTGTCTTGAATTCACTGTATTGCTGAGGAGAGCTAAGTCTGATGTAGTCGATCATTATCTAGTATACAGTGTTTCCTGATTCAAGCCTAATCTATTTCAAGCCTCTAATATACTCAGTTAAATCCAGCAAATATCTATTGTTGTTATCATATACCACACATTAGTCTAGGTGCTACCCTGTTACCTGACTTTATGAAATTTCACTTGGTTTCATCCAAATTATGTTGTCCTGGAAAACTTTTCTTTTAAAAAAATATGGAAGATTCTCTCAGGTGATGGATAAACAGAATCTCTGCCTTTAGACCCTGAACAAAGATGGGAAGTTTTAAACATACTGAGATACTCTTGTGCTTGGGCAACAGGGACTTTAAGGGTAAAGGTAGAAAATCTTAGTCAGGTGGCATGGGGACATGCAGGGACATGAAGTTCCTGAAGCACTTAATACTAGTTTTACCAATACCAAACATAGTTTATCTAGTCTAAACAATTGTTAGATCATAAGACATAAAGGACTCTAGGAATTGTTGTATGTATCGGAAATAATAGATATTTTCAGACTATAGGTGTATAGGTTGAGTGATTTTGTAACAACAGTGAAAGATTCAAAAACAAGCTAGCTTGAATTATAAGTTAATATAGTGCTTTCAGATAAGCCACAGGGTTAGGTTTTCATGATAACTGTCTCTCCTGGTTCTCTTTCTTTCTGACCATTCCTCAGTCTCCTTTGTTATATCATCATTCATATTATGGGGTCACACCTGCTTTATGAGTGTCCCCAAGCTTCTTTCCTATGTCTCTTTTTCTCTTCTCTTTATACTGTTTTTTTCTCTTGGTGATTTCATTAACTCCCACAGATTCTTTTTTTTTTTTTTAGGTTCAGGAAATTTATTGAGTTCTTAATTTAAGGTCCTCCATAATTTAGCCCAATTTATTTAATCAATTTTTACCACTACATACTAATAGCCTATTCCATCTATTCTGCCCCTTCCCAACCCTCTCCACACATATACATACATACACACAACTCACTCCTACTACCTTTCTTCTTTCTGTTCCCTTCATCTAGAATGCCCTTCCTTCTCTCTATCTATATCCAATTGATGTTCAATGTCCAACTTAACTCCCACTCCCATAGCACCTAGCATTATTATTAGGCAAATGGAAGAGCACAGAAATATTTACTGACCTAACACAGCTGAAACTTTGCCCTGTCAAGATGGTGCTCTAACCAGTGCAGCTAGCTTATGTTTCTTTCGAGCATGAGTTGTCTGATGGAAAATAAGATGTGAACTCTGACCAAAGGCTTTCCCACACTCATTACATCTATAGGGCTTCTCCCAGTGTGGATTCTCTGATGAACAATAAGATAAGAACTACAACTGAAGGCTTTCTCACATTCATTACATTCGTAGGGCTTTTCCCCAGTGTGGACTCCCTGATGGACAATAAGACTTGAGCCCTGACTGAACATTTTCCCACACACATTACATTTATAGGGTTTTTCTCCAGTGTGGATTCTATGATGTCGTATAAGATGGGAACTCCTTGTGAAGGCTCTCCCACACTCCTGACATTCATAAGGTTTCTCTCCAGTGTGAACCCTTTGATGTACAATAAGGGTAGAACTCTGACTGAAGGCTTTTCCACATTCATCACATGCATAAGCATTCTGAATTCTCTTGTGTGTAGCAAGTTTTGAGCCAAGATTGAAACTTTCTCCCAGTTTTTCACAGTTCTGGCTTTTCTCTCCTGAGGAGCTTGTCTTATCTTTGTCCATAATTCTTTGGAAATCTTGGTTCTCTTCCTTTACTATCTTCCTAATAGGGATTATCAGCTGCCTCACTTCCTCATCATGTTCTTCTTCACAAGCTTCTATAAACTCAGATCCCAGGGGAATAGTGTGCTGGAGTCTTCCTGATGCCACTGTATGGGATCCTTTTTCTTCAGAAATTTCATCATTTCCAGATCTGGTCTTACCATACTCCCATGATTTTCTAGTTTTCTGTCCCTGTATCTGGTCATCACAGCAGGCAGCAAAGGGGTTCCAGTTGATGAATGGTTGTTGAGTGACATCAGAGCTGACACCTGGACTTTTTCTAGGGTTGCTATTTTTCCCCACAGTATTTCAAGTTTCTGGATAGAGGTTGAGACCTGACCCCAAGTGTCTTCATCCTCTTCCTCCTCCTTTACTGAGATAGGGCCCAAAAGATCCACGTCTGTTCCTTTTTTCTCTTTTGTGGTTATCTTCCTCAGTCAAAGAATGGCCTCTGTTCCAACTGGTCAGGATCAACACTTGTCTGACTTCTAGTTCTCTGAACTAGAGTTCTTAGAGTTGAAACAAGTCTCATTGAGGAATAGGAGCGCAAGCTGGCCTGGGGCCGACCGGGTCAGTGCAGGGAGAGCAGGCGGGTGGTCTGAGAGTGAAGAGCCGGGCCCCCATCCCAAGGACGCCGCCTTCGCTGCCGCCACCGGCGCCAGCGGAGAGTACAATCAGCTCCCACAGATTCAACTGTCATCTTCATACAGATGATTCTTGAGTCTCTTTCTCTAATATTCCTGTTCTTTATATTTCCAATTTCTAATAATTTCTTTCTCTAATAAACTTCCAGATGAGCTTTTCTATGATATTGGATGTTTTATACTGTATGTCTTATAGACATCTTAAACTCAATATGTCCAGAACTGAACTCGTTATGTTTCCCTGCAAATCCTTTGAGGCAATGAAATGACACTGCCGAGGATGAAGTCTTAGGCCTGAAATTAAGAAGCTTTATCTTCCAATTTGGTCTTCCTGATGTGACCCTGGGCAAGCCATGGAAGCTTGTTTGCCTCGTTTTCCTCATCTGCAACAGGAGCTGGAGAAGGAAGTGGCCAACTGCTCCAGCATCTCTGCCGAGAACACCCAAATGACATCACAGAATGACAGTAATGACGTTGCCACCAGCACTGCAGCAAACCCTTTCTCTCCCAAGTGTTTCCTATTACTGTCATGGGGGCCACTGTCTACCTGGTGAGCCAGGCTTTTAGCTCCTGTTGAATCTGTCCTGTCATTTCTGCCTTGGTGACATCCGCATCCTTCCTTCACTTGGCTGTCAAACTGACTTGTAGCTGTGTGGCAAGAAAATTTTATTATTGGCCCTTAGTTTCAGGGTTGGAGTGGTTCTGAGGATCAGGATGAGCCCATGTCAGGCAGGCAACAAGGTCCAGCTTCCCTGTAGTCATTTTTAGGCTCAGCCTCTCAGAACAGATAGTCATTCAGCCCAGGCTGGGACCCATTTGCAGGTGGTCACCCAGATGATTCAGCAGCAGCATCTCCTCCCCCAAGTAGTCTTTCTCTAGGAAGATGGAGAGATAGGTGACTCCTTAGGTAGGGCCCAGGGCATGCAGCTTCAGTAGAACATCTGAACTGAAATAAAAACTGAGGGACATTTGGGACAGGTAGAGATTGGCTGGGTACTTGGACCCCTTGAGAGCTTGTGACTGAGGAAGCAGAAGATTTGCAGCAAAGGCTAATCTCAGAAGCAAAGTACTGGTGACAAAGGAAGGAGGCAGCTGACCCAAGGAAAAATGAAGGCCAATAATGAGGAGCACTGAGTGCCCTGCCTCTGTTCTGTCCAAATATTGTTGAAACCAGAAACAGAAACTGGTGGTGTGATGTACAAACTGATCTTCTTAAAGTACAGATTCAACTTTGTCACCTTATTGACTCCTGGATCAAACATTAAATCCTCTTTTGGCTGACTTTTGACCCCTTCCATTACCAGGCACTCTCTAAACTTTGGGGTCTTTTTACCTTCTAACCTGTATTCTGGGTTTCAGTGACACTGATCTCCTTGCTGTTCCTGGTACAGAGCACTTCATCTTCTGACTCATCATTTTCATTGCCATCTGTCTTCATCCCTTAGCCCTCTCTCTTTCTTCATGTCTCAGAAATTGACTTTGTTCTCCAAGAAGCCTTTCCCAGAATTTATCTTAGATTTACTGACTTTCTCCCCATGCCTCTTATGTTGGGACCTTTTCTTTCTCTTTATTCTTCCCCCACCCAATTTTTCGGCAGTTTTTATGTTGTCTTGTGCTTATTAGAAATAAGTTCCTTGGCAGCTAGGTGGTGCAGTAGATAGAGCACCAGCACTGAAGTTAGGAGGACCTGAGTTCAAATTTGGTCTCAGACACTTAACACGTCCTAGCTGTATGACCTTGGACAAGTCACTTAACTCCAATTGCCTCAGCCAAAAAAAAAAAAAAGTCCCTTGAGGGCATTTTTTTTGGTTTCCTTTTTCCCTCTGACATCTCTGTACCATAAGACAATTTGAGGAAACAAAAGAAATCTTGAACAGTTTGTTAAAGTACAACAGTTTTGTGTTAACATTATACTTCATCTAATGGATTGGAATGTTTAATCTTATTAAAACCATTTATTTCTTCCTTTGATCTTTCTTCTTAAGGGTTCTAATCTCCTTCCCACAATCATTATCCTAATCTCTTCAGAATGGAAATTTAAAAAGATACTTATCCATACTTGGTTTATAATTCTAATTCCTTTAGTGTAGAGATGTCATGTCACAACAACTCTCCCTAGTGTAGCCTGAACCCAAGTAAAATATAATTGGGAAATATTTAAAATAATATATAATAGAACATAATATTAATGTGATTTTTCTAAGTCATGTGACCTTCTAGGGAATGTTAAGGTATAGCTACTAGTTCTGCTTCTGTTTGATAATGGCATTACTGCGTTAAGGGATAAAAAAGCCTGTGATTTTGGGAGTATTTCTTTTCCTGAGTTTGGTTACCACACAATCTATATTCCTTGGTTTTTAGCTCTTTGTTCTTGATCTTTCTTACTCTTTCCTAAGGAATTAGTTTGAGTCTAAGCAAAGAGGAAAAGGTCTGGAAAAGACTCTAAAAATAATTGCTTCTTACTATTTTCAACTGGTTTTTAATATGCTTCTATAAAGTGTCGGGTTTTTTAAACTGAAAAAAATCTTATTTTTATAGATGTACATATTTTTAGATGACATTCATTTATGAATATGTCTGATTTCTACCTTATAACAAAAATCCAAAGAGATAGATACAGAAAGAGCATTTCAGTAAAACTAACCTACACATCAACTATATCTCTGTCTATATATAATACTATGTATCCATCATGTTGAATCTTGCAATAAAAGAAGTGAATTTTAGTTGCTCAACTCTTCTAATCTTAGTAGATTAATCTTTTGTAGTTTTCAATATTGTTTGTCCTGTGGTCTTTCAATTTACATTGTTGTAACCATGGGTATTGGCCAATGGATCCTTTGATCCAGCAATGTTACTACTGGGCTTATATCCTGAAGATATCTTAAAGGAGGGAAAGGGACCCACATGTGCAAAAATGTTTGTGGTAGCCCTTTTTGTGGTGGCTAAAAACTGGAAATTGAATGGATACCTATCTGTTAGAGAATGGCTGAATAAGTTATGGTATATGAATGTTATAGAATATTATTGTTCTGTAAGAAATGACCAACAGGATAGTTTCAGAAAGGCCTGGAGAGACTTACATGAATTGATGCTAAATGAAATGAGCAGAACCAGGAGATCCTTATATACGGCAACAATAAAACTATACTATGATCAAGTTTGATGGACATGGCTCTCTTCAACAATGAGATGATTCAAACGAGTTTCAATTGTTCAGTGATGAAGAGAGCCATCTACACCCAGAGAGAGGACAGTGGGAACTGAATGTGGTTCACAACATAGCAGTTTCACTCTTTTTTGTTGTTGCTTGCTTGCATTTTTGTTTTCCTTCTCAGATTTTTTCCTTTCTAGATGCGATTTTTCTTCCACCAAGTGTCAAAAATGAGACAGGTTTTTAAAACTGAAAAAACCTTATTTTTATAGATGTAGATATTTTTAGATTACATTCATTTATAAATATGTCTGATTTCTACCTTCTCCTTATAACAAAAATCCAAAGAGATAGATACAGAAAGAGCATTTCAGTAAAACTAACCAACACATCACCCATATCTCTGTCACTATATACAATACAGCAAGATAACTGTATAAATATGTATACATATATTGCATTACCTGCCATCTAGGGGAGGGGGTGGAGAGAAGGAAGGGAAAACTTGGAACAGAAGGTTTTGCAAGGGTCAGTGTTGAAAGATTACCCATGCATATGTTTTGTAAATAAAAAAGTTATTAAAAAAAAATACATTGGATAGAACGCCACGCTCAGAGTCAGGAAAACTTGTCTTCTTGAATTCAAATCTGGCATTAGACACTTAATAGCTATGTGACCCTGAACAAGTCACTTAATCCTGTTTGCCTTAGTTTTCTCATTTGTAAAATGATCAGGAGAAGGAAACAGCAAACTAGTCCAATATTTTTGCCAAGAAAGTACAAAATGGGGGTTATGCAGTTAGATACAACTGAAACAGCTGAAGAGCAACAAGTCATGCATGTTGTTTTGTCTTCATGTTTTGCACTCTGTAGTAGTTTATATGAGTCTTTCTATGTTTTTCTTATAATGCAGTAATATCTGTTATTTCATATGCCCTGTTTCATTTAGCCTTTTTTTTTTGTTTTTAATTTTTTCCTTTTAACAAACAATGCTATGAATAATTTGGTATTTTTAGGATCTGCTCTTTTTCCCCCCATCTATATTTGATCTTTGAGTTATATGCCTTACAATGAGTTCTCTAGATCTATGAACATTTTAGTCATTTTCTTAGCATCATTACAAAGAGATTTGCAGATGGATTATTTCACAGCTCCACCAGCAGTATATCTTTTTGTAGCTATTCTAATTTTTTTAAAAATAAGTTTTTATTGATATTTTCTCACATCACCTTAGAGCATCTCTTCTGCTCTCAGAGGGCCATCCCATATGAGGAAAAAAAAAATCAGTATACTGATTGATACATTGCAGAAGTTCAAAAGCATTTGTTTCCTTCTTTTCCATCATTTTCCTCAGTTTGCTGGATTTTTTTACAACCTCAGAGCTGTTTTTGACTTGTGATTTGGAGCAATTTTTAGTAGTTTGTATGATTGTTCACCTGACTAGAAAGTTCAAAGACCACAAGAACTTTTTCTGGTCATTGTTTGAAGCAAAATGCAGCTAGCTTCAATTCTTCTCTTCCATCAGAGTCATGTAGGTACTGATGTGGTATAAGATACCTTGATAAAGAAAACCACAGAAATAATTTTGACCTCCAATCATCCTTGATTATTAATGAAAGTTAAGGCATAAACTGGGGAGATAACATACTTGCAAAAAATGTTTATTACTGTTGTGGAAGATGTCTTATGTAGGGTCCAAATAGAAGATGGATTTTCTGTACTAAAGTCTTTTAGATGTTCCTCTTTTTACTGATTGCATTGAACCCTTTACAAGGTCTCCTCAATAAAATCTTTAAATTAATCAAAGAGATAAACCTAAAAAATAGTGTGGTGGATCAGTGGAATAGGTTAGACTTACAAGACACAGTAGTCAAAGATTAGTAATCTAATGTTTTGATAAACCCAAAGACTCCAGCTTTTGGGATGAGAACTTACTCATCTACCAAAGGAAAGTCAGGAATTATATGAGCAAAATTACAAAACGCTTTCCACACAAATAAGATCAGATTTAAATAATTGGAAAAATATTAAGTGCTCTTGGGTAGGCCGAGCGAATATAATAAAGATGACAGTACTCCCTAAACTAATCTATTTATTTAGTGCTATATCAATCAGACTCTCAAGAAAATATTTTAATGATCTAGAAAAATAACAAAATTCATATGGAAGAACAAGGTCGAGAATCTCAAGGGAATTAATGAAAAAAAAAATCAAATGAAGGTGGCCTAGATGTACCTGATCTAAAACTATATTATAAAGTAGCAGTCACCAAAACTATTTGGTATTGGCTAAGAAATAAATTAGTTGATCAGTGGAATAGGTTAGGTTCACAAGACAAAATAGTCTGCTATAGCAATCTAGTGTTTGACAAACCCCAAAATCCTAACTTTTGGCATAAGAATTCATTATTTGACAAAAACTGCTGGGAAAATTGGAAATTAGTATGGCAGAAATTAGGCATGGACCCACACTTAACACCGTATACCAAGATAAAATCAAAATGGGTCCATGATTTAGGCATAAAGAACGAGATTATAAATAAATTAGAGGAACATAGGATAGTTTACTTCTCAGACCTGTGGAGGAGGAAGAAATGTGTGACCAAAGATGAACTAGAGATCATTACTGATCACAAAATAGAAAATTTTGAATATATCAAATTAAAAAGCCTTTGTACAAGCAAAACTAATGCAAACAAGATTAGAAGGGAAGCAACAAACTGGGAAAATATTTTCACAGTTAAAAATTCTGATAAAGGTCTCATTTCCAAAATATATAGAGAATTGACTCTTAATTTATAAGAAATCAAGCCATTCTCCAATTGATAAATGGTCAAAGGATATGAACAGACAATTTTCAAATGATGAAATTGAAACTATTTTCACTCATATAAAGTGTTCTGAATCATTATTGATCAGAGAAATGCAAATTAAGACAAACTCTGAGATACCACTACACACCTGTCAGATTGGCTAAGATGACAGGAAAAAATAATGATGAATGTTAGAGAGGATGCGGGAAAACTGGGACACTGATGCATTGTTGGTGGAGTTGTGAACGAATCCAACCATTCTGGAGAGCAATCTGGAATTATGCCCAAAAAGTTATCCAACTGTGCATACCCTTTGATCCAGCAGTGCTACTATTGGGCTTATACTCCAAAGAGATACTAAAGAAAGGAAAGGGACTTGTATGTGCCAAAATGTTTGTGGCAGCCCTATAGTGGCTAGAAACTGGAAAATGAATGGATGCCCATCAATTGGAGAATGGCTGGGTAAATTGTGGTATATGAATATTATGGAATATTATTGTTCTGTAAGAAATGACCAGCAGGATCAGTATATACTTCAACAACGATACTGTATGAGGATGTATTCTGATGGAAGTGGATTTCTTTGACAAAGAGAAGATCTAACTCTGTTTCAATTGATTAATGATGGACAGAAACAGCTACACCCAAAGAAAGAACACTGCAAAATGAATGTAAACTGGTTGCATTTTTGTTTTTCTTCCCGGGTTATTTTTACTTTCTGAATCCAATTCTTCCTGTGCAACAAGAGAACTGTTTGGTTCTGCACACATAAATTGTATCTAGGATATACTATAACATATTTAACATGTATAAGACTGCTTGCCATCTGGGGAAGGGAGTGGAGGGAGGGAGAAGAAAAGTCGGAACAGAAGTGAGTGTAAGGGATAATGTTATAAAAAAAATTACCCAGGCATGGGTTCTGTCAATAAAAAGTTATAATTATTTTTAAAAAAATGAAATAAATAAATAAAAAAGAACTCACTATTTGACAAGAATTGCTGGGCATACTGGGAAAATGGAAGAAACTAGGGATTTACTAACACTTAAACTTCTGTACCAAGATCAAAATGTATTCATGATTAGACATAAGGGGTGATACTGTAAGCAAATTAGGAGAATAAGGGAAAGTCTACCTCTCAAATCTGTGGAGAAGGAAGGGGTTTATCACCAGAGAAGAACTAGAAAATATTATAAAATGTGAAATGGATAATTTTGATTAATATAATATAATATTATATTATATTTGATAATATAAATTAAAAAGCTTTTGTACAAACAAAACCAATGCAGCTATGCTTGGGAGGGAAGCAGAAAACTGGAGCAAAATTTTTACATCACATTTCAAATAAAAACTTCATTTTAAAAATATATAGGGAATTGACTCAAATTTATAAGAATATAAGCCAATTTCCAATTGATAAAATGGTCAAAGGATATGAACAATTTTCAGAAGGAGAAATTAAAGCCATTTTTAGTTATATCAAAAAATGCTCTAAATCACTATTAATTAGAGAAATGCAAACTAAGAAAACTCTAAAGTACCACTTCACACCTCTTAGATTGGCTAAGATGACAAGAAAAGATTTGAATGTTGAAGAGGATGTGGGAAAACTGGGACACTAATACATTGTTGATGGAGTTGTGACTTGATCCATAATGTGATCCATTGTGGAGAGCAATTTGGAATTCCTAAAGGGCTATCTAATTATGTATATCCTTTGATCCAGCAGTGTCCCTACTGGGTCTATATCCCAAAGAGATCATTAAAAAAAGGTAAAAGGGCCCATAGGTGCAAAAATATTTGTAGCAGCCCCTTTTTGTAGTGGCAAGGAACTGGAAATTGAGTGGATACCCATCAGTTGGAGAATAGCTGAATACATTATGGCATATGAATGTTATGGAATATTATTGTTTTATAAGAAACAATCAGAAGAATGATTTCAGAGAGACCTGGAAAGACTTACATGAACTGATGCTAAGTGAAGTAAGCAGATCTAAAAGAACATTGTACATGGCAACAACAAGGTTATGTGATGATCGACTGTGATGGATATTTTCAACAATGAGATGATTGAGGTCAATTCCAATAGGCTTGGGATGGAGAGAACCATATACATCTAGAAAGAGGATTGTGGGGACTGAGTATAAATCACAACATAGTATTTTCACCTTTTTTTGTTTTCTTGCTTGCTTTTTTCTTTTTTTCCTTTTTTGATCTGATTTTTCTTATATAGCATGAAGATTGAGGAAATTTGATTAGGAGAATTACACATGTTTAACATTGCACATGTTATATTATTACTTGCCGTCTAGGGGAGGGGGAGAAGGGGAAGGAGGGAGAAAAACTTGGATCACAAGGTTTTGCAAGGATGGATGTTGAAAACTATCTTTGCATGTATTTTGAAAAATGTAAAGCTATTATTAAAAAAAACTCACTTTCATAATTGTTTTTTCTCTTACTACCATATTCAACTGGGGAATGCAGTTGGGTGGATAATCTACTGTTTTATATATGTATCTGGAGTGGGCAATGTGGATGAATCATCTGGTGGACCCAGGATGGAATAGAAGGAACAGAGGAGTATAAATTTCTCTTGTAAGATTGTGCAAAATTCCAGTGTTCTTACTGGCACAGTGTCTCTAGGTTTGCTTTACAGTTGCAAATTTCAGAATGCCTTCTGAAAAATCTGTCTGAAGTCTGAAGAAACAAAGTTGTAGAAGACCCAGAAATCAATGGAGAAAATTATGGTGAGTGCAAGTAACCTGCAGCAAGTATCATGATGACATGACCTGGGATCCCACTACAAGGCATACACTCTAAGGAGGTCAAAGACAGAAACAAGTTTCCAGTCTACCACAACATCAGTTTTTGTGAACTAGAAAGTAACTTATAGAATGTTTTAATAAGTCATGATATGCATGTGATGGAATGCTGATGATATAGTAAGAAATGAGAAATTTGAGGAATTCAGGGAAACTTGGGCAAATTTGTATGATCTGATATAAAGTGAAATAAACAGAACCAGAAGAATGTGCAATGCAATTAAAAAACTCACTAAAAGGAAGTCAGATTCTTAAATTGAAAGTCCAGTAAGTACTCAAGAAAAATGATGAAGAAATATGATTCTCCTCTTGATGAAGTAGGGAATTACATGAGCAGAATATTGCCTATGTTATCAGCTGTGGTCACTGTTTCAGATTTTTAAAAAATTGTCATTGATAGAGAGGGTACAGTTTTGCTATGTTGGAGTGAATGGGACCCATATCCAAAAATGACAGGTGTAAAATTAAAAGGCATAAATAAAACTTAAAAAAAAAAGTGCAGTGAGTAGGCAAGAGACTTTACATGAAACAAAAGAGACATGGATTTATGAAATGAACAAAGATTACATTTGAAGCTCAGAAAGAGAAGTATGCATTACTGGAAGGTTTTAAGAAAAGGAGTTGATCCTGGAAGTAGCATTTTAGAACAACTAGGCCTCACTAGATTGGCAGTGGAATTACAAATTTTTTTTATTTTTAGCCTTGGCATCTCCCAAAGACCATCTAATAAGATGTAGAGGAGTTGCTATCTGTGATTTTGGAGAAAGAACCAGTATGGATAAAATCACATATCAATACTGTATTAAATGAATGAAAAATTGAATAAATGAATGAATGAAAGAAAGGAATTGAACACCAGAATCGGTGCATCCTCTTAAGTGGAATGCACTTCTGTTATGAGCCAGAACTTGAAACAAGGTGCTAAGTAAATGGAATTGAGGAGAAAATCTTAAATCTAGTTTAGGACTTATTTAATCCTACAACAAATAATGGTTTCTTAGTGATATAATGATTGGCGTGTACTCAGTGTGGAACATATAAGAAAGAGCGGTCAGGGCCAGAAAGAACAAGCACACTAAAAGCTCTCTGAGACTGAGACAGATTCATTCCATCTTCCAATTTGTTGTGGCTGGAGGCTGAAGTACATACCGTTGGAATCTGGGAAATTCAGAGAAGGCAGGCCTCTTAGAACCAAGGAGAGAGATAGGCCTCCAGAAAAACTAGCCGAGCCCCAAGTGAAGGAGACAAAACTTTGAAGGAGAGAGTAAAGGATTTGGACTGTAACACCTGGCTGCATTTGGGGTGATTACTGAAGTGAAACTAAGGCTGCTTCCCCCAAGAAAACCCCAACAAGAGAAGATTACATTTAGAGAAGAATATTACACACTTCCTTGTTACGGTCCCCCATACAATGCTATTGCATCTCCTCAGTAAAGGAGAGAACAATGGCTGGCTAGGGATTCATAGGGAATGGCCAAATAAACTGGTATATCAATGTGATGGAAAACTACTATACTAGGGAAATGGCAGATCTGAAGCTATCCTTAGATATATGGGAAAACTTTAAAATGAAATGACATGGAATCTTGAGCATAGAGTCTAAAGAACTATATGCTCTTATTAAAAGGTAAATAAAGTCACCACTAAGAGGCAACAGCAGGTAATGTCTGACCATTTTTTCAGATTTAAAGCACATGACCTTTCCTTTTTCTTGACTATTTTGTAAACTACAAAATTGATGGATGATACTAATTTTTAGTATCGACATTAGACAGTTTTACTTAGTTGTTCTTGCCTCATTTATAGAGGTTTCCTTTGTAGTATCATGTTAAAACAGAATGAATCAATGCATTTTTTAAATATTATATTTTATTTTATTTTATAATAACTTTATATTGACAGAATCCATGCCAGGGTAATTTTTTTTACAACATTATCCCTTGCTTCTGTTCCAATTTTTCCCCTCCCTCCTTCCACCCCCTTCCCTAGATGGCAAGCAGTCCTATATATGTTAGATATGTTGCAGTATATCCTACATACAATATATGTTTGTAGAACCGAACAGTTCTCTTGTTGCACAGGGAGAATTGGATTCAGAAGGTATAAATAACCCGGGAAGAAAAACAAAAATGCAGATAGTTCACATTCATTTCCCAGTGTTCTTTCTTTTTTGGGTGTAGCTGCTTCTGTCCATCATTTATCAGTTGAAACTGAGTTAGGTCTCTTTGTCAAAGAAATCCACTTCCATCAGAATACATCCTCATACAATATTGTTGTCGAAGTGTATAATGATCTCTTGGTTCTGCTCATTTCACTTAGCATCAGTTCATGTAAGTCTCTCCAAGCCTCTCTGTATTCATCCTGCTAGTCATTTCTTACAGAACAATAATATTCCATAACATTCATATACCACAATTTACCCAGCCATTCTCCAGTTGATGGGCATCCATTCATTTTCCAGTTTCTAGCCACTACAAACAGGGCTACCACAAACATTTTGGCACATACAAGTCCCTTTCCCTTCTTTAGTATTTCTTTGGGATATAAGCCCAATAGAAACACTGCTGGATCAAAGGGTATGCACAGTTTGATGACTTTTTGGGCATAATTCCAGATTGCTCTCCAGAATGGTTGGATTCGTTCACAACTCCACCAACAATGCATCAGTGTCCCAGTTTTCCTGCATCCCCTCCAAACATTCATCATTATTTTTTCCTGTCATCTAGCCAATCTGACAGGTGTGTAGTGGTATCTCAGAGTTGTCTTAATTTGCATTTCTCTGATCAATAATGATTTGGAACACTCATATGAGTGGTGATAGTTTCAATTTCATCATCTGAAAATTGTCTGTTCATATCCTTTGACCACTTATCAATTGGAGAATGGCTTGATTTCTTATAAATTTGAGTCAGTTCTCTATATATTTTGGAAATGAGGCCTTTATCAGAACCTTTAACTGTGAAGATGTTTTCCCAGTTTGTTGCTTCCCTTCTAATCTTGTTTGCATTAGTTTTGTTTGTACAAAGGCTTTTTAATTTGATCTAATCAAAATTTTCTATTTTGTGATCAGTAATGGTCTCTAGTTCATCTTTGGTCACAAATTTCTTTCTCCTCCACAGGTCTGAGAGATAAACTATCCTATGTTCCTCTAATTTATTTATAATCTCGTTCTTTATGCTTAGGTCATGGACCCATTTTGATCTTATCTTGGTTCAATGCATTTTTTTAAAATAACATTTTATTTTTTCCAGTCATATAGAGTTTTCAACATTTTTTTTTTTTTTTTGCTGAGTCAGTTGGGATTAAATGACTTGCTTAGAGTCAGACAGCTAGGAAGTATTAAGTGTCTTAGGACAGATTTGAATTCAGATCTTCCTGACTTCAGGGCTGGTGCTCTATCCATTGCGTCACCTAGCTGCCCTAACATTCATTTTTTTAAAAGAAGATTTTGAGTTCCAAATTTTTCTTCCTCTTTCTTTTCTTTTTTTCTTCTGTCCCCAAGACAGCAAGCAATCTGATATAGATTATATGCAATCATGTTAAACATAGTTCCATGGATCAACACATTTTAAAATTTTTCTTGCCACAAAGACTTTGAGAATTTATTTCTCCTCAAATGATTTGTTTCCATTATGAATAACCAGAAGTGTGCTGGTTAACCACCAGTCTGAGGCATCACTGGGTTGAGAAGCCCGCAAGCAGACCACGTTCCTTCAGTGACTGGTCTGCTGAGTACTTTGGGAGTTTGAGAGAAGTAATGAACTTTTTCCATAACCGAGATTCTTGGTTGTTGAAGGCACAAACAGAGCTTGATACTGCTGACTGTTCTCAAAGTGTTTTGAGGAAAGATCAGTATCTCATGCAGATAATAAATCAGCATTTAAGACATCATTCATCTGAAGTTGGACTTGATGTTCAGAAAGTAGTTGAAAGTACTTTGTGAATATCAAGTGTTACACAAACAAGTGTTCTGTCTTGGTTTTTTGCTTTGTGTCTCATTTCCTCATGCTGTGTTCCTTTGTGTTGTCCAAAAGTGGCAGTTGGTTTGTTCTTGTCCCTATTTCTCTTCCTGCTTAGGGTTCCTGAACTGGGCAAAGGGAACTCAGCTTTATTTGAAGAATGCAGTAAAAATCACAGACCTATTGAATGTTAAGGCTGACACAGCATTGCAAGAATAAAGACTCTTAAGGCTCAAAATTGCCTATGGTTATTTGCCTTTGGTCCTACAAAACCCCATTTTTCTGGGAAAGTCTTGGGCCTTCTAGTCTAATACTTTTTCCTGTAAAGTTCATTTTGGTTTCCCTTCCCCTTCCCCCAGATTCTAATGTGAGATCCTGATAATGGAGCAATCATCCAAATGGATTCCCTTTTTTCCTTCCAGATTTCTTGATGACTTAAGCAATAACTTTTCGACGAGTCACAAATCCACTAGTGACCGTATTGATATAGGCTTCGATCCCACTGGTGGCAGCTGTTGTTCACATTTAGGACTCACATACTGAAGTCACATCATGAAGCCATGACCCAGGGTTGTGTCGTATCAATGTCAAGGAGTAGTCCATTTTTCCTAGTACCTTGATACCTTAGGTATTTTCCTGTAACTTTGGAAGTCCTGCTGACAGAGAAACTGTGACCTATACCTATCCTCTCCACAAAGTGTGGCTACTTCTTTAGAGACCTTTAGAGAATGTGAATGTACTGGGCATAGGGATGAGTTTTGTACCCATGGAATTGGTGGCAGCTCAGCATAGCCATAAGGAATGTCTTGAATGTTAGATCCTTTTGGAAACTGCTGCCAGCTACTTAATTCAATTTCCAAAGTTTTTTAGTCTGGGGAAAGCTGCTTGATGAGAGTCACAGTGCCCTGCTTCCATCCTCCTGCAGTAAAGCCAGGGGCTGGATCTACCTCTGGCCAAGTGTCATTAGCTGTTCCTGCTATTTCCTTTCTGCCACAGGATATAGTTTTCCCAAAGGCTTTTAGTAATTAACTCAGTCTCATTCCAGGACTATCTGTCTCAGATTGTCTTCTCTAAACTCAAGCTCCAGAAGTGCGGGTTGGGTTAGGGAGAAAAGGCAGAAAAAGTAGCTTTGGTGTGCTTTGTCGTCATGGTTGACCACAGCCAGGCTGCCTGGAGATCATGCAGTCAGTAAATTCAGTCCTCCCAACACTCCTACTATCAGCAGTCACTGCCAAATGGGCTGGAGAAAAATGTGGGTATTTGGGGAAAAAACATGCCCTTTATGTTTGGACATAAAATTTTGGCTGTCTACCTTTGATCAAACTGCTTAATCACACAGAATTGCATTTTATTTAGGAGTGAGGAGCTAAGCAGAAATAACTAGATAAACAGCAAAGGCAGTGAAACAGTGTGGGCTATGAGCCCTCTGGGAGGGCTGGGTGGAGGAGAACTCCTGCCCAGCACACAAGCCAGCTGGCTTGTGTTAAAGTCACTGGCTGAAAATAACCCTTATTGTCTGGGAGCTGCTACTGCATTAGGACTGGCTGTAGCCTTAGAGGGGAAGCAGGATAACATGAATTGAGCATCCTGCCGTCTCTAGGTTGGTTCAGGGAGAGACTTAACTCATTGAGAACAATGGCCAGATGGCCTTACTATAAGTAGAGACACGTTGAGGTAGTTGAGACTTTCCTACCTCATCCATTGAAATTCGGGCATGGATGCTGATGCTTGGGAATACCCTTTTGGTGGCTCCAGCCAGCCCATTGACCTGGGCTTTGTCTGGTTATACCAAGGATATGTGTCCAGTTCTGTTTGGTCACAGAAGATATGGCTGTTTTATATTGTAGTAGCATTTCACCAAGAGTTCAATAGCATTAATAAAAACATATGGTGCTCAGAACAAGGTACTGTTTCATCTCATGGGGAATTCTAGGCTTAATTCTCTTGGATAGAAGGCTGAAAGAGACTTCAGGGGGATTTTCTTATAGAGAGACTGCAGCAATACTGCTGGGAAATTTCAAAAAGACATGTATTTGGAGGGGTGGGGAAAGAGCTAAAGAAGTGGTTGCCTAGCACAATAGCATTTTCTACTCATCTTTTATCTTAAGATTGATCTCAAGATTCTGGATTTGGGGACAGAGCACCTGGCTTTTTGAATCCTGATTCTGCCACTTACTACCTTACATTTAACTTTGGTAAATCATTTCCCTTTTCTAGGGCCTAGTTCTTTCATCTCTAAAATAAAGAGGGTGGATTAGTCAACATCTGCTAAATATATATCATATGATCTACTCAAAATTAGCCCACTTCCTGGTCTTTTCTCAAAGCTTCCAAAACACTGGGAAAGTTTTTGAACATTTTCCTCCTTTCCTCCTTTTAAAAGCATTGCCATTTTTACCTTCATTCTTGGGATTACTATGATTGGTATAAATCAGAAGCCCTTAAAAAAACCAAATTTTTGTTTCTATTTTTTTGTTTGAATTTTTCTTGTTCTAGCTCAGGGGAGTGGATAGAATTAAAGCAGAGACTAAATCCTTGTAGAAACCTGTAGTCTTTTTTTTTTTTTTAAGAAAATTTATTTTTCTCAGTTACATATAAAAACTTTTTTTTTTTTGGTTATTCATTTGGTTACATTCATTTTTTAAATATTTCCTTATGAATCATATTGGGAGAGAAAAATAAAAACAAAAGGGTTTTCCCGTGAGAGAGAAAAAAAAAAAACAGAAGAAAAGGGGAAAAAATGAATATAGCATATATTGATTTACATTTAGTCTCCATAGTTCTTTCTCTGGAAATGGCTGGCATTTTCCATCCAAAATTTGGTATTTCCTTGGGTCACAGAACCATTGAGAAGAACAAAGTTGATTATCACACACAGTCTTACTTTGCTTTGTAAAATATTTTTCTGGTTTTGCTTATTTCATTTAGCATCAATTCATCATAAATCTTTCCAAGCCTTTTTGAAATCAGCTTACACATCCTTTTTTTTATAGAACTCTCTGCTATTTAGCAGCTTATGTTTGTTGTGCAGCATACTTGTTTCTGTGCTGAACTCATTACTTACTATGCCAATATGCAATATTATGTATGTATTGCTCTTGTGAATGTATATTTTGATATATAAGACATACATATGTGGACAGGTAGGTGACACAGTGGCTAGAGCCAACAAACCTTTTCTTCTTGAGTTCAAATTTGGCCTCCACATACAGCAGTGTGGCTCTGGGCAAGTCACTTAACCCTGTTTGGCTTAGTTTTCTCATTTGTAAAATGAGATGGAGAAGGAAATGGCAAACCATTTTGCCAAGAAAACCTCAAATGGGCTCTTGGAGAGTTGAATGTAATTGAAATGTAATTGGACAATACCAATGTACATACATATTCATATGTTTGTATGTTTATAATATACATGCTATGTTATAGATACCATATATGATTTAATTTGTGTATATATGCATATATACATATATGTATATATAAAGCTGTATTATAGTCATCTATCAATGTTATTAGCATGCATTTCAAGTGTATGTCATAATGAAGTATCTGTATAAATAGCTATATCATCTCTGTTGGAGGTTGTTCCTTCTTTCAATTTCGGGACCATTTGGCTATTTCTGGTCTAGTCTCCCAAGATGTAATGGATAACGCTTCTCTCTGATAAAAGTAAATTAAAAGCTTTTTGGTTACATCCAGCTAACAAAATCTAAATGGGTTGCTTTTTCCTTTTTTTTACGCTTTTTCATTCCTTATCAGGGTTTGACAGTTTAAAGATGTTTCCCTGATTTAGCATGCAGATGAATTTGAAATAGGGCAAAAGGTGAAACTAAGAAATAATTTGCTATTAAATATAGTTTGCTATTAAATCCATCTAAAAGCAATCCTAAACTAGAGTATTTACTGGCAATAGCCCCCTCCCCCCCACCCCACCCTTCTGCCCAGTTAATACTGCATCTGCATGCCACCAGGCCTAGTTGTTCATAATATATTCTACTTGGTCCCTGTGTTTCCATGGAATTTCTCTAATTACAGTGCTAACATTCCCTCCCTTTGACTTAAAGATATTCTTCCTTTCAAAGGGATACGCCCCACCTCACCACTAAACTGTGGACAGTATAATTTTCCAAAGCTTAGAATGCAACTTGCTTTTTTCCAAGGGTGTCAACATCTTGTATTCAACACATCCACATTCAGAATTGATTTCCCCCCAGACATTCTCCTTTCCAAAATTTCCCTATTACTATTAAGGTATCTGTTTTGTCCCAATCAGTTATCCATCTTTGAATCCTCAGTGTCATCCTTGATTCCTTATTCTGACTCATCCCAGAATTTTAATCTTTTGATTAAAGATTGTCATTTCCAGTTTCATAGCATTTTTCATGTATTCCCTTCTTTTTGCTTCCAGCAACTACCATTCTAATTCAAGTTCCTATCACTTCTTCTCTACTATTGTAATAACCTTCGGCTTGGTGTTTCCTCAAGTTTTCCCACTTCTCTCCATCCTTCACTTAGTTGCCAAAGTGATTTTCCTAAAGCTCAAGTCTGACTATGTCTCTCCCCAGCCCACCCCCCACTTCCACTTTGATTCGGGGTGAAATAGAAAATGTTCTGAAAAAGTCCTTATAACGACCCCTTCCTGTCTTTGCAGCCTTTTTATACTTTATTCCTTCCATACACAGTCTCAGTCTAAGATGATTTCCAGTTAATGCTGTTTATAGTTTGCACATTGCCTCCCCCATTAGACTGTGAGCACCTTGAGAGCTGGAACTACTTTTTACTACTCTTTGTATCACTTCCATTTGACCCAGTACCTGGCACATAGTAGGTAGCTAATAAATGTTACTGATTGACATCTCACACTTCCCCCTCCACTTATTTTCATAGGATTCTGCCTTACTCTTTTTTTTTTTTAATTATAGCTTTTTATTTACAAGTTATATGCATGGGTAACTTTACAACATTGACAGTTGCCAAACCTTTTGTTCCAATTTTTCCCCTCCTTCCCTCCATCCCCTCTCCTTGATGGCAGGTTGACCAATACATGTTAAGTATGTTAAAGCAGATATGTCCTAACAGTTATTTTGCTGTACAAAAAGAATCGGAGTTTGAAATAATGTACAATATATAGCCTGTGAAGGAAATATAAAATGCAGGCAGACAAATGTTAGAATCCTTATAAAGTGTTAAGTCATTAGAATTGATAGAGACAATAATTATCTAATTTAGCATGGTTCAGTATGATTGATCTGATCCTATAAGGAGATGTTATGGGCCAGAACTTGAAACAAGGTACTAAGTGGAATTGAGGAGACAATGGTTAAATCTAATTTAGCATTGATTTAATCCTACAAAAAATAATGGTTTCCCAGTTATATAATGATTGGCGTGTACTCAGTGAACAGCATATAAGCAAGAAGCCCTCAGGGCCAAAGAGCACTATGGGAGATACAGAAGCCCACTCTCGGAGGCGGAGACAGAGTCATTCCATAATTCTACCTTTGTGTCGGCTGGAGACATTCGGAGGTAGTGAGAGGCTGAAGCTCAAGACTGTGAAGGACACAATAAAGGACTGGAGTTTAACTCCTGGCTGCATTTGAAATGATTATTATTTAGAACTGAAACTAAGGCTGCCTCCAGAGAACCTCCCCAAGAAACCTACTCCCCGAGAGACTCATCATATATTATACAAAAGAAGTGAACACCACAGACAAAAATAGAGGGATTGGGAATTCTATGTAGTGATTCATAGTCATCTCCCAGAGTTCTTTCACTGGGTGTAGCTCTTTCAGTTCATTACTGCTCCATTGGAACTGATTTGGTTCATCTCATTGATGAAGAGAGCCACGTCCAACAGAATTGATCATCATATAGTATTGTTGTTGAAGTATAAAATGATCTCCTGGTCCTGCTCATTTCACTTAGCCTCAGTTCATGTAAGTCTCTCCAGGGCTTTCTGAAATCCTCCTGCTGGTCATTTCTTATAGAACAATAATATTCCATAATATACATATATTTATTCAGCCATTCTCCAATTGATGGGCATCCATTCAATTTCCAGTTTCTGGCCATTACAAACATTCGTGCACATACAGGGCTCTTTCCCTTCTTTTAGATTTCTTTGGGATATAAGCCCAGTAGAAACACTGCTGGATCAAAGGGTATGCACAGTTTGATAACTTTTTGAGCATAGTTCCAAATTGCTCTCCAGAATTCTGCCTTACTCTTTATCAATTTTTTAAAAATACATTTTTCCAATAAAAATTATTCAATCAGAGTTCCTTCTCTTCATGTCAAATGTGGCACTTGAATTAAGAAGAGTGGGAAAAGGCTTCTTGTACACGGTAAGATTTTAGCTGGGACATGAAGGAAGCCTGGGAAGCTACGAAGAAACAAAGAGGGAGAGTGTTTTAAGCACACGGGACAGACAGACAGCCTATGGAAATTAAAATGTGGAAGATAGAATTTTTGTATAAGGAGCAGCAAGAATTCACAGAGTTCTTGGATGGGTGGGTGGGGCATAAGGATGTTTGCTCTTCCTCTGCATTCAGGGCCATCTCCAGTTGGAGACCACCTACAGCTGGTCCCTCGATGGCTCTGGAGGGAAAAGTGAGGCAGGTGACCTTGCCTGGCCCTCCCTCCCTTCAGTCCAGCTTCTCTTCAAGAAGGAAGGACAAACCACAGCAATCCATACGTGTACACATACCACACACCCACACACACACCCAAGGTCTGTTCCTGGGTGTTACTTATGCCTAGAGTGTTCCTTCTTCCCTCTGCCTCTTGTTTTCTCTGACTTTCTTCACAGATCAGTTCATGTTCTACCTTCTACAGAAGCTTTCCCAACTTCTGACTGCTGGTGGTATACTATGGGTTATAATAGTAGAATTTCATGAGTTGTTTTGATACCTAACCATCACTTATAATACTGTTCCTGTGTTTTCTAATTTCAAATAGCTGGCCTACAGATAAAATTTTCACATCAGCAATTGTGAGTATGTTTTGTGTGTGTGTGTGTGTGTGTGTGTGCGCGCACGCGCGCGCATTTGAGGTAGTCTATGTTCAAGGCCCTTTTCTAGGCACTATGTGTTATACAAAGGTAAGAAGATAAGTAAGGACTCCTCATGGGAGTTCACAAGCTTTTGGAATTATCAGGTATACACAGTAAATACAGTACAAAACATTTGATATGTGTCATGAGGAGTACAGATGCTTGTTGGGAGCTCAGAGGAAGAGGTTACATTTTATTTGGAAGAAAGTCACATTTATAAAGGCAGTGCCATTTAAGATGAACCTTGAAGATAGAAGGAGGTGCATGATAAAGTTTTAGAGAGAAAGCATTAGACTTTTTCGGGCAAATGGCCAAAGAGAACATGTGACTATAACATAAGGTAGTTGCAGGGATGTAGTAGGGGAAGAAACTGGTTGTTGTTTGTCCTTTGTTCTCAAAATAAAGGACATCAGGGAGGTGATGGCATGACATGCAAGTGAATTGGATTTAAGGGCAGAAGGGCTGTGCAAGATCACCTCCCTCATTTTCTCTCCAAAGCCATCTGGGTTCAGTGGCCAGACAGATCAGGAAAATTGGAGATGGCGCTGGCTGTAAAATAGTTTGGAGGCTTATTTTAAGAGAGTTTGGAGGCTGACTGGGATAGGCACGGGGGAGCTGTTGAAGGTTTTTAAATATTAGGGTGACATAATTGGAGCTTTACTTTACAAAAGTTAATCCAGGATGTGATTGATAAGATGGGCAAGAACTAATTTAGATGCTGATTGGTAGTGGGAATGGTTGAAAAATTGAGGACTGCCTAAAAATAAATACATAGGGAAAATAAAGGCATAACCCTAAGGAGGTCACTGACAGGGAAAAAACCAAACATGTACAAGAATGTGGATAGCATTATTTGTGGTAACCATATGTGCCCAACAATTAGGGAAAAACTGACAAACTGTATTATATGATTGGATTAGTCTGTAAGATGAATAAAGGTGAGCTAAAAGAATAATGATGACCATAACATAGAAAAGACAGCAAAACTTTGGTCAAATAAAAGGGATAATGTTGGTGCCAGGTTCTAACTTTAAAGCACACATACATTCTTTTTGTTAACAATCATTATAGTAGTAATAGAGACCAAACCCATTATTTCATTGATATAGGAAATCACTACTTGAGGAAAATGGCAATTGGGAGTTTCTGGTTGGCTGAAGGAGAATAGAACTGTTAGGCCACCTTAAGGCACATAAGGTGTAGGAGGGATTCTAGTGCCATACAAGACTTCCAAGCAGAGGGTCTCTGGTCTAAAATCGAGGTGGCCCAAAGTGGGGGACAATCAATTAGTAAAGGGATGGTAGAGAGATTAGTTACAGAAGTCCTTAGTTCTAGTATGATCTCTGAAGTATGCAGGGCATAACCTGCCAAATGGCTTTTACTCCCTATTTCTCTCCCTTCCTCCTCCCCCAAGCCTACCAAGACCTGACTGAAAAGGGGGAACGTGGAAGTGGTGGTAATGGCCGTGCATCCTGTTTGTCCAAGACTTAGACTTGGAGAAGAGCTGTCAGGCTGCATTGATTTGGGCGAGAGGGGTTTCTCTCAATCAGTTTCTTGTACCAAGTGATAAAGGGTAGGTTCATGGCCCTTCTTGCACCATTCCAGTCCTCCAAAGTACACTGAGGCAAAGGCCCAAGAACAGAAAAGAGGTGGTGTTTTCCATTCAGTCATTATCTTCTAACAGTCATGAACTCATTTCATTTCATTTCTTTCTTTCTTTCTTTTTTCCTCCCCCCAGAGCTCCATGAATCTGCCTCCAGACAAGGCCCGCCTCTTACGACAGTATGACAATGAGAAAAAGTGGGATCTCATCTGTGATCAGGTACTGGGCTCAGCTGAAGAACAGGAAAGAGTGGGGTGGGGTGTCCCATACGCCAGCCAGGCAAGGTTTGTTGCTTCCTCCAATCCCTCTAGGAGTCCATTGCTGGTTCATCAGACATTACTTGACCCACCTTCTGGAGCTTATCATTCATGTTTCAGGTAGACACTTATGATGGGGATCTAATCAAATGCCAAATTTGCTTTTCTGTTTCCACAGCAATTTCTGTTTTTTTGTTGTTTTTAATTTCTCCAGAAAAGCAATGCCCTAGTAGGCAGTTTTATTGGCGGCAGGGACTATAGTCAGTTCTAGACAGATGGGACTTTTTCAGCTAAAATAACATAGCACTTAGGTCTATAACACAGGGAATTCCTGGATCAGAGCCAATTCCTGAATCTTTCTTTCCCAAGCTAGGGGAATAGTGTTAGTTTAATAACTAATTCTTTCTTTAAATTGACAGGACCTTCCAAATGATAATTTTGTCCTTTATTCTGCCTCCAGGCAGTATTATTCATGACCTGCAGTAGGTCTTATTAACCTCTCCAATATAGGGAATATTCTTTATTCCCTGTCAGTCTCTTGGTCTTAGCATCTTCTAGGTCCAGAAATTCTTTGTGACATCTAACACTCTTCTTTGGTTAAAAGTCCATTGCTTCTGCTCAGCTCTGAGAAAATATGGATATTTGATCATGATTCCTGTCATTCCTAAAGATGGCTGTTCTCCATTGTTATTTTCTCCAGTCCCAATAAGTTCAATTCTGTTACATGTTTCTGATAGGTTTTTTTTTTCCCCCCTAATGCTAATTATCTTCATTGTTCTTTCCCAGTTTTTCACATTTCATAGTGAAGGAATACAAATTTATCCAATGTTGTTAAGAATTTAAGTAGCACCAAATGGTGTGAGAAGATGATTTTGTAATTGCTTTCTAGGAGATATTATTTCTCCCTGGTCATTTGGGATTACTTTTCCACATATATGAGGAAGCATTGTGTTAACTTAGAATCAGGAGACGTGGTTCCAAATTCTGACTCTGGTATTTACTACCTGTAGGTGACTTGGAACAAATGATTTGTAAATGACTTATAAAAAGTGGGTAACCTACTGAACAGGGATGTGGTATGGAAAGTACTTTCTAAACTTGGAAGTTCTACATTAAGTAAGTTAGGATATCCTAACAGCTCACTTTATGTAGAACTTCAAAGTTTAGACGGATTGATCGATCATTCAATCATAGGAAACTAAGCAAAGAGGAGATATACTGACAGATATACTCTTCTTTGGCTCTTTAAAATAAGACCAAGCTCCGACTTGAGGTTTAAAAGACTGACAGACTGGTTTAGGAGACAAGATTTTTGTAAACGAAGTCCCTCAGATCTCTGGCTGGTCTTGAAAACTTTAGGAATTCATATAAGCTCTCTTGTCAGTCAATCAGCAGTATTGAGTCCATGTGTTTAGAGAACTATACTAGCTAGATATTTTAAGCAATAAGACAGATGTCTTAACATTTTTAGTTTGGCACTTCAATATTAGAAGAAAAAGGCTTTCAGAGATTTCTGATATATCATGAATATTTTGCATGAAGGGGAATATTGATGGGGAAGGAGAAAATATTTTGGAAAAAATATGGTACAAGAAGAGAAGACTAGAGATGGGAAATATAGGTACTGTTGGGAGAACTGATTCCCACAGTGAAGACTGACTTGTCTCTTCTGAGCATTCTATTTCTGTTATGTGCTGCCCCTGCAGGAGCGATTTCAGGTGAAGAATCCTCCCCACACTTATATCCAGAAACTACAGAGCTTCCTGGACCCCAGTGTGACTCGAAAGGTGATGTATTTTTTATGCTGAATTTTGGGTTCTACTTTTTGTGGTCCTCGTGATTTTGTGCAGTTAAAAGAATATTTTCATTTGGAAATGGGGATAGGATTGTGGGGATTGAGCTACCTCTAAGGGAGAATTGATATGCCATGATACTATAAGAGTCATTTTAAGCTGTGGTCCTAGAATGTTGTGCTTCCTGCATTGCTTTTGTTCTACAAAATTAGGGTGGGGTCCTTTGGGAATGACTGAGAATTTGATGTTTGTAGAAGTTCAGGAGGAGAGTCCAAGAATCGACCAAAGTGCTGAGGGAACTAGAGATCTCTCTTCGGACTAATTACATTGGGTAAGTTGAACTGATCTAAGCATGTTGACTGTTGCAAGTGGATGAATGTCATTGTCACTTAGAACTCCTTTGACCTCTATGTGGAAGAATGAGCCTATTTCTGTTATGGTTTTTTGCTCTGGACTTCTTAAGGGTTACAGGCTGTTCATTTTTCTGGCTTCTTTCCCCATTAGCTCTGCCAGCTGATGACTAGATAATACTGGCAAACTGAAGTCTTTCCTGTGGTCTTTATCCTAGAGCTTTGTGTTTAAAAAATATTCCCACAGCAGCAGCTTGTGGGGTGGAGGCAAGGCTTGAATCAAAGGAAATCCAGAGAAGCTTCAGAAGTTCATTTCGATTGGACTAGAATTGGTTCTTTGCTATTTGGGGACTAGCAACCTAAGGAGTTCGGATTCTGAGAAAGTAGATTCCCCATTTGACCCCTAAAGAGAGGTTAAATTTCAGGTCCCAGAAAGACTCTTCATATAGAGTGAGGATAGGTTCTGGTTTCCAAACTCTGTTCTGGTAACTCTCTGAAATGGGGCATAAGTTTGGTGTTCTTAAGTCTATAAGAAGATAGGTGAGGGAACCAGAGAATACTGAGAATGCATAGAGTGATTGTGTTAGGTAAGAGTGAAGTGGAAAAGTGCATAGCTTTACTGTGTCAGGACTAAGGAAAGATTAGACTGGGAAAACTGTATATCCAGTTAACAGTTAGAACTGAAGATAAATAGATAAAAAAGAGACCAAGAGCAAACTCTTAGTCTCATTTAGGTCCATTTGATCTGAGATCATTGACCAGAGTAGAATCTCTCTATAACATCCTTAGTTAAAAGATGTTGGACCTCTTGCTTGATGAACTTCAGTAAAGGAGAGCTCCCTACTTTCCAAGGTTCCAATTTGGGACAATTCTTAATTGTTAGGAAGTTTTCTATTATATTAAGCTGAAATTTGCGCCTCTGCAACTTCTATCTGTTACAGCTACTAGTTCTTCCCTCTGGGGATAAGTTGAACAAGTCTAATGCTCTTTTTTGTATAATAGCTCTTAAAATGCTGAAGACAGACAGGTAAAATGTTTCATACGCCCCCAGACCATATTTTTCCTGGGCTTTATGATCCCCACTTTTTTCGTGAGATCCTTACATATGTGGCCCTCCATCATCCTGGTCACCTCTTTTGGAAATTTTTCTGCTTGTCACTTTTATACATTATTACCATCCTATCTGAACAGTCATCCCATTCCCTTTTTGGATGCTCATTTTCTTTGCCCTCCAACAAAGCCAAAAAGTCATTTTCATTATCCTTAGCATTTGTAACAAGCCTCAGATATGTGGGGAGAAGAAGCACACTTGGGGCCCAAGGAGAGACTAGAGTAGGACTATTGCCAGTTCTGTATTCCCTGACTTCCTGTGAGTAGCAATGGAAAGAGAAGAGAACAAAGCCCAGTGATGCTTTTTTGTCTTTTATCCAAGCTGAATGTTGGCCGATAGCCACCTACTCATTTATCCACACTACATATATGTCTGGGCTGACTTTGCCTACAGTTCTTGGCAAGGGAAGGTAGGAAGTAGGCAGGACACCTGGAGAGCTACAGCAGTAATGGGAAATGTCACCAGAGAATTTCCTGTCCTTGGTAGCTACTGCCCAATTTATTGTCAAATCAAATACTGAAAACAGCTTTTAGATTTCCTAAAATCTTAATTTGGCAAATTTTATAATTTATAATTTATAATTTTTATAATGTCAGGTAGGAAGAAGAACCCAAGCACTGAAAAGAGAAGGGGTTTGATGTTGATGTACCTGATTAGAGCTAATCATTGGAACCTATGCAGATACTTTCACAGATTTCAGCCCTCTTCTTCCCCCCCATGATCATCCTGTCAAATGCACAGAGAATTAAGTAGTTTATCACTGCTTATATGATTCCAGGGTTCTTCCTGGGCTTCTTGTAGTTCTTATGAAATTCTTGTTGCAGTCAAATGCTCAAGAAGGAAAGGCCATAGAGTAGTAAGTGGCTCTATGGCCCTTCACCCCACCCCTATTTCTTCTTTCTAATAACCTTTCTAACTAGAAAGCTATAGCTATAACTATAGCAGAATGGCTTTTGACCCCATGTGAATTCTCTGCGTGTCTTCTGGACTCAGGATTTGTCGATAGTAGGTAGAAGGGACCATAGGATCCATAAGCTTATAGCCTCTAGGACACTAGGCTCTGATGTTAGAGCCTTCTCCTTTTTCCTAACCATGACCCTCTGCTTTTAGGACTCTGGCCTCCTGTAAGTTAAATTTCGTCTTACGTTAGCCCAAAACCAGACAGTCACCCCAATTCTCAGACATTTCTAAATCATGTAGCTGTGTGTGTATTCTTTGAACTCCTTTCCCCTTTCTAACCAGTTCTTCTTGATATATTATCTTCTCCTTTAAGAATATAAATCAGCAAGTAGGCTTTTTCAAGATTGGCTTGCTTCTTTTGGTATTCTCAGTATTTTAATAGAGTATCCAGCACATAGTAACTGTTTCTCCTTTTCAGGATACTGCTCTCTTTTGATTTCCTTCCTACCTGTTCTGACTGTTCCTTCTCAATCTTTTTTATTGGATTATCATCATCCACAAAATGCCCCCTAACTGTAAGTGTTCCTCCTCCCACCCCTGCTCAGGCCTTGATACTCTTCTTTCTCTTTGTGACTTCATTCACTCACATGGGTTTAATTATCACCTCTATATTGATGATTATATTTATAGCCTTGGGGTAGGGTAAGGCAGGAGAGGGGAAAAGAGAAAGATGGGGAGGAGAGGGAGAAGGAAACACTGTTCTGGCCAGAGAAACCTCTAAGAAAGAGGCTGAGCATAGACACTTGATATGCAAATCCTCCTCCTGCCAGGGATGATTCACAGAACTGAAGGAAGGAATTAAAGTTAAAATGAAACAACCTCAAAATGTAGAAAATTCTTGTGATGATAGATTAATTAGTCAATCTGTAAACATTTATTAAGTGCTCATGGTGTACCATTGTGCAAAAGACCAGGGGTCTAAAAAGCAATAAAAGATTATCCCTACCTTCAAGGAGTTTATGATCTAATGTGGGAGACAAATGCAATCAAATACAAAGCAAGCTATAAATAATTAACAGAGGAAAGGCATTAGAATTAAGAGGAGTTGGGGAAGTTTCCTATAGAAAATGAGATTTTAGGAAGCAGGGAAATCAGTAGTCAAGAGTGGAAGAGAGAGAGTTTTCCAGGTATGGGAGATAGCCTGAGAAAATGCTAAGAGATGGGAGTAGCTTCTTCATGGAACAGCCAAGAGGCCAGGGTCACTGAATAGACTAGTAATTGGTGGAGAGTAAGATATAAAAAGACTGGAAAAGATAGAAGGGAGCTAAATTATGGAGTGCTTTGAATGCTAAGCAGAGGATTTTATATTTGATCCTGAAGGTGATAGGTAGCCACTAAAGCTTATCGAATAGGATAATAAGGACATGATCAGACGTCTGCTTTTAGGACAATCACTTTAGCAGCTGAATGGAGGTTGGTTTGGAGTGGGGAGAGACTTGAGACAAACTGATCCATCAGCTGGTTATTGAGTGAGGTGATGAGGGCCTGTACTACGGTAGTGGCAATGTGAGAGTGGGATAGTGAGTTGATAAGGGAGATATATTAGGATTATTATATACTATATTACTATATAATATACACAATTAGCAGCTGTGAGGGCCCAGTTGAAGCTATATAAGATAAATTTGTAGTGGACCCAGTCAGAATAGTTCAGTAGCACATGTAGGAGCAAAGGTAACAACTAGTGGGAATAATCCAGGGCTGAGCTGTCTCTGGATATAATCAGTGAAATGATAGGGGGGCAAAGAATTCAAAAGAGAAGGACAACATAAAATTCACCATGAGGTCAAGATGGGGAAAGGAAGAGAAAGTGCATGCAGAGAAGATGGGCTGAGAGAGAATTGAGGGGTCAAGGGATTGGAAATCCCAGGGTAGACAAAGAATGTAGGCTATGTAAAGGAAGTCAGAGGGAGAGGTTACTTGGAGGTGGTAGATTTATGGGTGATGACAAGTGATGGATGGATTTATGGGTGATGATCAATGGTATGATCATCTTTGTATATAGTTGAGGAGGAATGGAGGAACAGGTCATGGAAAGTGAATAGGTTAAGAAGCTGAGTATTTGAGGGAGAGTCAGTATATATGTTGGAATCCTCTAACATGATTCTTTAATGATACCATGTCAAATTATTGGTCTTTTAACCATTTTCCAAGATGAAATCCAAGAAATATTCTAAGAAGTTAAGAAAAACTTGGCAAAATGAAATTCAAGCAAGCATTAGAACATTTTAGGATTAGAACTAAAGCAATTGAAGGAACTGATTACTCAGTTATATGCAAAATAAAATTTTGGACTTCAAATCCAAAATCTTACCATAGATACCATGGAAGGTCCCTAGGAAGAATAGGGCCTGGGATGGTTTATAGCCAGAGAAGTGTCTAAAGACACACTTTTCTCTCCTGACTTAACATTTCAGAAGTCTGACCTGTGACTCCATCTTATCTTTTTTGTATCTCTTAAGTTAAGAAAGTGTGAGGTTGATATGATAGTAAGTAGGACAAGAGAACAAAGCCCAGAGATGGGAAGAGCAGAAAGCTGGTTCTCAGTACCTAGTGAATTAAAAGTGTGACAGGAGGAGCATCTGAGTTGGGCTGCATGAGAGCACTTTAAGCCTTTAGGAGAACACCACAAGGGACAGAAAATGACATTTCTGAGCAGCTTTTACTTAGTTACTTGCTTATTGTGTGCACTGGTATTTCTGCCTTGCTTAGGTGCCCTTTAACCTTTCCTTAACATTTTAAGGGCCTGAAAATAGCAATGTGGATTCAGACAGGAAATGAGATGGGGGTGGGGAGCTGGAGAGCAGACAGACAGGAAATGGGAGGCCTGTCGGCCCCGGAGAGGAAGCTAACTTGAGGCAGCTCCAGTGTCAGCTTCAGCCTGAGCTTACTGCCAGATCTCCACCAAGACTGGCTTTCTGGGCCAGATCTGCTTGAAGGGTGTGGCTTGCGTCATGGTACCTGGTGTCCAAATTTATCTCTCCCACCCCAGCCGAAGTTTGGTAGAGATTGTCCTGCCAGAGGTGCCAGAAAGTTACATGCATTCTGATTTAACAGAAAACTCCAGAGATGAGAGAGCTTTATGTGCCCTCTGTGTAGGAGTGATGTATCACACAGCTTAGGTGTGTCTAAGGCTCTTAGCTTTCAAGGTCTTTCAATGTCTCTTAATGCCATATTTTAGGATTGAAAAAAGTAGGATGAGAAGTTATTAGTTTGTGGCCATAATTAAACTTTTAAGGTATTATGTCCTGAGCTCAGAGATAGGAAGAACATATTCTCCCATTTTCAGGATATTAAGTAGGACTTAGGACTAGTAAAATAGTTGTCTAGTAAGGTGGTTGTCTTTTAAGGGCTTTGGGCTATTAAAAACCATCATAATTTTAGAAACCCCTTCTTCCTCCTGACAGATCACTCTGTATTGTTATGATTAATGGAATTAATTCCTTAATTCAGTTTTCTATTTTTGTTTCCCCCGGCCAGGAAAAAGCAGCAGTCTAGGTTTCCCAACCTGAGATTGGTCTGAACAAATTAAAATTTAATTGGTAAATATTTAACAAAACAAATAAAAACATAATAGAACATAAGTAATGCAAATATGTGATTTTCTGAGTGGGTATGTTCCCAGCAGGAATCCTTTTAGTGGCCTCTGTTTCTTTTTGAATTTGATATTCCTGGTATGAGGGCTTTGGGAAAGGGGCTGATTTCTTCACTGGTTTCAAGGTCAGTCTTTCAGAACAGTGTCATGGCTCCAGGGTTGAGAGGATCTTGACTGTTGTTACTGTGACAATACTGTGATGGTTAGTGGCAGTGCAGAGAGTTGAGGTGTGAGAATCCCCTTTTGGTCAGCACAGGTTCATCGTGAAAGGATTCACAAACCTGAAATAGTAGACTGGCAAAAAGGAAGTTTATTGGCACTGCAGAAGTCAGCTTTGCTAGGAGACTGACTTCCTCAGTGGCAAGGTTCTGGCAGAGAGATAAAGGTCCTAGGAAAGAAATCCTGGCAGAGAGATAAACAGAGGTATTAACACTGAGAAAAGGGTGTCTCTTCACAGTGGACAGGATCCTGGTAGACACCTGTGCAAATTATGAGTTTAAAATTGTATTGTTTTATAGGAAATCTGAGATTGAAGTTTCAACTGAATGAAATTACTGCCCCCAGGCCTAGATTTCCAGTAGAATGAGAACATTTAAGTTCAAGATAAATAGAAGTGGTCTTGGACTAATTTTAAGCTCAATAGAGGGTACAGCTAGTCCCACTAAGATAACAGAATGAAACCAAGAAACAGAATGAGACCCTTATCTCTCTGCCAGGACCTTGCCACTGAGGAAGTCAGTCTCCTAGCAAAGCTGACTTCTGCAGTGCCAATAAACTTCCTTTTTGCCAGTCTACTATTTCAGGTTTGTGAATCCTTTCACGTTGAACCTGTGCTGACCAAAAGGGGATTCTCACACCTCAACTCTCTGCACTGCCACTAACCATCACAGTACTGTCACAGTAACAATAGTCAAGATCCTCTCAACCCTGGAGCCAAAAATAATAGCCAAAACTTATCTTGATTTCCTGAGTCAAGTCTTTCTTAGAGTTCAAGGAGAGTTTCTCCCCACCAAAGTCAGAGGACAGTTTCAGGGTTCCCCCCATCAACTGATGTTCCCTACTCCACACAGTACACCAGCTTTATGAACAACAATGCTGAGTTGTCTGTATTTCCTGTCTGCAGATGGGTCCGAGAATTTTTGAGCGATGAGAACAAAGGACTGGATGTGTTGGTCGATTACCTGTCTTTTGCACAGTGTTCTGTCATGTGAGTATAGCATGAAAGTTAGGGTTGAGAAAAAAAAATAGAGAGTAAAGCCATTGCCACCTGCCCCTCACTTTCTTTCTTTGACTTAAATAAGCAGGTAACTTCTGGGCCTAGCAGTAGACTGAATGGAGAAATGTTTTTGTGGTTAACTTTGGGGTTTTTTAGTGGGAGGAGAAATGCTATTACTGGAGAATCTTTTTCCTAGCCATTCAGAGATCCTAAAACTCCTTGTGAAATTAGAATATAGAATATACATTTGGAGAAGTAAACATATATACAGGTAAGCAATCTTTGTTTCTCTTGAAGTGATTGAAGGTACAATTTGACTTCAGAGGTCATTGGAACAGTCTTTAGAGGGGATTAGAAATACCTCTGAGATGAAAATGAAACTTATAATTAGGAATTTTTCCTTTGAAGCTAACTGGAGACTTTGTGACAGAAGAATTTTTGGTTTTCCCTCCTCCCTGGATTCTTTTTAGAGATAGTTCAGATAGAAAAGGATCTGAATCCCATAGTCTGAATGGAAGACAGTATTGAATATGCATTGACCACCTCACCCAAGAAGTGAAAATATACCTGGTAACACTAATAAAAATGAGGAGATGATGATGAACTGGATTTTTCATAGTACTTTTTAGTTTGCAAAGTGCTATATATATTATCTCATTTAATCTCACAAGTTGGGTATTAGTAATACCTCCATTTTACTAATGAGGAAACTGAGATTGAGAGCTGTTGTAACCTTTAAAGTTTTTCATTTGCCAACTTAATCCTGAGCTTTTACTTTTCACAGAGTCCTTTTTTTTGGTATTCAATCTACCCCCAAAAGTGTGATCAATGGGAGGGGTATATATTCCAACGTTTTTCTTACATTATTCCTTCAGCATCACTCTTTAAAAACAAACAAACCAAAAAAAAACACTTGTCAGCAATTCTCAGGCTAGTGGCTGTCCTTTCCCCCTATGGTCATGGTCAGTATTTGGAGAAATCTAGACCTAATCTGCCAGATCATTAATCTCTAGAAGACTGCTATGTTTAGTCCTTGAAATCTTTCATTTTTGCTTAACATTGGTATTGTCTAGTTAGATTCTGGGTTCCATGTTGGGAGGAAGTTGGCCAGATTGTGACCATTTGTTGCTGTTATTTAATCATTTTTGGGTCATGTCTGACTCTTCATGACCCCATTTAGGTTCTCTTGGCAGAGATACCGGTGTGTCTCTTCGTGCTCCTTGTCCTTCATGTCCTCCAGATCATTTTACAGATGAGAAAACAGACAGACAGGGTCACACATCTACAAAACATCAGAGGCTGGATTTGACCTCAGGTCTTCCTGTCCTTTGGCTGGCACTCTATCCACTACACCACTTCACGATGACCACATTGCCAGCCAAGGTCCTCTTTCCCACATAAAAGCAGGTTCATCCATAAGTTGTGATTACCTAGAGGATTTCTAATCCCTAGAAGTGTGAGAAGCAGCTCTGAGCTGGCTCCCCTAGAAGTGTGAGAAGCAGTTCTGAGCTGACTCTGTGGACATGTAGTGCCCTCATCGCCTTGCCATGCTTTGTGGCCAGAAGCAGCCAGAAGAGGTGGATTCCCAGATCTTCCAGAAGGATGGGCTCAGGGTCAGCCCTGGTGCTCCTACTCCCCACTAAGGGTCATAGTTTTTGATTGAGAACAGAAATGGACCCCTCTTATTTGCTCAGAAAGGTAGGCTGACATGCCTAAGGGTCCATGGGATATGAGGAGCAGAGCCAACATTTGACCTCTGCTGTTTGTACCCCTTAATGCTGTCTCCTTGTCCTAATTATCTTTGCCGCCCTCAGTCTGTATGCTACTCTCTGCTGTCCTGGCCTTTGCTCCTTGTTGCTAAGGAGATGCAAATCATTGAAGCTATCTGCAGCAGCCTTATCTGAGCCTCTTCTCTATGTGCATGCATATGTGTATCTGGTGTGTCTTTCCGTGCTCCAGGTTTGATTTTGAGGGTCTGGAAAGCAGTGATGAAGGAGCTTTTGAGAAGCTGCGATCCTGGAGCAAGTCCATCGAGGATCTGCAGCAGCAGCCCAGTGCCTTGTCCACTCCCTTTGCCAGTAGCCTTGCTCGCTCTGCCCGCCAGTCTGTGCTACGGTATGTATCAGCCTTGCTGTGTGTGCCAGCCTGCTTTCTTCCTCCTACTCCTGCTCCTCTCCCCTGTGAGCCAGCCAAAGTGATGGCAATGAGCACTCATGGCTTTCCCCTTTCTTTCTCCATCTCTCTGCTTCCAGGGCTCGGCTCTCTTTCCTTCTGCCTGACAGTCTGTCCTCTGGTTTGTGCTCTCTCTGTCCCCCTGGTTCTGCCTAGCAGTTTTGTCTTGGGTAAGTACTTGTTCCTGTGGCTGTGCCCCCACCTCTTCTGGAAATCTTTTCCCCTCTCACTTTATCCCTGGAAAATTTCTTTCCTTAAACTGTTTTAAAAAATCCTTTTATAACCCCTCTTACCCTGGGAGAATGTCATCTTTCCTGCTAGTTCTTTTCCACATGTATTTGGGAGTTCAGGGCCTTTTTTCTGTCTGGTGTTTTTCTTCCGCTAGCTAGCACATGTTCTTCCTTCTGTTCTCTGTTTTGACTTCTGGATGTTTTTATTTTTCATAAGCTTCTTTGAGTCCAAGCAGCCTTATTTTTTTAACTGCTCCCCTTCCCTTTGATTTTTCCTTCCTCTTTGGAGGGGCTTTTCTTCCAAAGTACATTTATCTTTGCTCCCTTCAGCCTGTATGCTGGTCTCTGCTGTCCTGACCTTTGCTCCTTGTTGCTAAGGAGACACACACACACGTACTCATATGTATGTCTGGGACGTTTTAAAGAACCATCATATCTAAAGACAGAATGGTATAACAACTCAATCCTTTTCAGCCCAGTAATTCCTTCTCTTGGTTTCTTGTTTCTCCTTTCTTTGGACTCTGCCCATCTCAAGCCCATATCACTCTCCTTTGTTTTTTTGGGGGATTGCTCTCCATATTGTTTTGTTCCAACTATACCCTCAGGCTTCCTGAGTCTTTCCCTGAAAGATGCTATATATGCTGCCTTTCTGGAATGCCTTGCAAGATATTGAGTTTCTGGCCCTGAGTCTGAGGACTTATAGGAGGTATAGACACCTAGAAAATACAGGCCAGATGTGTAATTACCTGGATGATACCTCGAGTTGGGGCTTAACTCTCTTTTTCATGGGATATCAGACATGGGGTGGCAAGCAGGAGATTCAAACCCTAAAGCTGTATAGAATGTGTGGTAATGGTGGGTTCCTTGGGAAGCTAATCTCACTAGATTAAACAAATTGGTCATTGAGAGTAAGAAGGTAGTAAATTGAAAAATAGGATTATTCCTTGTTGGCTTGGAATTCCAGCACTTTAATTCTTCAGAGATAGCTGGTTAAAAAGTCTTTAGAAATGAAGATGTCCTGTGAACTGGTAGCTGGTAGTCTAGCTGGGCCTAGATTCCAGGTTTGGAAATTAGAATAGTGAGCTGTTAGGGAGAAATTGGAAAGTGAAGAGGAGTTAGTTACTTCAGAATCTCATTCACAAATATTCTAGAAGATTAGCCTGTTGTGATTGATGTAGTTTGAGGTTCCTGGAGCATCATCTGCTAGTAATGTTAGCTTCAACATTAAATATTTAAAGATTAGTCTTACACCACTTGGCTCCAGAGGGTACAACCAAGGGCACCAGGTATAAATTGCAAAGGAACAAAGATAGGCTTGATAACAGGAAGTACTTCTTCCTATAAAAGCTATAAAATAGAATTGAGTACCTTTATACGTGGGGAGGGGGCAGGACAAGGGGTGTCCTGCATATATCCTTTGTGGTCTTCTGACAAGTGGCTAGACAAGCACTTGTTGATCAGGTGTATTTTATTTGAGGTTTCCTTTTATATGTGAGTTGAACTGCTATATAGTTGCTGAGGTCCCCTCCAACTTTTAAATTTTGTTATTTTGTAAAGCCTCCTCTCCTCCCCAGGTACAGCACACTTCCTGGGAGAAGGGCCCTGAAGAACTCCCGCCTTGTAAGCCAGAAGGATGATGTCCATGTCTGTATCCTCTGCCTCAGGGCTATTATGAACTACCAGGTACAAAAAAAGACAACTCTGACCTACTTGACCTTGTAGTACCCCGTGTAGCCATAAGCCAGCTTTGCCTTAACGGGTAAGCATTTAGCAAACTGAAATTCTTCTTTGAATCCCCTTTCCTTAGACATTTGGAAGGGGTCTGTATTGGTATCAAGACGTATGATCACCCAAAGCTCAGTGAACCAACCCTGTCTTATCTAACAAAATGTTATATTTGGCTATAACTTTATGTCCTTCCTTATGTAGAATGGAGAGAAAATATCAAAAATCATTTTCTACCTTGCAGCTGGCTGAGCATTCCCTTTGTGGTCTGTTCATCTTTCTATTCTTTTTTCCTACAGTATGGATTCAACCTGGTTATGTCCCATCCTCATGCTGTCAATGAGATTGCCCTCAGTCTCAACAACAAGAACCCCAGGTGAGGGCCCTTGCCAAGCCCCAACTTATAGAGACATATACCTATCTGTCCCTGACAAGGAATTCTTCTCTGTGGCTATAAAAGACCTCACCAAAGACCAATTTTTTTCTTGCTTGGGAAAAATGGAATGTCTATTTTCCCTTAATTTACAGTAGCTTAGTGTGAGAAAGCTGGCCCTCCTGGCCTACTGCTTTCCACTATTTCTGGATTCCCCTGTGCTGAATGATCAGTGGTTAAAATGTGCCTTTGTTGGAGAAGTCCAGAGATAGTTAGGACCTGTACATGTCTTTTTCTTGTCCCCAGGACCAAAGCCCTTGTTTTGGAGCTGCTAGCTGCTGTATGCTTGGTGAGGGGAGGCCATGAAATCATCCTTGCTGCCTTTGACAACTTTAAAGAGGTCAGCTTCTGCTTGTGGGAGAGGGAAGAGTAACTGGGATGGTGAAAGTGAGAGACTAGCTGAGCATTACCCTTTATAGTCTAGGGTTAATTTGACTTTTTTTTTTTTTTTACTTTTTTGAGTTTTTGTATAAGCGTCTGCTGCCACCTCAAAAATGGACTTTATCCTTGAGTAGGGAAGAGAGGGAAGAAAGGCCTTGCCAGAAAAGCTCATGACCAGATGACCTGAGCTGCCCTGGAACAGCTAGATCAAAGCATGTATGTCCAGGGAAGATGAAGTAAGAGAGCCAACATTTTGACTTCAGGTTTCCTGATCCAGTTTTCTTTTATATCACCTAAACTCTTTCCTCTCAGAATTGCCCATTTCAGAGAGAATCCCTTTCAGTCAGTGTTTCTGGGGCCAGTTTCCCTTAACTAGGTAACTAGTGCTTGGGTGCATCAGTGGTGCTGTGTGATGAAGCTGTGTTTGTTCCATGCAGGTATGCAAAGAGCTCTACCGATTTGAAAAGTTGATGGAATACTTCCGGAATGAGGACAGCAATATCGACTTTATGGTGAGGACCTGAATTTGGGTCAGGCAGAGCCAGGTTTTTTAGGGAGATGTGTACATAGCATATTCCTATAGGTCCATAAACATTTGGAAAGGGTGAGACTAATATTTTCATAAATTCTTCAATTTCATAAATTCCTTAGATTAGCCCTTAACACAATTTGACCTCAGTGGGTACTTGCAGATTGCCTACTCCATTATACTTTCAAAATCCTGAGGATAACATGGCTGAACTCTCCCAGCTTTGTCTCTTCCTATTTTTTGGCAACCTTGTCCTCTGTGATATTGATCTCATCAGAGTTAGATTCCGTCTTTCCTTCTCATTCATTTATATTCCCTGACCCAAATTCCCATAATAATTGAGAGTATTTGGGCCCCATTTCAAGGCCCCATGGCCTACCTGGCCATTTTTCCCAGTACTGGTTACATCTTCTCTCATAGTTCCAAACTCGATGACCCCCAGAGGAACAATTATGAAACTTCTTGTTCCCTGTTTTTCTGCTGCTATCACTCACCAACTGCTCCTCCTTTGAAGTTAACTGATATTGGTGTAGTTACCTTCTCCACAGTTTTGACCTTCTATCCTCCTCACATCCTTTCTTTCATTCTTTAAGCCTACTAATCCCATCAGTATTCCTCAGTATTCTGTTTCTCAAGTCCTCCCTCACTAGTTTTCCTTTTACTTAACTTGAACGAATCTTTTCTGCTTTATAACCCCTGCCCATCCCTTGAGTCTCCTTTTCTGCATCTCTTGTCTCCGGGAAGCTTTCCTTGATAAAATGATTGAGGAGAGTTTGGACTTGGTCACATTACATTCCTTCTTGAAGAAAGCAGTACAGTGGCTCTTAGTGGATACCTGTCACGTGACCAGGGTATTTCCATTCTGATGGTGATAATGACAGCTGGCATTTATTTGGTTTTCTAAACACTGTAAAGTGCTTTGCAAACATTATCTCTTTTGGTTCTCACAATCCTGGGATTTTATTTACACAGATGAGGAAAAATGGTCTCTGTGATTAGAACATGTTAAAACTAAATTAACATGAATGATAAAATAATTATGTGCTGCCTCCTCTGCTTCCTGGATTCTCTCCTCACTGCTTTGTTTCTCTGAGTTTTTTCCTTGCTTGGTTTCTTTTCCCCCTTCTCCAGGTGGCCTGCATGCAGTTCATCAACATTGTGGTACATTCGGTGGAAGATATGAATTTCCGAGTCCATCTTCAATATGAATTCACCAAACTTGGACTGGAAGAGTTCCTGCAGGTGAGCCTTAACCCTAACCCTACTCTAAAACATCTTTCCCAGCCAGTCTTCTTCCCATTGCTTCTCTTACGAGATACTTAGTTTTCAGGATGCATTCCAGTTCTTTGATTAACCCTTATTATAGCTTGAGGCTTTGCATTAATTTGCTATAAAAGATTCTTCACTCAAATAGTTCTTCAGTCTGACCTTTTAAGGGATGGAGAAGGAAGGAAATGAGCATTTAACTTTGCCATGTACAGAGTACTGAGCTAAGTGCTTTACAATCATCATCTCTTTTGATGTTTACCATAATCCCTGGGAAATGAGTGCTTGATAACCAGATTTTATGAGGCCTTTCCTAATTAGCAAATTCTTCTTCTTCTCTTCTGCTCTTGCTCCTCCTGTCTTCCAGCATTCACAGAGACCTGATTATCTCTTCTACTTTCCCCTTCCCCCATGGCCTAACTGGCCATTTTTTCAAGTACTGGATGCATCTTCTTCTCATAGTCCCTAACATGACCCCCAAAGGAAGAATTATGAAATTTCTTGTTCCCTGTTGCTTTTCTACTGCCATCATTCACCAACTGCTCCAAATTAATCACCCACTAAAGATCCTGGTAGCTGCTACCTATCAGCTTCCTTTTTTTTTTTTTTTTTTTTTTCCCCATTTCTTACTCCTTTTCTGCCTAGACCTTATTCTGCCTAATCCTATTTACCATGGTGACCTCTAATCCCTCCACCCTTTTTTGACCTTCTGGACTTCTCCAGGCCGTCTGTGTTCTTACACAAACTCTTGTCCCCATTCAGTTAATTCTTCTACTGCTCCATTTTTCTATTGATGCTTATATTTTACCACACCTTATTTTACTTCTACTTATGTGCTATCAAGTACAAGCACAAAAGAAAAAATAGTCCTCATCAGGACATGAGGGAGACAGCATGAAAATAAAGAGGTATGAACTAGAGATCCTCAGCATAGAAAGGAGGTAATCAGAGAGAAGAAGGCACTACATCTGGGGAGACTGGTAAGGGTCTGCAGAAATAGCATTGGAGCCAAGTCTAGAAAGAAGCCACAGACACTTAGAGGTGAAGTTCCTGGGGCAGAGTCTTCCAAGAATGAAGGGTAGCTAACTAATATGTTCCCAACAGAGTTTCCAACAGGGAATATCAGATTCAAGGAGCAAACTTCCCACACCTCCCCCCTTCCAGTTCTTGTCAAGTAAAATCATTACTTGTAGAAAAATTTGTAGATTTTATAGAAATCTTTGTAGAAAAAATACTTTGTAGAAAAAATTGAAGCCATTTGCCATGTGCTCACCTCACAATGCCTTGCCATCCATCTGTACTATTTTCTTTACTCTAGTTTCTGATTAACAGGTGGAACTTCTCAACAAAATAAACCCTTCTGCATCTGCCCTTGATTCTATCCCTTCGAGTCTTTTCCAGAAGATAGCTTCCACAACCATACCCCTTTCTGTAATGTTCACTTTCTCCCTATTGACTAGTTTCTTCCTTGCTGTCTACAAATATATCCAAGGCTCCCCCATTCTTAAAAACACTATCTCCATAAGCTGTTGTCCCTATATTTCCTCTTTTCTCACCCCACCTTTTTGAAGAGGGTGTCTACTCTCATTGCTTCCTTTTCCTTTCCTCTCACTTTCTTCTAAATAATCTGAAATTTGGCTTCCAACTCCATCTCTTAACTGAAACTCTCTAAAGTTAACATGTGTTAACCTCTTAATTGCCAAGTCTTATGGCCTTTTCTAACTCCTGATCCTTCTTGATAAGGAGGATTCCTTGACATCCAGCCAGGACTAGTAGTAGTCATTCCCTTCTCTTCCCTCTATTCCAAACCTCTATTATTCCATTTAGGACAACTTCAGGACTTTGTTGTCACACTTCAACTCTGGGTCTAACTGTATCTTCCATATTTCCTGTTTTTTTTTTTCCCAGAAGTCAAGGCATACAGAGAGTGAGAAGTTGCAAGTGCAGATTCAGGCGTACCTAGATAATGTATTTGACGTTGGTGGACTGCTCGAGGATGCAGAAACCAAGAATGTGGCGCTGGAGAAGGTGGAAGAGCTGGAGGAGCACATTTCCCAAGTAGGTGCTGGCTCCTTTGGCTGCTTGAGACAAAGCGGAGGAATTGGATCTTGGTAGTTTTGGAGTAAAAACACAATCATCATTGAATGAAACCAAAGTCCTGGGGGTAGCTCTGGGAATAGTCTGGTCTCTGTCAGAAGTCCTCTACACAAGAAAAAACTGAGACTGAGCTTCACTTCCTGGAGTTGTGTTAGACCACAACAGATGATTTTGGTGCTGAAAATGAACCAGCCCTTGGGCCTGTGAGGCTGTTCATTTCTCACCAGGCCAAGATCACACACAGTTGTGTCAAGACTGTTGGCCCAAGGACTGAAGTCCTGTAGAGACTTCTCCCGTGCTTGTGTTTTGGAAGAATGAACAGCCCTTGGCACTGAGTGACAGATTCAATTTTAGCTTGGGAATGAGAGAGGCCCTGGCTATTATTTTTTGATTCATGTTCCTTTGAATCCCTAAAGCTACAGTAGTCAGTTGGGTCTCCTATTTTTTTTTTCTCTTTTAGTTATCAGAAAAGTTGCTAGATCTTGAAAATGAAAACATGATGCGTGTGGCAGAGCTAGAGAAGCAGCTGCTACAGCGGGAGAAGGAGCTAGAGAACATCAAGGTATTGGGGGTTAATGTAGAGGATTATCAGAAGGACCCCAGGAATCCTTTTGCATATTGGTAACATTTCTACTTCTAAAGAGCTTTTGAATCCTTTTATTTCTTTTTTTCCCCTAGGGAGAGAAAACCACTCTCCTGTTGGAAGTCAAGGCCCAGGGTGGATCACTGTGTGACTCTGTCCCATGATGAGTCAGGTGTAGAAGTAGGATTAAAATCTAATTACCAAATTGTCTGATTCCAACCTAGGACCACACTATTACCTCATTCCCCAAATTACCAAGAGCTGTTTGAGCTGGGGGTAATAGATGCCACAGAGTCCTGGTGTTGTAGATGGAGGTGGCCTTGCCATTCCATTTTTAAAAAGAATCTCTTCTGTTCTACTGCCTTGTTTATGCTGATTCATTTAAAATCAACTCCACTCTCATGTAATGTTTATTTTTTGATTCATGTTGCCTCCTTTACTCTGCTGTAGGCCTTTTCTGTTTCCATTTCTGAAGTTTTACTCCTTTGGGGACTCTGATAGAGACTGAGTAAGAAGCGCTGAGGTAGAAAATCCCTGAACTGGGGTATCCCTTGCCCTAATGCAGGTCCCAGAGGCAAATTGTACCTACTCTGTGCTCTACTTCTCCCACCTCATTAACTCTGTGCAGGAGACCTATGAAAACACAAATCATCAGGTACACACGCTTAGGAGGCTTATCAAGGAGAAGGAGGAAGCCTTTCAGCATAGGTGCCACCTGGATCCACATTCTCAGGCCTTGGAATCGATGGGTGATTTCACCAGAGTGGGCCCTACTGAACTCAGTGAGAGTGTGTTCCCATCAGACCTTGACCTAGTAGCCCCACCTTCACCCCCGGAAGAGACACTGCCCCTGGCTCCACCACCAGCTCCGCCCCTCCCACCTCCGGCACCCCCCCTGCCAGGTAACCATGTTCTTGGAATGCAGTGAGTGCCATGGTTTAGAAGGGTACCTATGATAGAGTCAGGGATGAGGAAACAAAATGGTGAACGGGTTATAGAATAGAGCTTTGAGTAAATGGTGAAGAACCAGAAGCCAAATAGCTGAGGGGATTAATGCAGTGGTCTTCAAGGTCAATCTGTTACACACACTCTTGTCTTCATGGGCAGAAAAAGAGGGAAGGGAGAATTTAAACTTGAGACAAGGAAAAAGGTCCACATTTTCTCAGTGCAAGTCAGTAGAATGTTAGTCTTTATGTAGAAATTTCAAAAAATAGTTGTGGGCCCTCATCACAGGCTTAGTCTGGAGCTAGGAAGGACATAAAGGCATTTCCCCCATTGTTCTGTCTTTCTTCCTTTCTTCCCTTAGAAAAATGTCCTCCTGCCCCGCCTCTCCCTGGAGCAGCTCCCTCAGTGGTCCTGACTGTGGGCCTGTCAGGTAAAAGAACCATCAAGATTGAGGTGGGGAATCAGGTGAGCAGAGAGGCTTCATTGGCTTGAATTGGACGGCAACAGCAAAAGGGTGTGTCCAGTACTCTCTGACCCCCCGGGGACCATACTGCCCAGTCTTTTTTTGGCCAAGATCCTAGGGTGGCTTAAGGTAGACACAGGTTAAATGACTTGTCCAAGATCACCCAACTATTTGGTGTCTGAGGCCATATTTGGACTTGGCATTTCTTGGAGTCAGGAATTGATTACTGAGCCATTTAGCTGTTGTCTCTAATCATACCTCTAAATTTCTCCATTGGTTTTCACCACTTCTCATCCATTCCAGCTATCCGTATCAAGAAACCAATCAAGACCAAGTTCCGTCTGCCTGTGTTTAATTGGACAGCACTGAAGCCCAACCAGATCAGTGGCACTGTCTTCAGTGAACTTGATGATGAGAAGATCCTAGAAGTGAGAGGAAGCTTGGGTTCAGGGGCCCAAACTACTAACCTTGCCTCAGCTAATCCCATTCATCCATCCAGCTCATCAGTCTGGGAGTTAATCAGGACTGATTCCTGAAGGCCCAAAGCTGTGTTAAAACTGGGAGGGCAGTGGTGGGGCCAGGATAGCCAGCCAGCTTGGGGAAATAGCATCTCCCTTGTTTCCATCAGGATCTGGATCTGGATAAGTTTGAGGAACTGTTCAAGACGAAGGCACAGGGTCCTGCTCTTGATCTTGTCTGCTCCAAGAACAAAACATCGCAAAAGGCAGCTAGCAAGGTTACCTTGCTGGAGGCCAACCGAGCCAAGAACCTGGCTATAACTCTGCGAAAGGCTGGCCGCTCAGCTGAGGAAATCTGCCGGGCAATCCATATGTAGGCCACCATGCTGCCTTGTTTCTTCTCTTTTCCTTCTCTCTGGGGACTTGGGACTTGCCACATCCTCCACATCCCATCTAAGTTAGGGCAGGTCAGAGCAAGGCCAGGATGCCAGGAAGCCCATCTCTGCTTGCTCTGTGGGCATTTTCACTGCTTCCCAGAGAGGCTGCTTTGGGAACAGCAGCCCTTGGTCCTTAATGATCCCCATTCCAGAGTTATAGCTCACCGTCCTCTTCCTGAGGATTAGGAAAGAGTGCTGGGAACAAGGGGTGGGACAGATGGAAGTTCTACAGGAGAAGGAGGTGAAAATGGTGGACAGATCCAAGGGACCTGAGACTGACTTCTCTTCTGTGGCATCAGGTTTGACCTGCAGACACTGCCGGTGGACTTTGTGGAGTGTCTTATGCGGTTCCTGCCAACGGAGGCCGAAGTAAAGCTCTTGCGGCAGTATGAGCGGGAGCGGCAGCCCCTGGAGGAGCTGGCAGCAGAGGACCGTTTCATGCTGCTCTTCAGCAAAGTGGAGCGACTGACTCAGCGCATGGCCGGCATGGCCTTCCTAGGCAACTTCCAGGACAATCTACAGATGCTCACTCCGGTACCCACCTCCTCCCTTAGCTCTCACCCCAACTCAGCATACGAGAGTGTCCCGGGCTGCCTGTCCACTTAGTCATTCCATCCAGCCTCCTTGGACCTCCAGCCTTGTAATTAACTTAGCTTCTTTGTCCTTCCTTCCAGCAACTCAATGCCATCATCGCAGCGTCTGCCTCTGTCAAGTCTTCTCAGAGGCTGAAGCAGATGCTTGAGGTAGGCTGAGGCAAGGCAGGGCTCTAGGTCAAGGAGAAGGCGGCCTGCTTGAGCAGGGCTTTCCCATCTCCTCTCTGTGGTTTCTTGGCAGATAATCCTTGCTCTGGGGAACTACATGAACAGCAGCAAAAGGGGTGCAGTGTATGGCTTCAAGCTGCAGAGCCTGGACCTGGTAAAGATGGGGCTAGAGTGGGTGGATCCTCCAGGGGATACATGATAGGAAGGTTGGGGATTCTTTGATTAGCCAACATGCAGAGGAAGTCTATGTCCCTGCCTGTGCTCAGCAAGTCATGCTCGACCCTGTGTCATTTTCACCTATAGCTATTGGATACCAAATCTACTGATCGGAAGCTGACTTTGCTACACTTCATTGCATTAACTGTGAAAGAGAAGTATCCAGAATTGGCTGGCTTCTGGCATGAGCTGCACTTTGTGGAGAAGGCTGCAGCAGGTGAGATCCAAGGTTCCCCAAGCTCTGTGACATCTTCCCTACTGTTTCAGCCCCAGGACGATCCAAGGAAGCAAAGAGGAGGGGCAGCAGGGGCATTTGTAGGTCCTTTGTTCTATTTTCTTTTCCTTTTGACTACTTAAAAGTTTTCTGAGGGGGGCCATGGCTGGAACTGCTGAGGAGGACCTTCTTCCAGGAACAGGGCCCCTGGCCTAGCCCTTTCTAGCTTTGTGGAATGGGGGGCCTTTTTACTTCTTGCTTAGGTTGTAGATTGAGAGTTTGTTTTTCTAATGATGTATGTGAAAATGCTTTAGAAAGGTGTTTAGAAAGGTGGTGTTCTAAATGAAAGGTATTTTTAAAAACTGTCTTTCCTTGCCTGATGCTCAGATGGACTTGGACTTTGAGAGTCTGAGGGTTAGAGTCTGCAGGCCTACTTTTTCAACTTCTCATCTGGGTAACCCTGAATCTCTTAATTTAATCTCTTGACTCTTGGAAAATAGATCTAAATCTTTGAGGATATGACCCTATTCTTTCCTCAGAAGCAGTCTTCTTTCAGATTGTAGAATAGATATAAGGTCACTGCCCATATTATTTCTTGCTATATGGCATTTTCTCATTCCCATCATCGAGCTAATTAGATACTTTTGGATGCTCTCTAATTTGCTGGTGGTGTTCTTTAATAAAGTACAGTTCTCCAGACATTCCATAAGTTTTCAAGATACAGACTGATCTCTTCTGGACATTCTTCTTTTAATGTAGCCTGAGTACTGGGACTTTTTCAAGGGCTGTTTGATCTCAATTGATTCATTTTTGAGTTTTGTGGTCAATCCATTTAAAAACATTTCTCCTTGTTTTTTAAACTTGATTTAAAAAAAATCCAAACCAATTAAATCCATAATTTATGACTATTATATTTTACCTTATTTGTTTTGGTCCAGTATTCTAGGTCTCACTGATCTCTTTTTGGGTCCTGACTTCATCTCATATTACTTGTCCTTCCCAAGTCAGTTTCGTCGGCAGATAAGCAATGCCATCTTTGTCTTTACTCGAAACATTATTAAAAATGTTGCTTTTGGAATCAGTTCTGAATCTACCAATGTATTCTTTCCTCTAGCCTATATCTCTCTGTCTAATTGCAAGAATAGTATTCATCTGAAAGCATTTATCTAGCAATCTACTAGATGCTAGGTACTGGGGATTTCAGATTCAGAAATGAAGTTTCTGCCCACAGAAGCTTACATTCTATTGGTACACTGTGTGTATTTGAGAGAGAGAGAAATATATACAGCATATGTACCAAATAAATAATATAAATAAAAAATTTGGGGGAAGTAGTTTGGACCTGGGAAGAATCCTATAATAGGGAGAGGTGAGGAATTCTTTAGGGAGTAAGTAGGTGATGGGAAGGAGGTATTCTAGACTTGTGCTCTCCCAATAAAGGTATGTGGATGGAACAGCAAGGAGGAGAATTGGGCTGCATTGAGGATGGGGATGGGGCTGGGGCTGATATGCAATTAAGCTTTGGAGGCTTTGGGCTAGGTTGTGAAGGCCTTGAAATGCCAGATGTTTTATATTTGATTCTGTAGACAATAGGGAGCTCCTATAATGAATCACATGGTCAGTCAGAGCTGTGCTCAAGAAAAATCATTTTGCAGGCAGTATGAGGGGAAGTGCATGGTATAGGAGGCTTCTGGGATAGATTAGGAGAAAGAGCTAGAAGCTAGAAATCAGGAGGGAGACTGCATGTAGATGACGTTTAAATCCAGAGAAGCTGCTGAGGTCAATGAGTGGAGAGCATAAAGAAAGAGAGGAGACAGACAGATTCTTGGGCACACTTATTAGGTATGAGATACAGGTGATGAATCGGCAAAAGAACCTCAGGGGAATGGTTGAACAGATAGGAGGAGAATCTAGAAAGAGCAGTGTCATAAAAACTCAGAAAAGAGAGAGAGTGTGAAGGAAGGAGCAGTATACAGGGTTGCAGAGAAGTTAGGAAGGGTGAAAACTGAGAAAAGGCCATTGAGTTTGGCAGGTATGGTGAAATTGCAGAGGACAGAAAGTTACAGAAAGTGAAAGAAGGCAGAACAAATTTTGTTTAAAGATAGCTTTTTCCTTTAGGTGAAATGGGTTGGGCAAGGAGGGAGAAATGCTGAATCTGATGTATGTCCTCAACTTGGGACTCTGGTGTCCATAGTTTCCTTGGAGAATGTGTTGCTGGATGTAAAGGAGCTGGGCCGAGGAATGGAGCTAATCCGGCGAGAATGTAGCCTTCATGACAACAGTGTCCTCCGCAACTTCCTCAGTGCTAATGAGGGCAAGTTGGACAAGCTTCAACGAGATGCCAGGACAGCAGAGGTAGGGCCCTGGACAAGGAAAAGAAGATGGTGGAGGGGAGAAATGTTCATTTCTCAATTTAGCTCCTGATGAGTTTCATTATCATCATCATCATCATCAAAAAGCATTTAATAAACATTTGTGTACTTTTTTCCTTTTATTTTGGTGGTGGTGGGGCTGATGGCAGTCCAGGGTGGAATTCCATAAAGTGTGCTATTTAAGACCGGTTCTTGAAGGGCAGACACAAAACTACAAAGTATCCCTGGGAGGGAAGTCCTATTTATCTCCATTTTGCAGATGAGGAAACAAAGCAAATAAATAAGTTGCCCAGAGTCACCCGAGCTAGTAAGTGTCTGATGCCAGATTTGAACTTGGGTCAAATTCTGATTTGCAGCCCAGTGCTCTCTGCACTTCGCCACCTAGCTGCCTAATGGCATTTCTCTGCTCCACTGTAACTCAGTGGGTGAGAGTATATTGCTTTCCATGTGTTGATCTTGGTTCTCCTGTATTTGAGTTGGCCTCCTTGCCGTCTGCTCTGTGCTAACCGCCTTTTATCTTCCTTTATTCAGGAGGCTTACAATACCGTTGTACGTTACTTTGGTGAAAGCCCCAAGACAACTCCTCCTTCTGTATTCTTTCCAGTATTTGTTCGGTTTATCCGCTCTTACAAGGTACGGAGGAAAAAGGTGCATTAGTGAAGGGGAAGTCCTAGCGTAAGAAACAGGAATGCTGTTTCAGCTCTAGCTCTTGCTTCCTCAGTGGAGTAGAGATGGAAGTTCCATACTGTGGAAAGGCCCCTTGGCTTAGGGAGTGGTGGGTAGGGCCGGGACCCAAGCCCTTCCTGTAATTGTTTGGGGCAGGAAATACCCCTTAGTGGGTGGCCACCTGGGGTTAATATGGTCCAGCCATCATCCCCAGCAGCCTCCACCCCAGCCTTCCCTATTTCAGCTCCCCTCACCCCTATACCTCAATCACATTGGTTCCCAGGAAGCAGAGCAGGAAAATGAAGCACGAAAAAAGCAGGAAGAGGTAATGCGGGAGAAGCTGCTGGCTCAGGAGGCTAAGAAACTGGATGCCAAGGTGGGTGGGGCAGAGCAGTGTGTGTGTGTTTATGGGGGGAGGGGGGTTGTTTAAGGGAGGATGTGAGGGATAGAGTATCAGAAGCTGTGGGATAGAAAGCCAAGAGGCAAGGAAAATAAAGTTGTTTGGCTAAGACAAGAAGGGCAGAGTGAGCCCTCAGGTAATCTAGGTCAGGACTTCTTAAACCTCTTCCATTCTCAACCTCTTTTTGCCCAAGAAATTTTCATGTGATTCTGGATACATAGGTATATAAAATAGGTATATAACTCCTATAATAATAAATCAGTATTTGGATATTTTTGGGGTGGGGGGAATGAACTGGGTTAAGTAATACACATGCTTGGACTAGACAAAGGACAAGGAGCCAAGTGGGTTCTTGAGCTTTGTGGTGGATACGGGAGCAGAGTCTTATTACAAAAAGGAGTTCTGGCTACTTCTTAGGGCCTTAGGCCAGATCAGGGTGATGATTATAATGCGTTTCCTTACATTTCTTCTCTCAGACTCCCTCTCAGCGGAACAAGTGGCAGCAGCAAGAACTGATCGCAGAACTTCGGCGGCGCCAGGCCAAGGAGCACCGGCCTGTCTATGAGGGCAAGGATGGCACCATAGAAGATATCATCACAGGTGAGATGCCTTTCTGTTGAAGGTCTCCTGCCCTGGGCTCTACAGAGAGCCCAGAACTACACGAGCTAGCACCAAAATGTACTGTGCTATGCTGAGTTGACCGAAGTGCAGTCCTTCTTGTGCCCATTGCCCACATTCTCCTTCATGTGGAGTCTGACCAGTGTCTCTCTTTCCTGGTGGCTACAGTGCTGAAGAGTGTCCCCTTCACAGCCCGTACTGCCAAGCGGGGCTCACGCTTCTTCTGCGATGCAGCCCATCATGATGAGTCAAACTGTTAGCCCCCAAGGCTGGGAGCCCCTGACAGGTACTGGGCACCTGAGCTGCCCATCTCTGCATGGTCCTCCCCTGGAGATGTCTGCTGCATGACTCAGGTTTATTCCCTGTTAGTACCCAGCCATTACAGTCAGTCACTCTGTCCTTGCATGTCATGCTTCCTTAGGTTTGGGCCCCATGGGTGATTGTTATGGCTCCTTTGAAATAATCATGAGAAAAAAGTATCTTGAATTCAGATACTGGGGCTTTGGAACCATAGAATCTTTTTGACAGGTGAGGCTGAAGGGCTTAGTGGCCAAAGGCAACCCTTGTGTTGTGGGGTAGGGGAATAAATAAGGACCTATGGCTTAACAAATAGCTTCTTTCTGAGTAGGAGAATAGATGCCTTCTTGTCCTGTTCTCTGATGTCTATTCTGTGCCTGGGATTTCCTTGCTGAATTTGCCTCTTAATTACTCTCTCATCCTCCCTGGTTCCACTGTCCTTTAACCATAAAAATTTTCACTAGCCTTTTTGGTACTTATAATGCTACTTCTTTCCTCCAACTTAACCATGATCTGTCCTGAGCTACTTAGTAAGATGACTTGTTTTCAGGGGAGTAGGGGACCAAATGTATACTTTTGTGATGACCTACTTTGTAAAATTCTCTCCATCCACAGGCCTGCACCACTGGGCCTGGAGCTATGCCCTCGTCCGAGCCCCAGGTCTCCACTGAGGCACTAACCATGGAGAAGGAAGCACTTCAGGCCCTCAAGCTCGTCTCTGCAAGTTGAAGGGGTTTGATCCGGAGCTTTGGAACTGGCAGTGGCTCCCAAGCTGGGACTGCCACATTTATCCCCTCACTTCCTGTTCCCAACCCAGGCCTTGAGACTGGCTTCCTATCAGCTTCTGGTTCAGAGGGGAGACAGTGGTCATCCTCCCTGTGGGAATCAGATTCCCCAGGTTGAGAACTCACCCAGCACCCATGTGTTGTCTTTTACTGCACTTTGTTCTTAAGGCCTCTCACCACCTGCCTTGTTAGGATCCTCTTAATCCCTTCAAGGCACCTCAGCCTGTTAAGAGTGGACACAACCTTTAGCAGGATCAGGGTGGAGATGTCAGCTTTAGCACTTCCTGAGAGCTCAGGCCCCAGGGCCTTAGACCTCAACCTAAAGAACCTGAAAAAGGAACAAGGGTAGCCACTAGATTCTGATTGTAGGAGAGCAGAAGCAAGACCCAAAGTATGTGCTAATAAGGAGAAAAGTCCTAAAGGAATTATTTTCTTCTAGACCCTTGGATATAGATGGCTGCCAGAGCACTGGGACTGAGAATAACATTCCTTATTCCTCCAGCAACTGGAGCCCTGCCCTACTTCAGGGTGGGTTGTTAGGCCAACTCCTGGGCTCATCAGTATTGATGGTGGAGGAAAACTTTTCTAGTTTGTCCAAATCTGGTCTTTTGAGTGGAGACTAAGGGCAGAGCTGGGGAAGGAGAAAATAATTGGAATTGCCTTTCTTGTTGAAGGTAAAGAGGGGGCATCTACAACAGCCGGCTAATAAGCATTGAAATGGACCACACCTGTGATTTTCTAGTGCTAATTCAAGAAAGTACCTGTTCTGCAACTTAAAATTAGTCTTGCGAGTGGCACGATGCCCCAAGAAGTCACATAGCCAGTAAAGTCAGACAGAGGACTTGCCATACTGCCTCCGGAAGCAAGTATCAAGGGAAAAAAACAAAACAGAAAAGCCCATGTACAGCTTTGCTAGGGTAGGGCTTTCTATTTGAGCCAAGTATCTCTGAGAATGTACGTTATCCATCCTGTTTTGCATATGGAAAACATCTCATCCCTACTTGTCTTGAGAGTCTGTGTGTGTGTGTGTATATATATATATATATATATATATATATATATATCTTTTTGCTTCCCAAATGCCAACAAATGCTTAGAGCAGCACTGTATGTCTGAATTCTTTCCTCTCATGATCATGGGTTGACCCATGGGGCAGTACCCCTAGATTCCTTGGACTACAAGCTTCTCTGTTCAACATGACATAAGTGGTAACAAGCACAAACTGGTTAACAAGAAACTGGCTATGGATAGTAGACTCCAGATGGTGCCTTCAGCTGACCCCCTTAAAAGTTTGAGATGCAAAGTAGCCCAAGAGTTAGGTTGATCCATGATACAATTCTCCCCCCTGCTGGCTTTAGAGGGTATAGACCATTGAGTCTATAGATTTCATTCTAAACTTATTGACCAAACCTTCTCTTCCTCTCCCCTGCCACCCCACCTTAACCATTTAAAGACAGGAGTCTGTAGCCATGTTATAAATATTATCATTATTAATCAATTAAAAAAAAACAACTGAGTTCCCAGTTGGAGAGAGGAAGAAGTAGCGCCATTGGGCCAAGGTAGGAGGGATAAGGGGCAGAGAGCTACTTTGAATGGCCTAGAATGCCTCTCCCCATCTCTTTCCCAGCTGGCTCAGTGCCCATTGGCAGATTGCAGCTTTCTCATACAATGGCCCTTCCTAGGGAAAGAGGTAAATGACAAGTAGGAGTGGGCATAACTTTCCCCTACCATACATCCTCATTCTATTGGTTCTGCCTGATCCCATTAGGCCTGGTCAAGGGAGCTGGGGTGATGGTAGGGACCATATTGGACATCCAAGATGTTAATGGGAGGGAGGGGCATCTCTGAAGAGCAGCTGGGACCACCTTATAGTGCTGATGCTGACCTTTGGCCAAATAGGAACAGAATGCTTTAGGGATAATGGACATTTGATAAGACTGAGGAAGGAGTCCTGGGCTGGGGAGCTTGGCTAACAAGGATGGTGCTAGGAACACAGCTTTACACCGTCCCACAAGGGGAGAGTGAGGATCAGGGTCACTGCTGATCATCCAGCTGCTGCAGAAGTGTCCGGCGGCGCCGTTCGAGTTCCCCTTCACTCAGCTCACTTTCTGATGTGTCCCAGCCTGTCTGTAAGGGTAAAGGCACTGACTGACTAGTGACCCTAAGCTGTTAGGGCAAAGCTGACCACAAGCAGAGAAAAGTACTGCATGGTTTGACAGCAAAAACAGAGGTAGCCCTGATAAGTATCCCTGTCCCCCCTCACCTTCTCTTTCTTAAGTCCAAGGCCAGGGGACCGATTTCGGGGCTCTGGCCTCCGGGCCTCCCTCTCTTTGTCCCGTTCTTGTTCTTTCTCTTCCACTTCCTTGCTTCCTTTCTCTTTCTCTCGTTCTATTTCACTCTCAGGACTGTTCTGTAAGACCACACCACATAACTGCTCAGTTCCTAGTGAAGGATGGGAATGAAGGGAAGCCAGAGGCCCAAAGAAAAGACACAGAAACTAAATCTAGAGCAGGAAAAGTAGTCTGGTTCAAAGGGGAGGAGCCAGAGGCACAAAGGAATTGATGCTGCTCTCTTGTAAAATGAACTAAGAACCAATGCCCCTGAGCCTATAGTACCATTTCCCCATTTACCGACTTGTGCCTCTTCTTCTTGCCTTTCTTCTTCGGCTTCTTAGACTTCCGAAAGCCATGATCTAGATTTGGAAGAGGGCGGCTCAGTATCCTCAACCTCTCTTGGGAAAGAGAGGAAGTCTAGACACTTAATCAGTCTAGCCCCAGGCCATCTCATCCTTCTGGCCTCCAAGAAGAATGAATGTCCTATAGCCATTCCAAAGAGATGGGTCCTTCTAATTCTAAAACTTCTTTTGAGCCTTCAGCCTCTCACACATTTTTCCATTCATTTCACTTCACCCACATTACAGAAGTAAAGGTCTTTCTGCCTTCTAATCTCAGATTTTCCTATGCAGTTTTGGCCCATCCTCCTTTTTCAACCCTTAATAATAACAAACTCACAATTATATAGTGTTTTAAGGTTTACAAAGTGCTCTACCCTCAAGGGAGCTTAAAAAAAACAAACAAAAAAACCAGTGAGCCTTCTTCCTTGAATGAATTCACAACATGGAACCCTGTCATTGATTCCTTCCTTCAGCTTTCTCTTCCGCTGACAAACATCTTTTTTATTCCCCCTTTTATTTCATACAGCTATTCCTAGGATTTTCTACTCCCCCACAATAGACTCTATTCATTAAGTGACTTTGCCTGCTCCAAGAGGGGGGCGGCTGGAGGGAGAGCCCCTGCCCCCAAGAGGACCACCCCCACTCTCAGCTGAATCGAATGAAGATGAAGGTTCAGAGCCTGATTCTGAAGGATTCCATTTTCTTCGTTTGGTGGGCCGAAGAAGGGGTGGTTGCTCGTCTTCCTCGGATTCAGAGCCCTGGAGAAATTTAAGGGAAGGAAAAGATTCTCAATGAGCCTGAAGCAGGAAAGAATGGTAGATAAATAATATCCATCCTACTTTCCAAATGATCCCTATCTCACCAGCAGGATCTTTTTTGCCTCATCGCATACATATAACTCACCGAGGGTGAATGGGATCGCTTTCGATGATGTTTCTTGCCCTTTTTGCCATGTTTTTTGCCTTTGATGTGAAAATGCTGACATTCACTCTGATGGGAAACAGGAAGAAGAGAGAAGCTCCAGAAATACCACTCCTGTGCCTTTTGACGACATGCCATTCACTTCTAGCACCCATCCACCCACCTACCTCCTTGTCCTCTTAGTTCCCCAAAAGGATTTAAATAAAGATAAGAAGTCACTCAGCTTAGCCTTGGCCAAGCTGAGGATGGGGTAGACCCAAGAAACCAGAGAAAAAACAGAATGGTAATGCTTTTCACCTCCCGCACCTGCAAAAACTCTCGGAAGAGGCGTATTCGCTCTGACTCCAATGTGATCTGTTCAAAGGCAGAGTCACACACAAAGCGCTCTCGGACCTTGTTGGGAAAAAGAGCCAAGCATGTGAATAAGAGCCAGAAATTTACGATCGACAAAGCTGGGTGGAGGCAGGGACTAAAAATAAGGGTTGTGGAGGCCAAATCAGGCTATCTTTGGAGCAAGAAGCAAAACTAGAAGTTGTGGAACCTCATGGAAAGTCTGGTATCCAGCTGGTTTTCTCACCTCCTCCCAGCAAGTGCCAGGCTCTAAGGCAGGGGCAGCTTGCCTCAGCATGCTCCGAAAGGCAGCCTCCCTACGTCGGAGCCTCCGTGCTTCTTCTTTCTCCCTTTCCCGCTCTCGTGCCTCTGCCTTCTCTAGTAACTGAAGGTATAAAAGAGTCTAAGTAAGATGACTTACGATTCCCAACCAGGAAAAGCCTGGAGGGGCAGGCAGAAGCATCACCTGGATAGAGAAGAAACAAGCGGAGCAGCGATGTAGGGTGTAGGGAAAAATGGGTATAAGGCAGGGTAGTCTTTCCCATATTATCATAACTCAGGAGGAGGAATCTGAGGGGCCTGGGCTTGGAAATCTGGGTTCTTTCCACTCAAGTTACTACCGCTTGTGGTAACAAGCCCTGAAATGCAGCTGCCTCAAACATAGCAGGAAGAGGACTAGAAAGTATCTGATAATTGTGCCCCTACTTTGCCCTGAGAAAACAACTCCTTGTGTCTTTCACATCCTAATTCACTTCAACTGTCCTTTCCTTGACCCCCATTCTGCCCCTACCCCAACCCTGCCCCCTCACGCTATTGAAGGTCAGCTTGATATTGCCAGCATCCAGTGCAGCAGCCCTCTTGTCAAAGCTGATGACGTGTGCAAAGTCTTCAAAGGCTGTATTCACTTCTACACTGAAACCCCGATCCTATGGATTAAGGAGACAGAAGTCTTTCTGAAATGCTAGTCCAAGGCTCGCCAAAGACTGCTGAGAAGGCCTCTCTCCCAATACCTCCCTCTGCCCAATTCCTGAAATTCCACAATTAAGAACTTTATTCCTTTGCTTAAAAAAAAATGCCCCTTTGATGCATTATTAATCTACAATATACTTCATAAGTTGGATCAGCTCACTTCTTACCTTCAGGATGTCCTTAATGATCTTCTTCTCATCATGGAATCTGGCCTTCAGATCCTCTACATAAAACTTGAAGAGATCCAGAGGGGTGGAGCCTGCAGAGGAGGCAGGGAGGGGGGAGGGGGCCTGGCTGGTGGCATCTTCCTTAGGTCTAGGGAATGAAATTAAGGACAGGGCAAGGGAGAGGTGGTGCAGAGAACCGGTCAGGGGCAGGGAGCCGGGGAGGGAAAGCCCGGCTGCCTTACCCGGCTGGCCCAGCATGTTGGCAAAGCGGGCATCGGTGCTGACCGCTGGGTACAGCTCCATCCAGGTAGACATGGAGTGCAGCTGCCCTGTCTCGTGCAGCTCGTCCAGGAAGGTCTGAGCAGGGAAAGGCCAGTTATGGGGACAGGGACAGAAAGAGATGAGATTGAGAGAAATGGAGATAAAGATAAGGGGAGAAAGATGGGAAAACAGATACCTAGATGGTAAAATGCAGAGGTAGAGATTTAGAGGGAGGGAAATTTGAAACAGATGAGGGAACAAAGACAGAAACCTGTCTGAACTTCTTACATTCCCCCCCATAAACACATCCCTCACCTTGCCACCCCAGAGGTTCATTAAAAATGCCTATTGCCTTTAAGATGTTCCCCTTGTACCAAGCATGTGGCCTTTGGTTCTTCTAGAGAAGCTGAGACGGCAAGAGCAAAGATACAGTGGGCCCGAAAGAACGGAAGAGGGAGCAGAGCAGGAAGCAAAGCAGTAGCAAGAGGGTGCCTAGGGGTCAGATCTAGGATCCATGCCCATCAAGAGATTGCGAGGACTACCTGGAAGGCTTCTCGATTCTTGCGATGCTGGCGCCTCTCCCGAAGTCGTGCCCTCTCACGCTCCTCCTCTTCCTCTCGCTCCAGTGCTCGGATGTGCTCCTCAAAGCAGATCAGCGCATCCTCCTTGTCCATGTCTGCCCGCAGGGAGCAGGCTCAGCAGACATTGCAGGGAGGTAGAGGGCACCCTCTTAGAACCCAGCACCCCCAGCACTACAAGGATGCTTTCCCCACTGTCTCCCAAGAGCCCCCAGGGTGAGGAAGTGAGGCCCCAAAAGATGGCAGTGACAACAGGGAAGGGTCTGGTGGGAAAGGCCATTGGGATGGAGGATTTGGGAAGGAACTGTCAATACGTGAAAAAAGTCCAGACATTTGACCCTATAAGAGGGTTAGAGCAAAACAATACCAGTGACTGAAGAGGCTTTTTTTATGGAATTGGTTTTAATAAGGCTTTGCCACTCCAGATCACAGTATTTCTCATATCATCAGGAGCTTGGTCAAGGGCCATTTGTGTTAGGTGCGGCCATATATGGCCATATGCCAAGTTCGGATTATATTCCTCTGTATTACAAAAATTATCATTCAAGTCTTCTTGAATGTCCCATCTAAGGCTTTACACATTGCCTTCAGGGTCATAGTGGATCTCGGTGGAAGTGGAAAGGGATGTCTTGAAAAGAACCTGGAAGCCCTAGAGTCCAGGCAAATACAGGGCGATCTCAGGGACATGGAAGGTGCTGGGAGTCCCCGGAAGTTCGACATTAGGGGCTCCTGAGAAGTCCAAGATAAATATAAGAGGTTCAAGGGAAAGAGGGCCAGGTGGGTTCCAGGGGTCCCAGGAGGTCCTTGGGGAAGGGGAAGGGTATGTAGGGGTGTTGAGGCCCTGGGCTCACTCTGCAGCTGGTGGTCCTGGGCAAAGCTGGGGTTGTCCATGAGGTGCTGTTGAGCTTGGGACCAAGTAGTTTGGTAGCTGACACTGCTCATTCCATCCAGGATGCTCTTTAGAGCCTGGATATTGCGGCGACGTAGTTGCTTAGCCTGTTCCTGTAATGGGCAAAGAAGAGGGAAGAAAGAGTTAAGGAAATGTGTCTAGGAGAGAAGAGCCCTAGATGGAGAGAATGAGAGGTCAGGGGCCGCAAGACATCAGGATACAAAGCAAGATGTATTTTCCCAAGGTTGAGGGGAATCCTTCTATTTGATCCCAAGCAAGTACTGCTTGGAATCAGAAAGGAACACTAAAAAAGGAAATGAAGAAACAAACTGGAGACTGGAGGCTCTCCAAAACACACTTGGGGACCATGCAAAATATAATACAAATGAGCAGGCACTACTCAAGTCAAACATGAGAACAGATTAGTACTTAAGAACTAGAGAACTGAATAAAGGAACAAAGAAGAAAGAGTGTTGGAAGAATCTTGGCTAATAAATGTTACCTTCTCCTTCTTAGCAAGGAAGAAGAGGACATCATCATATATTTCTTTACGGTCTCTCTCAGGTACTACAGCCCAAACTTCCAGCTCCCCAAATGTTTGCTCTGCTCTCCTAGGGTTATACAGGTAGAACCTCAGTAAGATGACAGAAGGCACTGACCCCCTAAAACAGTAGGTTCTAGATACAGTCCATCCCGTAAGGACACCTGAACACTCCACCCCTGCATCCTCACCGGTATCGGGTGGTAGAGGTCATACGGTCATGCTGTTCCAGAAAGTGCTGAAGGGTCTGCTTGGCCTCTTTGGCCCTCAAACGGGCCTCTTCCTTTTCTTCTTTCTCTCGCTGTGCTTTGTAAGCATTGAAGGCCTGCTTTTTCTCACTTAGTTTTGGCAGAGCACTTAAGGAGACAAGGTTGAGGTCAGTCAGTCCAAACCATCTGTGTTACATCTCATTACTCAGGAAGCACTGGCAATCAACCCCTAGCACACAACCCAAGAAATCAACCAGTAATGGACACAGCAGGGGCCATCAAGGGCTTGGAAAGGGCTGGGTACCAAGTGCAGGGATAAACCTTTATCAGGTTCAAACCCCTTCATGATCCTGTAATCCTACCTCCCACCTTTCAATATTTCCCTGCTCACTGTCATCTCCTGGGTGCCTCAGGATATCCCTCCCACTCCTTCCAGGTTACCACCCCGATCACTGGAGGAGCCTAGGATCATTCCAAGTTTTCCCAGCCCTGTTCTTCCCATAAAATGGGTTGAAGGGATATCTTGTCCCCCCTTTCCCAAGAGACCCCTCCCTACCTGTAGCGAGGGTCAGTAACCACCATCTTCATGGCTTGTTCCCATGAAGCATTGGAAGGGACAGCCTGGAATTGAACAGGTGGATGATCTAAAGGTTGTTCACTTACACAAAGCCCCCCTAGCCCTTAGCTGAGAAATCACCCTCCAAAGAGTTGCAGCACCTTGTCCCTTAGCAATTCCTTGAATGCCTGCTTTGCCTTTTCTCGGTTGCTCCAGCTGAAGCTTGACCTCTCTGGCTCGAGCTTTGGCTCTTCCTCGTCCTGTCGCCTGGCCGCACTGGGAGCCAGATAGGATTCAGCCCAAGTGCCCTCATCATACCCCTACCCTCCAGCCTCTGGGTGTCCTGCTCCCCTCCAGGGCATACCCTGGGATCCAGGTACTGCTCTAGATCCCCAGCAGAAGCACCAAGGTGGATGCTGGACACACAGAAGAAAGAAGATGGGAGAAATGCCTGGGGCTGGCGGGGTGGGAACCAGAAATAGCTGGTGATGCACATGTGCTGCAACTTTTACCTGCTGGTGCTCTCCTCCAGATGTAGAAGCCCCTGATCTAGAGGCTGGGTAGATTCTGACAGTTCACAGTCTTCATGCCCACCAGGTTCAGGTTCAATGAGGCCTGTAGAGACTGGGGCTGGTCCAGGAGTAGCAGGAGGTGGCTCAGGCTGCAGCTGTGGCTGCGGCTGCTGCTTCCTGCAATGACCCCAGTAAACAGTAGAGCAGGGGTATGATAGGCATGAAGTCGGGTTGGGGTGTTCCTTCTACTATGGGCAAGACCAAGGGCTGGAAATGGATTGTCCTGAGGTGATACAGGTAAAAGGTGGGGGCTCATTCAGTATTTCATACCCAAGGCTCCCACCAAGCCCACTAGCCCTGAAGATATGTGGCCTCACTCACCCTGCAGCCTCCTGTTTGACCAAAGCTGCAATTAGGGAAGAGAGTTTGTGAGTCAGAGCACAGCGAGGGGAGGGGCTCCCTACACCAGAGCCCCCAACCCAGTCCCCACCCTGCCCTCAGACCCCTCACCCTCCAGTTCATCCAGGTCCTTAGGCCGGGTCCACCGGGACTCCTTACTCTGGTTGTTGTAGTAGTAGGGTTTGCCAGTGTCTGACTTGTACTCTTTCCAGGGGCACTGAGACAACAGCAACTGTAGGAGTATGGTAGGAATTAAGGGACTGAGAAGTAGAATGGTGCTTTTTAAAGGATGCTTTACAGAACCATCAGAGTGGAAACACAAAGTGTTATCAGAAAGTGGGCCAGGATTGAAAAGCACATTTCCTACCCAATTATTGGTTACACTAAAGACTTGGATCTATGATATGCAAGCTCATGGAAAAGAAGCATGTTCACAGAGAAGCATGTTCAGAAAGTTATAAGGGAGTGTTGTCATTCCCCCCACACCCATACACAGACATGTGGGGAAGGAAGTGTGAAGATCAGAAGCACCAAGGATTCCAGGTCCTTCACCTCAGCTTTGGACTTGAGGATGCTGGGCTTCTCCCATACAGACTGCTTGTCATCTGCATTGTAGTAGTAGATTCGCCCATCAGGAGCCACATGTTCACTCCACAAAACCCTCTAGGAAGCAGAGAACATTTTTTAGGCTCTACTTCCCAATGCCCAACTCTTCCCACTTTTTTTCCCCTTTGCCCTCAGATCTTGAATGATTCCCAGCACACTCACCATAGGGTCTGCTCCAGCTACAACAGCTGGAAAAAAAATTTGAAAAAATAATCTAAGGCCAAGTTCCAACTCTGGCCCAATACCCCCCAGAAACCTGGTCCCCCATCATCCCACCCCTACCAATGACCACCCTGGCCCAATCAACACCCCAAATTCCCTGGCACCCCAACAGGCATGATCCACGGCAGGTTCCAGACCACCGTCCCCCTCCCCCTATGTCCCCAACCTCCGAGCCTGGGGGGGCCAAGCCCCCAGAAGACTCACAGCTGGCGGTGTCCACACCTGGGGCCGTCTGCCGAAGAAAGAGGGGGAAGGGTCGGGGCCAAGCCCATTGGTCCCCAGGACCCTAGGTCCTGGGGGAAGGGGAAGCAGGCCGGGCCAAGTGTCTTGGCTTTTAAGTGTTTGTACTTCTTAACCTGTTCCCCCCCAACCCTCCACAGCTGGAACCTTGGGACATCAAGGGGAAATCCCCTAGATGCTTCTTTCTTCTCTTTCCTTGGATGGAAATGCTTTTGAATGTTGTAAAATCCCACGTCTCCTTTCCCTTAGTGGCAGACACAAACCCTACATTCTACCCTGGAAGCTTAACTTCCCATAGGCACCAAAGAATGAGTAAGATGCGACTAGACAATGCCACCTCCAGCATTAGCATATATCTGAGTGGGTGTTTGTGAATATGAAAAGCAATGCCTGTACGCACATCTTAGTGAAATGGGAAAGCAGAAGAAAATCTATGAGATTTCAGGGTGTGATAGGGAATTCATGGAGTTAAATTTGCAGCTAGGAAGTACATATGAGGTGATTAGAGGATAAGTTGATGGATTAGGATATGAATAGAAAAGGAAGAGAGGTAAAGAGAGGATGAGGGGAATTACCCCTTGCTTTGAGTCAGACCCACAAGGCTGCAGGACAAAGCTCAGATATCTAGGGGGATCCCCAACGCTTACCGCTGCAGTGACAGGCACCGCTGGCATCAGCATCCCTGGCATCATGGGTGGTACCATCCCTGGTATCTGAGCACAAGCAAGGCAAGAACACAGATGTTAGGGTGGACATAGACTGGGTCCCAAATAAGGCAGGGGTGAGCATGGAGGGGGTGGGGTGGAGTAGAGGGAGACATCACTTAGAACATTTGGCACCGGAAATCTTGGTCTTTGAGCTCAAGTTAAAACTGTACAGGTGTGCCCTTCCTCCTCCCAATTTCCAAGATCCTTTTGTCTTCCAGTATTCTCTAGAGAACATGTATTCTCTGTGGTCCATCCCCAGAAACAGCCCCCCAAAATCCCCATGTAGAAAGTTTCAAGAGTCCTGGGTATGTTCAATTTCCACTAGACTCACTTCCAAGCCAGACCTACTAATGTCAATTAAGGCTCCTTCTGTCTTTCTCATTCTCATTCTCCTCCCCATCTTCAGGTAAACTAATAGGCCTATCTATAGCTCCCTAGGATAAAAAGAAATAAGTATTACCTGTGTAATTGGTGGTGGCCCCCCCATTGGTGGGAGCATTGGGGGCATCATGCCAGGGGGGATGGGAGGGATGGCAGGTGGTCTCTGGTTCATGGGAGGCAGCCCCATTGGGGGGAAAGGTGGAGGAATCCCTGGAGGGGGCATCTGGAAATGAGGGGAAGGGACACTGAGTAAAAGGAGGTACATGACCACCTGATCCCACTTATAGAGTTAGGCGAGGCTGATAGGAGACTCAATATCACCCCCAAACTCAGAATACATACTGGATAGCATCTCCTGGCCTGGAAGGTTACCATTTATCAGTGTGACCCATAAGGTGGGATTATGGGATTAACATGAGCTCTCACTGGAATAAAAATCATGCCTAGGATATGGAATTGTAAGACAAGCCTAGAATTCCAAAACTCTTATCTAATAAACATACAGCCTCTCAGGATGCATGGCATGAGATCCTCTAAGATCCAAACAGACTCCCTGAGAAATGAAGTAAGAATTGGAACCCAGCTTCCCCTAATCATCTAACAATGTCCTGTCCCCTCAGATCTGATTCAGATATTATGCCAAAATATATTTATATTTAGAAACTGAGAGAATAGAAATCTCAGCTCCCTTTTTTTCCCCCTGAATGCCCTGAAACCCCAACTATGTTACCATATAAGTTTAAAATGAGGAAAACCTTTCCCCTACCCCTACCCGCCTCCAAATGCCTCACTTAAAAGAAGGGGGAAAAATCACATATTTTAGACACAGAATTTGTTACTAGTTATTTGTCTCCCATAAATACACCAGGACTCTCCCCATCTTGTCTCTGGATCACGGGGCAGAATACTATAGGAAGACCATGCCCTAGAGGGAATAATGGCCAGGGAAACACAGTTTCAGAGTTGACTGAAAGGGCCATCCACAGGGAAAAAACATTAAACTTACAAAGGGAGGAGGCATCATGGGGGGCCCCGGTGGGAAAGGGGCAGGTGTTGCCAAGGGCCTGGGGCCAGAATCAGGAACCGACTGTTGAGGGAGAAAAAAATGGTCATAGGATCTAGGATAGGTAAAGATGGAGTTTATCAACAAGGCAAAGAGAGGATGAAAGTGAAGGATATCCTTCCTTATCCCAAGCTGATTTCTGGTAATATTTTCCCCTCAAATTGGCCTTGTTTCTCCTAGAACCATGTTGAAAGTGCTATTCCAAAGCCACTTTCAAACCAAGAGTTTCAACCATGTCAAAAAACACAGATAAACTGAGGGAACATTGCTGCCTGTTTACAGCGGCTGATTTAGGGCAGAACTGGAGGGTCTAAGCAACCCATAAATCCATATCAAGATATGGATCCAAGTTCCCATTTCCACAATCTTAGTATCAGAAAGTGTTTCCTGATAATTAATTGTAGACCCTCCCACTAACTCTATTGCTTTCCTCTGCAAATGATCCTTCATCATCTAAAAAGCCCGTTTTCCACTTTTCAAGATTCCTCACTATGCTTGGACTCAGACTTAGGCAAGGACTTACCAAATTGTGGACAGACCTGAAGATTCTCCCATCATATATTTAGATTTTCTGGTTACACTGCTGAGATCTCTTCTGAATTCACCCAGGTCCTCCGCCTTAACCCAAGTTAATTATTAGGAACCAATTCTTAGGAAATCTTGGCAGACCCTTCCATAATTTAAGAGGATGTTAGGGCATCCCTAATGAAAAGTCATTCAGATGTCCTTTTTGAGACAAGTATTCAATACTTTCTTCTCCAAGAAGCCAACCAATGAGAAACTCTATTTTTCACTCTAGCATGCCATCTGCTTTCCTATTTCCAACTAATTCAGATGTTATGCCAGCCTTATCCCTAAGATTAAAAGTGGGGGAAAAAGACTAGAAAAGGAAAGCTTAGCTATTTTTGTTCAGTATGTCCTTGCCTCTACTCATCTCCATGCCCTAATCTTGTACCCTTATTTATTTTTATTTTTATTATTTATTTTTATATCTAATTTAAAGTTAGGATTAGGGAAATCCTAATTTTCCTCTCTTCCTCTGAAAGCATCAGTGGGAAAGTGAAAATCACAAACTTTAGACAAGGTGCTTGCTACCAGTTCCATCCCATAAAGAGAGTAGGGACTCTCTATGAATACATCATGTCTATGGTGTATGAATACCCTTCCTGTTTCTGAGGGGCAGGATGGTGTCATAACTTCCTATGGATTCTACTGGAAGATAGCAGAAGATAGAAGATAGAAGGGCCAGGGTTGTACAAGCACAGAGTTGGAGGCTGCAGATAGAAGAGCTATCTGTCCTTGGTACCACAGAATCAGAGAGATCATCTATTAACAGAATAGGAATCTTTTCTACCAATGGAATTGGTAGAAAATTCCAACAGGAATCTTTTCTAACAATGGATTATTTAACCTACACTTGAAGACATTCAGTGATAGGAAATTCACTACTTTCAATAACTTTCCTGCTTAAGAATTACAGTGGCTAGTTAATGCCTTCCATAACAGACAGAGGGCTGTGTTAGTAACTGGACCTCCGAGTCAGGAAGATCCAATGTTGGAGCACTGCCTCTGATAACTACTAGCTGTATGAACTTGGGACTAGTCACTTAATTTTTGTGTCCCAGGTAATTCTCTAGAATAAGATGAAGAGGTGCTAATTTCCTTTAGTAGAAGCACTTTCTCATCAAGATATCCTTACATCAATGGGATCAGATATGTATATGAACATACTATTTATATTTGATAACATGTATTTATACACATATTTATCCCTACCACATCAATTCTTAAAACTCCATTCCTTACAGCTCCATCACTTCGTTTGAAACCCAAATTAAAAATATCTCCTCCAAAGCTTTTTTTCTCATTAATTCCATTTCATCCCCATTCCCATAATTTATTATGTGCTGAATACAGCACATATTTACTTAGTATACATTATATTGTATTGTTTTGTACTTCATATGTTATAAAATTTATTGTTACTTCACGTGTGTCTATTCCAATTTCTAGAGGGCCTGCTACAATGCCTTATAAATACTCAATAAATACTTAAATTCTGCCCCATCTTTCTTGGATAGCAAGTTTCCCCAAGACCTGAACAATCCTAGCAGATGGAGAACCTAGAACAATCTAGTCCTATTTTCAATGGAAAATCCATGGGGCTAGGGCACCAACATATAAAATTTTCTATTCCATTTTCCATTCTTCCCTCATCCTTGAGAAGAGAGCCACGAGAAAGGGTCAGTCATTCTTATCTACATGGCTTCTTGCAAACAGCTCTAAGGAAATGCAGGCATGGAGAAAAAGGGGGAAACAATGTATTTGGTGAGAAAGATGGATTACTTATAGATTTTCATTATCCAGAGACCTCATACCAGGCTGCCAAAATGAGGACTCCCTGGGAAATAAACACAGATAAGCCTTATTAGCATCGATATATCCATTGTTAATATCCCAATTCTCTGGATTAATGGAGGACAGCAGAGGCCCAGATTAAACCAAAAAAAAAAAAAAAAGTCTTGGCATTTGTCTAAGAAGTACAGTGTGGGATATATATATATATATACACATATACACACACACATATACACACATAAAATACACATACATATCATGTGGCAACTTTGCTTTCCTAATTATTTTTCATGGACTAGGATATTTGGTAGCAGCAGTGCCGACCTGGAGGTATCTAAGTAGCTATAATTCAAAGTGCTGAAACACTTTCATTAATGAATCCCATTCATTAATGGGACTGGAATGGGAAGGGATATAGTCTGGGGTGGAGTGTCAGAACATAAAAATTAATCTGTTTAATGATGAGTTCATAAATACCAACCACCATCAACAGTCTCATACAAAGGATGGTATCTATCTAGATGTATATATACATATATCCCTCCACTTTACACAAAGGATACATCCTTTAAACTTTTTGAAATCTGAATTTTAAAAAAATCAAGGCATATCTTTAAATGTACCAGGAAAAGTTGTTATCTAAGTGGATTCTTTCATCAGGTGAAGAAAAAACCCTAATTTAGCTGTTTCATAAATTTAAACTTTCAAAAGTTTTCTTAGATACGCTTTTCAAAAACATGTAAACACATATTTGTTTTTATTTGTTCAAGTTAATTGAGCACAATGACTAGTAGGAGATAGTAACAGTAAAATACATAGTTAATTGGGAAAAGTTATTTTAAGATCAAATATGACAATCTCAGGTAATCGAGACAAGAACTGCAAAGGTTCAACAAGCATTTATAAGGTACCTACTAAATGCTAGAGATTGACATTGGTTAAGATTTGTTTTGGACACCTCCTTCAACGTGGTGAGAGAAGAGTATGTATTTTAAATGTCAGCAAAATTTTCAGAGCTCTCTGTTCATTTCACATTCTCCTATACATCTCCCACATGTCCCTTCAACTTTCTAACTTCTAAGCAATGTAGAAATATTTATGAGTGGCAGTCTGGGGTTTCCATGAAATAGATCTTGGATAGGAAGAGAGGAGAAAGACAATTGGACATCATCAATAATTTACAGAACAACAAATTTATCACAAACCCCATTTTGGAGACTCTGAAAAACGAAGGAATAGAAGGGAGAAGATATTTATTCCTACCATATCAACTCTATATATTCTCGATATTATTGTTCTTTACAATTCCATCACTTTCTTTGAAATTAAAACATCTCCTCCAAAACTTTTTTTCTCATTAATTTCATTTCATCCCCATTTCTATAATTTATTATGTGCCATTCACATATTTATTTAGTACACACTACAATATTGTAGTTGTTTTCGTACTTTATATGTTGGTTTCTAATTGATCCCTAGTTACTTCACATGTATCTATCTATATGATCTGTTCCAATTTCTAGAAGTACAAACTTTTAGACTCTTTTTAATCCCACGAATAGGGTCTACTACAATGCTCTATATAGATATAGATATAAATACTTAAATTTTACTGCCCTTTCTCTGCTGGATAGCAAGTTCCCCCAAGACCTGAATAATTTTGTCTTTGATGGAGAACCTAGAGTGATCAGGACCCATTTTTTTTGCCATGGAAACAGAGCAATTAACAAATAACAATTTCAATTCCATTTATTCCCATCCATTTTCTATAGAAGTGAGAAGGTATATATTGATGGAGGGAACTCCAACAATCTTGCCACAGATGATATTTCTTGCAACAAGACATTCCCTCATACCTGTCCATCTCCCCCATATTACTCCTATGACTCTGAGGAAAAGTCAGGATCGAGGATCTAGGAAGAACTCAAGAGTCTTATTCAGGATAATAAGAGCCAGACTGAGATTTCAGATCCCTTTAACCTACTCTGCCATTTTTCTGCATTGCCCTTAAAAAATGGAGAGTTGAAAGACTACAAGTGTCACAAATGAATAGCTGCTTCAAATGGAGGCAAAGTGAAGACTACAGGTTTCAAGTTAACTGCCCCATGGCTTTCCAAGTCTTCCCATTTTAGGCTGGCTCTCCACTCAGCTTTAGCAGTGATCTTCCAAAAACCCAAGTTTCATCATATCCCCTCAATTTAATAAACTCCACCAGGTCCTTGTTAGCCCCAGAGTGAAAGAGAAAATGTTCTGTTTGACTTTTAAAGTCCTTCATAATTTGGACTTCCTATTTTTCCATTATTTCACACTCCATGTAACAGTCTGTAATCCACCAATACTTGGCCTCCCTTCCATCACTTCATAAATTGAGCCTCATGCCTGGAATTCTCTCCCTCTTCTTTGCCTCCTGGTTTTTCTCAAGTCCCTGATAAAATACTACCTCCTATTTTTTTTTTCGAGATATCCCTTAATAATTATCCTCCAATTAATCTGATAGATAACTATTTTGTTGGCACATAGTTATTTGTCCCATTAGTTTGGGAGTTCCCAGAGATCAGTGACTATTTTTTACCTTTCTTTGTACCCCCAGAGCTTAGCACTTCATCCTTGAATAGGCCCTTCATAAATGCTTGTTGACTGACTCCTGGAACTCATTTCATCCATTTCTGCCTAGAAATCTGACCACTACAATTGCACTTTCCTAACAGGAGGGGAGTGGGGGATGGACAGAGTTCCGTCCCACTCCATCTTTATCTCAACCCTCCCCCTCCATTCCTGGAAATACTTCCCTTGGCCTAATGCCTCACCCCACCCCCCAATCTAGGCAGTCTTTTCTCTAGCTCCTTCTGGGGCCGCCAGGGACTTTTGGGGGCTCAGTCTAAAGGCCTCTGCATCCTCATCACTCTTTCTCTGGTTTTTGGTCCCCTTCTCCTGGACTTCCCTGTCTTTGCTCGATGCTATTTCTTTTGACTTTTCACCTCCAGTTCAGGGATGCCCCATCAACCCCACCACCACCATCACCACTTTTTTATGGAAGTGGAATCAAGCAGGCACCGACTTGGGAGGGAGATCCCATGGGACTCCCTAAAGGGGCTGCCCTGAAGGGCAAAGGGTGCCAGAGGGCATGGGGGGAGAGAGAAGGGAAGGGGGGATGGGGTAAGAAGAATGGGGGAAGGGAGGAAAGATAACCTGTGACTTCTCGTATTTCCTTCTCTATTTCTGCCTAAAGCATTCCCCACCCCGACTTTCCCAGCCTCTCGCCCCATTTTGTTGAGCCCTCTTTCTCTCCCCCCACTCAAGTCGCCCCCAGCCCTTCTGTCTCTCCTCTCCTGACTCTCTCCCCTGAGCTCCACTGGTCGCCCCTCCCCCGTCCCACCTCGATGCTTCCTTGTCCCCGGCCCAGCCTCTCCCCTCAGGTAGTCCGCCGGGACTTCGCCGCCCCCCAGTCCCTCTCCCCCAGCCCCCGCCGCCGACCCGGGCCGCAGGGGGCGCTGTGGGACCGGTCCACCCCCCCCCCCCTCACCCCCGCACGGGGACGTTACCATGCCAGAGCCTCCGAGCAGCTGGGCCGGCCCGGCCCACCCGCCAGTAAAAGCTTCTCGGATTGGCCGGGCCGCGGGTAGGAGGGTGGGACCGGCGGGGAGAGCACCTTTTCAGTGCCGGAGCAGAGGCAGCTTCACCGAGTCACGCCTCCACTCCTCCTCCTCCCTCCTTCCCAGCCCCGCCCCCGCTCCCGCCCAGGATACTGGCTCGTGCGGGAAGCGCGCGAACCGAGCTCCCAAAAGAAGGATGGACCGCCCTCCCGAAGCCACGCCCACCGCCTCCGGCCGCGCAGTCGCCCGGGCAGCCCTCCGGGCTTGTCCGGAGCATAGGCTCCTCCCTCCTCCCTCCTGCCTCCTTCACCCTCCCTCCCTCCTTCCTTGTCTGCAGCCCCGGGACGGAAGTCGAACTTTACTTCAAAGACCTCCAGCCTAAATTAGGAAGCCCTTCAGCAGCGGAGACCTCATTCCCTTTGGTGACAACCTTAATTCGGCCGGATGCATCGAAGAGGGGCGGAGTTTCTTTCTTTGCCCACTATATTCCCGGGATATCTTTGAGGACCTAAATTAGAATTCTGATTCTGCGTGGCTTTGAGAGAGCCTCCGCCTTCTCATCTGTAAAATGGGGATGGATATTAAGAGCACCCGTCTCGCTGGACTGTTCGTGGGAATGAAATAAAATAACTAAAGCTGGAAAACCGGGAGCACTATGGAAATTATTCCATAATTCCAAAAATTAATGCTATTATTGTTGTGATCTGGAAAATATAAAGATTAAATTATGGGACTTCTTCTTTCCAATGCAGAATAACTTTATCAACATGTGAAGAAAAACTCAAATCTTGGCTCCCCCCCTTTAATATCTGACCTCATTTTATACAGGAGAAAGTAAAATACAAATTGGGGCTATCACTTGGCTAAATAACCCCATAACTCCCCCCCCCAGTCCCACCCTAATGATGTGGGAAAGATTCCTTTCTAGATTCCATCCCCTCCTAGTTAATAATATAAATTACCCTTTAACTCACAAATGCTGGTCCCTTTGAATTCCAATAGAACATCAGGACCTGTCCCAGCCCCACCCGGATCTGAGCCAACTTTGGGGCTACACCCCAAAGCCCCTTGCGCTAAATCTCCCATTATAAAAGGGAGTCGCTGGGACTTCCTTCTTTGCAGAGATTCCAAACATACTAGCCATGTGAGGACCTTCTGTCCACTGGACCCTCTGTCCAGTGCCCTCTTTATCTCTACCTTCACCTATCTCCCTACTTCCAAACCCAATAATAAACCTCTTTTATCAATCTAGCTCTCGGGCCAATAAATGCTTTTATTGGGGACTCATGCTGTGCCACTAATAGTCTTCATTTACCTCCGTATCCTTGTGCCTAATCCAAAAGGGTTGCAGAGGAGCTCTGCTTGACTTCCTATACCCCAAACATGCCACTAGATCTCAACTAAACCCTAATTTCATTTAGGTACCCCAAATCTAGACCTCAACACTAAGTCCTCCTAATCACCCCCGTCACTTCTGGAAACAAAGGAAAAGGACATGAGAAGCTGTTGGAATCCTCAAAAAGCTGAGAACAGTTGGAAGCAGGGTGCGGAATGAGAAGGGAGCTATCCTGGGGTGCTCCCTAGTCTACCCTCTGTCTTCTAATCCAGTTTCCCCAGCAGCTAGGATTTCACCGCAGCTGCCCGCCAAATCCTGCCCCATTTCTGTTTCTCGTGAATGATCTAACTTATCACTTGACTGCATTGGTCTTGTTTCTAACCCGGCAGCCACCTCAGTGCTCTGGCATCGGCCTCAGCTCCACCTTCATTGTGCAGTCCTTCCACACCATAAATAGCCCTACCAAGTGCTCTCAATACTGAACGAGATACGGTGAGATCTTTCAAGACATTTGTGAAAATCAAGTAAGGCTTCATCTATTTCAAAGTTTGAGTAGGCCTGAAGGACTTTAAGCATTAAGTCAAAGGCAAACATAATGTCTCCTCCCTGCTATCCCCCTAAGGGCATACTTAAGTCCCCTTCTTGTTATTCTCCCTATTTCAGTCAAATATGGGCAACTATGTACTTATTGGTCAAATTCAATTTCTTGGGTAGTTCCCGCATTTAGAATGTAAGATCCTCAGCCAATAAGGATGAGGGTCAATGGTGGGAGGGGGAATTTGCATTAGGAATTAAAAGCGTTGATCCTGACCCCTACGGTGCTTCCTCCTTTGGATTATCTGCTGGGTCGGTTGGAAGTCCGATTCTCGGGAGAACATATAATAAACTTTGCTTTGCTTCTAGAGATCTCTCCAGTTTTTTTTTTTTATTAAATGGTTTCTGACCCACAATCTTGGGGGCTCGTTGCGGGATTACACTACTTGTGGTGAGTAGGTGAACCCCTGGGATGCTAGCAGGGTGGCGCCCTGCCATGATTTAGGCAGCCCGCCAGCGTCCAGGGCTTCTCTTTACTCCCCAAGGTAAAGTGGGCCTGAAATGGAGAAACTCAGAGCAGAGCAAAGCGAGAGAAACTCCATGGTAAAAATCCCGATCGATTGGTGGAGGACAGATCAATCAAGCAATTTGCTGTGCAACAACCCAGAGGTAAGCCCCCTGTGAAACCCTTGAGTCATAAACTCTGGAGGGGTCTCTGGACAGGAGCCTGTGAGGCCTAAAGTCCTAAATTCTGGGTCTCTGGACAGGATAGGCTTGGCTAGGCCTTCTAGGGTGACTGAAGTCAATTGGCCACAATTGGCTTGTTTGGGTGTTTTGGAATTTAGATTCCGTCCAAGTTCCATGGGTGTGGCCCTCGCGGAGAGAAATGAGAAAAATGATCAGAAAATACCGCTAGATAGTCCCTTGGGAGATAAATTAAGTAATTGGAACGAACTGCCAAAATACATAAGGGAAAAGAAAAATGATTAGGAATTGTTGTTTTGTCTGGGGTGACAAAGATATTGGTGAAGGCACTAAAGACTGAATTTGTACCTGAAAGAGAAAGAAAGGATTTAATTCCATCAGCCCCTCCAAAGACCCTGGGGGCCCTGGAGGCGAATTTAGGTCTATTTTGAATTCTCCCTTCTCACTAGAGGAGAGGGGACTAATTAGAGGTGCAACTATGAAGGAGTGGGACAGGAGAAACCCTCCAGCTGCAGGAGTAGTTTCAGCTGAATACCCAGCAGGTCCCAGTTGGAAGTGAACGAGATAAGGTGAGATCTTTCAAGACAGTTGTGAAAATGGAGTAAGGCTTCATCTATTTCAAAGTTTGAGTAGGTCTGAAGGACTTTAAGCATTAAGTCAAGGGCATGCTTAAAGGATCTCCTCCCTTTTATCCCCCTAAGGACATACTTAAGTCACCCTTCTTGTTATCCTCCCTATTTCAACCAAATATGGGCAACTATGTACTTAGTGGTCAAGCTCAATTTCTTGGGTAGTTCCCTCGTTTAGAATGTAAAATCCTCAGCCAATAAGGATGAGAGCCAGTGGTGGGAGGGGAATTTGCCTTAGGAATTAAAAGCGTTGACCCTGCCCCCTAGGGTGCTTCCTCCCTTCATTGTCTGCTGGATGGGTGGGACGCCTGATTCTCCTGAGAAGGTATAATAAACTTGGCTTTGCTTTTAGAGATCTCTCCAGCTTTTTTATTAAATGGTTTTTTACCCACACAGAAGCACAATCATCCTATACATCGGGGAAGTATGTGGGATCGAGAGAGTGAAGACGGTGGTTTCTTTCCTTTCCCTCCCACATGTCCTGACCTGCAGCAGGGCCACGTGGGACCAAGGGGAAAAAAAACTGCTATTTAGTGAAATTCATTATTTTAAATATGGCAAAAGTGGTTTTATATCATTGGTAATTTAAAGCCATGTTTGGGATTTTAAGTTAAAATATAGGTTATTAAAACAAAATGCTGGTAGTTTACCTTAGGGGAGGTTGGGGTTGTATCTCCCTACTTAGATGGTGTGTTTTCTAGAGGTATTGGGTAATTTGTACATGATGGCAGAGAGGTACTGTGACCAAAGCAAGCATGAGGCAGGTCCTAGATATGGAATAGTGGAAAGGATAGACGCGGATCAGGGAACACTCGCTTATGCCTTAAAATTTGTCATCTCTGTTGGGCGTGTGGTGACAAGGAGCCAGGACTGCACTCTGAAAGTGTATCGACTGGAGGACTCGTGCTGTCTCTTCACCCTGCAGGGCCATTCAGGGGCCATCACAGCCGTGTACATTGACCAGACGATGGTGCAGGCCAGTGGGGGGGCAGGATGGAGCTATCTGCCTTTGGGATGTTCTGACAAGTAGTCGAGTAAGCCATATGTTTGCACACCGTGGGGATGTGACCTCTCTCACCTGCACAACCTCCTGTATTATCAGCAGTGGTCTAGATGACCTCATCATCATCTGGGACCGGAGCACTGGCATCAAGCTGTACTCAATTCAGCAGGACATGGGGTGTGGGGCCAGCTTGGGTGTCATCTCCAACAGCTTGCTGGTCACTGGAGGCCAGGGATGTGTCTCCTTCTGGGATCTAAACTATAGGGGCCTGCTGCAAACTGTCTACTTGGGCAAAAGCAGTGAGGCGCAGCCTGCCCGCCAGATTCTCGTGCTGGACAATGCAGCCATCGTCTGCAACTTTGGCAGTGAGCTGAGCCTGGTCTATGTGCCCTCTGTCTTGGAGAAGCTGGACTGAACCAGGGTGAATACTGACTGGAGGTGATTCAACAGTGGTGACCAGGCTTGGAGCAAGAGGGCAAGGTGGTTGGAGAGGACGGCTATTGGTAAGCTCCTATCCCACGAAGGGCACTGTGTGTCCTGTTAACTGGTTGACCCTGTGCAAGGCATAGGACTCTTCCTTCTGCCTGGCATCTCTGGTGCTCCCTTTCCTCGTTAGTGGGGACCATTAGGGACCAAAGTTTTATGAAATTTTGTTCAGTTATTTGCGAACCTTGAAGTTTAAAGTTAAAAAAAATTTTTTTTTTGACTTGAAGATGAGGGGCAAGAAAGATTGATTTGCAAAAGCAATTAATAATTTAAGTGGAGCATCTAGTATTGGTTTGGGAGTGTTTAACATATGTCTGAGAAAGTTTAAGCAAGTAAAGCTTTGGAAAAAGAGAGATGGGACAGGAAGAGATGGTGTGAGAGAAAAAGAAAGGAAAATAACTCTCCAGAAATGGGGAAGAAAAAGACACAATTCCCTAGTGAATCTGCCATTTGCCATGGGAAAAGGAGATATATCCCATGAGGTTGGGGCCTGTCTTGAGCTGGCAGATTGGATCCTGAGGAAATGGCACCCTAAAAAAAGTTAACTGTGATAAGTTAGGGTTGGGAAGCATGGTGGAGTGGGGGAAGGGTGGCCACACGGAGAGGGACCCTGTCAGGTGATCTAATCCCCCTTCCCCATTAAGTATGGTGGCTGCAACACCTTGCTGGTTCGGATGTCAATTGCTTCTACTGTTTAAGGAACATCCTACATTTATATGGTGTTAATAACTGAATGTTTTATTTTTATTTTTCAAGTCTACTCTAAGAAGTTTGTTGGAACTGTAAGTTATCTGAAAGTGATTTATTTCTACTAAGATCCCATCTGTCTAATGCAAATTATTTAATGCTTATTTACATGCATGATAGTCTCCTTGTTTAAGGAAGATGATAAAAAATCCAAAGCAGGATTTTGATCTGATCTGATAAGGTTATTTCCAAAAATTCTTTTTTAGAATGAAGAATATCAATGTTAAATTTGAAAGATCTAAAAGTTTCTTTTATGTGGAAACGGGATGCACAACATGCGATGTAGAATTTTTTTCTTTGTATTTGATTATTTTAAAGGCAAAATGATCTGTGTAATGTTAAACTTAGAACTATCTACTTAGATAAGAAAGATAGCTGTATAAGCTATAAACCATTTACTGTGATTTTTGAGAACTAGATTCAACTGAAGCCCTTGATTAATGATAATTGCTGTAGAAGATAAAATCCTTTGGGACTGCAGCTAATATTTGCTGGGAGTTTTGAATTCAGGTGTGACTGCATAGGTCATAAGGTGGAATGGTTAAAATTTAAGGACAGTTACCTGAAGTAAAACTGTCTTAAATAGATATTTTAATTTGGTGCCAGACTTTGGTTGCTGCTATTAATCTTTTAACCTTTTTACTTCCTGGGGCTAGAGTTTCTTTCTCTAAAGGTTTACTTCTCCCTAGTACTTGGGGCCACTCCCACCTTGCCTTTAGAGAAAGCTGGGAATCCCTGATTAGGCTAAGGTTTAGGCCTAAAACCTTTTACACTGTAAGTCGACGGAAAGCAGGGCTATCTCTGGAACCTCAATCCTAGGCCCCTGACTTACTTATCAAAGATCTATATTGTCGTCAGATGCGGTTTTCATGTTTTGCATGATCATGGTGGGGGGGGTATATGGAAAGAGAACTTTTGACACCCAAACAATTCCCCGTTAAATACACAGAGAAAATGAAATGAAGGGGAATTCACTCTAGGTGAAGGGAAGGATGCTTATAGGATCAGCTGCCCATGTTGCATTGCTGATCCTTTACCCCTGACCAGTGGCTTTGCTTTCTAAAGTATTAGATCCGGTAGCCAAAGGATGGCTGACCTGGGTACAAGCAGTAACTGCTACCACTCTCTCGGTAGAAGAGAGTAGGAAGCTCACCTTTGGAGGCAGTGTTATAGTAAGTGTCCCACACCAAGTAAGAAGTATATTAAATCAGAGGGCGGGGAAATACTCACAGATTTCAGAATGTTGATAATCTTAATCCTGCCTCCCATCCCCTGGAACAGAACCACCCCCCAGAGGAATATTGTTGTTTAGAGTTAATTGATTTTCAAATGAAAGTAAGAGGATTCACAAGAGTCCCCAATGCCTGGCGGAGTAAATTGGTTTATAGATGGATGCTCTAGAGTGGTAGATGGGAAAAGGAAAAATGAGTTTGCTATTGTGGATGGAGATAGAATTTCCACTGTTACCAGGGGCAGTCTACCTGCCCATTGGTCTGCCCAAACCTGTGAATTGTATGCCTTAAATCAAGCCTTGAAGTTAGTGAGGGACCAAGATGGGAATATATATACTGATTCGAAATATGCTTGGGGTGTGGTGCATGGATTTGGAAGGATTTGGGAGGAAAGAGGATTTGTAAATAGTAAAGGTAAGGAACTGGTCCATTATACACTAGTTAAGAGGTACTGGAAAACATTCTGGCCCCTACATATAATACACGTAATACATATAAATACATATAAAGGGACATCAGATGGGAAGCTCTTTTGAGGCAAGGGGAAATAGATTAGCAGATGAAGAGGCCAAGGGAGCTGGAGACCAGGAGATTTCTCATGATGACTGTGATACCTGTACTTCCCCCGCGTCTACCCTCTCCCAGCTTTACCCCAAAGGAAAAAGAGAAGGCCTCGACTCTCGGAGCAGTTGGGAACTCAGAAGGACGATGGCTCTTACCTGATGGCAGAGAGGTACTGACCAAAGCAAGTATGAGGCAGGTCCTTCAGCAGCTGCACCAGGGCAGTCTCTGGGATGTCCAAAACCTGTGTGATGCTGTGCTGACAAGGTATGTTTCCCCTGGCCTATATACTATGGCCCGACAACTGGTGGACAGCTGTCTCGTTTGTCAAAGGACTAACCAGATCCCAAAAGGGGGATGAGCTCCGGGAATCGGACCATTCCAAAGCATGCAGGTGGACTTCACTGAGCTGTCACCATTGGGTCGCTTCAAATACTTGCTGGTCATAGTGGACCATCTGACCTTATGGGTGGAGGCATCCCCCTCAGCCCAAGCAACTGCCTCAACAGTGAGTAAGGTCTTATTAAAACAAATTATTCCTAGATATGGAATAGTGGAAAGGATAGACTCAGATCAGGGAACACATTTTTCTGCCCAAGTATTGCAGAATCTGATTGGGGCTTTAGAAATCACTTGGGGTCTCCACACTCCTTGGCATCCTCCCTCTTCTGGGAAAGTAGAAAGGATGAATTGAGAAATAAAATGGCAACTGACTAAATTATCTTTAGAGACCCAACTACCTTGGACTAAATGCCTTCCTCTTGCTCTGGTCAGAATCAGAACCAAGCCACGCAGAGAAATTGGGCTCTCACCTTATGAATTATTGTACAGTCATCCTCTCCAGGCTTGTCCTATGGGAAACTGGGACCCTATCTTAGAGACAAAGGATTTATTTCTTAAGAGATGTTAAATCATTGCTAAGACATCTACAAGAACTTCAACAAAAAGGTTAATAGCTCAGACTCCTCCTCTAGGTTTCCCTGTTCATAGAATTCAGGTGGAGATTGGGTGTTGATCTGTTCCTGGAAGGATGAGAAGCTGACTCTGTGCTGGGACGGACTCTACCAGGTGATACTGACCTCTTGGACACTGCTATTCGCACCCAGGAACGAGGCTGGACACGCCACACCAGAACAAAAGGAGCTGTGGCGCCACCTTTATCCGAGTGGACAGTTGAAGATGCAGAGACCTCAAATTACATTTGAGGAGGGGACCTCCACTGAATGGGACAGAAATTCTGAATCCAGTGCATTGTAACTGTATGGCTTTTCTTACATTAATTACTTTGGGAAACCCTCATGGGGCTTTCCCTGAGCTTTGGGTTTGCCTATTTACTCATGATAGCCATAACAGACTTTTACCTTCCAGAGATGAGAACCAGCTCCTCCTGCTCATGCAGAATATAGGGAGAACTTTTAACTTATCAAATTGTTGGATCTGTGGTGGATCCCAACAATTGAGCTAATGGCCATGAGAACCTGTCCCCTTAAGCCCAGCCTGGATCCTTAGTAACTGATCCCAAATTCATAATGGGACTGATTTCTGGAACTTAGAAGAGAAATATCAGTGGCCATTGACAGAAGATAGGATTTGTTAAACAGGACAATGATTGAAGCTGGGAAATAGTGTATGTGAGTGGACTTAACTCTGGACAAGGTAAAAGACTTTTTCTTTCCTTGTCTTGCAGTGGACACTGCAGTGGTCAAGTGGACACTGCAGTCGTCGTTTGGAGCTCTTGGGAGCTCCGGCACAATTGCTGCGGATTGACAAAAGACTGTCTTTGTCTGGCTCTGTCTCTAAGAGATACGAGGGAGGCTGCAAGGACTGGAAAACTTAAGTTTTTACCTGTCTAGACATCAATGGGGTTGGTACCATGTCACCCCAGGGACACTGGGGAAACATGGGACTCTGTTTCCCACATTTTGGAGTACCTCTAACCTAATAGGTCAATGGCGAGTTGCCAATTGTAGGAGGAAGGAGCAGGGTTTATGGAAATGTCAGTATGTCACCTTTGTAGGGGAAAGTCCCCTAGGGATGAGAGACCAGCAATATTACCCTTTTAAGGAATAGTTCAGACATATTTTCGAGGGAACAACCTGTTTTAATGGGTCATTATTGGATCTGTGGCTTAACTGCTTATATTCACCTACCTCTTAATTGGACAGGGATTTGCTATATTGGACTAATTAAGGCCAAAATTTTTCTTTCTTCCAGAATAGGCAAACCAATATTTAGGGATTCAGTTGTATGATGATTTGGGAAAAGGGAAACAGGGTTTAGATACCTCCATTATTCAGACTGGAGATGCAAATGGTTGGGGTGCTGCCTGGCCTCCAGAGAGACCAGTTAAAGAGCATGAGCCAGCCTGGGCTCAAGATGGAAGTTGGGGATATAGAACCCAAAATTTATGTTGAACAGGATAATTAAGCTTCAAGCAGTTGTAGAGATTATCACCCATCAGCTGAGGCACTAGATCTTTTGGCTGACCAAGCTACTCAAACCAGAGAGGCTGTTTTACAACATAGACTTGTGCTGGATTATTTGTTAGCTGAGGAGGAAGGGGGAGCTTGTGCAAAACTAAATCTGTCAACGTATTGTGTAAATATTGATGACATTGGAAATCTAGTAAAAGAAGTAACTAAGAACATTAGGAAACTTGCTCATGTTCCTGTACAGACCTAGACCTCACCCTTCAATACTCTTGGTGGTCCTGGTTTGGGAGAAGCTGGTGGAAACAGCTCCTTTGGTTTGGCCTTATAGCTCTCAGTAGTGTTATTACTCCCTATCTGCATACCTTGTTTGATCCGATTGATAACCAGAATAATCCAAAACTCATTACCTAGAATGATTAGGTTGGAAGAGAAAGCCGAAGGATCTGTTAGATTGATGGTGTTAAAAGGACAAGGATGGGAGCCAGTGGCCCAAGGAGACCAATAGGAACCAAAAGGGGATGAGGAATTCAATAGGGAATGTGAAGTTATGCTACAAGAATTTGAAGAGATCTCAGTGTATAAATAAGAGGGGACTGAATAAGATGAGATGTGATCTTTCAAGACAGTTGTGAAAATCGAGTAAGACTTCATCTATTTCAAAGTTTGAGTAGACCTGAAGGACTTTAAGCATTAAATCCAGGGCATACTTAAAGTGTCTTCTCCTTGCTATTCTCCTAAGGGCATACTTAAGTCCCCTTCTTCTTATTCTCCCTATTTCAGTTAAATATGGGCAACTATGTACTTATTGGTCAAGTTCAATTTCTTGGGTAGTTCCTAAGATCCTCAGCCAATAAGGATGAGGGTCAGTAGTGGGAGGGGAATTTGTGTTAGGGATTAAAAGCGCTGACCCTGCCCCCTACGGTGCTTCCTCCCTTAGATTGTCTGCTTGATGGGTGGGGCGCCCGATTCTCACGAGAACGTATAATAAACTTTGCTTTGCTTCTAGAGATCTCTCCAGTCCTTTTTATTAAATGGTTTCTGACCCACACAATACCTGCTTTTCTATGAGAAATAGGTAGAATAAGAAGGTAGACTGTCGGTTCAAATACAACGAATTTAAGCCTAGTAAATGTTCCCAAAGGAAAGACAATAAGTGGGAAAGAAAAGAGATGGCTTGAGCATATGTGTTTGCACCTGCAAAATCTCATCCATTTTTCAACTTCTCTTGGTGCTTTCTTTATTCCTTTTCGGAGCCTCCTGCTTTCAAAAGCCTGTTGACACACTCTCACAAAGAAGAAATGGATGGCAGAAATATTACAGAAATAAAATAAAATCCCACCTAAGAATGTCAATCTAAATCATTCGGCTAGAATTCCCCTCTTCTTGATGGCTACCCAATCAAGACCTATGGAATCACAAAGTTCATTAGTGACCAGAGAATCAGAGCAAAAGGAGTCACATGTCCTAGTTTAATCTATTTTGGGAACACTTCCACATTTTAGAAATATTTTTGAATAAATTGCCCAGGATTGGGAGGATTAACTTTCCCCTGGAGAGTGTTAGTTAAGCACTCACAAATTTACCCTTTGGTTTAAGGTGAAGAGAATAAGAACCAATCTATTTACATTGGCAGAACTTCCTCATTTTAGAAATATTTTTTACTATAAAGTTGCCCAGGATTAAGAATCCACTTTCCCCTGGAGAGTGTTAGGTAAATTAGCCCCAGGTAATGAGATCAGTCAAGAAACTAAAAATAGCTGTTCTAGAAGCCAAGTGTTGCTCCAGGAACATTTTAAATGCCATTCAACAAGCATTTATTAAGTTCCTATTCTGTGCAGCACCTGTGATAAAGTCTGTAGGAGACAAAAAATTTATATCAGGCTAAAAATTTTTAGTTCTTTCAATGGATTCTCATATAGCATGGTCATCTAAGGCTACTTCCAATTGTTCTGTCAAGATGGCTCCTGAGGAGAAAATGAGGACTGTGACTTTCTCCCTCCCTTAAATCCAATTCACTTGCAAATTACTACATGCATATTGACCATGGAAATATCGCCATGCCTGCATTACCTTAGAGCTGTTTACAAGAAGTCATGTAGACAGGAGTGACTGCCCCTTTCTCCTGGGCCTCTTCTCAAGTGGATGGGAATAAATGGCATAGAAAATTTTATAGGTTGTGCCCTAGTTCCGTGGATAATGGAAAATAGGACCAGAAAGGTTCCCTAAGTAAAATTTTGCGTGTAAAACTAAACATAATAGTCCAGATGAATTCTAACCAGGGCAGAGTACAACAGGACTACTAAAGATTCCTATTCATGGACACTTTGTCTCCTGATTGCAGCTAAATGGCATAGCAGATGAACTGACTGAAGACTTCTATTCAAATTCAGTTTCAGATGAAATTTGACCACAAGCAAAGTACTTAAATCTCAGTTTTATCCCATCTATAAAACAGAGAAAGTAATAGCACACACCTCTTTGTGTTGTTAGAATCAAAAGAGGTAATAGTTGTAAAGCACAGTGCTTGACACATAAAAAGTGCTGAATCAATGTTAGTTTTTATTTAAAATGTTATTATAATTAACAATAACAATTGTTATTATTGTGCTTATCGAAGCACATCATAAGTGCTATATAAAGGCTAGTTATTATTAGCCTAATGTGACCTAAGATCATATTCACTTTTGGGAGGATAGCTATGTCATGCTGTTGACTCATATTTAGTTTGCAGAGAAGTAAAACTTCTCTGTCTTATCAGATGAAATGCTGTCTAGACATGTCTCCTCTAGCTGAAAACCATGACCAAAAAAGGAAAAGCTTGTATGCCATACTTCAAGAAATTGTTCAGATTTACCAGAACCAGAGAGCAAAGTAAAAATAGGAGTTTTTTAGTCATCTCCTGGAAAAAAATCCCAAAAAATTTGAAAAAAGGAAAAATTTCCCAGGAAATGTTATAGTCAAAATCCAGAGCTTCCAAGTCAAATTAAAACAATAACAAAAACAACACTGCAAGCAATCAGAAACAAAGAATCCAAAATTAAGCTACCACAGTTAAGAACGGATTTTATTTACTATTGAAGCCATTGTCTAACATCCTCCCAGTCATCCTCTCACCTGCTACCATCATTGAAACCTGTCATCTAGGATTCCTCATTATCTCTCACCCCCTATATTCAATCATTTGCTATCTCCTATTGATTCTAACACCTTTCCTATTTGCCCCTTTGTCTCCTCTGACACTGCCACCTTTCCAGCATAGGGCCTCATCACTTCACACCTGGACTATTAAAATAGCTTGCTGGTCAGCCTCCCTATCTGAAGTCTCACTATGGGAAGTGAATAAAATGATAAAAAAAAAAAAAGGTTTGAGCTTCTGAGCATATTGATTTATTAAACAATGCATTGCAATTGCCCAATAAATCAGGATCTTTCTCAGCTTTGGCACTGGATCCCTATTATAGAAGGAGTTAGACTTAAATACATTAGGAAAAAAAAAATCAAAACTAATTAATTAAAAGAAAACCATTAAGTGGGATACAAAATTAAATAATCTGATTTCTAATTGGCAGAAAGATTAGGGACTTTAAGAGATGAGTGAACAAGTATAATTTTCTAAAATCAGAAGAGAGACCCTACTCTCCCACCTGTCTGTAAAAGGAACATAGAAACTGATTGATCAGTTATGGGGTCAATTTTTAGAAAAGATATATGGATGTTTTGAGATGTATAACTCCTTTTGCCTTTCCAAGAAATTGGATTATTTTCTATTTATTTTCTATCCTCATTTTTCTTTTAAGTAACCAATCTTATTTGAGTGATTGTTTTTTTTAATGTATAAAAAGTCTGTCTCCTGTATTCTGAGACAGTGTCATACTGAGAAAGGCAGATGGTCCTGATTTGTTGAGCAATTAGCAAGCATTGCTTAATAAATTGATATATTTGGAATTTCACACCTTTATTTCCTCAGGCATTTCATCTTTCAGCTGCCACATCTCTCCATTCCCATTCTTTTTCCATTCATCTGTCAAACTTATCTTCCCAAAGGCCAGGTCTGACTATATCATCTCTTTATTCAATAAACTCTAGTAACCCTTCATCACCTCCAGGATCAGATGTAAAATTCTGTTTGTCTTTTAAAGCCCTTCATATTGTGGTCCCTTTCTGTCTTCTCAGGTTTCTTATACCTTATTTCCCTCCACCTACTCCATGACTCAGTGACACTGGCCTAATCTTCTGTTCTTCGCACAAGACACTCCATCTCCTGAATCTGTTTTCACTTGCTGTCTTGCATGTTTTGAATTCTCTACCTACTCTTTCTCTGTCTTCTGCCTTCCTTCAAGTCTTAGCTAAAATCTTCTATAGGAATCCTTTCCAAAGTCTCAATTTCAAGAGTGCTTCCAGGCTAGTCATATTCTTTAGACTCCATTTATGCCTCTTTGAGTGGGTCTACTCCCCAGTTTTCAGCTTTTATATTTTATCTTCCCCAATTAAATTGTGAGATATTTGAGGATATAGACTATCTTCCTTTTTGTATCCCCAGCATTAACACAGTGCAGACACTGTGTTGATACTAAATTAATTTTAATAAAATTGATTGATTAGGTAAAGGAGTATTAGAGACAGAACAGACTTGGCTGTGACTTTGTGACCTTCTAAGGAGATTCTAACCCCTTCTCTAGTTCAATTAATAAGTAGAACACTTATTCTGTGTTTTTCAAAGTGCAGCATGGGTATCAGAGAAATAGCTAGCATATCAGAGGAATAGCATCCTACAAAAGTGATGATGTCACTGCATCTGAGGGTCAGTTCTGAGAATCCTGACATGAATGGAACCCTATGTCTGGCAGTTACAGAAAAAACTGCAGTAGAGCAAGAAGCATTTTTATAAATATTCCTACAAAATCTGCCATTGGTAGTATTTTTATTTTTTTCTTCAATTCATTTACATAAGCAAGGCTACCCAGTTCTTCCTCCCTGAGATCTAAGTCTTCACCATGACAGAAGGTAGGGCCAAAAGGGATCTCATTGGGAGAGACCGTACTAGATGTCAGCCACTGGTGACTCCCTCAACTGTAAAGGCAGTCATCTCAAAGATTGAAACAGCCCAGCTGAAGCGAGCTCAAGAGGTGAGTGGAATGAAGTAGGAGGACGGAAAGAAGGCACTGATTCTATCATATGACATAGGTTGGTGGTGACTCCAGGGTCTTGAGTGGTAGGCTGGGAACTGCTTGCTGGGGTGGTTCCAGAGATCCTACATCTAAACTTTCAGATAGTCTTGAGCATGGCTCTAAGCACCTACGACCTAAGTAAGACATAAGGAAGTCCAGCCAGAGTAGATGCCTTTCCCAGATTTGTCTCACGGAGGATGAAGTGGAACCAAATTGACTCTCTGAAACAGAAGGAGCAGATTTCATAGGACAAGAGGTCTAAGGAATTAGGAAGAGAACTGAAAAGTGGGAATCAAGTGCTGAGGTGCTGAGAAAAAGATCCAGGACTACAAAATTATTTTTCAAGAAGATTTTCATGGAGGGCAGAAAGGGCACAGAATTCTAGTGATATATTCTATTTTAGTTTCCTATATAGGATTCCCTAAGCTGATTCAGATCAGATTAAAATATAAACTTGTAGACCAAGGCTCTGTGATCTTTCAAGACAGGTTTGTTCAGAATGTGGGTAGGGATGTTCTTAGCACCTCATTTTCCCCAAAGGGAAATGAGTTTCTAATTATTCATTCCCTTAGAGATCCTGGGAGGAGAGGCATCCAGAGCCTCACATCAACCCCAAGTGCTGAAGAATTGGTTGTTGTAAGTCCCAGTGTGAATCTTCTTCCTTCCTGCCCTGGCCTATAGGACATTTCTATCCAGCTTTCTGACATTTTGGGCAATGTCAATGGTGTCATCAAACGCTTCCAAGAAGATTTAGGATCAGATCTGAAAGGAAACAAAAAAAGTCGAGGGGAACGAGAGAAGGGCAAGAAGAGGTTCGTCTTGCTGGAGAAAATAGCCTCCTTCTCAAAGGCTGCTGAGACAAAAGAGAAGAACCTCTATGAAATTCTCAACTGGATGAGTGACTGGGGTAAGATTCTGATTTAATCTTAATTTAGATTAAGATCTAGAGTCTTAAGGATAGAATCCCCATTATCCCCATTTAGGGTACAAACCCATTAAGCTAGTGTCCCAAGAGAGCTCTCACCCACTTACTGATGTCTGGTATTCCCCTTTGCTTCCTCCCCCAAGGACTCAAATCCTATAGAATTCTGGACTTCTTGGATCTTGCAGGCTCACTGCCAACAATGAACAGGACTGATGCTGTCAGTGTCCACCTCTTGCTCTGTTAACAGAAAACACCATTCTGAATCCTGAGGTTCCTAACCCTTTGCCTCTTCTTCAGGTGACAGTTTGTCTTACGAAATCAAACCTAAGGAATGTGACAAACAAGATGAATGGGTGGAAGTCATGGAGAGGGTGCTACCACTTTCTCTCATTGCCACAGAGGGCGGCATCGAGTCTTTGATTTCCCTTTGTTCTAATCTGATTGAAGACCAAAAGAAAAGAACGATAAGTAGGTCCCACATGCACTTGGATGGGATGGGATGGGATGGGATGGGATGGGAGAGATAGAGAAGGGAAGAGTAGAGGGCATTGATCCTGATGGAAGCTAAAGATTCCCTAGTTTGATTTTAATTGGTGGGAAATGACAGGCCAAAGGATTATGTATGTTCATCTGGAATTCTTTCTAAGGTATCAGAGCTATCAGAGATGAAGAAGGGGGGACTACCTCTGGGAAATGCAGTTGTAATCCTAGAGGGAGCTGGGAGAAGAAAAGCAAGGGAAAGAAAGATGGTTTAATAATATTTGCTTTTTTCCCTTGATTTTTCTTTCTTTTCTTTTCTTTCTTTTCTTTTTCTTTCTTTCTTTCTTTGTTTCTTCCTTTCTTTCTTTGTTTCTTTGTTTCTTTATTTCTAGCAAGACAGTTGGAGTTAAGTGACTCATTTAGGGTCACAGAGCTGGGAAGTGTTAAGTATCTGAAGTTGTGGTGATCTTTTTCTTCTCAAAACACAGCCAGGTGATAAAAGTTCAGATCTTTTATTATTTCCAATATAGCCCGGTTAGCTTAGAGGCCTATCTCTCTGCTTGGTTCCAAGAGCTCTCTCCAAATGTCTTTAAATCCAAAGGTCTGGTCCTTCAGCCTCTGCCTCTGCTTTCTTCAGCCTCCAGCCAGCTCCAACTCTTCATGTCATTCCGGTGAAATCTCGACTTGTAGCGTCTTCCTCTCAAGAACTCTCCGACTGGCCCATTGGCCTATTTATGCTCCTTCCAGAGAGAGGGATTATGGGTAGTTCTACTTAGTACCTTGTTTCAGGTTCTGCCCAAAACATCTTCTTGTAAGATTAGATCAACTCTAATTAGTTAGCAGTTAGTAAGGATTCCAACATGAAGTCAAACTTGAATTCAGGTCCTCCTCATTTCAGGGCCCAGTGCTCTATCCACTGCTCCTTTTCTTGCTTTCTCAGTGGGTAGAAGAGAGAGAGGTAGGAGGGAGTGATTATACATCAGTACATTACATGCCTATGGAATCTGAAGGGCTTTCCCTGGAGTAAGATTTCAGGAATAACAGAGTTTTCTACCTGACAGTTTCCAGTGGTTCCCATCTTTCCCCAACTCATTTATTCTAAAGTCCCAACAGCATTAGATGGGAATTAGACCCAAACAAATACTAGAGAATTTTGCCAACTCTAGGTCATAGCAAGAACTCATTTTAAAAAAGTTTTTCTTTTATCCTTAGGGCCCAAGGGAAATTTTTGGAAAGCCTGGAGGGAAAAGATTCTACATAAATCTTCCATCTCACTTCAGCCTCTGAGCCCAGAGCAGATGCTTCAAGATGAAAATACCACAAATGCAAAGATAGCTGAGGTCCGGGCCATGCTTCAGGAGCTCTTGGACTTTGCCATATTCAACAAGGGAGAAATCAAAGCCATCAAGTATATGTCTACTATGGTAGAAAATCTTAATCAGGCCTTGATACTTCAGTTTCAAGAAAACCATAAGATGGAAATCCAGTACAGACTCCTAGAAGTAGAGATGTCAAAAGAGATAAACAAGCAAAAGCTCCTCTTTCAGAAGGAGCTCCAAGTCCTTGAGGACATGAAGAATGCTCTAGAGATGCAGGTCCAAGCATCAGAGCAGAAATACCAACAACTTCTCCAGGAAGAAACAACCATGAGATACCAATTGCAAATGGGTGGAGGTAAAAGGGACAGAAGAGACTTCACTGAATATGTTTCTAGTCCCCTAAAATCTCAGACCTCTCAAAATATGAGCCTCCCCACAACTGAAGAAGGACTAGAGACAGAAATGGAACAGAAGCCTGAGGAAATGGTAGGACAATCATCCCTGGAAGAAGAAAAGGAGGAGGAAGAGAAGAAAGAAGAAGAGGAAAGAGAGGAAAAGGAGGAAGCAGCTCAGCTCTTTTCAAACACCCAGACAAAGGATATGGCTGTCGATATGGGGGATGACTTCACACCTTTCTTGAAGCAGCTACTTCCAAAAATGAACTTGTACCCTGAACACTCTGAAGACTTAGGTATCCATGCTGAAAATGCCATAGTTTCCAAGTACAAGGTCACTGCTTTGAAACCTACAGGCTACAGAGGCACAGATGACATATATTCTGAAAAAAGAGAAGAAGTAGATAAAAGTACAGTCTGGATCAATGAAGAAGATTCAGATGTGTCCAGAGAAAGCTGGGGAGACCTGCCAACTAAAATGTCTCCAAAAGAGAAGACAGGCCTCCCACAAGAAGAGCAAGCAGAGGAAGAGAGACATTGGCAAAAAAGAAGGAAGGAATGGCAGGCAGAAGAGAAGAGGTGGCAAGAGCAGCAGAAAAAGTGGAAACAACTAGAAAAGGAACACAAAGAGAAACAACGGCAGTGGAAGCTGCAGGAGGAAGAGCTGTATAAGAAGATGCAAGAATATATAGACTATAGCTTATTAATGAAGCAGAGAAGGGAGCTAGATGAGCAGAAGCTGGAGCAGAACAAGGAGCCTTTTATGTCCTTGTCACCAACTACAAGGAGGGGGATGGAGGTGAAAAGGGTTTATCAGACTCAATTAGCAAGGGAGAAATTCCAAACATCTATGATCTATGAATCCCAGCTGCCCTCAGTCAGGACTTTTGGATCCCAGGGGGCTCATCAAGGATCCATGAAAATGGGGCCCTTTTCCTGCATTGGAATGTCTTTCAAATCTTTTCCCTGTCCCTTTCCCAGTAAATCCAGCACTTTTGAAAGACTGATCTCTCTACCAAAGGAGAAGAAGTACTATTTGGATGTTCTGGCTCAGAGAAAGAACTTGTTGCTCTTGAGTGAGGCTGCTGAGAGCATGGGCATTCCTGTTCACCTGCACAGTCTGGCCAGGAAGCTGATCATAGAAACACTCTATACTAATGTCGCCAGGTTCTGGTACCTGATCCAGAAATACAGCACCTATAGGACGTTCCAATGTTTAAGGTAGGTGTCTCAGCTCCATGACCTTAGGTGGGGAGAGGACTCTGCAGAAAAAAGGAGAGAAAAGGATGTCAGGGGAATGGGCCAGTTTGATAGGCACTTTGGAAAGGAAGAAACTTAGAGCTTTGTGAAAAGTCTCCTTGAGGGAAGGCAGGAGTGTGACCTAGAGAAAGCCTCTGAGAATGAATGCCCAAGTAGACTTCTATCATTCACTTAATTCTTTATTAGCATTCCTTCTTTTGAAATTTTAATTTTAAAATTCTCTCCTGTCCTCCAGCCCCTTCCCTACCCATTGAGAAGGCAAGCAATATAATTATCAATTGTACATGTGAAGCCATCCAAAACATGCAAGTAGATTTTACAGGAGGTCCTGTTTACTCTAGATTCCTATCCTTGCCAACCAAGTTATAGTCTTAAGGGATTTAATCAGATCTTTCTCAGAACTCTGCCGGAAACTTTGCATTTGGACTGGGGATAGGAATGGGAATGGGAGTGATTCTTTCAGGAGTATCTCTTTTTTTTCCCCTTCTTTTCTTTAAAAAAACAACAACAAACCCAGGAAACTGTCCCAACCATATCTTTCCTACTCCCTTTTCCCCTATTATTCCATTTCGCTTCTCCCATCCCACAAACCAGAAGACTCTGGTTACAGAAGGTGGCTTTTGAGTTGAAACTTAGAAATCTGTAGAAACATCTCTATCCAAAGAATTCCTTCCTGTTTTCTCTTTCCAGGCAGGAAGTAAGCAACCATATAGAAGCCAGACAAATAACTGGAAATGTCGATGATGCACAAAACTTTAACATCTTTCTGGAAAAAATTGACAAGTATGAGAGCCGCAGGCTGCAGATCTGGACAGAAAAGCAGAAAGTTCTGGAGCAGGACAGAGGAGATTGTCTGGAGCAAATGATGTCCTTATTCTCCCAGGTGGGTTCTGATTTCCAAACATGCTAATTTATGCAGAAGCTAGGAAAATACCTGGAAAAATGAGACGTGACTAGATTTGATGGATAAGGAGAAGGGTTACAGCCACCTGATCCTGAAGAGAGTTACAGGTGAATTGACAAATTGCATCACATCCTGAAGAGGGTGAGTGAGATGTTAAGAACTGGTCTAAATGGAATTAATGGAACCATCCATTAACAATAGGATAAAGCAAAGCAAAACAAAACAAAACAAAAAATGGTTAATACAGAGTTGAGATCACGTGTTTTTTGCCTGAGGCAATTGGAGTTAAATGACTTTGCAAGGGTCACACAGCCAGTATGAGATCAGATTTGAACTCAGATTTGAACTCAGATTCTCCTAACTTCAGCACCGTCTCCTGACTGGTACTCTATCCAGTGTGTCACCTAGCTGCCTGTGACGTCACAAATTTTAGGTTAGTGAATTTAACTACTTCAAACAAAATTCTACAATGTCTCATGAAGGAGATGGCTAGAAAACTTTTAGAAAAAGAAAGAATAATTTTAGAAGCTGGCATGGTTTCATCAATAACAGATCATGCCAGACTAACTCCCATTTCCTTCTTAGAGGGCATTATTAAAATAACAGTTAAGGGGAATGCTGTGGATATAGTTTGCCTAGACTTCAGAAGGACATTTGAATAACTCTCATCCTCTCATTTTTAATCCTTCACAGTTTGGCTTCTGATCTCATTACTGAATAGAAATCGTTATCATTGATCTCTTAATTGTCAAATCTGATCAGCCTTTTCTTGATGTTTATGCTTCTTGAACCTTCTCAAGGATTTAACACTGTTGAACACCTCTTCATGGATGTTCTGTCTTCTCTGGGTTTTTATGACCCCTTTCTCTCCTGGATCTCCTCTTACTTGTCTGTTCGCTTTATCTCAGCATCTTTTACTCATTCATCATCTACATCATGCCTAATAAGTGAAGGTAGACTAAGCTCTTGTCCTGGGCAGCCCTCCTTTCTCTACATTCCCTGACTTGGTAACCTCCTCAGCTCCCACAGGTTAAACTATGCAAATGGCTCCTATATTAATTATACAGATAAATCCCACATCTATATTTTCAGTTCTAACCTTTTTCATGAGCTCCAGTCCCTCATCACCAGCTGTCCATTGAATATTTCAAATTGTACCATGGGCATCTCAAGTTCAACATGTCAAGTCTATAAACTAGCATTTATCAAGCACTTGTGCTAACAACTGGGGATACAAAGAAAGGCAAGACCAATGTTTTCCATATGTCCAATTACAAAACTCATCATCTTCCCAGAATCCACCCCATTTCCAAACTTCCCTATTTCTGTCAAGGGCTTCACCATTCTTCCAGCCTCATAGATTTCTAACCTTGGTATTATCCCTGACTCCTCACTCCACACATCCATTCAGTTGCCAAGTCTTGCTATTTCTAGCTCCACAAAATCTCTTACATTCACCCCCTTCTCTCTGCTTATATATCTTTGTTTAGAGCCTTATCACCTTGGACTACTATGATAGCCAATCAAAAGGGAAGTGGGGGGAGAGATGTGGTTCTTCTCCATTCTCTCCTCCTCTCAGTTGATGTTGTTACAGAGGGCTTATAATATAATTATACTCTAAGTATTATCATAACTAAAAGAATCATAATATATACCCTGAGTTAAAAATTCCTTGACAATGGAACTGGATTCTCATACCAGGGCCAGGAAGAGACTCCCAAAGTTCTGTTGTGATAAAAATTAAGATAAACTGAGGCACCAAAGTTTTGAGCATATTCAATTAGTAAGGCTACCAGTTACTAGTAAAAGAGGTCTTTAGCTCCTCAGCAAGCCAAAAGACCCCCAAAGGAGGGCTTAAAGATTATTTTTATGAAAAAAGGAGGGAGTATCCAAAAACTAGAAGGCAGCATCATAGATGTGAAGGACAATATGATTGGCTAGAAATTTGGAATACAGGACTAATAACAACCCCTTCTTTCATCTTGTCACTATGGAAAGCTCATTGATAGTACCAGTCTGCACAGCCTAGTTAGTGTCACAGCAATTATATGAGACTTTCTTGAAGGATAATTAGTGTTACAGAGATAACAGACCAGATTTGCTTGCATGCTATCCTTTAAGAATAGTAGCTTTCCCTGACACAAGAATAGAACAGTTATTAGCAGGTAAACTGAACTTCTAAATTAGAGAAATGTGACAAGTAGTTATACAAAATGTGAGTATCAACACAAAATGAAATCAATTACAGAATAGAATCAATTTTATCTTAGGTAACAACACTTACCTCCAAAGGACCAAATGGGGTAATATCTCAAATGAGATATTATAATATCACAACAATATAAAATAATATATTAAAATAATTAGCATAGTACCTGGCACGTAGTAGGTACCTAATAAATGCTTGTTTTTTTCCTTATTTAGGGTAGACAGTGTATGTGTGTGTTCACAATGGTATGGCACTGAATAAATAGATTAATTTAGATAGAATTGTGATTATATTATATTGGCTCAGTCTAGGAACAATTAATATTTTTCAATTGTTTAGTTCTGGTGTAAAAAGTTCTATAGTTGTATTAATATAGTTCTTGGGTTTGTTTTGGCAGGTAGACTCCCAAATATTTTATATTGTCTACAATTGTTTTAAATGGAGTTTCTCTTTCTATCTCTTGCTGCTCGGTCTTGTTGGTAATATATAAAAATGCTGATTATTTATGTGGGTTTATTGTGTATCTCGCAACTTTGCTAAAGTTGTTATAATTTCAAGTAATTTTTTAGTCACTTCTTTGGGATTTTCTAAGTGTAACATCAAATCATCTGTAAAGAATAATAATTTTGTTCCATTATTGCCTATTCTAACTCCTTTAAATTTGTATTCTTGTATTTTATATTCTTCTTTTATTACTATGTTAACATTTTTAGGGCAATATTAAATAATAGAAGTGATAACGGACATCATTGTTTTACCCCTAATTATATTGGAAAGCTTCTAGATTATCCCCATTACAGATAATACTTGCTGATGGTTTAGATAAATATTACTATTTAAATTTATTCATTTATTTCTATGTTCTCTAGTGACTTTAATAGGAATGGGTATTGTACTTTGTCAGAAACTTTTTCTGCATCTGTTGAGATAATTAGGTGATTTCTGTTGATTTTATTATTGACATGGTTAATTATGCAGATAGTTTTCCTAATATTAAACCAGTCCTGAATTCATGATATAAAGCCCACATGTTCCTACTGTATGAATCATGTGATGTATTATGGCAATCTCCTTGATAATATTTTATTTAAACTTTTCTGACAGTGTGCATTAGGGAAATTAGAATGTAGTTTTCTTTCTTGGTTTTAGCTCTTCTTGGATTAAGAACCAGCACCATATTTATGTCATGAAGAATTTGATAGGACTCCTTCTTTACCTATTTTTCTAAATAGTTTATAAAGTATTAGAATTAGTAGTTCTTTAAATATTTGGCAGAATTCATTTAGGAATCCATCTGACGCTGGGGATTTTTTTCTAAGGGAGTTCATAGATGGCTTGTTTAATTTTTTTCTAAGATTTAGTATTCTATTTTCTCTTCTGTTAATCTGGGCAATTTATTTATTTTTTCATAAATATTCATTGATTTTGCATAGTTTATCAGAGTTATTGGCATATAGTTGGGCAAAATAGTTCCTAACAGTTATTTTAATTTCCTCTTCATTGGTGGTGAATTTATCCTGAAAAAATGAAAATTTTTGATATTGGTAATTTGGGGTTTTTTTCCTTTCTTTTTTTGGATAAACCAATGGTTTATAAATCTTTTTTGGGGGGGTTCCCATAAAACTAACTCCTACTTTTAGTTATTAGCTCAATAGTTTTCTTTCAATTTCATTAATCTCACTTTTGGCTTTCAGGATTTCCATTTTGGTGTATAATTGGAGATTTTTTTATTTGTTCTTTTTCTAGTTTCTTCTTTTAGTCACATGCCCAATTCATTATTCTGAACTTTCTCTTTTTTATTAATAGAAATATAACATTGCTCCTAAATAATGTTTTGGCTACATCCTATAAATTTTGATATGCTATCTCATTGTTGTCATTCTCTTTGATAAAATTATTGATCGTTTCTATGATTTGTTCTTTGACCCACTGATTTTTTAGGATTAGGTCAGTTTCCAATTAATTTTAAATATCTTTCCACTGCCCTTTATCAAATGTAATTTTTATTCCATTATGATCTAAATTTACTATTTCTGCCTTTCTACAATTTGATTGTAAGATTTTTATGCCCTAACAAATGGTCAACTTTTATGTAGGTGCCATATATTGCTAAGAAAAAGTTATATTCTTTTCTATTTCCAACCAATTTTCTCCAGAGGTCTATCATGTCTTAATTTTTCTAAAACTCTGTTCACCTTAATTTCTTTCTTGTTTATTCTGTGGTTAGATTTGTCTAGTTCTGAGAAGGGAAAGTTGAAGTCTCTCACTAGTATAGTTTTGCTTTATTTTTCTCCTGTGACACGTAATTTCTCTTTTAAGAATTTGGATGCTATACACTTAGAGCATATTTTTTAGTATTGATATTATTTCATTGGCTATGGTACCTTTAGCAAGATATAGTTTCCTTCCTTTTTAATTTAGATCTGTTCTTGCTTTTGCTTTGTCTATGTTCATGATTGCTAACCCTGCTTTTTTAAACTTAATCTTAAGCATAATAGATTAGAGATATCTCTTTGCTTCAAGTATTTTTCTTATAGATAACATATTGTAGAATTCTAGTTTTTTTCCCCCCTGAGGCAATTGGGGTTAAGTGACTTGCCCAGGGTCATTCAAACAGTGTTAAATGTATCTGAGACCAGATTTGTACTTCAGGGCTGGTGCTCTATCCCTTGCACCACCTAGTTACCCCAGAATTCTAGTTTTTTAAATTCATTCTATCTGCTACAGTTTTATGGGTGAGTTCATAACATTCACAGTTATGATTAATAACGGTGTATTTCCCTCCATCATATGTTTCCTTTTGTTTATCATTCTCTCTTTCTATTTTTCTCCTCACTAGTATTTTGCTTCTGACCACTGCCCTCTTTTTTGGTGGTCTTCCCCTACTACTTCCCTTTAGGATAAGATTTCTATACCCAACTGATTGTGTATGTTATTCTTCTTTGAGTCATTCCAATGAAAGTAAGGTTCAAGTGATGTTCCATGTTCCACCCCCATCTTCTCCTTCTTGGTGCTAGGTCTTTAATGCCTCTTCATGTGAGATAATTTACCTCATTCTATCTCTCCCTTCCTTATACTCCCAGAGTAATGTTCTTTCTCATCCCTTAATTGTTTTTCACATATTGTCTTATACTTGCACCCTTTGATACATACTATACTAATAGTATACTATTACTATACTAATATATCTATACTATATAGTATAGATATATATATACTATATAATATAATCTAACTATACTAATAGTGATACAGTTTTTAAGACTTAAAAGTATTATCTCGTATAGGGATGTAAATAATTTAGCCTTATTGAATCCTTTATGTTTTCTCTTTCCTTTTTATCTTTTTGTGCTTCTCTTGAGTCTCAATCTTTTTGTTCAGTTTTGGTCTTTTCATCAGGAATGTTTGAAAGTTCTCTATTTCATTGAATAATCATTTTTCCCTGTAACATATTATACACTGTTTCACTGGGTAGGTAATTTTTGATGGTAATACTACATCCTTTACTTTTGTAATATCATATTCCATGCTCTCTGATCCTTTAATGTAGAAGTTGCTAAAATTTGTGTAATCCTGACTGTGGCTCCATGATATTTGAATTGTTTCTTTCTGGCAACTTGGCAATATTTTGAAATTCTGAAATTTGACTATAATGTTACTGGGATTTTTCATTTTGGGATCTCTTTCAGGAGGGGATCAATGAATTATTTCAATTATTTCAATCTATTTTACTCTCTAGATCTAGGATGTATCAAAGCTATTTTGATAATTTGATAATTATCAAATAATAATGTATTTGATAATTTCTCGAATGTTCAGATCCTTTTTTTTTTTTTTTTGATCATGACTTTCAGGTAGTCTAATAATTTCTAAATTATCTCTCTTGTATCTGTTTTCCATTTCAGTTGTTTTTCCAAAAAAATAATTTGTATTTTCTTCAATTTTTTAATTCTTTTGATTTTGTTTAATTGATTTTTGATATCACATGAAGTCATTAGCTTCCACTTAGCCAATTCTAATTTTTAAGGAGTTTTTTTTCCCTCAGTTATCTTTTTTTAAACCCCTTTTTCCATTTGACCAATTCTACTTTTTTTAGGAATTGTTTTCAGTAAATTTTTATGAATCTCCATTTTCTATGCTTTATCAAGTTGTTGATTCTTTTTTTTCATGATTCTCTTGAATTTTTTATTCCCCTACCCATTTTCCTTCTACCCCTGTTATTTGATTTTTAAACTCCTTTTTTGAGTTCTTCCAGGAGTTTGTTTTGGTTCTGAGACAAACTCTCAATTTCTTTTGAGGCTTTGCATATAGGCATTTTGATGTTCTATTCTGAGTTTGTATTTTGATCTATTCTGTCACCATAATAACTTCTATGATCAGGTTCATTTTTTTCCTTCTTTTTTTCTAGTCTATTTCACTACTTTAAAAGTTGAGCTCTGATCCTGGAGTGGGGGACAGGATCCCAAACTTCTTGTACCAGAAGCTATAAGCCCTGGCTATTTGTTCGATGTTTGCAGGTACCAAAGGATATCTGGTCACTTACATAACAAGATCCAACGACATCAAGTGAGGATGATTGCAGCGCACGTGGTTAATTCTAAATGGTGTTATTCAATGAATGATGATTAGACATAATATTAATTAGAATCAATTATAACATATCATGTTTAGATACTGATGCTGCTCTAGGACCTGTGGGGAACCAGATCGTGGTGCTAGGCCACAGGAGGTCTGACGGTTCTCATGGTGATACTCTAGAGTTCTCAATGGAGTCTGGTCATTCACTTGTTCCAGTGTTAGGACCTACAGTGGGTTTGGTATTGCACTGGGTCTTCATAGAATCTGACTGCTTATCGAGTGCTGCTTATGGTCTGATCACTAGAAGACTGTTGCTGCATTGGAACCATGGGTCCTCAGACATTGCTGTGTGCAGGGGCTCAGGGCCTCCCATTGGTATGCTGGGGCATGACTTGCTGCTGGCTTGCCTGGATGCTGCCTGTTCTGGACTGCACTTCTATTTTACCTGAGTGTGACAGATCATTCCTGTCTACTTTCCAAGTTGTCTTGGACTGGAAAATTGTTCCAATCTATTTTTTTGTTGGCTCTGCTATTCCAGAATTTATTTTGAAGCAGTATTTTAAAGTTGTTTGGGGGTGAATTTGGAAGAGTTTAGGTGATTTCCTGGCTTACTTTAAAAATTTCCAACACTTTAAAAATTTCCTTAAATATTTCTCAATTACATGTAAATATCTATTAAATTAAATTAAAATTTTAAATTAAAAATAAATTAATTTTTTTGTTTCAAATTCTTTTACTCTTCTGCCTTTTTCCTCCTCCTTGAGAAGGCAAGCAATTTTATATAGATAACACATATGAAGTCATGAAAAACATTTCTGTGTCATCCATGTTGCAAAAGAAAAGAGACCAAACAAAACAAGAAAAATAAAGTTTAAAAAAAAGCATGATTCGATTTACACTATCAGTTCTTTCTTTGGATATGGATAGCATTTTTCATCATTAGTTCTTCAGAATTGTCTTAGCTCATTATATTGCTGAGAATAGCTAAATCATTCACAATTGATCATCATACAATATTACTGTTTCTGTGTACAATGTTCTCTTGGTTCTGCTCATTTCACTTTGCATCAGTTGATCTTCCCAGATTTTTCTGAAATCATCTAGTTTGTCATGTCTTATAGTATAATAATATTCCATCACAATTACATGCCAAAACATGTTTAACCATTCCCCAATTAATGGGCATCCCTTCAATTTTCAGTTCTATGCCACCACTGCTATAAATATTTTTGTCTATATATATGTTTTCCTTTTTTCTTTGATCTCTTTAGGATACAGACTCAGTATTAATATTGTCAGATCAAAGAATATGCATAGTTTTATAGCTTTTTGGACATAGTTAGAAATTGCTCTCCAGAATGGTTGAATCCACAATTCCACCAATAGTGTAATAGTGTCCCAATTTTTCTACATCAGCATTTATCATTTTCCTTTTCTGTCATATTAGTTTATCTGATATGTGTAAAATGGTACATCAAAATTGTTTTAATTTGTACTTGTTTAACTGATAGGGATTTAGAGCATTTTTTTATATTACTAAGGATAGTTTTGATTTCATCATCTCATCTCAAAACTCCCTGTTTATATCCTCTAATCACTTATCAATTGGGGAATGACTTGTACTCTTTGATTTTCTTTTTAAGTATATAATAAATTCAATATATAACTTTCAAACTGTCTTGTCTATGGTTCCTTCTGTTCTCTTCCCATTTTGGAAAAGGGAATCCTTTTCCTTTCCTTCCCATTACTCAATCTGCATTAAAAAAAAAAAAAAAAAAAAAAAAAGAAGAAGAAGAAGAAAGAAAAAAGAAAAGAAAAACCCTTGAAACAAATAGTCAAGCAAAACAAAGTCTCATGTTGGATAGGTCCAAAAATGTGTCTCATTTTGTATCTTGAGTCACTTACTTCTCTGTCAGGAGAATGGCATGCTTTATTAGCAATACTTTGGAGTCATGGTTGGACACTATATTGATTAGAATTCTCAAGTCTCTCAAAGCCATTTGTCTTTATAATGTTATTGTATATTTTTCTCTCCTGATTCTTCTCATTTCAGTCTACATCATTTCATACATATCTTCCAAGGTTCCTCTGAAATAGTTACCTTTGTAATTTTTTATAGAATAGTAATATTCAATTATATTCGCATACCATGATCTGTTCACTGATTCCCCAATTTATGAGAAGTCTTAATTTACAGTTCTTTGTCACCACAAAAAAGCTGCTACAAATATTTTTGTATATATGTGGAATTCTTTTCCTATTCCTTTGAACTCTGAAGGTATAAGCCTAGTATGATTTTGCTAGCCCAAAAGGTATATAAACACAATTTAGTGTTTTGGGGAATATAGTTCAAAATAGTTTTTTTAAGAGTAGCTGGACAAATTATTAGCTTTACCAATAATGAAGTTGTTTCCTGTTTCCTCATAGACCCTCCAACGTTTGCCACTTTCCATTTTAATCATTTTTGCTAATATGATAGGTATGAGGTAGACCCTCAGAATTGCTTAAATTTGAGGTTCTAAAATTATTAGAGCATTTTTATATGGTTGTTGATAGCCTGGATTTTTTCCCTTGCCAACTGCCTACACATATCTTTTGATCATCTCTCTGTAGGGGAAGCAAATCTTTTTTTTTTTTTTATTTAATAATAACTTTATATTGACAGAATCCATGCCAGGGTAATTTTTTTTTTTACAACATTATCCCTTGCACTCGCTTCTGTTTCAATTTTTCCCCTCCCTCCCTCCACCCCCTCCCCTAGATGGCAAGCAGTCCTATATATGTTAGATATGTTGCAGTATATCCTAGATACAATATACGTTTGCAGAACTGAACAGTTCTCTTGTTGCACAGGGAGAATTGGATTCAGAAGGTAAAAATAACTCGGGAAGAAAATCAATAATGCAAATAGTTCATATTCATTGGGGAAGCAAATCTTGTCATAAATTTGAATCATCTCCTTGTGTATCTTAAAATGATACCTTTATCAGAGAAATTTTCAAGATATTTATCCAATTGTTTCCCTCAAGGGCCAGGTCTGAAGATTGTCTTGAAGGCAAAACTACATTTGAAAGTCCCATAAGCTAACCTTCTAAACAGGAAAGGTAGACTTATTGCCTATGGAAACTTTGGGTGTTACTTTGTGAATAACCCCAATTTTATAGTTTAAAGATAAAAGTAGAGATCCAGGATAGCATCTCTTTATTTTTTGTTTTTATTTACAAGATATATAGATGGGTAATTTTTTTAACATTGACCCTTGCAAAACCTTTTGTTCCAATTTTTCCCCTCCTTCGCCCCACTCCCTCCCCGAGAGGTAAACATGTTAGACATGTTAAACATGTTAAATATGTTAAAGTATATGTTAAATACCATATATGTATACATGTCCATGCAATTATTTTGCTGCACAAGAAGAATCAGATTTAGAAATAGTGTACAATTAACCTGTGAAGGAAAACAAAAATTCAAGTGGACAAAAATAGAGGGACTGGGAATTCTATGTAGTGGTTCACACTCATTTCCCAGAGTTCTTTTGCTGAATGTAGCTGGTTCAATTCATTACTGCTTTATTGGAATTGATTTGGTTCATCTCATTGTTGAAGAGGCCACGTCCATCAGAACTGATCATCATATAGTATTGTTGTTGAAGTGTATAATGATCTCCTAATCCTGCTCATTTCACTCAGCATCAGTTCGTGTTAAGTCTCTCCAGGCCTCTCTGAAATCATCCTGTTAGTCATTTCTTACAGAACAATAATATTCCATAACATTCATATACCACAATTTATTCAGCCATTCTCCAAATGATGGGCATCCATTCAATTTCCAGTTTCTGGCCACTACAAAGAGGGCTGACACAAACATTCTTCCACAAGTCCCTTTCCCTTCTTTAAGATCTCTTTGGGATATAAGCCCAGTAATAACACTGGTAGCATCTCTTTAAAAGAAGAACACTACTCAAGGGGCCTCTGAATCTAGAGAAGTACTTAAAGTTACAGCCACTTTCCAATATCAGACTGACTTATTCAGGCAGTGCAATTTGTTAAGCAAGGAAGTTGACATCTAGCACTTCCACAAAGTGTTGTCCTTCTGTTTTCCTTCAAAGTAGTACCATTTGGTCAAGTTTCTGTATGAGTCTCTTGGGAAGGGAGAAGGTAAAAAGAGGGACTCCTTAGAATGTAGTTATTGCATGTTCCATAGCCCCAAAATTCAAACCACAAGGTGACATATGTCTTGCAGGGGTCCTCAAACTATAGCCCATGGGCCAGATGCGGCAGCTGAGGACGTTTATCCCCCTCACCCAGGGCTATGAAGTTTCTTTATTTAAAGGCCCACAAAACAAAGTTTTTGTTTTTACTATAGTCCGGCCCTCCAACAGTCTGAGGGACAGTGAACTGGCCCCCTATTAAAAAGTTTGAGGACTCCTGTAATAAGATTATTACATATTATCATAGTAAGATTATGTGAAAAAACTAGTAAGTCACCAGAATGTGCAAGATGTTCCAGCAACAACCTCAATTTTGGTCACTTCCAAGGGGAATTACTAGAACGATTCTCTTATGTACTCTATCTGATTTGGCTTCTGTGACTTATTTGCAGATTCTATGAGCTGAAATAAAGGCAACCAATCCTATACTCAAATGCATTTTAAAAATAAAAAGAAATATTAATACATATGAAATTATGTAAAATATATTTTTCATACAAGCCATGTTGTGTGTGGGAAGGAGCAAGAAAAATAATAAAAATGAGAAAAAATATGCTTCAATCTGCATTTAGTTCAACAGTTTGCTCTCTGGCGGTGAATTGCATTTTTTTTTATCATGAGTCCTTTGGATTTGTCATGGATTATTGTATTGATCACAACAGCTAAGTCTTTCACAGTTTATTATTGTACATACCATGTGCAATGTTTTCCTGGTTCTGTTTATTTCATTCTGTATCAGCTCATATAAGTCTGCTCAGGTATTCATGAATTTACTACCTCAGGTGGTTTTATGGAAAGTGAGGACACCTATTAACCACATTTGTGAAATCTTAGACCTGAGCATTTTAAATTTAGAGATTTCCCCATAAGTGGGGGCAACAAACTAAAAGAAGAAACTTAATTTTGGTGGTTAACATCTGGTCTATTGAGCCTGGAATCTTGGGAAGCTCTAGACAGTGGATTACATTTCTCTACATGTTTGACTCTACTTCCAATTAGATTGCGAACTTCCTAAGAACAGAGATTCTTCTCTTTGTTTTTGTATCCCCACCATCCACAATTAACAAAGTTGCACAAAGGACGTTTTTGATAAATATTTGTTAGACTAAAGTGAATTGTTTTACAAGGCTCCAATATCTTTCAAAGCATCACAAAACTGCTATTTGTTTACGGCTTTAACCATTGAGAGTAGCTACCTATAGCCTTCACCACTGGTCTTTTTCCTTTTAATGAAGCCTTTGGAACTTCCATTTATACTTTTTCACTTGCTAGTGGATTGTGCTAACATTACAGGTCACAAGGTAGCTTATACTAAGCCTAGGGTCAGAAAGCCACAGAAGGACCAGAAGCACTAGGGAGACTTTATTTTCTCTCTGTCTCCAAACTCCTAGAGTGGGACAGTGTTAAGAAAAACAAAGCCCAGGACCATCAACAACTAGATAACCAAGAGTTGCGTGCCTTATTGAATAAGTCCTTGTTCTGGATTTCAAGAAACAGAAAAATACCTTTCTCTAATCTAAAACACAAGATTTATTAATAGCATTAAAACACCAATTGAATGTTATTTTTGTTGTTGAGTCATTTTAACAGTGTCTGTGTTACTCCATGTGGAGTTTTCTTGACAAAATGCTGGAGGCTTTGCCATTTCCTTCTCCAGCTTGTTTTTACAGTTGAGGATAGAGGCAAACAGAGCTAAGTGAGTTGCCCAGAAGCTGGATTTGAACTCAGGTCTTCCTGACTCTGGGTTTGGCACTTTATCCTCTGCCCACCAATGGAATACTGAACTAGAAAAAAAAAAAAAGAATAAGAATCAAGGAGATTTGAGCTTGATCTCACTATCATTATTGGGTTTTGTTCAGGTTCACCTACCAGGAAATCTTCTTGATCTAGAAACTTCAAATCAATTAAAAATAACCTAGAGGTGAACTATGAGGTTTTATATTGAGGAGACAAAAATAGCCTATAATTTTTTGTTTAGTTTTGTTTTTACAAATGCACCAATCTAGGATAAACAGACCCAAGCACTTTTGAATATATGAATTAGGAGTAGGTTAGTAGGGACAAATGTCAGGGTTGATAGTTTGACTTTGGGAACTGAACTTATAGATCAATGTAATTTTTTTTTTTTTAATGACAGGATGAATGAGTTAATGTTGTGAGATTTCATTTCTCTAACTTTCCAGCAAAGGCATAGTCTGTTATTTTGTGTGCCAGGATAGTCTCATTTTAAAAAGTTGACCTCTACTCCTAGGGCATAGGGGAAACTGTCCCAAGCTTCTTTTGATGGGGGACAGGACATTCTCATTGGCTTTCTGCATTGGCGCTGGAAGTGCTACTGGTTTTTGTACTATACTGGGTTGGCCTGGCCATTAGGCACTAGCCATTATGTTGTAGTTCAGGGGCTTACAATTTTTTTCAGTCTTTGGATTGGAGCTCACAGCAGGTCTGCTGAGCCAGGACAGGAGGTTCTCTGTTACTAGTGGTCTATACTTTGGCTGAGTGCCTCTTGCTAGATTCCCAACACTGTACCTATTGGGCCCCATTCCCCTTTTGCCCAAGTGAGATAGACCTTTTTTGAAGTCTTTCCAAGTTATCTTAAGCTGAAAAATTGTTTCACTCCGAATTTTTGTGGATTCTGTTACTGCAGAATCTGTTTAGAGCCTTTAGTATTGTTTCTAAGAGAAAGTGAGGAGAGCTCAGGCAACTTCTTGTTTTCTCTCCCCCATCTTAGCTCCTCCCTCTTGTATGATGCAGTATTGGATTGTGGGTCTGAGAAACTGGGTTGGAATCTTGGAGACTCTTATCTTCTATCTATGGAACTTTGAAAAAATCTTTATCTCAATCACAAGCTTTTAAAAGCTTTTTATTTTCAAAACATATGCACAGATATTTTTTCAACACTGAAAACATAGCCTTGTGTTTCAGATTTTCCCCTTCTTCCCCCCACCCCCATATGTTATACATGTTAAAATAGATGGTAAATCCAATATGTGTAAAGATATTTATACAATTCTCTTCCTGCACAAGAAAAATCAGATCAAAAAGGAAAGAAAATGAGTAAGAAAATAAAATGCAAGCGAACATCAAATAGAGTGTATTTCAGTTTTTTCATAGGTTAGAATTAGAAGAAATGAGTTCTACAGTTCCTTCCAGTCTTCCGTTTTATTTTTTCTTTGTTGTTTGTTTCAAACTCCCAATCAGATTTTAATGTTATTTGTCAGACCTTTAAGAATATTAGAACTGTAAGATACTCTACTTGACACTCTAGACAACTCTAGAGTTGTCAAGTCCAATATTCCTATTTCACAGCTGGAGAAACTGAGGACCAGAAATGTCAAGTTATTTGCCTAAAGTCATACATCTGATTCAAGTAGTAAAAAGTCAGGATTCAAACATGGATTTTCTGGCTCAAAGTCTGGTCTTCTCCTCAGTATATCATGGGGCCTCCCTTGAGCACAAGTAGCATAATTCTATTATATTGATATACTGCTTTATGGAAACAAAGAAGTTACATCAGTTAATTTGCTTGATTCTCCCAAGTATCTTGTGAGGAAGGAAGGACAAATCTTATCATTTCTTTTTTATAACTGATGAAACTTGAGATTCAAAAAGACAGATTTGCTCAAGTTCTCCCAGCTAATGACAGTAGGATTCAAACCCAAGATTTTTTGTTCATTTGTCTCCTATAGCACCTAACACAGTACTGATCACATAGTATCAGCACTTAAAAAGGTATTTAATGAATTGAATTTTGAGTAATTTACCTTCTGCCTTAGAAGTGTTGACATCATAACATAACACATAACCTTGTGATATAGAAGCATAACATCCTACTCTATATCCACAAGTCTAGCTTAGTGCTGGGCATATTGCAAGCCGTCAATACTTGCCAATTATTTATTAATTCTTATACTTCCCTGTCTATGCCTGCACTTAGAGCTTATTTCTCTAATAACCTTTTTTATGTCTAGATCCCAAGTAATATCAACACCTTTGAGGAGAAAACTGCTATCCTTTCTGCCCTTCTCTTCTCCTGAAAACCTGTCTCTTCTTGGTTCCTTCAGCTCCGAGAGGAATGGGATCTGAACCTGAGTGCTCCAATTCTCATAACTACTTTAGAGAAGCAGAAAAAAACAGCAACAATAACAATACCAAAGAAACACACCCATTTCATCAGGACTGGCGGAACACATCCCAAACAGCCCCCAATGGCTAAACATCAGGAGTATCTTGAATTTCTGAAGATTGCTCGGTAGGCAAAACCACTAATGGATAATTTGACTGGAAGATAGAGAAACCGGGACAAAATAAGCCTTGGGAACAAACAAAGGTTTTCTCTGGTCCCACAGGTAGCCATGCAGAAGGAGACAACTCTTATTGATATGTGAATGGTTTGTCCTCACCTCTATTGCTAAGAATGGTTCCAAATTGCTATCAGGGCTGAGAGGGGATTATAGATGAGTATGCTCTGATCTGAGATTCGATTACATTTCAAGTTATCAGAGTAAAAGAGAAATGCTTTGGATGTCACGTTCTATTCCACTTTAGCATCAACATATTTACCAATTTGACATATTTGCAAACTTTTCAGTCCAAACACCTACCACCCACCTTTTATTCATTTATGTAAATCTATTTCTCCCCACTTAGTAAGCAGACATATCAAAAGAAGTTTTTATAAGTAAGCAAAACTTATAGACAAAACTGGTCCCCTGGCTGCCAGTGTTTGGCAATTGTATGTCTCTCACCTCCAATGTGGTCAGAAACACAGTATCCAGGTTCATATCCTCCCTCCTATTTAGTCTCTGTTCCTTGAACCTTCCCAGAAAACTAAAGAAGATTCACCCTGGGGAAAAGTGAGTGCATCTCTTCCTCTCCAATTATAGATGGAGAGCTGGGAAAGGATAGACATGGAGAAGGGCAAGTAGAGCTGACTCTCCTTGGTTAAAAGAGAAAATAGGACCCAGGGTAGAAGAGTGTTTTCTAACTTTCTCTCTCTTATTCTCTTAGACAAAGAGGGATTGGAATAGAGTCTATCTGGAAGACAGATCTGTCTACCTCCAGTTATCCAGTACAAAAGAAGACTCCTGCGAGTGTTATATGGTCCCAGATTGGTGGGTACCCAGATTTTCCTCGAATGGTGGAATTAGATATCCATTCCCCCTGCCACAAATGCTTGGAATTCCTAAGAACAAGGTGAGGGCTAGAAGTGGTCAGCTTTAACAAAGGGCAAGAAGAGGCAGATTACAGCAATTCCATTTTTAAAAAGCCAAAGTAGTTTTATTTCTTTCTTTAAATCTTTCATAACTCATTCATTTAAATTGACATTGGTTTCCATTTGCCAACCATATATTCATATGAATGTAAAATAATAGTCTTTGAGCATATTTTAGATCTTCAGAATGACATAAATATAACTTTTGGCTTTCAGCATTTATGTAATTCACAATATATATTTTTAACCCTTCATATTTGCTTACTCATACTTGATTAAGAGTGAGCTTGGATGAAGAGGAAAGATGTGTTGGGTAAAGGAAAGTGATAGAGGTCTAGACTCAGTCTGGACTTGTGATTTCACCATGATGTGGAAACTGCCTCCAGAGGAGCACATTGCTCCTTAATGTCTTAGAGGGTTGTTTTGGGTGGTGAAAGATTAAGGGACTTGTTTAGGATCACATAGCTAGTGTATGTCAGAAACAGGACATGAGTACTGGTATATCTAACTCCCAGACTGACCATCTCTCCACTCTGTCAAATTGCTTTTCTAGACACTATAATGAAATTATAAACCAATCAGTCTATCTGAGGGATGGGCCTCTAGTGCTTCAGTTTCCTTGTTGCTTCTAGAACTGCTGGGAAATACTAAGAGAGTAGGGTTTAGATTGGCCAATGGCTTCTCCCTAGTCTGAGTTCTTGGAGATCATTTGGTTTTCCCAATGGAAAAACTAGTCTTCTTTCAATCCCATCTGTTTGTCACTTTTTTTTGAGAGCTCCAAGCTGTTAAGCCATAAAATTTGCATTTTAGTCCCAATTGAATTTGTTAGAAATCGGTGATCTTGGATATACATATATAATCTTCATTAGGCCATTCTTTTAAAAAATGTGCAATAAGTGGTACTTCCCTTCTGGTTTTGCCTCTCTTCATCCACTCTCAGAAGCTACATCTTTAATTGCTCAAAAATCCTCCCCACTACTTCCTTACTCACACTAAAATACTTGGTTTCTATTCTACCTGGGTCAACCCTTTGGAGGGAAGGGGGCAATAAGCTAACCCAACTTCCCCATCCAAACTTGCCCTGTGCCTCATTTCCTCAGGCCCAACCCTATACTGGATTCTCAATTAATTTGATAAACTAATCCAAGTCAATGAGTGCAACTAAGTTAATGTTGCTCCCATGTAGCAGTTGTAATTTAACAGGGAAGGAATACTACTAGTCAAAGGAGTGGGATGAGAGAATGCCAGGCAGACCTAAAGTCGTGGAGGTCTAAAGTGCAGGGGAAGCTTTTGGTGCTCCTCGATTATGGCAGGTTATGCTTTATTCCTTGTTCTGCTGACACAATCACTTGGATAGAGCCATAGATAGGGGCAAGTGTAACACACTTGGAGACTGATAAATAAGAGGTTTATATATGGTTTTGTACATAAATAGTCACTTAACACACAAATCTATAGATTAAAAAAATTCTAGTAGGTAAGAAACCAGATAAGAAATGTGAAAAAGGAGTGGGTGAATGAATAAGCAAGAGAGAGAAGGTAAAACCAAATAGAAGAGCATCCATTATTTTGTCTACTTTCTCTCTACTTCTTCATCATTTATCAGCCACATTCCTTTTCTTCAGGCTCCCCAATTACTTTTGATTCTTAGGGAGTCACTGTTCATCAGAGTAACCTTAGGAGGCTGGTGTCAACAAGACAGAAAAGCTGCACTCAAGGCATTTGGCAGGAATGCAGGCTAGGTTTCATGTCCAGACCAAATGGGATTGCCCTGTGAACCTGACTCCCAGGGAGGCTGGAGAGATCTTTTTATTTTTTAAAGCACACCATGCTCTACTTGAGGAGACCTCTCCACAGCCTTTGTGGAAGCTTTATTTACTTTTTCAGATCACCAACCATTTTCAAAAGAAAATCCATCGTTGACAGAGACAATGAACTCATTCATGAGGAGCCGACTGAATCAGTGTCTGAAATCTGAGCTAAGAAAAGAACATAGATAGAGATATTGGACGATGTCAGAGAGATGCCTCTTCCTTCTCCAAACTCCACCATTTTGATCCACTTTGATTTGCTAAGCTCCTCAAACCTATTCTTGTACACGCTTAATGAATAAAATAGATCTCTGTTATTTTCTTCATTTCTTCACTGATGCCCACATTTCCCCCAATTAATTTAAAAAACAAAGGCTATGACTATTATGACTGCCCCATAAACAATACAAATACTTTATACTCTATAAGTATAACTTAGAGAGATTTACCAGAGTATGGGCTAGAAATTGTCTGAGGAGGTTTGCCCAAGTGATATTTCTCTCTTCTGAGAATTCACACTTTTATTATAACTGATGATAGAACCTAAGGTGTGGGCAATTACATAAGGAGAAAAAAGCATAGTACCTTCAAATAGAAATTGAAATATCAATAGCAAATTCATATCAGATGAAGTATAATGAAGCAGAAGCTAAGGGTGAATCCATCATTAGGATAGAGAGTAAGAGGTATGCAAGGGGTATAGCTATGGGACTTCCAGGTCCAAATGGGGTTGGGTCAGGGAAGGGGTATCTGCAGCAATAAGGAAGCAAATCTAGGAAGGTTTCCTAGAAGCAACTTCATTTTTCTGGTTTTCAATCTCTTTTATCTTTCTGCCCTTACACCCTTCAAAATCTAGCTCATATTCCTCCATATATCCCATAAATAAGCCCAGCTCCACTTACTTTGATCAATACTACCCTCTTCATACCTCTAGCTTTGTAGTCTTGGTTTGCATGTAACTTTGTATATTGTATCTTTTTTTATTTAAAGTATCCCTATGGGGGACAGCTAGGTGGCATAGTGGATAGAGCACTAGCCTTGAAGCCAGGAAGACCTGAGTTTAAATGTGTTCTCAAACACTTAACACTTCCCAGCTGTGTGACCCTGGGCAAATCACGTAACCCCAATTGCCTCAGCAAAAAATTAAAAAATTAAAAATTAAATAAAAATAAAATATCCCCATGGATTCAAGAGTTCATAGAATTTAGAGCTGGAAGGGAAGTGAGAGAAACAGATCCAGAAAGGAAACACAAAACCTAACGCTTCTCATTCCAAATCTGGGCTTTTCACAATAAATACATTGTGCCAATTCTCAGGGTTCCTCTTACCTACCTCTTTCCTGAAAATGCCTCTCAACCAAATAAAATGTTTAGTTACAATGGCTGTAAACAAATACATACACGTCCTGCCCTATTTGTAATTTCTTCTAGGAACCTCTCTGTCTTTTGAGTCTTTCCAACATATTGCAGGACAGTATGTGAAGTAAGTATTTAATAAATGCTGATCAAAATGCAAACAAACAAACAAAAATCCCTATAAGGAGGGAGGCTGAATTTTGAGTTACTGAAAAAATAATGGTCCTCTTGGCAAGGAGGCAGGCAACTAGGGAGGGCAGAATTTTTACTCAATCAACAAACATTAAACGCCTGCTAATGTGCCAGTCATTATATTAAAAGCTGTTTTTTTTTTTTTTTTAAGGAACCAGTTCCTGATCTCAATGAACTTATATTCTATTTAGGAGAAACAACACATATGTGAAAAAGTAAATACAAAATATATATATATTCTGGAGTACTAGGAAATGGGGAGATCAGGATAGGATTTATGTAGAAGTGGTACTTAAACTGTGTTTGGAGCAGTGGATAGAATGCCAGACCTGAAGTCAAGAGTTCAAATTCAGCCTCAGACAGTAGTAGTGTGACCTAGACAAGTCACTTAAGTCTGTTAGTCTCAATTTCCTCATCTATAAAATGAATCGGAGAAGGAAAGGGCAAGCTACTCCAGTATCTCTGCCCAAAATAGTGTTATGAAGAGTAGAACATGACTGAACAATAACCAAATAGATTTTTTATTAAAATTAAAGTCTTTTATTTTTCAAAACATAAGCATGGACAATCCTTCAACATTAGCTCTTGCAAAACCTTGCGTTCCAATTTTCCCTCCCTTCCTCTACACCCTCCCCTAGATAGCAAATAGTCCAATATATATTAAACATGGTAGAAATATATGTTAAATCTAATATATGTATACATATTTATATAATTATTGTTCTGCAGAAGAGTAATCAAATCAAACCAGTAAAAAAAAAAAAGGGAAAATAAAATGCAAGCAACAACAAAAAGAGTGAAAATGCTATGTTGTGAACTACAGTCAGTTCCCATTGTCCTCTCTCTGGGTGTAGATGGCTCTCTTCATCACTGAACAAGTAGCATTGATTTGAATCATCTCATTGTTGAAGAGAGCCACGTCCATCATCCTATACTCTTTTTTTTTTTAAATAATAGCCTTTTATTTTCAAAATACATGCAAAGATAGTTTCCAGCATTCATCCTTGAAAAACCTTGAACTATATTATTATTATTTTTTTTAAAATTTAATTTTATTTAATAATAACTTTGTATTGACAGATCCATGCCAGGATAATTCACTTATGTTTTGTTTTTTCCCTTCCCTCCCTCCTCCCCGCCCCAAGATGGCAAGCAGTCCTATATATGTTAAATATGTTGCAGTATATCCTAGATACAATACATATTTGCAAAACCAAACAGTTCTCCCGCTGCACAGGGAGAATTGGATTCAGAAGGTAAAAATAACTCGGGAAGAAAATCAAAAATCAAATAGTTCACATTCATTTCCCAGTATTCCTTCTTTGGGTGTAGCTGTTTCTGTCCATCATTTATCCAATGAAACTCAGTTAAGTCTCTTTGTCAGAGAAATCCACTTCCATCAGAATACATCCTCATACAATATTGTTGTCGAAGTGTATAATGATCTCCTGGTTCTGCTCATCTCACTTAGCATCAGTCCATGTAGGTCTCTCCAAGCCTCTCTGTATTCATCCTGCTGGTCATTCCTTACAGAGCAATAATATTCCATAACATTCATATACCACAATTTACCCAGCCATTCTCTAATTGATGGGCATCCATTCATTTTCCAGTTTCTAGCCACTACAAATAGGGCTGCTACAAACATTTTGGCACATACAGGTCCCTTTCCCTTTTTTAGTATCTCTTTGGGGTATAAGCCCAATAGAAACAGTGCTGGATCAAAGGTATGCACAGTTTGATAACTTTTTGGGCATAATTCCAGATTGCTCTCCAGAACATCATCCTATACTCTTATTGTTGCGGTGTATACTGATGTCCTGGTTCTGCTCATTTCACTTAGCATCAGTTCATGTAAGTCTCTCCAGGCCTCTCTGAAATTATCCTGCTGGTGATTTCTTATAGAACAATAATATTCCATAACATTCATATACCATAATTTATTCAGCCATTCTCCAATTGATGGGCATCTACTCAGTTTCCAGTTTCTTGCCACTACAAAAAGGGCTGCCACAAACATTTTAGCACGTGTGGATCCCTTTTTCTTAAGATTTCTTTGGGATATAATCCCAGTAGAAACACTGCTGGATTAAAAGGGTGTGTACAGTTTGATAAATTTTTGAGCATAGTTCCAAATTGCTCTCCAGAATGATTGGATCCGTTCACAGTTCCACCAACAATGTATCAGTGTCCCAGTTTTCCCACATTCCCTACAACATTAGTCATTATTGTTTCCTGTCATCTTAGACAATCTGACAGGTGTGTAGTGATATCTCAGTTGTCTTAACTTGCATTTCTCTGATCAATAGTAATTTAGAGCACCTATTCATATGACTACAAATAGTTTCAATTTCTTCATCTGAAAATTGTCTGTTCATACGCTTTGATCATTTGGATCAAATTTGATCATTTGATCAATTGGAGAATGGCTTGAACTATTATAAATTTGAGTCAATTCTCTATATATTTTAGAAATGAGGCCTTTATTAGATTCTTTGGATGTAAAAATGTTTTCCCAGTTTATTGTTTATATCTTGTCTGCATTAGTTTAGTTTGTATAAAAATGTTTTAATTTAATATAATCAAAATTATCTGTTTTGTGATCAATAATGATCTTTAGTTCTTCTTTGGTCACAAATTCTTTCCTCCTCCACAGATCTGAGAGGTAAACAATCCTATATTCTTTTAATTTGTTTATGATATCATTCTTTATGTCTATATGAACTCATTTCAACCTTATATTGATATATGGTGTTAGGTGTGGGTCAATGCCTAGATTCTGCCACTCTAGTTTCCAGTTTTCCCAGCAATTTTTGTCAAATAGTGAATTCTTATCCCCAAAGCTGGGGTCTTTGGGTTTGTCAAATACTAGCTTGCTATATAATTATTCACTATTCTGTGAACCTAATCTATATTCCACTGATCAACTTTTCTATTTCTTAGCCAATACCAAATGATTTTGATGACTGCTGCTTTATAATATAGTTTTAGACCTGGTACAGCTAAGTCACCTTCATTTGCTTTTTTTTTTTTTTTTCATTAATTCCCTTGAAATTCTTGACCTTTTGTTCTTCCAGATGAATTTTGTTATTTTTTCTAGGTCAGTAAAATAGTTTCTTGGGACAAAACTGAGTTTTTGAGAAAGTTTTTAAGAAAGCTAGACATTCTGTTTGGCAGAGAGGTATGTGGATTCAATCTATACAAAGATGGAATTTTAATATGCAGGAGGGTGGGGGTTAAGAGATATCAAAGGGACCTCTTTGACTGTAGTATAAAATGCAGTTAGGGGGACAATGGGTAATTATCCTGGGGGAAAAAAAAGGTTTATGCCAGAGGGTAAGAGGTAGGCACTAGAGCTCCTTGTATAGAGATGTCTGTGGAGGATGGCTTGTGTAGGGGAATGGCAGTATTTCTTTTTTCTTTTCTTTTTTTTTTTTGAGACAACTGGGGTCAAGTGACTTGCCCAGGGTCACTCAGCTAGGAAGTGAGATCAGATTTGAACTACGGTCTTCCTGACTTCAGGACTGGTGCTCTATCCACTGTGCCATCTACCTGCCCCAATTGGCAGTATTTCTAAAAGTAGAAAGACCAATTAAGAAATTAGTGAAGTCATCCAGGCCAGAGGAAATAGGAATCTGAATTAGGATGGTAGCTGTGTGAATAGAAAGGAGAGTTTGGATTTGAGAAAAACTGTGGGGTAGAATTGACAAGATTTGGCAATTGCTCAAATACTAAAGAGAGTGAGAGTGATGAGTTGAGGATGACTCCACAATTGTGACCTCAAGAAATGAAGGAAGAAGGATTCTTTTTTTGTGAAGAGGGGGCAAAAGATGGGGCATAGGGAGAAAAGGATGAGTTTTGGGGGAATTGTGAATTATTTTGTATGTGTTGTATACATCATCAGACCTGATCACTGGGATGGATGTTTTTGAATGTTTTCCATTGTTATAAGGGAGGGCTCAATCTGGAGGGGATGAAAAGGGAGGAATATTTCCAGAATTGTTTGTGCAATAAAAACAAAAGACACCAATAAAACTGATTTAAAAAAAAAAAAAAAAACTTGTTGTATCAAATTAAGTGCAAATGAATGTCTCCCTGTTTGCTGATCTCATCACCCTTTTCCTTCCCTTTTTATTCCTTATCCAACTTTTTCTCCCCCTCTCCCTATTTCTTAGCGATGTATCTAAGAGGTTCTCTTCATTCACTCTTCTTAGCTTTCCCTATTCCTGTTCTTATCATCATCAAACATTCATTCATACTTACCTTTCCAGTATTATCTTAAGGAAACTTTGTCACCTTACTTACCATGGTTCTGACAAACCCATTTGCAGTTTAGACTCCAATGTTGCTAGTGAAACCAAATAGCCAGTCATGGCCAGTGCCAATGCATAGGATTAGTGTTGTGCAATCATCTTATTCAATTACAAGAGAGGCAAGGATGGAAAGTGCTCCAAACTTCATTGGTGGTCAAGTCCTGGTTTTTCCCTTATTAGCTATGTGTCAGCTAGACAGAACCAGACTCTTATTTGTGGAAGTCTGGAGCCAAACAGAACAGGGTAGAGACAGGAGAGTCAGAAATCAAACAGAAGTTTAATTTCAAAGTGAGAGAAACAGCTTGCAAGTGAGGAGGCATATTATACATATTCTGTGGCCTTTCCCTAGTAGGGGGACCAGAGACAGCGTGGAGAAATCTCAATACTTATACCAATGGTTGTACAGTGAGCTGGAGCCCTGACAATGAGGGATAACAACAATAATGTGACAAGTTTGATTCATAACAGGGCTTTATGACTAGTATTTGTCTGAACTCAGAGAACTCCTGGTGCTGGTCAAAGCAATACAATAATTATATGATGTTGCCAGAGGGTGAGATCATCCAGAGAATGAACACAAAGACTGCTGTTATGTCAAGTTCTGGGCACAGCTGGCTTGCTGGGCTTTAGCTCTGGAAAACAGGATATCTCTTAACATCTTGACAATTTTCCCTTTTGGGCAAAGGAAGGGGATTTAGAAGAACCCTTACCTTTCTGGCCAATAAGGAGAGGCAGGTATAAACCAGGATACTACAAGAAGCCAGTTAGACCAGGGGCTAATTCCTTGAGGGTACATATTGAAGTGTATTCCCACGTATCATTACTAGCTACTGTTTCTTTGCAAGCAGAAAAAAGAGGGGGAACCAAGAATGTAGAGAAAAAAATGCAAACATACACTTGAATTGGGACCTTAATGGTTGGGAACGTGAACAAAAACTAGGACATTATATTCAACCCTCATCCGTAATCTTGGGACAACTGTTTAGTCTGGGTGTTGGCTGCTTCTGGGTCCACACTAGATAAGTCTTGAGGTCTCTGGAGAGTTTTGCCATCTACCCAGGAGCAGGAGCTTCCATCATATGGACCAGGAGTACATATCCACAAATTTGGCAGTTGAAGAAGTAGTCAGAAGGACCTGATAGGAACCCTTAGAAACAAAGATTGGCCTAGTATGAGACCAATTTTCAGACATTACATATGGGTTCTGGAGATGGGTTCTCAATTGTGAGAAAATCCTTGAAACAATCTTTAAATCTGAGTCAGCATTTTGCATTACATCTTTGTCTTATAACTTTGTTTAATCATTTCTCCTTTAGGAGGATATCATTCCTATATTATAATTTAAGCACAAATACATGTTAAAATTGTAAGATGTTCATACTTGCATCCTATTACAGTAACTCAGAGATGTTTCAGTATCCATCTAGTATTTAATAGATTTAGTGTTGTACTTATAAAACTTCTTGATTATTATTATTGAGCAATCAGATTAAAAAAGTTGTTTTGTCTAATAGCAATTTCAAATTCATAGTATAAGAATTTAGAAATACAAACATAAACAAACAATAAATTTCAGATGACATCAGTTGTGTTTTCAAATTATTTCATATGGAAATCATTAATCTTATTATCTTTGGGATTTTTAAAGCCACTTTAGAATTATTAGGCATGGAACAATTATATTCAGTTAAAGAAATAATCATAATACAGTGTCCAGCATATACCAGTCACTGTATTAAGCAATGTACAATCATTATATTATTTTGATCCTCACATTAGTCCTAGGAAGTAGATATCATTATTCTTTTTCTCTTTATAGATAATGAAACTGGGGCAAACAAATAAAATAACTTGCCTAAGATTTTACAGCTAATAAATTTCTGCAACCAGAATGTAATTCAAGTTTCCAGCATTTTTGTACTAACATCTTTATTTGAAAAACTGATCTGAAATGATCAAGGAAGGATTAGCAAGAGGCGGCTATAAGGTGCAAACTTTTTACCTATTTTTTTCTTTCTTCACTCATGGTTTATTTCCAAACTAACTGCCTTTCTTCATTGCCTTAGATCAATGAAGCTATCAATCTTTGAAAGTAAATAGAAATTTTTCCTAAAACATTCTGCAGATATTTCAGAAGGGAATGAGTTCCTGGAATCATTCCAAAGTCTTAGGAGTTCTTTGCTTTAATTTTTAAATTACTAATCTTCAAACTCCTTAATTTGCCTAGATGTTTTTCAGTAGTTTCACAAATTCTGATTATCTGTTTTTTTTTTTTTTTGTAAAAAATTTCAAAATAACCAAAGCTGAAATAACAGGAAGAAGTTTTTTTCTTCAAGATTTTTTTTTCTTATAACTTTACTGGGACAATTGTTTCAAATATGAAAATCATTAATCTTTCCCAGTGTTCTAAACTCTTTGATTATAGCTCTTATAAGCCTTTTTGACTGTCTGCATTTTAAATCTACAAACAACACAACCATGACATTTATATTTGACATTTGACATTTTACAGAGACACAAACATAGAAAACAATAAGACAGATACAAAGAGTTTTTAACAAAGCATGAAGTTACAATCCTAATTTTAGGCAGATTAGAGAGTTGTACAGTTTTACTTTATAGAGGTATGCAGTTTAAAAAAACCATTCAAAGAGACAAGAAATACCAGTCATGCAGTTACAAATTTAAAAAAAAATTTTATTGAAGCTTTTTATTTTCAAAATATATGCAAGGATAATTTTTCAACAATGACCCTTGCAAAACCTTGTGTTCCAATTTCTTCCCTTTCCCCCTCCTTCTCCCTTAGATGGCAAGTAATCCAATATATGTTAAACATGGTAAATATATATGTAAATCCAATATAGGCAAACATATTTGTACAATTATTTTGCTGCACAAGAAAAATCAGATCAAAAAGGAAAAAAATGAGAAAGAAAATAAAATTCAAGCAAACAACAAAAGAAGTGAAAAGACTATGTTATGATCCACACTCAATTCCCACAATCTTCTCTCTGGATATAGATGGCTCTCATCTTCACAAGATCATTGGAATTGGCCTGAATCGTTTCATTTGTTGAGAAGAGCCACATCCATCAGAATTGATCATCATATAATCTTGCTGTTGCCATATAATGATCTCCTGGTTCTGCTCATTTCATTTAGCATCAGTTTATATGTCTCCCTAGGCCTCTCTGAAATCATCCTGCTGATTGTTTCTTATAGAGCAATAATGTTCCATAGTATTCATATGCCATAACTTATTCAACCATTCTCCAACTGATGGGCAGCCATTCAGTTTCCAGTTTCTATGCAGTTACAATTTTATAGAGGTATATAGTTAAAAAACAATAACAGAGGCATGCAGAAGGACCAATTAACAGAGGCAGTTTAAGAAAGCATATCCTTAAAATACTATTAAAAACTTAGAGGAGGGGAAAGAAGAATATCTTTACCAGAGTGATTCAGATGAACTGGGTTACTAGAGAGGCTCTGGAGTTTTTCTCACAAAGAATGACAAGCTCAATCAAGGTGGGAATTTGGGATTGAAGTAGGGAGAAGAGCAGACTCACCAGACAAGGTTAGGGAGGGTTCAGACTCTGGAGAAATAAATGTTTGGTATTGTCTAGTCCCTTTACTCTGGTACCAGAGAGCTCAATGGCCCAGTTCCATGTCCAAACCCCACTTCTGACACCAAATAATATCAACTGGCCTCTACCCTATAGGTGGCTGGGACTAAATAGAGCAGACTAGAGACCGGAGAATCAGGAATCAAGTAGAAGTTTAATTTCAAAGTAAGGGAAACAGCTTGGAAGTAAGGAGGTAGATTAGACCTAAGGTAGTGTAGGGAGAGTTCAACACTTAAGCCAAAAGTTGTGCAGTGAGCTGGAACCCTGGCAATGACAGATAACAACAATGTGACAAGTTTGATTCATAGCAGGGCTTTATTACCAGGATTTATCTGAGCTTGTCCATTGCTTGTCTGAGCTCAGATAACACCTGGTGCTAGTCAAAGCAGCACAAAAATAATATGATTTTGCCAGAGTATGAAATCATCCAAAGAGTGAGTACAAAGGATTGTTAACATGCTCAAGGCATAGCTTACTGGCTGAACCTTAGCTCTAGAAAACAGTGTCTCTATATCTTGATATATTGTGACCATGGGTAATTTAGTCTCATTACCTTAATTTCTTAATCGGCAAAATAGTAATAATACATGTTTCAGTGGGTTATTGTAAAGAAAATGACTCTGTGGTACAATATAAATATGGAAAAGGTTTGGATATACTTCCTAGCTGAGAAGAGTCATAGGCAGAGTCAGGCAGCTTGGACTGGATGGGCAGACTTGTCGATGCCATATGAATGGAAAGGAGTGTGCACAGAAATTTTGGAAATAAAAGAGTAATTGAGAGAAACAATAGTAACTGTGACTGACATATAAGTATGTCTAGTTCTCTGCTTGAATTGGTGCTAATTTTGTGATAAGCACCCCTGGAGTATTTGAATGTTGCCCCCTTTTCAGTGCCGAAGTAACAGGAATGGAGTAGAGGGCTAAATCAAGACTGTATAATAAAGTTCCCAAGACCATGAAAGATTGATCCTCTGGTTATGATGGCCCATGCAGTTGTGACCACAAGAATTTAAGATTTTTGTTTTTTTTTAATCAAGAAATTAAGGTTTAACGGTGGGTAAAAGCCACTTATCTGGCTTCTCCAAGAGGGATAATAATGGCCCTGGGTCCCTGCAAATTACAGATCAAAGGGACACTCAAGTGGTAGAAAAAAAAGACCAGGAAAAGAGACACCTCACACCTCTCAGATTGGCTAAGATGACAGGAAAAGATAATGACAAATGTTGGAGGGGATGTGGGAAAACTAAGACACTGATACATTGTTGGTGGAGTTGTGAAATGATTCAACCATTTTGGAAAGCAATAACTATGTAACTATGCCCAAAGGGCTATAAAACTGTGCATACTCTTTGACCCAGCAGTGCCTTTACTGGATCTGTATCCCAAGGAAATCTTTTATATATATATATATATATATATATTTAGATATTTAGATATTTTTTATTTTTACTATGTAAATCAAATATTAAGAAAAAATACAAAATTCAACAGGGAAATTTTGCCATGGAATAAATGGTATTTACTTTCTGAAACCACTGAAATGTAAGAGTATCTGGACATTAATATATTTTAAAATTTATCATGACTTTATTTACTTAGAAATCCATATAAATTTTAGATCTTAATTGATAGACCTTTTTTTTTTAATATTTTATTTTATTTTATTTTATAATAACTTTATATTGACAGAATCCATGCCAGGGTAATTTTTAAAAAACATTATCCCTTGCACTCGCTTCTGTTCCGATTTTTCCCCTCCCTCCCTCCACTCCCTCCCCTAGATGGCAAGCAGTCCTATATATGTTATATATGTTGCAGTATATCCTAGATACAATATATGTTTGCAGAACCGAACAGTTTTCTTGTTGCACAGGGAGAATTGGATTCAGAAGGTAAAAATAACCCGGGAAGAAAAACAAAAATGCAAATAGTTCACATTCGTTTCCCAGTGTTCTTTCTTTGGGTGTAGCTGCTTCTGTCCAAGGAAATCTTAAAGGAGGGAAAAGGACCCACATGTACAAAAAAAAGTTTGTAGCAGCTCTTTTTGTGGTGACAACTGGAAAATGAATATCTGTCCATCAACTGGGAAATGGCCGAATAAATTATGGTATATGAAAATAATGGAATATCATTGTTATATAAAAAATTAACAAGTTGATTTTATAAAAGCCTGAAAAGATTTACATGATGCTGAATGAATGCTGAATGAAACAAGCAGAACCAGGAATATATTGTACACAGTAATAGCAAGTTCCAACTATGAAAGACTTGATTCTTCTCAGAGGTTTAATGATCCAAGGTAATCTCAATAAACTTTGGATAGAAAATGCCATCTGCATTCAGAAAGAGATCTAGGGAGAGTTGTACGAGTCCAAAGAGGAAACTCCCATAGTGCAATAAGGAAGTACAAAGGCCTTAAAGCCTGAGATCCCTGGATGTGGCCTCTGTGAACAGTGTGGACCGCTTCATGGGCAGAAGTTCTGGTCGCATTGAGATCCGCATCACTTACAGGAGGCATCTCCTTCTTTAATTGGCTGTGCATGTGACCTCATTGACCCTATATAAGCAGTGGGAACCAGGAAGTAGGTGGAGTTTACTAGGAGTCTTACCAGGAAGTTCACAAGGAGTGAGCAGGAGATCAACTAGGGCAGGATATGAACATGTGTAATAAAGATCTTAAGTTTGCATGCAGCTGTCCTCAGGTGCTGTGCTGAACCTTAGAACCACCACTCGATGAGGTGGTGGCCAGAGATTTCTGAAGACTTCTAATTTTTGTTTTTTATTATAGATTTTTATTGACAGAACATATGCATGGGTTATTTTTCAACACTGTCCCTGGCAAATCACTTGTGTTCCAACTTTTCCCTTCCCTCCCTCCACCCCTTCCCCTAGATGGCAGGCAGTCTCATACTGAGACATGTTAAACATGTTAAAGTATATCTTAAATACAATATATGTGTACAGATATGTACAATTCTCTTGTTGCACAAGAAAAATTAGATTCAGAAAGGTAAAAATAACCTGGGAAGAAAAACAAAAATGCAAATAGTCCACATTCATTTCCCAGTATTCTTTCTCTGGGTGTTGCTGATTCTGTCCATCATTGATCAATTGGAACTGAATTGGATCTTCTCATTGTCGAAGATATCCTTAGATATTCCACTATATGAGGATATGTATATATCCTCATATAGTTTTGTTGTTGATGTGTATAATGATCTCCTGGTCCTGCTCATTTCACTTAGCATCAATTCATGTAAGTCTCTTCAAGCCTCTCTGTATTCATCCTGTTGGTCATTTCTTACAGAATAATATTCCATAACATTCATATACCACAATATATCCAACCATTCTCCAATTGATGGGCATCCATTCATTTTCCAGTTTCTAACCACTATAAAAAGGACTGCCACAAACATTTTGGCACATACAGGTCCCTTTCCCATCTTTATGATCTCTTTGGGATATAAGCCCAGTAGTAACACTGCTGGATCAAAAGGTATGCACACAAAATGTTTGTGGCAGCCCTGTTTGTAGTGGCTAGAAGCTGGAAAATGAAAGGATGTCCATCAATTGGAGAATGGTTGAGTAAATTGTGGTATATGAACGTTATGGAATATTATTGTTCTGTAAGGAACGACCAGCAGGATGAATACAGAGAGGCGAGACTTACATGAACTGATGCTGAGTGAAATGAGCAGAACCAGGAGATCATTATATACCTCAACAATGATACTGTTTGAGGATGTATTCTGATGGAAGTGGACCTCTTTGATAAAGAGAGCCTTAATTGATCAAAGATGGACAGAAGCAGCTACACCCAGAGAAAGAACACTGGAAATGAATATAAACTGCTTGCATTTATGTTTTTCCTCCCGGGTTATTTATACCTTCTGAATTCAATTCTCCCTGTGCAACAAGAAAACTGTTTGGTTCTGCACACATATATTGTATCTAGGATATACTGCAACCCATTCAACATGTAAAGGACTCTTGCCATCTGGGGGAAGGGGTGGAGGGAGGGAGGGGAAAAATCGGAACAGAAATGAATGCAAGGGATAATGCTGTAAAAAATTACCCTGGCATGCGTTCTATCAATAAAAAATTATTAAAAAAAAAAAAAAGGTATGCACAGTTTTATAACTTTTTGAGCATAGTTCCAAATTGCTTTCCAGAATGGTTGGATCTGTTCACAACTCCATCAACAATGCATCAGTGTCTCAGTTTTCCCACATCCCATCCAACATTTGTCATTATTTTTTCCTGTCATCTTAGCCAATCTGACAGGTGTGTAGTAATATCTCAGAGTTATCTTAATTTGCATTTCTTTGATCAACAATGATTTGGACTAGAAATATGACTAGAAATAGTTTCAATTTCTTCATCTGAAAATTGTCTGTTCATATTTTTTGATCATTTGTCAATTGAAGAATGGCTCAATTTCTTATAAATTAGAGTCCATTCTCTATTTTGGAAACAAGGCCTTTATCAGAACCTTTGACTGTAAAAAATGTTTTCCCAGTTTATTGCTTCCCTTCTAGTCTTGTCTGCATTAGTTTTGTTTGTACAAAAACTTTTCAATTTGATATAATCAAAATTTTTTATTTTGTGATCAGTAATGATCTCTAGTTCTTCTTTGGTCATAAATTCCTTCCTCCTCCACAAGTCTGAGAAGTAAACTATCTTATGTTCTTCTAATTTATTTATAATCTCATTCTTTATGCCTAAATCATGAACCCATTTTGATCTTATCTTGGTGTACAGTGTTAAGTATGGTCCATGTCTAGTTTCTGCCATACTAATTTCCAGTTTTTCCAGCAGTTTTTGTCAAATAGTGAATTCTTGGTTTGTCAAACACTAGATTACTATAGTTATTGACTATTTTGTCCTAGAAACCTAACCTATTCCATAGATCAACTAGTCTATTTCTTAGCCAATACCAAATGGTTTTGGTGACCACTGCTTTGTAATATAGCTTTAAATCAGATATAGCTAGGCCACCTTCATTTGATTTTTTTTTTCATTAGTTCCCTTGAAATTCTTGACCTTTTGTTCTTCCATATGAATTTTGTTATTTTTTCTAAGTCATCACAATAGTTTCTTGGGAGTCTGATTGGTATAATAAGTAGATTAGTTTAGATAGTATTATCAACTTTATTATATTTGCTCAACCTATCTGATGAGGTTTATTTTTTTTATTTTTATTTTTTTAATAACTTTTTATTGATAGAACTCATGCCAGGGTAATTTTTTACAACATTATCTCCTTGCATTGTTGGTGGAGTTGTGAACGAATCCAGCCATTCTGGAGAGCGATCTGGAATTATGCCCAAAAAGTTATCAAACTGTGCATACCCTTTGATCCAGCAGTGTTTCTATTGGGCTTATACCCCAAAGAGATACTAAAAAAGGGAAGGGGACCTGTATGTGCCAAAATGTTTGTAGCAGCCCTGTTTGTAGTGGCTAGAAACTGGAAAATGAATGGATGCCCATCAATTGGAGAATGGCTGGGTAAATTGTGGTATATGAATGTTATGGAATATTATTGTTCTGTAAGAAATGACCAGCAGGATGAATACAGAGAGGACTGGCGAGACTTACATGAACTGATGCTAAGTGAAATGAGCAGAACCAGGAGATCATTATACACTTCGACAACGATATTGTATGAGGACGTATTTTGATGGAAGTGGATTTCTTTGACAAAGAGACCTGAGTTTCAATTGATAAATGACGGACAAAAGCAGCTACACCCAAAGAAAGAACACTGGGAAACGAATGTAAACTATCTGCATTTTTGTTTTTCTTCCCGGATTATTTATACCTTCTGAATCCAATTCTCCCTACGCAACAAGAGAACTGTTCGGTTCTGCAAACATATATTGTATCTAGGATATACTGCAACATATCCAACATATAAAGGACTGCTTGCCATCTAGGGGAGGGGGTGGAGGGAGGGAGGGGGAAAAAAATCGGAACAGAAACGAGTGTCAATATAATGTAATTATTAAATAAAAAATTAAAAAAAAAAAAAAAGAAAAAGAAAAATCCTCTTTTGAAAGGGAAAAAAAAAAATAGGATATACTGCAACATATTTAACATATATAGGACTGCTTGCCATCCTGGGGGGGGAGGGGAGGAGGGAGGGAGGGGAAAAAACGAAACATAAGTGAATGCAAGGGATAATGTCGTGTAAAAATTATCCTGGCATGGATTCTGTCAATACAAAGTTATTATTAAATAAAATAAAATTAAAAAAAAACAAAACATTATCTCTTGCATTCACTTCTGTTCTGATTTTTCCCCTCCCTCCCTCCACCCCCTCCCCCAGATGGCAAGCAATCCTTTACATGTTGAATAGGTTACAGTATATCCTGGATACAATATACGTGTGCAGAACCGAACAGTTTTTCTTGTTGCACAGGGAGAATTGAATTCAGAAGGTATAAATAATCCGGGAAGACAAACAAAAATGCAAGCAGTTTATATTCATCTCCCAGTGTTCTTTCTTTGGGTGTAGCTGCTTCTGCCCATCTGATGAGGTTTAGATTTGGGGTACCCAAATGAAATTAGGGTTTCTGATGGTCAGGGAGTTAAATAAGATCTAGTGGCAGCACAAGGGTAGGGAGTTCTGAGGATTCCCTTTCTGGCAGCACAGAGGAATTTATATACCTGAAAACCTAGATTGATAAAAGAGGTTTATTATGGGGATTGGAAGTAAGGTTAAAGTCTAGTTAAGGAAATAGGTGAGAATAAAAAGGCACTGGAAACACTATTCCAGTGGGTAGAAACTCTTGGTGTGCTAAGCATAGGGCTGACATGTTTGGAACCTCTGCAAAGAGAAGATTTTTAATTTGGCTCTTTTTATAATGAGAGATTTAGCTAAAGGGGACCTGTGGATAGAGTCTCAAGCTGGCTCAGATCCTATGGGGGCTGTGAGAGCCCAAGTTGGCTCAAATCTGGTGGGGGCTGGGACAAGCCGGGATCTCCTATTGGAATTCAAAGGGGTGCTTTTGATCAGGATTTGTGAATCAAAGGTACAGGCTTCCTGAATTGATAATGCATCAGCCAGGAGGGGCTGGGAATAATCTGAATCACAAATCAATTTGAAAGGATCACAAATCAGTTTCTTAAAGGGACCACAATCCACTTCATATCCAAGAGCACTTAACAGTTTTCCAATTGTTTAGATGTGACTTTGTGTGGAAAGTGTTTTGTAGTTTTGTTCATATAGTTCCTGATTTTCCTTTGGCAGATAGATGAAGACCTCTGATTGAGGTAAAATTGATAAAGAACTACTGTGTGAGACAGTGGCTAGAGATTTTTCTGAAGGCCTAGGAACTAGTCATGACTGGTATCAGTAACCTCTGAAGGGGGAGTTAACAGAGAGGGAATATAAATCAACACATGCTATATGATCGCTTTTTTCTTTTTTTTTTTTCTTCTGTCATGGTTTTTCCCTTTTGTTCTGATTTTTCTCTCCAACCTGATTCATAAAGAAATGTGTATTTTAAAAGTTAATATATATTTATACCCAGAAAAAATAAAACAATAAAAGAAAACAAAGAGAAAATGTTTGCATTTGAGCACTAGGAAAAGAGTACTTCATTAATAGTCAGAAGTACCTGAAGGCAGTAGTTCATCCTAGAGAAATAGAAGGTATGGAGACCATCTGAAGGGATAGAATTATAAATTACAGTTGGAAGGAACCTTAGAAAATTCTACTTTCTCATCTCTGGATCTATTCCCACCCAAAACAGAAACCGGAGAGAAACCTAAACCTCAGAGAGGTCATGACTTGTTATCAGAGAGGTAGTATAGCCAGAACCAGAACCCAGTCCTCAGGTCCATTCCCCACTATTGACATATCCCAAAGATATACTGCTCAGGTTACCAGGAAAAGGAATTCAACCTGGATTAGGAAAAGCAGAAACACAAGAAATAAAATAGAGAAACTGTAATCTATCATACAGGCCAAATGAATTGTCATCAACATGGGAAGCAAGAGAATGCTGTGATTGGCAGAGATATGGACATGCTTTTAAAACTTTTAAACGGCAGGAATACAGCAACAGAAGGGTTTGTTCTGCTGCTCAAAATATGTGTGGCCTTGAGGGTAACTAATTTAATCTCTTTGGATTTGTGTCCTCATCTGTAGAATGATTTTGACTTGATGATTTCAAAGGTTCTTTCTAGCTCTAAATCTATTATTTTATTAATAAGAAAGACAAGATGATGTAAATTATATCCCCTTTAACCTTTGGAGGGGGCCCTGAAATTTTGGGGGGGGGAATTCCTGAGTCTCAAATTCTCCCAGTCTCTTGGGAGGGGTCATACCCTTCTGTCCATAAGGGAAACTCCCAAGATAAATAATCTCTTTTCAATTGGAAATCTCCGCTCTAGGGCATAGTCAACATTGAGCCAAACTCAATTAATCTCATTCAATTTTCAAATGAATTGAAGCCCCAAGCCTCAGATGGCTAATAAAAGACTTGAACCACGAATCTTCACAGATGTCCTAACAGGATTTTGCCCACTGCTGAAGATATTTTCTTCTCTGTGTAACTGCTTCTGCCCATCTGATGAGGTTTAGATTTGGGGTACCCAAATGAAATTAGGGTTTCTGATGGTCAGGGAGTTAAATAAGATCTAGTGGCAGCACAAGGGTAGGGAGTTCTGAGGATTCCCTTTCTGGCAGCACAGAGGAATTTATATACCTGAAAACCTAGATTGATAAAAGAGGTTTATTATGGGGATTGGAAGTAAGGTTAAAGTCTAGTTAAGGAAATAGGTGAGAATAAAAAGGCACTGGAAACACTATTCCAGTGGGTAGAAACTCTTGGTGTGCTAAGCATAGGGCTGACATGTTTGGAACCTCTGCAAAGAGAAGATTTTTAATTTGGCTCTTTTATAATGAGAGATTTAGCTAAAGGGGACCTGTGGATAGAGTCTCAAGCTGGCTCAGATCCTATGGGGGCTGTGAGAGCCCAAGTTGGCTCAAATCTGGTGGGGGCTGGGACAAGCCGGGATCTCCTATTGGAATTCAAAGGGGTGCTTTTGATCAGGATTTGTGAATCAAAGGTACAGGCTTCCTGAATTGATAATGCATCAGCCAGGAGGGGCTGGGAATAATCTGAATCACAAATCAATTTGAAAGGATCACAAATCAGTTTCTTAAAGGGACCACAATCCACTTCATATCCAAGAGCACTTAACAGTTTTCCAATTGTTTAGATGTGACTTTGTGTGGAAAGTGTTTTGTAGTTTTGTTCATATAGTTCCTGATTTTCCTTTGGCAGATAGATGAAGACCTCTGATTGAGGTAAAATTGATAAAGAACTACTGTGTGAGACAGTGGCTAGAGATTTTTCTGAAGGCCTAGGAACTAGTCATGACTGGTATCAGTAACCTCTGAAGGGGGAGTTAACAGAGAGGGAATATAAATCAACACATGCTATATGATCGCTTCTTTCTTTTTTTTTTTCTTCTGTCATGGTTTTTCCCTTTTGTTCTGATTTTTCTCTCCAACCTGATTCATAAAGAAATGTGTATTTTAAAAGTTAATATATATTTATACCCAGAAAAAATAAAACAATAAAAGAAAACAAAGAGAAAATGTTTGCATTTGAGCACTAGGAAAAGAGTACTTCATTAATAGTCAGAAGTACCTGAAGGCAGTAGTTCATCCTAGAGAAATAGAAGGTATGGAGACCATCTGAAGGGATAGAATTATAAATTACAGTTGGAAGGAACCTTAGAAAATTCTACTTTCTCATCTCTGGATCTATTCCCACCCAAAACAGAAACCGGAGAGAAACCTAAACCTCAGAGAGGTCATGACTTGTTATCAGAGAGGTAGTATAGCCCCAGTCCTCAGGTCCATTCCCCACTATTGACATATCCCAAAGATATACTGCTCAGGTTACCAGGAAAAGGAATTCAACCTGGATTAGGAAAAGCAGAAACACAAGAAATAAAATAGAGAAACTGTAATCTATCATACAGGCCAAATGAATTGTCATCAACATGGGAAGCAAGAGAATGCTGTGATTGGCAGAGATATGGACATGCTTTTAAAACTTTTAAACGGCAGGAATACAGCAACAGAAGGGTTTGTTCTGCTGCTCAAAATATGTGTGGCCTTGAGGGTAACTAATTTAATCTCTTTGGATTTGTGTCCTCATCTGTAGAATGATTTTGACTTGATGATTTCAAAGGTTCTTTCTAGCTCTAAATCTATTATTTTATTAATAAGAAAGACAAGATGATGTAAATTATATCCCCTTTAACCTTTGGAGGGGGCCCTGAAATTTTGGGGGGGGGGAATTCCTGAGTCTCAAATTCTCCCAGTCTCTTGGGAGGGGTCATACCCTTCTGTCCATAAGGGAAACTCCCAAGATAAATAATCTCTTTTCAATTGGAAATCTCCGCTCTAGGGCATAGTCAACATTGAGCCAAACTCAATTAATCTCATTCAATTTTCAAATGAATTGAAGCCCCAAGCCTCAGATGGCTAATAAAAGACTTGAACCACGAATCTTCACAGATGTCCTAACAGGATTTTGCCCACTGCTGAAGATATTTTCTTCTCTGTGTAACCCACCTTTGCTATATTCCTTACCCACTAAGAAGGCTGACTTCCTAGCAAGCTGGCTTCTTAGTGCGATTAAACCCATTCTTTGCCACAAACCTCGTGCCTGTATTCATTGGGGTTTGTGAATTCTTTCGCAAAGCCTGCCAGTAGTCAAGGGGATCCCTTGCTATTACGGGGTCTCTTTCCCTCAATTCTTACACCTCGTCATTTGCACTTCATCAAAGGGAGGTAATAGAAGGAAGATCCTGGACTCGAAACCAACTGGACTGAGATAGGTCCCCTAGGCTGGACTTATCTACATAGAATATGTACTCTTAAGACTAGCCTAAGAATGTGCTATGTCATGAAGACTCTGTTATATGAAATGTGGCAGGAAGGGAGGGAAAGTGAGATTAAGGCTACATTACCAGGGTCGTAGCCACAAGACAAAGCCGCTGTCCTGAGTAGGGAAGAGGGGTGATGGTAGCAAATAAAGAACTTGTGGATCCCCATGCAGAAGCAAATATATTTTTCTTTATATTTAGTGCATTTTTTTTTCCTGGAGAAGTAGTATGATATATTAGAGAGCTCTGTACTTAGAAGACCTGGAAGGACCACTAGATTTGGAGCCAAGAGAATCTGTTGGAAATCCCAGCTCTCTCACCTGTATAACTTTCAGCTAGTTATTTCATCTCTGATTCTCAGTTTCCTCAAATATAAAATAAGGCGATTTGGACGGTTTATTTGTAAGATTCCTTCTTCCTCCTAAATCTTATGATCCAGTAATTCCTAGTTCTAGAGATGTTAATTGAGTGACCTAACTTCTTTGAATCTCAGTTTTCTCATCTCATGGGCTTATTATGCCAAAAACCTTTGTAAACCCTACAGTGAATTATTCTTAAGGTAAGTGTTATTAATTGAATAAATAACTATCATCTAAAGACTATTAGCATTTCTATTTCTTTTGAGTGTGTGAACAGCCCCTTCCCAAAGAATTGACTTGCCCAATATGCCTCAGGCTTCCACTTTGTCCTTTTTGATTAGGCTAGGACAATGGGGCAATCACCACTAACAAACTAAAGTATCCCCCCCAAAATTTTCTGCCCTGACTCAACCCTAGATTACCTTTAAGTTACTGCTCAGCTCTAGAATCTAGTAAAAGTAGTAATGATGAGAGGAGCCCTGAAACTCTCTCACGTTCTCTGAAACTTTGGAGGGAAAGCTTGGGAAACCCTCTCAGAGAAGTTCTCCCCTGAGAGATCCATACCTGGGAATCAAGATAAAGTGGTTTTATTTTGTTATCTGGGTGGGACTAGTTGAGTCCAGGACTGTTGGAGTTCAAATGTTGGAGTTCTTGTTCTTCTCAAAACTCAGCTGGTTTAGCTTAGAGCCCTCCAAATGTCTTCACATCCAAAGGTTCTGTCCTTCAGCCTCTGCCTCTGCTTTCTTCAGCCTCCAACCAGCTCAGAGATGGAATGAATCTCTTGTCTCCTTCACTTGGGGCTCGGCTAGCTTTCTGGTGAGTCTTTCAGACCAGCTTGGTCTCAGTGGGGGAAGTGCAAGAGCCCAGCCACCAACTACAGTGGGGTGAGATGAAGATGAATCTGGTTGTCCACTGAAATCTCCACTCGTAGCTTTATCCTCTGAAACCTCTTCTTCTGCCACCAAATGGAAAATATTCTGGAATAGATCTCTCTTGCCTCGGAGAAAGGGCTTCTGGTGTAATTCCGCTGAAATCTCCCAAAGTGCTCTGTGTCTGTACCAGAGTGCTCTTCTCCAATCCAGCTGAACTCTCTTCTGCCACCAGCCAGCCAAGTGGAAAATATTCTAGAATAGCTCTCTCTTCACTGGCCTTATATGTGAATCTTCTGAGAGAATGGGATTATGGGTTTTCTCCCATAGTACTCTCTGGCCCAAAGAGCTTCAAGGGAGGTGTGAACTCACAAAGTTACAAAGTTTACTTTGTGAAGCTGGCATACTTGTGAACTCCAATGAGTAAAGATGCAAACACAAGCATTGTACTAATTAGTTCTACTTAGTACCTTGTTTCAGGTTCTGCCCAAAACATCTTCTTGTAAGATTAGATCAACTCTAATTAGTTAGCAGTTTTGTAAGGATTCCAACACAGGACCACTGGAAATTGAGATTTCTACCCAACTCTATTGAGTTGGGGATTAGTCCAGGGACACTCATTCAATTCCAAGATTCTCTATTCTTATTCCAGCTCAAAACTAATCCCAGCCCCCACCAAGAGTTGCCCATAAAACAAGCTTCCTTCAGCTCAATCCCTTGCAGAGGACCTAACATGCCATGCCAAAGAACCTCTCCTTGACATAGTTGTGACTCTCTGCCCGCTGAAAAGACATTCTCTTTTCAGCATTACTCCCTCCTTATCTCTCTCACCTATTTCCCCAACAGGACTCTATTCACCTCTCTTTTGAGATTTCTCTGCTAGAAACTTTCGCTGCTAGAGGATTTCTCTACTAGATTTTTACTTCTCTGTCAGGACCTGTCACTAAGGAAAACAGTCTTCTTAGCAAAAGCTGACTTCTCAGTTCTAATAAAAAACTTCTTTTGCTAGTTTAACTTTTCAGATTTGTAAATTCATTTACAAAGGACCTGCAACAACCAGAAGGGGATTCCCACAACTCCTTGCCCTGTGCCAAACCTCATCAGTAAGGTTGAGTGAAAAAAAGAAATGATCAGCAGGATGATTTTAAAGAGGCTTAGAGAGATTTACATGAATTGATGTTAAGTGAAATGAGCAGAACCAGGAGATCATTGTACACAAGATTATACAATAATCAATTCTGATGGATGTGACTCTTTCCAACAATGAGATGATTGAGGCTAGTTCCAATAGTCTTGTGATGAAGAGAGCCATCTACATCCAGAGAGAGGACTGTGGGAACTGAGTGTGAATCACAACATAGCATTTTCACTTTTTGTTGCATGTTTGCTTGCATGTTGTTTTCTTTCTCAATTTTTTCCTTTTTGATCTGATTTTTCTTGTTAAGCAAGATTATTGTATAAATATGTATATATACATTGGATTTAACATATTTAAAAAGGTTTAACATATTTTGCATTACTTGCCATCTAAGGGAAGAGATGAGGGAAGAAGAGGAAGGAAATTGGAACAATTGTTTCCTATTAGGGAAATAGGACAATGTTGAAAAATCATCCATGCATGTTTTGAAAACATATTTTTTTGAAAAATTTTGAAAACATATTTCAAAATGAAAACATTTTGAAAATAAAAAGCTTTAATAAAAAAAAAAAAACAAACAACAAACAAAAATTCAGAAAAGAGAAGTTGATTTGGCACCAAAGGTCTTGGAGTCAAATCCTAGCTCCACTATATGTGTGACATTTAAGTCAAGTCATTTCACCTCAATTTCCTCATCTGTAAAATGAATGAATATGGAATAGCTGATTTATAAAAATTGTCAAGTCTATGTACTATGATTCCCACGTCTGCTCTCTAGGTTTTGTCCTTGATCTAACTAGCCAGCAAACCAGAGATCTGTCTTTTCCACAAAGAGCCACATAGGGGCAGCAAAGTGCTTGTTCAAGTGCCATATTAAAGGAAAACTGGTAGGGACTCAAACAATTAGGCAGGAACTAGGGTTTTTTTTTTTTTGTTGTTGTTGTTTTGTTTTGTTTTTGTATCTTAAAAGCATGACCATAATTTAAGACTGGTAGGGGTTATCCTAGAAAATTCAATGGCCCTTTTTCAATCATATTTCTTTTTCTTTTTTTTTTTAATTTTGTGTTCTCTGATTTGAATCTCCTAACCATCTTATCTTCTAAGACCCTCATCTCTATATTATTTTCACCAGGTCCTATATATTTGATCGATTCTTATCTCTCATCAATGACGTCCATGTCTAATCTAGTCCTGTATCACCAACTGCCTTTGGTACATCTCAAACTAGTTTTTCCTTTGGCATCTCAAATTTAACATGTCCAAAATAGAACTCATAATCTTTCCTCTCTTCTCAACTTTTCTATTACTATCTAGGGCACCAACTGGCATCCTCCCAGTCACTCAGGCTCAACACCTTGGTGTCATTGTTGACTTCACTGTGATGAGATTGAGGTAGCAATATCTCAAAAAAAAAAAATACTTCAAAGAAATAAACATATGACAAATTCACAATGGCTATTCTCTTGTCAAAAGGAAGGTTATTTAGGAGAAGAGTTTACAGACAAAATAGTGATAAAATAGACACCAGGGTGGCAAATTTGAAATAGAATTGGGAGTACATATAGTTAGAAAGGAATTTGGAAGAAACCATTCAAGGAATATGCCATGAGACCTAAGCATGCCATTGACTATCAGGTTAGATCTATAGAAAAGTTTAGCAGACTAACTAGAGTTAGCTAGAGTAAGGAGAAAGGTGCCATTGGAGGAGAGGCATATGAACGGGGAGAAAGGGTTAGGTGTGATGGGGAATGGTGGGAGAGTAACTCATAGTGGGTTTAGTCCTGAAAGGAACAGAGCAAAAAAAGTTTTTAAGCCTGTTTATTATAGGGGAAATATAACCTTAAGGTTTCTCAGGTACAAAAGCTCCAACTCAAGAGGAAGGGTTCAGAAAGCTAGATAGATTGCACCTGGAAGATCAGGTCCAAACCTGCCTAAAGATTTGCTAATCAACATTTTAAAGCTTGTTGTGAATGGCTATAAAGATGCTAACTCGATTGGAGACAATGTTTGAATTAACAATAGACTGCCTTCACATTATTCTATACAAATAGGATTTGGGCTTCTTCCTGATTGGAGAAGATAGTTCATATCACTTGTACTTAGTCTTTTGTAAGACCTTCATCATTTCTACCTTCACATCCCTTTTGTACTTCCCTCTTTTCCCCATTCACATAGTTATCATATTAATAAATCACTGCAATAAATAACCTTCTAATTGGCCTTCCTACCTCAAGTCTCTCCAGATTCCAATCTCCTCCATTCAGATGCAAAAGTGATTTTTCTACAATGCATATCATCCTCTTTTCATACTCCAATAACACTGATTTATGTGTTCTTCACATATGATACACATAAGATCTTTCAGATGGCTATACTGAATGTCTGGAATGCTCTGCCCTTTCACCTCTGCCTGTTGGTGTTCCTGGATTCCTTGAAGATTCAGGTCAAATATAACTTTCCATAGGTGGTCTTTCCCAGTCCTTTCTTCCCCACCCCCTCTCCCCAATACCTTCTTTTGGAAATTACCTTCCATTTATACATTTATGTCTTGTATGCATTACAATTGTTTGAATGTTTTCTTTCATTAGAATTTGAGCCCATTTGCATCCCTAGAACTTAGCATAGTGCCTGACATATAGAAAGCACTTAATAAATGCTTGTTTACTCACTGATTTCCTGGAGACAGAGATGTGTCAGACATATCTGTCTAAATCTCCTTATTTTATATATTGAGATGCTGCTCTGCATCCAGTATCTTATTTGAGCTACACAACAACTCCATGGATTGATAATGGTGACATCATTTTGAAGGGGAAGTGAAACTATAGTCTCTTTAAAATTATCACTCTGAAACTATGTTCCCTTTAAAATTAACACTCTGAAACTCAACTTTGAAGAAGAGATCAGGGTTTCCCCAGGCTCCAAAGAGTCTAGAGAGAAGGCCCATCTACCCAGGATAAGAGAAGCAACACTATTCAAGGGCAAATCAACTCCCATTGATCTTTTGGAAAAGTCACATCCTTATTCAGGAAATTCTAAATTATCATTCAGTTGAGAAATCCTGGTCTGATCAGTTCAGGTTGTCCCAGCCCTCCACCAAGAGCCACACATAAAATAGGTTTCCTTTTACTCATTTCTTTGCAAAAGGTCCAAAGCAGGATCCTGACCGCTGAGAAGGCATTCTCTTCTCAGTGCCAGCTTCCATTTCCCTGATAGGACTTTGCCACTAAAAAAGTCAGTCTCTTAGCAAAAGAGGCTTCCTATCCAACAATAAACTTCCATTTTTGCCAATTAATATTTCGGGTTCGTGAATTCCTTCACAAAGAACCTGTACCAACTAAAAGGTGATTTTTAACAACTTTCTGACTGCCACTAACCTCATCAATTTTATAGGTGATAAGACAAAGGCAGAAAGAGATTAGGTGGATCTTCCAAAAGCAAAAAGTGTCAGAGCTGTTTTATAACCGTGGTCTTTTGCTTCGTTGTTTTTTTCTCCTGGACCACAGCTACCTCATATTATAGCTGGAAGAGATTCTTGACTTTTTTTTTGTCCAGTCTGGTGAAGTCTAGCGACACCTTCAAATCATGTGTTTAAATGTAAAAAGTAAAAGATAAGGGACTACAAGGAATATGAATTCTACTAGGAAATGCACATTTCAAAATAATGATTAAAAATAAACTTACAAATCTCAGGTTAAGTGCCCCTGGTAGAGGAAGCAGGGCACAGCTTAAGATTTAGGAATCAAACTCTGGATTCAAATCTTGTCTCAGATGCTACTGATTAGGTGATTATATAGCTCTAGGTAAGTCACTCAATCTATATCTCAGTTTCCTTTTTTATAAAACTGTGAACAGCACTTACCTTTCAGAGATATTATGCTTTGGGACTGTCTAGGGAAAAGGCTGAGGAGGGGAGAATGAGCATAATAGTCATCGTCCAGTGTTTGAAGGGATTTGATTTGTTCTAGTTGACAGAGCTGGCAATTTCAGTTCATTACAAAGGACCAGCTGTCCCAAACCAGAACAAGTTGCCTAATTACCACTTGTTGGGGATGCTGGATTAGGTGATCTCTAAAGTAATATGATTCTATCATGATTAGGCATCCAACTCAATTCATTTGAAAGAATACTTATTAGGAGCCAATTAAGACAGTTTACACGAAGCTCCTGTTGTAACAGGAGTTACAAAGAAAAAGTTAAAAAGAAGAAAAAAGACACAATCCTTGTGTTAGAAGCTTAAAATTTAATAAGGCACAAACAGAAATATATATAACACAAGGCAATGATAGAGTTGACATTTCTAAATAGTACTTTCATTTTCTAAGGTTATTACATACATTATCTTATTTGATCTTTCTAACAACCCTGTGAGGTAAATACTACAGGTATTATTATTGCTTATATTTTGCAGATGAGGAAACTGAAGCTCAAGGAGTTTAAATAATTTGCTTGTATTCACACTAGTGTGGGATTGAAATTTAGGCCTCTCCTTACTCAAAAATCTAATGTTCTTTCCACTACTCCAGCATGAGAAACAAACAAAATACTCTAGGAAAATTTCAAGAGAATAAAGAGATCATTTCCAACAAAGGAAATCAGGAACATTTTCATGGAGAACATGGCATCTGAGGTAGGCCTTACATCCTTCAATTCCTGGATTTGAGGAGAAACATTATAGGCAGGGAAACTAGCTTGAATAAGTAACTGGAAGTAGAAGACTGAGGTCAAGATCAGGGAATAGTCAGTGGTCCAATTTGGCTGGAATGCAGAGTATATGAAATGGGAGACTGTAAAATCAAGTTAGAGAAGAGCCTGAGTGAGAGTAGGAAAAGCAAAGGTCATAAAAACCAGAATGAAAATTTTTTATTTTTATTCTATAGAAACAGGGAGCCCATAAGGTTTTTGAACAAGATGATCAGTGATATATAGGGTCAGATTATTTTGGCAGAGGAGTGAAGATGGATTGGCAAAGAGAGAACTGAAACTAGGGAGAACAGTGGATTATTATAATAGTCTATAATATAGAGGTCCTCAAACTTTTTAAATAGGGGGCCAGTTCACTGTCCCTCAGACTGTTGGAGGGCCGGATTATAGTAAAAACAAAAACTTTGTTTTGTGGGCCTTTAAATAAATAAACTTAATAGCCCTGGGTGAGGGGGATAAATGTCCTCAGCTGCCACATTTGGCCCGTGGGCCATAGTTTGAGGACCCCTGGATATGAAAGGCTTTAACTATGGTGGTGTCCTTGTGATCAGAAAAGAAGGAAATATATAAGGGAGGTATAATTGACAAAAATAGGTAAGTAGTTAGAAGTTGAGTGAAAGTGTTAAACTATGACTCTAATTTCAAAACTGGGTGAGAGTAAAATGAGGAAGTTTGATAGATAGGACAGATTTAATGTGAACAATGATGAATTAAACTTTAACCATGTTGCATCAGAGGTCATGGTTGAGTAAGCCATGTAGGAATATTTAGCTGGCAGTTGGAGATGATGAGATGGGAGAATTGAGGGTAAGAGATCTTCAGGCTGAGGGAGTAGTTAGAAGTTCGCTTGGAGCCTGGAGGAAACAAATCTCAGAAGCAGATTAAAAATGGGGTGACATTCAGGGTGGAGATGGTGATGTTTGGTAACGGGGCCTTTGGAAATGATGCATCAGGTCTCATCTATGAGCTGCCTTAAGGATGCTGATGGCACACTCAACAATCCTGAATGTCCCCAATGTCCACGGAGCTCCCTAGCTGAAAGGCTAAGGAGGAGTTAACTTCTGGCAGGGGCCATAGATTGACATTAAGAAAAGTTGGAGAGAAAATGCTAGGAGCAAACTTCTCATGGTGAGAAAGGAAGGAAGGAGATTATAGTGATAGTGAGAGAAAGAAAGATAGAGACATTTCACCCTTCTTTCTTCAGAGTTTGCACAGAGTACTCTGAAATATCTGAGAGGTGAAAGCTGGACTATTTGTTGCTTTGCAAAGAGCTAGGCAGGCTTAGGTAAGGTATGATCTCTTTTGGCAAGTGCCATGATACCTCCTGAGCCTTCTCAGTCCTGCCGGGAAAAGCTTCTACCCAGTTAGTAAAGGTGTCAACAAAAACCAGAAGCAATTTGAAACCAATCTCTCCTAGTTATATGCCCCTTCTCTGAATAGGCTTCAGGAGAGGGGGAGGTTTAATAGCTAAAAGTTGGCTTAAGGGTGTTTGTTCTGGTGGGCTATAAGGAGAGGTGTAAGAATCAGGGAGCTGGAGGATCAAAGCCAGGAATGAATGGGCAGCTACCCCAGCAGATAGATCTGCAACCCTATTTCCCTTGGCTTGAAATTAATCTCCCTTCTGGTATCCTTTATAAAATATGACTGAAACATCTCTAGATTTATGGACAGTCTGTAGTACCTGTAGAATTTCTCCCGCATACTTAATAGGAGAAGTCTTTGCTGTCAAAAGCTCCTTTCTTACCATAAAATCCCATGAGCATGCAAAATGTGAAAAGCATATTTGGAGTCTGAATAGTTATTCACTCTCATTCCCTTCCCCAGTTCCAAAAGTTCTGGTTAGGGCAATGAGTTGGGCTTTCTGGGGAGAGATCTCAGGGGACGATGGCTTATTAGTCTCCAGGGTGCTATCGAGGGTCACCACAGAATAACCTGACTTTCTTTCTTCATTTTCAAGAAAGCTCAACTCATTTGTAAACCATTCACCATCTGGGTTGTCAAAGGAATGTACTTTAAGTTAGGTCGACTGCAGTAGACAGAATTTAAAACTTCCACACAATTATAAATAAAGTTTCCTGACTATTTTCAGGGAGCAAAGTGGCAAGATTAGGAGTTTTGAGGCTTCTTCTCTAAGGCACAAGAGCCATTCTAGGGAAACTGAGTCTAGTTCTTTTGTGAAATAGATGACTGGTCTGGGATCTCCCAGGGTGTTGGCCCCACCTTTTGGAACTGTAGATCAAGATAAGACTGCAGTTAAGTGGCTCCAAATCTCTTACCTCTTTAGCTAGAAGTTTGTGCTTAAGAAATTTCTCAATCCTGACTAAGGCTGGAGTGGGCCAAACAGAGGAATCTATTTTCTCCCAGATTTCAGAGGGAATATGGGAGGGCTGTGAGAAAAGCACAAAAAGATAATCTGGAGGTCTGAGAGGAGAAAATTTGGCCTCTAATTTCACCATTAAATCACGCCCCAATAAGGGAGCATGATAGGAGGGAATAATAAGAAACGAGTGTTTAAATAACATGTCACCAAACTGGCAAGGCAGAGGAAAAGTCTCCAAACAGTTCTTAAGTTCTCCTGCAATCACCATTCTAAAGGAGGAAAGGCAAGTGAGACCAGAGTGCCAGAGGGAAAAGGAAGAAGTCTTCACAGCAAAAAGAAATTCAGTGGTCTTAACTGGCCACATCTGGTGTTGGGCTATCTGGTGGAGTGAGGGGAAGCTTGACTAAACCCCAAACTCCTGCTGGAGGGCAGGGCATTTGTGGGGAGAGGGAGCAGCTTGTCCCCTGTAGGCAGTCTCTCCTCCAGTGCCCCTCAGGGCAAGGACTGGGGAGTTTCCTTGGACAATTTCCATGACACCTAAAACAAAGTTCTACGGTTCTTGGAAATGTCAGCAGCCAAAAGTAGGGACTGTTCTCCATCTCTCCCTTTATCTCCAGTCTTTTTCCTCTGCTTCAGTTTGATTCCTATCATCAAAGACTCCAATAGTTGTTTCTAACAGCTGAAGGGGAGAAGTTTGAGGGCCCAAATTTAACTTCTGGAACTTCCTTCGTATATTTGGGGCAGATTGTTAATATTAACATCTCCCCAGGAAAAGCTCAAGGAAGGCATTGGCCTTGGACCCCTCAAAAAGCTGGGTGGAGTCCTCAGAGTAATGGCCAGGTTTTTCCTTAATCTGGGAGAGATTTGACATTGAAAGAGACACCTCTGCTCTGAGTGTCTCTCTCTGAAAGTCTGCTGCTTCTCTCAAGGTGCAGACATTAGGATCAGTATTCTGAAGAGGAGAAAAAGTGGTCCCACTCCTTGTATCAGAGGTGAACGAGATGAGGTGAGATCTTTCAAGACAGTTGTGAAAATCGGATAAGGCTTCATCTACTTCAGAGTTTGAGTAGGCCTGAAGGACTTTGAAGATTGAGTCAAGGGCATACCTAAATCCCCTTCCTGCTATCCTCCCATGACATCAGCGTCTCCCTATTTCAGTCAAATATGGGCAACTATGTACTTATTAGTCAAGTTCAATTTTTTGGGTAGTTCCCGAGTTTAGAATGTAAGATTCTCAGCCAATAAGGAGGAGGGTCAGTGGTGGGAGGGGGTATTTGCATTAGGGATTAAAAGTGTTGACCCTTTTCTCCCTTCCCCCCTCCCCCCCATGCTGCTTCCTCCCCTCCATTGTCTCCTCGACGGGTGGGGCACCCTTCTCTAGAGAATGTATAATAAACTTTACTTTGCTTCTAGAGATCTCTCCAGCTTTTTTTTTTTTTTTTTTTTTTTTTTTATTAAATGGTGACCCCTCACCATTTCTGAACTATACAGAGGGATTGAGGAGTGGGGGCTGGGAAGTCTCAGAATCTGATTCAAGTGAGGGGATAGAGTTAAAGAAATATTGTCGGACTTAAGATCCTATTCTGGAAGGTATGCAGAAGCCTCCTGATAAGGACTGCATAGGGGTGCAAAGGAGGGAACCTGTGTCCCTAGAGGAGCAGGAAGGAGGGAGTTTGATTTCCCTGTAGAAAATTTAAACAGCATCCTGCAGTGCTATTTTAATTTAAGCTTTTTAGTTTTGAGATCTTTCAAGCCAAATTTGTCTGTTTTTTGAGACTGCCTAAGGAAGGATCCTTAGGGATAGAAGTAGACTGTCCCATTTTGCCACAAGCCTTAGATTTCCCTGATTCTATAGGGCCTTGAACTTCTCTTAGGTGTCCCTAGAAAGGGAGAGATGATAAAATGCTCCCTGAATAAGGGGACTTTTTGTCAGAAAACGCAGCAATTCCTATTCCTGGAGCTCCAACAACCCAAATTTTCTTGGGAATTTTTGAGTGTCCTAACTATAGAATAGACAACAGCAAGAAAAAAAGGCTTTACTTTGGCCAGACTCTAGGGGATGGCCATACCAGGCCACCAAATGATGAGGTGGGAGAATTAAGGGTAAGAGATCCCCTCTGGTCAATGTAGCAGATTCTTTTTGAAAGAATTCACAAATCTGAAGTTTGTGGCAAAAGGAGATTTATTTGCACTAAGAAGACAACTTTCTTAGTGGGCAAATTCCTGATTAGGAATTAGCAAAGATTTGGTGTTCAGAGTCATCTTTTATTAGCCTTCTGAGGCTTTATTGGGAGTTTGCCCAGGACCCTGAACTGGGACAGTTCAAGAAACTAATCTCCAATTCAATAGAGGGTGGTGATTATGCCCCAGGTCAAGATCTCCAATTGAATGAGATTACTTAATTGGGAGTTATCTGAGAAAGGTGTGCCCCTCCCAAGGTTTGAGACTCAGGAATATCCCTCCTCCCCAAAGGGGACATAGTTCACATCAGGGTCCTCCAAAAGTTAAAGGAGACACAATTTACATCAGAGATGTAGTATTAGAACTCAGGAGAGAAGTTTGTACTTGATTTAGGAGTCATCTGTATTAAGGTGATGACAAACCGGAAGATCCCAAAGGAAGATTGTTTAGAGAGAGAATAGGATAGAATTTGGAAACCCATACTTAAGGAACACATAAAAGATGGCATAAAAGGAGAATCAGGAGACAGCAATGCAAGGAAGCTAAGGAGAGAGAAAATACCTAGGAGGGATAATTAGACAACTAAAATGCCACAGAATCAATGAGAGACTGTTTATAGGGTTATAGAGCAAGAATTGGAAGGGTCTCAAGAAGGAACCTTGTCTAACCTGCTCATTATATGGATGGAGAAATGAATGAATGAGTAAAGCATTTAATAAGCATTTACTATGTGCAAAATACTATGCTAAGTGATTGGGATACAAAACAGAAAAAATAAAGGTTTCCATAGCAAATCAGATGAAAAAGTCTCATGGTCCTTAGGGTTCAAAAGAAAAGTAGATGGTTATGCCTATTTTAAAATGTGATTTCTACCGATAAAAGCATATCAGTTTCTGGTAATGAACCATATAATAGCACGAAGGACTTTGTTTTCTGGGTCTTTAATTGAGACCCATTGAAGTAAAGAGACTTGCTCAGCATTTACTAAATACCTACTACAAAAGGTTAGAAATGACACCTCTCTCTGAAATATAGTATTAGCTTGACCATAGTCAATTTGCTTTTCTAAGACTATAAATTTTTAGATGAGTTGCTGCATGGCAGAATGAATTTCTGCACTGGGATTTCTTCATATTGAAGAAATCATTGGTTCTTTCACCCTATTGTATTAAATATTATGGGAAATATAAGAAGTTGTTTCTGCCTTTAGAGAGCTTCCAGTTTAGTTGGTGTTACATAATATTCACATCTAAGCTAATAATTAACTATGAAGTGTGAATCAACAGGAAATAGAGATCACTTAGATAGCTGATAGTTTAAGAAAAGTTCTCATATGTAGAAGGTAAGATCTAGAAGGATGGAGAGGATTTAGACGAAAAAGGAATAGGTATTACTAGTATGACAGACAGTGTAAACTTAGGCATGGAAGAAGCAATGAATCCAGCTACTTGAGGAGGCACCATGATTGAGAGTTGTGGTAGAGACAATTATCTGCTATGTGAACTAGGCAAGTTTTCTTTAAACATCATTAAAACTGCCTTCCACAGTTAATTGGCTCAGGGGACTAATAACATAGTTTGCTGATGGCCTAGATACAGAAGCAAGCCTAAGAGGGAGCTTTTTGCCTTCAAGTTTGTCTGGTGTAACAATGTGGTTAACATAAAGGGTAGAGAAACTATGTTTAAGTGAATTGGTGCTGTTATGTTTTCCTGAGTTCTCTGACTATTCCCATCTTCCTGGATATTCTCTCCCTTTAGGTTCTATTCCATGATTCTGCTCACACTCAATTCACCTCCTATTTGACCACTCTTTTTCAGTCTTTCTTCCTAATTCATTATACATCTCTTGACCCTTAAACATAGGTGTATCTCAAGGGTGCAGAGAGCCTAATTAAGATAAGGATTGAGAAAAAGCCATGATCATGATCTTGGGCAGTAAAGATCCTTGTTTAACCTTGGAGAGATTAGTTTCAGTTGAGTGATGAGATCTAAATTGAAAAGGATTTCAGAAATGAGTAGCAGATGAAGAAACTGAAGCAAAGTTTCTGGAAGTTTCTGAAGGCTGTTTCTAGGAGTTTGATATCAAAGATGAATCACCTTTCCAGAAACAAAGGACCTTCCTCAGAGTCTTCCTCAACTCTTCATTCTGTCTCCCCATCTCTACCAAATACTTAGTTGACAAATCTTGTCAATTCTACCTTCACAACATATCTTGGCTCACACCACAGTTCCCTTTGTAAAGATCCTCTTAATTTCTCACCTGGATTATAATGGTAGCCTCTCCTTGTCTTCATGATTTCACCTCTCTCCCTTCTCCAATCTATCCTCTATACAGCTGCCAAATGAATAGTCCTAAAAACATAGCTCTGACCATGTCACTCACTTGCTCTAAAAGCTTTAGTGACTCTTTATTGTGTCTAGGATAAAATATAAAATCCCTTTGGGCTGCTGAAAGCCCTTTACAATGTAGCTTCAGCCTTTTCTGACTGTTTTCACATTACGTACACTAATACACTACATTCCAGGTAAACCAGACTGCTTGTGGAAAGGCATTACGTGCCAAGTCAAGAATATTGTTTTACCTTCTTGGTAATGAGGACCCACAAAAGGTTTTTGAACAGGAAAGTGATGTGGTCATGCTTTGCCTTAGGAAGATTTATTTTGGCAACTGGGAATAAGATATATTAGAGAGGGGATAATCCTGAAGAAGGAGATGAATTCAGAGGTTCTTCTTACAGTAGTGCAAGCAAGAGGTGATAAGGACATAAATTAAAGTGATGGCTATGTAAGGTGAAGGCAGATGCTATCGATATTGTGGAAGTGGATCTGATGGATTTCATTCTGCTGACCTGTGAGATTTTAGGGCTAGAACATACATTTAGCAGTCATATGTGTATTGATAATATTGTATAGTTTCTGAGTAGAGAACTTAGTCTCTCACTTCACAAGAACAAAGAAACAAACAAATCAAAATTGAGACCATCCCCTAAAACCTCCTCTTTCTCTATTCTATACCCTAAAATTCTTCGACATTATCTTTCTTTTTACTCTAGTCTCCCAAGGAAGAAATGGTCCTTCTTGTCAAGTCTAACCCCTTATTTGTAAACTTGATTCTGTTCTTTCCCATCTCCTCGGCAATTCTTTCTCTTCAGTCTCTTATCTAATTACTTCTTCTCTGGCTAGTTATCTGCCATTAAAAAGCAAACAAATAAATTTTCATTTGACCCTAGTATCTTCTCAAGCTATTGACCTACATTTCTTTTTTCCTTTAATTAATTAAACTCACAAGCATTTACTTGTGCCTACCACACTGATTCTTTAACTCTTAACTTTTTTGTTCATGGCACACAATGCCATGGCATACTGAGTATTTAAGTCAGTGCCACTATGAAAGGATTGATTGTAGCTATGTAGTTTCCCTTTAATAAGAACTGCTACTTTTGTTAAGTCTTTTGTGAGATATGTTTTGAAATTAGTACATTGATGCAATAAGAAAGTTTGTTTTGCTTTTTTTCAATAACATTTTAAGCATTGCATCTTATCTGTCCTATTTTCCAAATTTATACTTACATTCAAAGATTTGCAGATTAGGTCCCCAGCAGGACAATTACTAGAGTATTCTGAGGGGCTGTACTGCTACTATTGTAGCTCATAAGCCCTTACCAGTATGCGTCCTGTTAACTTTTTAACATAATTTTCTTTTAGTAAAAAATATTTCCTAAGATGGCATGGACAGAAGAATGGTTATAAAACATCTTCTCTTCTCTATAAATCCAGGACACATAAGCACACATAACATTGCTGAGAATAGTGGGCAAAAAATTAAAAAGTACAGTAGTAGGGAGGCACATACTTAGTGTTCTTCTCAAATACTATTAGGCCTAGAAGACCTTTCTCTCTTATGGAATCCCCACAAAGCTTTCCCTAGACTACTGGGTAAGTTGTTCATTTAGGTTCCTAATGTCTTCTCTCCACAGCTTGAACCCCAGTTTCCAGGTCTAGTTTTCTCTTAAGTCTGTAGTTGTCCTTCTTCTTGGCTGCCAGAGAACACAATCCTTAAATCTGTTTCCAGGGGTGGAGCCAAGATGGCGGAGAGGACACATGCATCTTCCTAAACTCTCCTTTTCCCTCAATTTATTTTAACAAATTCAGCCTCAGAATTAGAGCTTGACTGTCAGAACCCACAAATATTGGGAGCATAATATATTATCAACAGAAGATATTCTTGAAATTTGCCAGAAAAGGTCTGTTTTAGCTCATGGAGATGGAACGGAGTTAGGCCTGGCAGAGACTCAGGGAGGCAGTGAGAGCACGGGAAACAGCTCATGCTGAGCAGACCAGAGTGCAGTAAGGTATGGTCTCTGCTGGCGGAAAATCTTCAGAGAGTACTTTACTGTGGTGTGAGCTACTTTACCCTGGCAGCAAGCCAGTAGGTCAGCAGAGAAGCTATAAATATATGGGGTAAAGACTATAATCCCCAAAGCTAGAGTCTCTTGGGACCTGGCCACACCCACCTAGCACCCAGAATGACCCAGAGTGACTCAGTGTGATCCCAAATGCAGCCGCAGTTGTTGGTCCAAGTGAAGCTCTAGTAGCTGTCCTTCCACTGCTGATAATTTCAGCACCACTGCTAATTCCAACACAGCCAGTGACTGTTCTACTGCCCCTTCACTGCCACTTCCTGTTGTCTGTAGAGGCAGCTTGCAAATACCCCACTGCCCCCATTAAGTTTTTTTTTTTTTTTTTCCCAAAATGAGCAAAAAGGCAAAGCAGGCTCTAACTATTGATAGCTTCTATACGGAAAAAGAGCAAACTTCAAAACCTAAGGAGACTAAAAACAGTTTGTCTCTAGATCCAAAGGTGGATATGATCTGGTTCCCATCAGAAATTTAAAAGGATCTTAAAAGAGAGCTAGATGAAAAATGGGAAAAGGAAAGGAATGCTTTGTAAAAGGGTCAGGATAAGTCACTAAAAGATAGAGTGGATAAAGAAATCAACTCCCTGAAAAACAGAATTTGCGAACTGGAAAAAGAAAATAATTCTATTTTTTTAAAATGGCAAAATGGGGAAAAAAATCCATAGAACAAAACAACTCATTTAAAAATTCAATTGGACAATATAAAAAGAAATAAAGAAAATAATTCATTAAAATTCATACTTGAATAAATGGAAATGAATGAATGACTCAAGGAAATACCAAGAATCAGTCAAGCAAAACCAAAAAAATAGAAAAAAAAAGTTAAAGACTTACTTGGGGAAAAAACAGACCTGGAAAATAGATCTAAGAGAGATAATCTAAGGATTATTGGACTCCCTGAAAATCATGATAAGCCTAAACACTATTTTTCAGGAAATCATCAAAGAGAACTGCCCAGATATTATAGAAATAGAAGGCAAAATAGATATTGAAAGAATTCATTGATTACCTACTGAAAGAAACCCCCAAAACAAAACTCCAAAAAATATCGTGGCTAAATTCCAGAATATCAGACCAAGGAAAAAATACTACAACCAGCCAGAAAAAAATAATTCAACTACTGACGAGCCACAATAAGGATCACTCAGGATCTAGCGGCACCCACATTAAAGGATTGAAGGGTCTGGAATTATGCAGCCAAGAATAAACTACCCAGCTAAACTGAGCATTTTTTTCCAGGGAAGAAGATGGACATTCAATGAAATAGGTGAATTCCATTTATTCCTGAAGAAAAAACCAGAGCTAAACAAAAAGTTTGACCTCCAAATATAGGACTCAAGAGAAGCATACAAAGGTAAAAAGAACTCTTGAGAACTGTATTTCTGTTATGGGTATACATAAAGAGTACATGTATAACAGTAATTATAAAAAAGGAACTAGCAGTGGAAAGGGAATTGTACCAGAAAAAGGGAAAAATGGAGGTAAAAAGAGGGAAACTACATCTTATGAAGAGGCAAAGAAAACCTATTATATCTGAGGGAATGAAGGGAGGGGGATGAACATAGTGTGAATCCTACTTTCATCAGATTTGGCTCAAAGAGAAAATATTAGACATAATTTGGTTTATTTCTCCCCTCTCATTGAAAAGTGGGAGGGGAAAAACGAAAAGGGAAGAGTTAGGGTAAATAGAAGGGAATACAGAAATAGTAAGGAAAAGGTTTAAGAAAAGGGGAGGGACTTCAAGGGGGCAGGAGGGATTCTAAAGAGGGAGGGCTTCATAAGGCAAGTGGTGCTCATAAGTCTAATACTGGGGAGGGTGGTAAGAGGGAAAGGAAAAAGAAAAGCATAATTTGGGGATAATAAGATGGCAGGAAATACAGAATTAGTAGTTTTAACCATAAATGTGAATGGGGTAAACTCCCCCATAAAGCGGAGGCAGATAGCAGACTGGATTAAAAGCCAGAATCCTACAATATATTGTTTACAGGAAACACATTTGAAGCAGGGTGATATATACAGAGTAAAGGTACAAGGCTGGAGCAGAATCTACTATGCTTCAGGTGAAGCTAAAAAAGGTAGCCATCCTGATCTCAGATCAAGCAAAAGCAAAAATTGATCTAATTAAAAGAGATAAGGAAGGGCACTATATCTTGCTAAAGTGTAGCATAGATAATGAAGCAATGTCAATACTAAACATATATGCACCATGTAGTATAGCAACTAAATTTCTAAAGGAGAAGTTAAGAGAGCTGCAAGAAGAAATAGACAGCAAAACTATAATAGGAGAAGATCTCAACCTTGCATTCTCAGAATTAGATAAATCAAACTAAAAAATAAATAAGAAAGAAGTTAAAGAGATAAATAGAACAATAGAAAAGTTAGGTATGATAGATCTTTGGAGAAGACTGAATGGAGACAGAAAGGAGTACACTTTGTTCTCAGCAGTTCATAGGACCTATACAAAAATTTTTACAAAATTTTGTTGGGTGAAACAACAAATCACAGATACAATAATTTCACCCAAGAGAATGACAATAATGAGATGACATACCAAAATGTGTGGGATGCAGCCAAGGTGGTAATAAGGGGAAATTTTATATCTCTAGAGGCTTACTTGCATAAAATAGAGAAAGAGAAAATTAATGAATTAGGCTTACAACTAAAAAAGCTAGAAAAAGAGCAAATTAAAAACCTCCAAACACTAAACTTGAAATTCTAAAAATAAAAGGAGAGATCAATAAATCAAAAGTTAAAAAAAAAAAAACTATTGAATTAATAAATAAAACTAAGAGTTGATTTTATGAAAAAAACAACAAAATAGATAAACCTTTGGTAAATTTGATTAGAAAAAGGAAAGAGGAATATCAAATTGTTAGTCTTAATAATGAAAAGGGAAAAATTTCTACTAATGAAGAGGAAATTTGAGGAATAATTAGGAGTTACTTTGCCCAACTTTATGCCAATAAATTTGATAACTTAAATGAAATGGATGAATACCTTCAAAAATATAGGTTGCCCAGATTAACAGAGAGTAAATTGGTTAAATAGTCCCATTTTAGAAAAAGAAATAGAACAAGCTATTAATCATCTCCCTAAAAAAAAATCTTCAAGACCAGTTGGATTTACATGCAAATTCTACCAAACATTTAAAGAACAATTAACTCCAATGCTATATAAACTATTTGAAAAATAGGGAATGAAGGAGTCCTACCAAATTCCTTTTATGACACAGACATGGTACTGATATCTAAACCAGGTAGGATGAAAACAGAGAAAGAAAATTATAGACCAATCTCCCTAATGAACATTGATGCAAAAATCTTAAATAAAATCTTAGCAAAAAGATTACAGAAAATCATCTCCAGGATAATGCACCATGACCAAGTAGGATTTATACCAGGAATGCAGGGCTGGTTCAACATTAGGAAAACTATTACCATAATTGACTATATCAATAACCAAATTAACAAAAACCATATGATCATCTCAATAGATGCAGAAAAAGCATTTGATAAAATCCAACACCCATTCCTGTCAGGATTCTTACACTGGAATTGCTAGGCACTCCGGGAGATTCACAAGTCAGGATTCACTCAGGGAGATTCATAAATCAGGATTCAGTTGGGAGATTCACAAGTCCAGAAGATTCCCATGTTCAGTGGAGGAGATTCATAAGTCACAGCTCCCATAATCCCACTCTCAGAGAAGGAGTCAACCTTTGAGAGAGTATATAAAAGGACAAGCCCCCAGGGAGCACAGGTAGATTGAGAAGCCAGGATTCAGTTGGGCAGAACGAAGGATTCAGAGCTGAGCTAGAGGCTGAAGCTGGCAGAGGCAAAGGACAAGTGACATGAGCTCTTGGAACTAAGGAGAGAGATAGGCCTCTAAGAAAACTACCCAGGCTGTTTTAGAAGAGACAATAAAGGACTGGATTTTAACTCCTGGCTGCATTTGAGGTGATTATTACTCTGAACTGAAAACTAAGGCTGCTTTCAGAAGCCCCCAAGAAACCTGCTCTCAGAGAACATTATTAGAGAAGACAACATTACACATTTCTATTTAAAAAAAAAACACTAGAAAGTATAGGAATAAATGGACTTTTCCTTAAAATAGTCAATAGTATCTATTTAAGACCACCAGTAAGCATCACATGTAATGATGATAAACTGGAACCAGTCCCAGTAAAATCAGGAGTGAAACAAGGTTGCCCACTTTCACCATTACTATTCAATATTGTATTAGAAATACTAGCTTTGGCAATAAGAGATGAAAAAGAAATTAAAGGAATTAGACTAGGCAATGAGGAAACCAAATTATCACTCTTTGCAGATGATATGATAGTATACTTAGAGAACTCCAGAGATTCTATTAAAAAGCTATTAGAAATAATCCTTAACTTCAGTAAAGTTGAAGGATACAAAATAAATCCACAGAAATCATTAGCATTTATATACATCACTAACAAAATCCAACATCAAGAGATACAAAGAGAAATTCCATTTAAAATAACTGTTGATAGCATGAAATATTTGGGAATCCATCTGCCAAGGGAAAGTCAGGAACTATATCAGTAAAACTACAAAACACTTTCCACATAAATAAAGTCAGATCTAAACAATTGGGAAAATATCATGTGCTCTTGGATAGGTTGGGCAAATATAATAAAGATTACAATACTATCTAATCTACTTATTTAGTGCTATACCAATCAAACTCCCAAGAAACTATTTTACTGACCTAGAAATAATTACAACAAAATTCATCTGAAAGAACAAAAAGTCAAGAATTTCAAGGGAATTAATGGGGAAAAAAGCTAATGAAGGTAGTCTAGGTGTACCTGATCTAAAACTATATTATAAAGCAGTGGTCACCAAAACCATTTGGTATTAGCTAAGAAATAGACTAGTTAGTTGATCAGTGGAATAGGTTAAGTTCAAAGGACAAAATTGTCAATAACTATAGCAATCTTGTGTTTGACAAACTCAAAGACCCCAGCCTTTGGGATAAGAATTCATTATTTGACAAAAATTTCTGGGAAAATTGCAAATTAGTATGGCAGAAATCAGGCATTGACCCAGGAATCAAAATAAGACCAAATTGGGTTCATGATCTAGGCATAAAGAATGAGATTATAAATAAGAAGAACATAGGATTGTTTACCTCTCAGACCTGTGGAGAAGGAAGGAATTTGTGACCAAAGAAGAATTAGAGGTCATTATTGATCACAAAATAGAAAATTTTGATTATATTAAGTTAAAAAGCTTTTGTACAAATAAAACTAATGCAAACAAGATTAGAAGGGATAATCTGGGATAAACTAGGAAAACATTTTTACAGCTAACGGTTCTGATAAAGTCCTCATCTCCAAAATATATAAAGAGAATTGACTCTAATTTATAAAAAATCAAGCCATTATCCAATTGATGGTCAAAGGATATGAACAATTTTCAGATGAAGAAACTGAAGCTATTTCTAATCCAAATTATTGTTGATGAGAGAAATGCAAATTAAGACAGCTCTGAGATACTACTACACACTGTCAGATTGGCTAAGATGACAGGAAAAGATAATGACAAATGTTGGAGGGGATGTGGGAAAACTGGGACATTGTTGATGGAGTTGTGAACAGATCCAACCATTCTGGAGAGCAATTTGGAACTATACTCAAAAAGTTATCAAACTGTGCATACCCTTTGATCCAGCAGTGTTACTATTGGACTTATATCCCAAAGAGATATTAAAGAAGGGAAAGGGACCCATATGTGCAAAAATGTTTATGGCACCTCTTTTCATAGTGGCTAGAAACTGGAAATTGAAGGGATGCCCACCAATTGGAGAATGGCTGAATAAATTGTGGTATATGAATGTTATAAGAAATGAACAGCACGATGAATACAGAAAGATTTGAAGAGACATACATGAACTGATGCTAAGTGAAATGAGCAGAACCAGGAGATCATTATACATTTCAACAACAATACTATATGGGGATCAATTCTGATGGAAGTGGCTCTCTTTAACAATGAGAGGATCCAAATTAGTTCCAATTGATCTGTAATGAACAGAACTAGTTACACCCAGAGAAAAAACACTGGGAAATGAGTATGGACCACAACAGAACATTTCTACTCTTTTTGTTATTGTTTGCTTGCATTTTTTTTTCTTCTCAGGTTATTTTTATCTTCTTTCAAAATCCAATCTTTCTTGTACAACAAGATAACTGTATAAACATGTATACACATATTATATTTAACATAGACTTTAATGTAAAGGGTTGAAACTCTTAAAAAATATGCTTGAATCAGACAATTAAGCACTTACGGCTAATTACCTATTCAATATAAGACAATGACTCTATTAGCATATGTTTGGGAAAATGGCCCTTCTCACCATTGGTGCTGGCTCAATGTTTGCTGTAAAGATAATCATAGGCAAGGATTAGAGGTGGGTGATAGAGGCCAGAGTCTCACTTGGCAGCAGGAGGAAGAAAAAGGTGGAGATTCTGGACTCTAGAATCAAGAAGAGATCTTTGGCAAAACTCCTGGCAGTTTGCCTGCTTCTCCCCCTAAAGACCAAGCACGTTTACATATCCTGACTCTGACTGATCCTGAGAACTCCAGGGAGGTAGTTTGGACTTAACACGTTAACATATTTAACATATATGGGACTACCTACATGTAGGGGAGGAGGTGGAGGGAAGGAGGGGAAAAGTTGGAACAGAAGTTTTTGCAAGGGTCAATGTTGAAAAATTACCCATGCATATGTTTTGTATATAAAAAGCTATAATAATAATTTTTAAAAAGCTGTTTCCAGCCTTAAGTGAATGAGTCTTGATATCCATATCTGTGTGAAGCGTGTTTCTACTACCACAATTGTGCTTCAAACTTAAACTGATTCTACAATTCCTACATAGTGTAGTTTGCTTGTTTTCTAGATGAGTAGCTTCTCTGCCAAGGATTATGTCTACTGTGTATATATGAGGAGAGGGGAGGAAGAGAGATCTTCTCTTTGCCTCAATGATAAAGAGAATTGGGTCTTTCTTCAATTTCAAACTGCTTATCTCTAGGATTTAGCTATTTAAAGCCTTGCACAGAACCAGCTAACTTTTTAGTTTACAATGACTTTTCACCCTTAATGATTCAATCAGAAAGAGATGTTCAAAATGTTAACACCTTGTTAAAATAATGAAACCTCAGCTTTAATTACATTTTATAAACTAAACTGAGGGAAAGAAACCTGTCCCTTATATAACATTAATTTAAAGTGATTGCACTTAATATGGATAAGCTTTGGAATAAACAAAAAAAGTGAGTCAATGCCAGAAAAAAACAATAATGAAAGTGAGAAGAGACTGATAGATTACAAGTGCAAGATCCATGTAATTCATATATGAATGTCCCTTGATACACATTATAACCAAGATAGTTTTTACAGTTTGTATTTTGATACAGTAAATCTGATAAAACACTATTTTCCCAAATGTGTGGTATGTAGGAAAAAACAAGAATGAATACATGGTTTCTAGTAAAATGAAAAGATACTTGAATATTAAACATGGTGTTTAATATTAAACATATATATCATGCAAAGAAAAGATTTATTTTAGCCATTTATTGTCATAGTATAAAGTAAAATCTATGGGGAAAAAGCAACTATTGTTGAAAAAGTATAAGTAGCCAGCAATATGATTGTCAATATAATAGTAACAAAAATGTAACCTTCTATTACAGCTGAGGATTTAATTTTACCTGCCTTAACAGAAATAGTCAATTATTTTAGGTAAGAGCACTGAAAAAGAAATATTTATTCCTGTCTCTAATGTCAGGTACAGTTTCTCAGGGAACTGCTTCTCAGATATTCAAAAATATGTAGCTGGAAAATAGTGACTGATGGTTGAATATTTGCAGTAAAGCTTGATGACTCAATTGATACAAATATAAAATGTCAATTACTAAGTTATATCAGATTTTTAAATAAGATTCAGTTACTGAACAATTCTTTTCATGCACTGAATTACTTCAACATCAATAGGATAAGATAGATACAATTCTATCTCCAGAACCTTGGAGAAAAATTATCTGTCTTGAGAAAATTGTCTTTCCATTTGCATAAATGGTGCACCTGCAATGACTGGAAGATTACAAGAATTTGTTTAAAAAAAATAAAACAATGTTTTCCGAGTATAGATTCAAAGCACTGCATGATCAAAGATCATTCTGGAAGAAATTAAAATTTTTCTGGACATAGCTAAAATAGTTAAATAGGCAAAGTAAGCTCTTAAAATGAGACTTCTTAAAACAGTTTGGTTCTTCATGAGGATATTATCAAGTTGTAAGGTTCTTGCAAAATTTTATAAATTATTACTAAATTCATTCTAATTGAAGAATATAAACTAAATATAAATTACATTATTGGCCAACAATAACAGCAATAGATAGAGAAATCCATTCAAAATAATTGTAAAAGGCACGTAATATTTGGAAATTTACCAAGACATACTTAGGCATTATGTGAATGCAACTCCAAAATCCTCTTTGTAAAATAAAGCCAGACCTTAGTAAATGGAAAAATGTTAAATTCTTCATGACTAAATCAAATCTTCATTTGATTTTTTTTTCATTAATTCCCTTGAAATTCTTGACCTTTTGTTTTTCCATATGAACTTTGTTATTATTTTTTCTAATTCATCAAAGCAGTTTTTTGGGAGTCTGATTGGTATAGCGCTAAATAAGTAGATTAATTTAGGTAGTATTGTCATCTTTATTATATTTGCTCGCCCAATCCAAGAGCATTTAATATTTTTCCAGTTGGTTAGATCAGACTTAATTTGTGTGGAAAGTGTTTTGTAGTTTTGCTCATAAAGTTTCTGATTTTCCCTTGGCAGATAGATTCCTAAATATTTTATACAATCAGTAGTTACTTTAAATGGAATTTCTTTTTGTAACAAAACTGTTGGTTTTGTTAGTGATATATAAGAATGCTGATGACTTATGTGGGTATGACTAAATCAAATCAACACAAAAAAAAAACTAAATTAATTTCTTTGTTCAATGCCATACCAAATTACCAAAAATATGTTACAAAAATAATGAAAAACATATGGAGAAACAAAAGATCAAGAATCTCAAGAGAAATAATGAAAAAAGTGAGAAAGAAAGGACTATCAGTTTTAGATTTCAAAAAAAAAATTTAAAAGAAGGAATAGTTAAAATGATGTGGTACTGTTTTAACAAAAAAGATCAGTTAGTGTAACAGAGTAAGTATACAACTTAACCAAAGCAAACAAACACATTAGCACAATGATTGATAAATCCCCAAACCATAGCTATTAGGCAAAAACTTCCTGTATGACAAACTGATGAGAAAATGGAACACAGTTGGCAGAAACTATGTAAGGATCAACATCCCACATTATATTCTCCCTTCCCCTCAACTCCCAGTCCCCCCCCCAAAAAAAAATGGAAAGCTGGCCTAGATATAGAGACAATAAACAAAGAGAGGAAAGAAGAAATTGTTTTTCAAATCTATAAATAAGGAAAGCATTCATTCAAATAAGAGATAGGATAACAAAATGAAATGGACAAATTTTGATTATTTAAAATTAAAAAGGTTTTGCACACATAAGATAATATTGCATTTAAAATTAAAAAAGAAATAAGTAACTGGATAAACATATATATATATATATATGTATATATATATATATGTATATATATATATATATATATATATTATATATATATATATATATATAATTTATTTAATATTTTCCCCCCAGTTTCATTCAAAACAATTTTTTGCACTTTTTAATATTTTTGTGTTCTAGGTTCTCTCCTACCCACGATTAAAAAACCACATGCAAAGTTATTCAAAATATTTCCATAAAAGTCAAGTTGTGAAAGAAAACATAACTCTCTCACCCTAATGAAAATAAAAAACCTCAAGAAAAATTAAGTTAAAAATAAAGAGAAAGATAGAGTAATAGAGAATACTTCAAACTATATTCAGACACAATCAGTTCCTTCTCTGGGTATGGATAGGATTTCTCATCATAAGTCCTTCAGAGTAAGTATGGATGATTGTACTACTGAAAATGACAAAAGCATTTACAGCTAGTCATCCCAGAATATTGTTATTTGTATACAGTACATTTCACTTTGTTCATGGAAGACTTTACAGTTTTTTTTCCCCCTGAGAACATCCTGTTATTGCTAATTGTATTTCCTCCCATTTATTCTCTCTCTCCACCATGTCCGTCCTCAAAAGTGTTTTGCTACAGATCACTCTCTCCCTCAATGTCCTCTCTTTTATCACCCTTTCCCCACCTCCACACATGCCATTCCCCTCCTATTTTTCTGCAGAGTAAGATTTTTATACCCATATTGAGTGTGTATGTTATTTCCTATTTTATTTTTTTAATTTTTATTTTTTAAATAACTTTTTATTGATAGAACCCATGCCAGGGTAATTTTTTACAGCATTATTCCTTGCATTCACTTCTGTTCCGATTTTTCCCCTCTCTCCCTCCACCCCCTCCCCCAGATGGCAAGCAGTCCTTTACATGGTGAATAGGTTATAGTATATCCTAGATACAATATATGTGTGCAGAACCGAACAGTTTTCTTGCTGCACAGGGAGAATTGGATTCAGAAAGTATAAATAATCCGGGAAGAAAAACAAAAATGCAAGCAGTTTATATTCATTTCCCAGGGTTCTTTCTTTGGGTGTAGCTGCTTCTGTCCATCTTTGATCAATTGAAACTGAATTAGCTCTCTTTATCGAGGAGATCCACTTCCATCAGAATACATCCTCAAACAGTATCATTGTTGAGGTATATAATGATCTCCTGGTTCTGCTCATTTCACTTAGCATCAGTTCATGTAAGTCTCACCAGTCCTTTCTGTATTCATCCCGCTGGTCATTCCTTACAGAACAATAATATTCCATAACGTTCATATACCACAATTTACTCAACCATTCTCCAATTGATGGGCATCCATTCATTTTCCAGCTTCTAGCCACTACAAACAGGGCTGCCACAAACATGTTGGCACATACAGGTCCCTTTCCTTTCGTTAAGATCTCTTTGGGGTATAAGCCCAGTAGAAACACTGCTGGATCAAAGGGTATGCACAGTTTGATAACTTTTTGAGCATAGTTCCAAATTGCTCTCCAGAATGGCTGGATGTGTTCACAATTCCATCAACAATGTATCAGTGTCCCTGATTTCCCACATCCCCTCCAACATTCCACATTATCTTTCCCTGTCACTCTAGCCAATCTGACAGGTGTGTAGTGGTATCTCAGAGTTGTCTTAATTTGCATTTCTCTGATTAATAATGATTTGGAGCATATTTTCATATGTCTATAAATAGTTTCAATTTCTTCATCCGAGAATTGTCTGTTCATATCCTTTGACCATTTATCAATTGGAGAATGGCTTGATTTCTTATAAATTAGAGTCAATTCTCTATATATTTTGGAAATGAGGCCTTTATCAGAACCTTTGATTGTAAAAATGTTTTCCCAGTTTATTGTTTCCCTTCTAATCTTGTCTGCATTTGTTTTGTTTGTACAAAAACTTTTCAATTTGATATCAAAATTTTCTATTTTGTGGTCAATAGTGATCTCTAGTTCTTCTTTGGTCATAAATTCCTCCCTCTTCCACAGGTCTGAGAGGTAAACTATCCTATGCTCTTCCAATTTATTTATAATCTCATTCTTTATGCCTAGGTCATGAACCCATTTTGATTTTATCTTGGTGTAGGTTAAGTGTGGGTCAATGCCTAGTTTCTGCCATACTAATTTCCAATTTTCCCAGCAATTTTTGTCAGTTATTTCCTATTTTAGCCAATTCACAAAACTTCTCCCCCTTTTCTCTTCCACAGTAAAACCTTTTTCTTTTTTTATGGCAGATAATTTGCACCATTCCCCTTCTCCCTAACCCTTTCTTCCCAATAATTCTTCACTCATCCCTTAATTTCATCATCTTTTTAAAATATATATTATTGAGAGCCCCAGCCCTCAAATCAGGATGGCCTGAGTTCAAATCTGGTCTCAAATACTTAACATTTCCTAGCTGTTTGACCCTGGACAAGTCACTTAACCCCAATTGCCTAAGCCAAAAAAAAAAAAATCCCTTCATATTCAACTTACATCTGTGACCTCTATCTATATATTGTCTTTCTGACTGTCATAAAAAGGACAACATTCTAATGAGTTCCTCCCATGAAAGAATATAAACAGATAAACCTTATTAAGTCCCTTATGATACCACTTTCCTGATTACCTCTTTATGCTTCTACAGGAAAATCAAATTTTCCATTCAGCTCTGGTCTTTTCATCACAAATAAACAAAAAACAAAAAACAAAAAAAAGAAAAAAAGAAAATCCTCTGTTTCATTAAATGACCACCTTTTCCTCTGATGGACTATACTCAGTTTTGCTGAGTAAGTGATTCTTGATTGCAGTCCTAGCTCCATTGATCTCTGGAATATCATATTCTAATCTCTCTAGTCCTTTCATGTAGAAACTGCTAAATCTTATGTTATTCTCTACTGTGGCTCCACTATGCTTGAATTGTTTTTCTTTCTTTTTTTTTTCTGGATGCTTGTAATATTTTCTCTCTGACCTGGGAGTTCCAGAATTTGGCTATACTATTCCTAGGAGTTTTTATTTTAGGATCTCTTTCAGGAGATGATTGGTGGATTCTTTCAATTTTTATTTTACCCTTTGGTTTTAGAATATCAGGACAAATTTCCTTAATAATTTCTTGAAGGATGATCTCTAGGCTCTTTTTTTGATCATGACTTTCAGGTAAACCAAAAAATTTTAAATCTCTCCTGGATCTGTTTCTCAAGTCAGTTGTTTTTCCAATGAGATATTTTACATTTTCCCCCTATTTTTTCTTTTTTCTTTTTTTTTGCTTTATTCTTGATTTCTCATAAAGTCATTAGCTTCCATTTGCTCAATTCTATTTTTTAATGAATTATTTTCCTCAGTGAGCTTTCGTGCCTCTTTTCCCAACTGATCAATTTTGCTTTTTGAGACATTCTCATTAGGTTTTTATATTTCCTTTTGTACCTCTCTCAATTCTTTCCTTAATTTCCCCTCTATTTCTCTTACTTGATTTTCAAAGTCCCTTTTGAGCTCTTCCATAGCCTGAGCTCAGTTCTTATTTTTCTTGGAGCTTTGGATGTAGGAGCTTTGACTTTGTTATCATCTTCTAAGTGCATGTTTTGATCCTCCTTGTCACCATAACTTTTGATGGTCAGAAACTTTTTTTTTTCTGCTCATTTCCTTAGCCTATTTCTCAGTTTTTAATTGTTTGTTAAAGTAGGGCTTTGTTTCCAGGGTGAAATCCTTGCAGGAATCTGCTTTCTTTTCTGCCCTTGATGCCCCACTGTAGTTATAAAATCTAGTGTGCTGGCTGGAGCTGGGGCTCTGCTGACCAAGGCTGTGCTGGGACTGCACACCAGATCCCCACTCCATTGCCACAGACTTCCTCCACCAACTTTCAAAGTCTTCCCTGGTGTTCCCAGGCTGGGAGGTCCAGAAGTCTGCATCTCTGCTGCTGATTCAGAGGTCTTGCCTCACTGAAGCTGGAGTTTAGTCTGGAGCTCAGATTAGGCAGGCCTACACCGGGATTACATGCTGGGTTCCCACTCTGGTTCCACAGACCTTTTCTGCTGATCTTCCAAGTCTTCTTTGGTGACTCTTGGTTGAGAGGTCTGGAAGCCAACAGTAGTGGCGCTGATCCAGAGGTAGGGCAGAGCCAAGCTAGGTCTGGGACTGCATTGATACCCCCACCCTTGTGTCACAGACCTTTTCTGCTAAGCTTCCAAGTTACCTTTGACTAGAAAATGTTCTACTCTTTTTGGGTGTTCTGATGCTCTAAAATTTGTTTACATTTACCTTTGAACTTTTTCAGTTAAATGATGCAATACTTTCCCCCCTTACTTCTCTCTGCCATGAGTTCCCCTTTTCTTGCCTCCACCCCCTTTTTTGTAAAGGTAGAAGAAGCCTATAACTATAGAACATTGCACCTAATGTCAAATTTTTTCAGTGTATTGGTTAGTTTGCTTAACTTTTTTTGAAAAAAAAAAAAACAATTCTTTTTATTCTTTGTTATAAGAAATGGCTCTTTGGAAGGATAAGACCTTACTGGGAAATGTAGATAATACAAAAACAAAATATATCAATAAAATGAAATTTTGAATGATGGAATAGTATGTAAAATTTCTCTAGCTGGCTGATATTTTTTATCGTTAATGGATAAATATAGCCTAAATGTTGACTATTCAAAGGAAAGAAGAAAAGATGCTGATTTCAAATAATTTAATGCTTTCTGAAGAAAATTTAAGGAGCTTGTTTCCTCTTATTCCCAAAGCAAATCCACAGGGATAGGTATGGATATATGGATTGATTTTAAATCATCTTTCAGCTCTTATGGATAAAAGGAAACAACACTTTCTCTCCCCAGCTACTGATATATATATTTAGGTGTGCAATTCTTAAGATGACTATGAGTCCATTCATCCATAGAGAAACAAAAACTTTCAGATTTTTTATCAGACCTGCATGTAACAATTTAAAATATGGTGAACTATCATTACTAGAGGTTTTGAAATTGGCAAAGGGGAAACATCCAATAGTAGAAGGAACAATAAATCTATTATCTTTTTCATTGGTTAGTTGGTTGATTATTGTCCTTTGTTCTTGAAGAGGACCAAAATGACATCACTATGTTAGAGTCGAGTTACAATGTTTACAATTGGCTAATCAGATCAACATGAGCTTGGAATGCTCTACCACAGGTTGGACACAAATAGTCTATATGAATACCTGGGTGGCTTCTCTAGCTTTGTGCATCTTGCATTTCTTCTAGGCTAATTCAGTTCTGCTTTGCTCATAGTTTACAGCATCTTTTCTGATGAGAGCAGGTCATTCTGAGTGGTTCTGTGCCAGTGTCTACATGTCATACCATCAATTCAAAAGTTCTTAAGAGAGACCTTAAGAGGATACTTATATCACTTTTTCTGATCACCTTGTAGGAACTTGTCTTGTGTGAGTTCAAATTATCTTTTTGTCAAGTGTATATTTGGCCAATCCAACAGAGATATACTCTCTGCAGTAGAGATGAAATACTTGGCAGTTTAGTTGAGGAAAGATCCTTAATCTCTGGCATTTTATCCTGCTGGGTGATCTTCCTAAGGTAATTTAAATGGAAGTGATTCTATTTCCTGGCATGGCACTGGTATATTGTCCAAATTTCATAGGCATACAACAATGAGATCAACACAACAGCTCTGTAGATCTTCAGTTTGGGAGTCGATATAATACCTCTACTCTCCCACACTTTCCTTCAGAGCCTCCAAACACTGAGCTAACTCTGGTAATGCATGTGTCAATCTCATCAATGTGGATACCCCTGGAAAGTATACTGCCAAGGTAAGAGAACTTATTCACAACATTCATTCACCATTGCTATAAGTGATGGTTCTACATATCTTAGTCAATAGTAGTCAAGTACAGTCAAGCACAAGAAAGCCAGTCTGTGCCTCAAGATTATAAATTTAATAGGAGAAGACAATACAAAAAAGGAAGCTAAGAAGGAAGGAGGATACCTGAGAAAATCTGGCATGGAGTTGGTCAAAACCAAACAGAGCTATATCCCTTTGGGAGCTGGAGATATTGGGAGTACAAAAACAATGCAAAGTAATGTGAGAGACCTCTCCATGGAAAAGGAAATGTAGGTATGTTGGTCATGTACCCTTGACAAGAACCTTTCTGTATAACTAAGTCCCTCACGGTGTGGGATATCTTGAGTGGGATGAAGTCAATAAAGGACCCCATACTGGATAGGTGTGCTTCAGGGGATCACAACACCTAGTAAAACTTAAAGCAGATTCAGAAGCACAGGATTCAGTGCTCAGGTGTCCTCCAAATATTCTCTCTATTGCACTGGGACCAAAAAGAAAATATCTAAGATATGGTCTATCTATATGTGTAAATAATACTTGGATCCATGTACTCTGAAAAACTATTGGTAGCAAACCCCCTCTTTTTGGCACTACCTTTAGTCAGCATACATTGGGAAAAAAAAACAAAAATATTCTTTCTTCACTGTGTTTTAGCTTCTCTGTGTTCAATCCTATTTCATTCATTTATAGTTGGACAAACTCAGGTTAGATAAATATTTGGTTTGTAAAGTGTAACAAATTTAAATCCTTCACCTTGGCTCAAGGCCAGATCAGGGGGGTGGGCTTCTCTTCAGGAATCACTACAGTAATTATAGGGAATTCCTCCTGAAGTACAGCCAGCACTGACTGAAGAACCCAGGGACATGGGAAGTTCTGAGGTAGCCATTTTCCTAAAGAACATCTTATGATTAGCATTTGGTTGCTAATGTTCAAGTAGCAACTAGGTGTCCCAGTAGCTAGAATACCAGTGTTGGAGTTCAAATATGGCCTTATACTTACTAGCTGCATGACCTGGGGCAGATCACATAAGCCTGCTTGCCTCAGTTTCTTCACTTGTAAAGTGAGCTGGGTAAGGAAATGACAAAGTACTCCAGTGTCTCTGCTAAGAAAATCCCAAATGGGGTCATGAAGTCAGTCACAAGCCAAATAACTGAACAACAGAAACAGCTCAAGAAAAAAATAGAAAGTCAGAAAGGCCCAGACTCATGTTAACCTAGGTAGTGTATGTATTAGAAAGTGCTGGAGTAAAGGGAATGTTTTACTCCTGACTCATGGAAGTGTGTGTGTGTGTGTGTGTGTGTGTGTGTGTGTGTGTGTGAGAGAGAGAGAGAGGGAAGAGAGAGAGAGAGAGAGAGAGAAAGAGAGAAAGAGAGAGACAAAATGAAGAGACACAATAGACATCAGGAATGGTAAATATGAAATAGAGTGGGAGAGCATATAATTAACAAGAAGGGGTTTTTCATAATTCATGACGAAAAGGGTAACTTTCCTAGTGGAACCCCAGTTAGGCAGAAGAAAAGAAACACCCCATGAAGTTAGGGAATGCCATTAGTTAGCAGGCTAAAACCTAAAAGGGATTTAGTACTCTAAAAGAGCTAGCTATAAGGAGGAAAAATGGGGTTTGAAAGGAAAGACACTATAAGACAGAATAGGGTTAGGAGACACACCACATGACATTGGGGGGAATAAGGGGAAAGATACCAAGAGACAGCATGTCCTGGCAGCTTGACTCAAGGGAGGGCAGCAGCCATGACATGGGCCATAAGCAGATCGATAGGGAAAATTTAATTTCAGGACCATGATAGGATTTCTGGGGTTTTTGTTTGTTTGTTTGTTTTTTAATTAAAGCTTTTTATTTATAAAACATATTGACCTTTGCAAAACCTTTTATTCCAAATTTTCCCCTCCTTTCCCCCACCCCCTCCCTTAGCTGGCAGGTAACATTTAACATGTTAAATATGTTAAAATATATGTTAAATCCAATATGTGTATACATATGTATACAATTATTTTGCTGCACAAGAAAAATAAGATCAAGAAGGAAGGAAAAAAAGCTGAGAAAGAAAACAAAATGTAAGCAATCACAGAGTAAGAATGCTATGTTGTGGTCCATACTCAATTCCCACGGTCTTCTCTCTGCATGTAGATGGCTCTCTTCATCACTGAACAAGTAGCACTGATTTGAATCATCTCATTGTTGAAGAGAGCCATGTCCATCAGAATTGATTATCCTATTGTCTTATTGTTGGGGTGTACACTGATCTCCTGGTTCTGCTCATTTCACATAGCATCAGTTCATGTAAGTCTCTCCAGGCCTCTCTGAAATTATCCTGCTGGTTGTTTCTTATAGAACAATAATATTCCATAACATTCATATACCATAATTTATTCAGCCATTCTCCAATTTTTTTAAATTTTTATTTAATAATTACTTTATATTGACACTCGTTTCTATTCCGATTTTTTTTCCCCTCCCTCCCTCCATCCCCTCCCCTAGATGGCAAGCAGTCCTTTATATGTTGGATATGTTGCAGTATATCCTAGATACAATATATGTTTGCAGAACCGAACAGTTCTCTTGTTGCATAGGGAGAATTGGATTCAGAAGGTATAAATAACCCGGGAAGAAAAACAAAAATGCAGATAGTTCACATTCGTTTCCCAGTGTTCTTTCTTTGGGTGTAACTGCTTTTGTCCGTCATTTATCAATTGAAACTCAGGTCTCTTTGTCAAAGAAATCCACTTCCATCAAAATATGTCCTCATACAATATCGTTGTCGAAGTGTATAATGATCTCCTGGTTCTGCTCATTTCACTTAGCATCAGTTCATGTAAGTCTCGCCAGTCCTCTCTGTATTCATCCTGCTGGTCATTTCTTACAGAACAATAATATTCCATAACATTCATATACCACAATTTACCCAGCCATTCTCTAATTGATGGGCATCCATTCATTTTCCAGTTTCTAGCCACTACAAACAGGGCTGCTACAGCCATTCTCCAATTGATGGGCATCCATTAAATTTCTAGTTTCTGGCCACTACGAAAAGGGCTGCCACAAACATTTTTGCACATGTGAGTCCCTTTCCTCCCTTTAAGATCTCTTTGGGATATAATCCCAGTAGAAACACTGCTGGATTAAAGAGTATACACAGTTTGATAAGTTTTTGAGCATAATTCCAAACTGCTCTCCAGAATAATTGGATCCGTTCACAGTTCCACCAACATGTATCAGTGTCCCAGTTTCCCACATCTCTGATGACATTGATCATTATTATTTCCTGTCATTTCAGCCAATCTGACAGGTGTGTCGTTGTATCTCAGAGTTGTCTTAATTTGCATTTCTCTGATCAATACTAATTTAGAGCACTTATTCAGATGACTACAAATAGTTTCAATTTCTTCATCTGAAAATTGTCTATTCATATGCTTTGACCATTTATCAATTGGAGAATGGCTTGAACTATTATAAATTTGAGTCAATTCTCTATATATTTTAAAAATGAGGCCTTTATCAGCTCCTTTGGATGTAAAAATGTTTTCCCAGTTTATTGCTTCTAATCTTGTCTGTATTAGTTTTGGTTGTATAAAAACTTTTTAACTTAATATAATCAAAATTATCTGTTTTGTGATCAATAATGATCTTTAGTTCTTCTTTGGTCACAAATTCTTTCCTCCTCCACATATCTGAGAGAGGTAAACAATCCTATATTCTTCTAATTTGTTTATAATATCATTCTTTATGTCTAGATCATGAACCCATTTCAACCTTATGTTGGCATATGGTGTTAGGTATAGGTTAATGCCTAGTTTCTGCCACACTAGTTCCCAGTTTTCCCAGCAGTTTTTGTCAAATAGTGAATTCTTATCCCCAAAGCTGGGGTCTTTGGGTTTGTCAAATACTAGATTGCTATAGTCATTGACTATTTTGTTCTGTGAATCTAACCTATTCCACTCATCAACTGCTCTATTTCTTAGCCAAAACCAAATGATTTTGATGACCACTGCTTTATAATATAGTTTCAGATACAGCTAGGCCACTTTCATTTGCTTTTCTTTTCATTAATTCCCCTGAAATTCTTGACCTTTTGTTCTTCCAGATGAATTTTGTTATTTTTTCTAGATGAGTAAAATAGTTTTTTGAAAGTTTGATTGTTATAGCACTAAATGAATAGATTAGTTTAGGTAGTATTGTCATCTTTATTATATTCACTCTACCTATCCAAGAGCACTTGATATTTTTCCAATTGCTTAAATCTGACTTTATTTGTGTGGAAACTTTTTTAGTTTTGCTTATATAGTTCCTGACCCTGCCTTGGCAGATGGATTCCCAAATATTTTATCCTATCAATAGTTATTTTGAATGGAATTTCTCTTTGTATCTCTTGATGTTGGATTTTGTTAATGTATAAAAATGCTGATCGTTTATATGGATTTATCCTGTATCCTGTAGCAACTTTGCTAAAGGTGTGGATTACTTTTAATAGTTTTTAAGTTGATTCTCTAGGGTTCTCTATGTATACCATCATATCATCTGCAAAAATGATAATTTAGTTTCCTCATTACCTACTTTAATTCCTTTAATCTCTTTTTCTTCTCTTATTACCAAAGCTAGCATTTCTAATAAAATATTGAATAGTAATGGTGATAGTGGGCAACCTTGTTTCACCTCTGATCTTATTGGGAATGATTCCAGTTTATCCTCATTACATATGATGCTTGCTAATGGTTTTAAATAGATGCTACTGACTGTTTTATGGAAAAGTCCATTTATTCCTATACTCTCTAGTGTTTTTAATAGGAATGGGTGTTGGATTTTATCAAATGCTTTTTTTGTGTCTATTGAGATGATCATATGGTTTTTGTTTAATTTGGTTATTGATGTAGTCAATTATGCTAATAGTTTTCCTAATATTGAACCAGCCCTGCATTCCTGGTATAAATCCTACTTTGCATGACTGGTTTTCTGACAGGATGGCTCCACAACCTCCACAGAGGACGACACCACAGAACGCAGAGCTAAACTGATCTCAGAGTCTTCTCCCTGCCCACCCCAGGGAACAATTTCACCAATGCTCCAGTTTCTCTATGCCAACCATACCTAGCCATCCAGAACCTCATTAGGTGTTGAAGTGGATACAAGTCAAGGCCTAAAAGTAGGAAGGTGTATCTTCCTGAGTTCAAATCTGGCCTCAGACACTTTATATATGGACCCTGGTCAAGTCACTTAATTGTGTTTGCCTCAGTGGCCTCATCTGTAAAATGAGCTGGAGAAATCAATACAGTATCTCTGCCAGGAAAATCTCAAATAGGATCATAAAAAGTTGAACACGATTGAATAACAATCAAGAAAAATAAAGAAAATGAAAAAATTATGCTTCAATATGTATTCAGACGCCATCAGTTCTTTTTCTGGAGTGATATTATTTTTCATCGTAACTCCTTTGGAATGCTGTCTTTGATTATTGTATTGGCCACTCATAGTAGATCATCATGCAATATTACTATTACTATATATAATATTTTCCTGGTTCTGTTCACTTCACTTTGCATCGGTAAATGTCTTCCCACCTTTTTCCTAAAACTATACCTCCTTACAATACAATAGAACTCCCATCATATACACAACTCTCTGCAAATCTTCAAGAGGTGTGTAAATTTTTATCTACCTTTAAAGAAATGGGAAAATTCGGAAAAGTTGGATAATTATCTTGTTCTTGAATATGTTGCTTTTAAGATGCTCAGTTCAAGGAGCTTGAGGGATCATGTAAACGGTGACCCTTAAAGTAGGTATAAGTTGGTCAGAAGATAGAAACCACTAGGCTTGGGCGGGGCACTTGAAAAGAAGAGTATATGACCCGAAAGCCATTAGAAAACCCAACTGAGCTCCAGCTGGGGTAAGGCAGGCACCCAGTCGTTTTGTCTGCCCGACATTTTGGTACAAGCCCGGGTCTTTAAGCCAACTTTTAGAGAAGATGCTCGGGAAATGCATTGGAATCGATACAAAAAGAATGAAAAAGAATTATCCTGCAAAGGGCAACCCGGGAAAGACCCTTGCTTTGGAGTAACCGCTCGGCCAAGTTGGGAACTCTCTCTTCACCTTTAACTTGAGAGTGCTCCTCCTCTTCTCCTCCGCGCCCCCCCCCCCCCCGCCTTTGCGCTTGCGCAGTTCTTTCCTTTGCCATACGGTCACCCTCTCTTGCTTCCCAATCCTCTTTCCCCGTGGCTGAAAAATGTTCAGGGATAGATGAAAAAGCAAATGTCCTAGGTGGGGCTACTTTACTGTTCTCTGCTGTTCCCAAAATTAACAGGAAGCGGGGATTATTCACCTTTACCAAGATGGCGACGACCTTAGGAACATGGCCGCCACCATATCTCTCTTCTTTCCTCTTCTCGCACTATTATTTGGTACAGGAAGTGTTCCTATAACGAACCGGAAGAGAATACGCGTCCTCTCCCAAGACCCGGAATTGGAAGTATTTACCGAAAGTCGGTTGAGGCCCTGCGGCTGCTGCCGTCGCCGCGGAAAATACTGCTTTGGAGTCGGCAGCCCAGGAATGGTGAGACTCCCCTCGCCCCATGATTTGATTCTGAGAATCTTGACAGCAAACGAGATATACTTTCCCTCATAAGTTTGGGGGCCCGCCCTGGTAGCGCCCCGAAAATTTGCGCATGCGCTCATATCATTGAGCCGCGAGAGAGGGTACGCATGCGCAAACTCCTCTTGCCCGGGGGTGGGGTGGTAAACTCAGTGGCCTTCCCACGCCCCCTCGGGGCTGAGACCCCTGGCTGATAGTGACAACCCAGATAGGTGAATTTCTTTTCACCTGATTTTGAGCAGTTTTCGAGGAGGTCCTTGCTAGCCCACGAAAAAATAAACGTTCCTCTCCTTACTCCCCACCTTCGCTCTGTTGCACCCCGGAGCTATGGGTGAGGATGGGGAATTAGGGGAACTGGGGGATTCAGAGGGCGTGGCAACTTGGGGGGATCCTGGGAGGGAAAGTCTTGGGCTAATCCACTCTTTCGGCGCCTAACTCTTTCCACTCCTCTCCCAGCTGTACATAATGATATTTGGCCCCTCGCTTTTTCTTTTTTTCTTTTTTAAATCATTATCTTTAACTACTGCGTCAAGCTTGAGGAGAGGGAGTTTCAGTCCTTTCCAAAAATTGCCAGCCCCAAATTTGTCCCGTGTGGCATTGTGGTGCAATGGACAGGACTTGTGCTCTGAACCTAATTTCTGGTCACTTGCGATCTTGGGCAAGCTCTCCCTGGACCAGAGTTTATTCATCTTTCAAATTAAATGGTTGAATTAGATCATCCCTTCAGTTCCTTCTAGCTCTAAATCAGACATCATATTGGTGAAGGGAAGTAGAGAACCCTGGGTGAAAGGAAGACCTGGGGGGATTGAGAGCTACAGAAAATCCCAAGAGCTTCATCTGTAGGCAAGAGCATCAGCATTCTTTATCCCCAAAATCTTTTACCAGAGCTCCAGAACAGAGCCAATAGAGCACTTGAAAGGTTTCATCACCTTTTAACTTCTGTCTGCCTTATGGTGGAGGTGGCAATAAAACAGCCTTACATAGGAGAGGCAATAATGGGGTGGTAAGCTGCTTTTAATTCAGTTGGCTACCTCTACATATACAATGTATCCTTGTTCTTCCACAGAATTCTAGAGAGCTATTTCTAGCTGGCAGAAATGCTGACATGATGGAAAGATGATTTAGCAAATGAGGATCCCAGTCCTTTTCTATCCACAGAGAATTTGGAGCTAGGATGGCAGCTAGTTTAGGGAAGGGAGGTGGGGACTGATTAGTCAGGAAACTTTTATCTTGAGGATTTACTTTTCTTCTTTGCAGACTTCCTTCTCAGCCTCTCAACTCACCCTATTTGAAGCCTTGGATGAACCTGTGGGACTCTTCCAATCCCTTTGGTTTGGCTTTAAGAGACTGGAAGAATGGACAAAGGTAGTATCAGTTCAGATCAGATCAGCTCCCCTGACTTATTTATAAGTCTTAACTTCCCATCCATATATGCCACAATTTTCTCAGTCTTAATGAAATATCACATCTTTCCTATCTCATCCCCTCCTTATCATACAGCAGGGGTCACATTTGACTCCATGGAAATGCACTTCCTGTTTCAGTCACATTTTGGTGAGAGATAAATTTTTGCCTAGAATCCCTTGTTGGTGTCCATATTCTGACTTGAAGGACACGTAGGTGTCACAGTAGATACAGCACCAGCCTGAAGTCAGGAGGACCTAAGTTCAAATTTGGCCTCAGACACTTAACACTTCCTAGCTGTCTGGCCCTGGACAAGTCACTTAACCCTGATTGCCTCAGCAGAGCAAACAAACAAACAAAAAAACTAAATTCTGACTTGAGCATTTCATGTACAATATAATGTGATATCAGAAGGACTGCAGAATTTGAAGATCTAGTCCTCATCTTCAAGAACTTCTAAAAGTGTATTAAACATTCGGATATCTAAGGAATAGGGGAAAAGAAGGCAAAATCATTATGGAGAAGGGTCCTCTTCTGCTGAGAGGTAAATGTCCTATGTGGCATATGAAATTAGATCTTTCATTCCCTCTTCCTCCAGATCCTCAGGGACTGTTAGATTCATCTCTGATGGCATCTGGCCCTGCCAGCCGCTCAGAAGATGAGGAGTCATTGGCCGGGCAGAAACGAAGCTCTTCCCAAGCCTTGGGCACTATTCCCAAGCGGAGAAGTTCTTCCAGGTAGTAATGGTTATTGGGATTAGAGCAGGGAGGCTATCGGTGGCACACAGAGCTCCCAGTTCTTCCCCTCACTCATACATTTCCAACAAGAGAATGAATCACAATACATGAGACTGTCTGGGGTTAGGGGATTGGCATAGGCCCAAGTTCCTTTTCCTCCATTACCAAACTATATGTGCTGATAACAAGGATGAGAGACACTGTCCTTTTAAAAGCATCATCTGTATAGTAAAAGATGAAAGAAAGATTCACTGATCTCCCTGTGGAGGCGTCATAGGGGAGGCCAGTAAATATCCTACCAAACCCCATTCCCAGCTCTTGAAGTGAATGGCTTTTGGATCCATTAACCTCTATCTCCTTCATGATTTGAGGTTACAGGAAGAAAGTGCCAGATGTGAAGGTAAGGAGGTGATAACTGGGGCAGATTCTTTTCAGGTTCATCAAAAGGAAGAAATTTGATGATGAGTTGGTGGAGAGCAGCTTGGCGAAATCATCCACTCGGGCCAAGGGTCCCACTGGAGTGGAACCTGGGCGTTGCTCAGGGAGTGAGCCTTCTTCCAGTGAAAAGAAGAAGGTGAGGAAAAAGCCTGGGGACGTCCTTCACTGTCGTATTGATAGTGCAAGAGCTGGTTCTTTGTAGGTGTCTTTTACCTTCAGATAGAAGGCTACATATTATTTGGGGGGGAGGAGGGAGCTGAAGAATGAGAGCTAGGAACATTCCACCCCAGCTCGAACTCCTGTGTAGTTTGGTTGCTTCCTACTATCCATGTTTTCAAATCCATATCCTTACCCAGAACCCTCTCCTTCCTTGCTCTCCCCTTCCTTTCCCTCTTTCCCCCTCACCCCCTCTCCCATTCCTTCCCACTCATCTTGTATAGCATCCTGTGTAGGAGGCACTAAGCATGTATTTATTCTTGGAACAGGCAGCCTGTTCCCAGCAGTGTTAGGGTGTAAAAACAATTTCCAGGTGGCATTGCTCTGGCCCTGGGCACTGTGCCAAAGGTAGCATGCTCCTGGCAGTTATGATGAGTGTAGGAACGGAACCATCATCAGCAGACAGCAGACCCTGTGCTGTCAAGGACTGCTTTCTCCCCTCAAGGGCATAGAAACTGGGGAGAAAAGTAATAAAATATGGAGTAACTGCTTGCTCTCTGGACTTCCTCTGTGATGTTAGGCTTAGTTCAGGTCTATTTGAGGGGAGAATACCACAGAAAAAAGCCCAACCTGGTGTGCACTTATTCTCTTCTAGTCAAGATAGCCCCACTCCCTCTCTCAATCCCCAGCCACACTCAGCCCACTCCCAACTTCCTAGGTATCCAAAGCATTGAGCACACCAGTACCACCCAGTCCAGCCCCTGCCCCTGGCCTCACTAAGCGCATGAAGAAAAGCAAGCAGCCACTACAGGTGACCAAGGACCTGGGCCGCTGGAAGCCTGCAGATGATCTCTTGCTCATCAATGCTGTACTGCAGGTATCACTACCACATGGTTTGTCACCTGTGCCCTTTTCCAACCCCCACCTCACCCCAAGCCAGATCCAGGCGAATTCATGCAGATTAGCCTGCTGTCTGACTATTCCAAGGACAAAATGGGAACTATAGTAGGAAGAGATCTCTTCCCTGATTAAAATTCTTCCAGTAACTACCTTCTGGGGCCTTGCAGACCAATGACCTGACATCAGTTCACCTGGGTGTGAAATTTAGCTGCCGCTTCACCCTTCGGGAGGTCCAGGAGCGCTGGTATGCCTTGCTGTATGATCCTGTCATTTCTAAGTGAGTATGATATGGTATAGACATGGGTAGGGGTCAGGGACATGGGAGCTGTTTTTCTGCCTTGCGATGATTAGGAGGAAGGATTCCTAGATCACCTTTCTGATATCCTTATTCCTTATACTTTTTTAGAATTAAATGATCAAATTAGGCAGTTAGTTTCCATTGTGGAGAAATTCTTCACTTTGAATCTTTCTAGTCTCTGGGAACACATTGAATGTGACCTCAACTTGCTCTCTTCAAGACAAGCAAGAGAACTGGATTAAAAGTTGGAAGATATAAATCTTAGTTTCATTGGTCCCACTAATTATCTGGGTAATCCTTGACCAAGCCATCTAGCTTCTCTGGGCATCAATTTCTTTATTTGTAAAGTGAGAGGAGGTCAGTGCTGTGAAAGGAGGTTAGTGCTTTGGTCATCTTCCTTAAAAGCTGTTTGCTTCAGGAATGGAAAGGTTGCTTACTTTAAATAGAGTCTAGCACCTAGAATTTGGATTCTGATGGCCATTGGATACTAAGATAAGAACTACAGAGAGCTCTTCTTCCCTCCCTAATCCCCATTCCTCTTCCTTTTTTTCCCCTCCAGGTTGGCTTGTCAGGCAATGAGGCAGCTACACCCAGAGGCCATTGCAGCTATACAGAGTAAGGCTTTGTTCAGCAAAGCTGAGGAGCAGCTTCTAAGCAAAGTGGGATCGGTAAGATAAGGGGCCACTCCTGAGGGAGGGAGAAAGCAGATGGAGTTCGTGGGAGGGGAAGGTGTTGGATAGAATTGAACTTGTACCTTGACCAGTTATTAAGCACATGCTTTGTGGCAGGTATTAGTAATATAAATAAAAGTAAGACCAGTCCCTCCTCTTAAAGATTTTATGTTCTACTTGGGAAAGATATAGGATGTGTAAAAAAAAGCTAAGTATAGGACATATACAAAATTATTGAAAAGACATTAATAACTGGGGGAATCTGAAAGAGCCTCTTGAAGAAAGTGACATTTGAGCTGATCTTTGAAAGAAACAAGGGATTCCAAGAGGCAGAGGTGAGGGAGAGCATTCCAGACATGAAAAAACAGAATGTCATGTAGTGGGAGGAGCTTGGCTGGAAATTAGAGTGCATCAGATCAAGTAATTGGTGTGTTAAGCCTTGAACAAATTTGCATTCCAATTGTGATAGGTTTTAAATGGCAAACAGAACAATTTGTATTTTATTTTAAAGGCAAAGAGGGACCCATTGAATCTGCTTGAATAGGGAAATGACATTGTCAGATTTATGCTTTAGCAAAATCAGTTTGATAGCTTTGTTTGGATAGATGGACTGGGAGAGATTGGAAGTAGGAAAATAAATTAGGAGCTATTGCAGCAATCCAGGCTAAAGGGCTAAAGGTAATAGAGATTTGAACTAGAATAGTAGCATTGTGAGAGGGGATAAAGACATTTGCAAAATATTTTTAAATAGAACTGGTACGAATTGACAGTTGATTGAATTCGGGAGGTGAATCAGAATGAAGAATTCCAATTAAACTGTTAAGTTGGGAATCTGAGCAACCAGAAGAATATTGTGTGACCTGCAAAAATTGGCAAGTTATTAGTTAAGAAAGATGGGTATATATATATATATTTTTTACATCATGTTGTATGGCCTATTAAACACACACAGACACACACATAGAGAGAGAACATATTGTGTTGCCCATGAAACATCAGGTGGAGATGTCCAGGAAGCAGCTAGAGATGTGGGATTGGAACTGAAGAGACAGCCTTATTAGTTGTCTACGTAGAGATAATAATTGAATCCATGGAAATTGAGATTACCGAGAGAAAAGAGAGGGTGCTGAAATGAACCTTGGTGCATCTTCAAGCATAGCAGATTGTATGTGTGTTGGGGTAGGGGGTAGAGGGCCAGCAGGAAGCAGGAGAGTAGGGGGCAAGAAGGGGTCATGGCCAAGTGTTTTGCAGAATAAACTGAGAATTGATCAGGGAGGAAGAGAACCTTCAGAAGAAAGCTCAGAATCTTCAGAAGAAAACTCACAAAAACTCAAAGGGAAAAGGAGTTCTCAACTATCAAATGCTAGAGAAGAGAAGGATAAGGGTAAAGAAAAGGCTATCATTGTTTTAGCAATAAAGAGCTCATTGGTGACTTTTATTTTAGTCCAGTTTGTGTATGGGGACAGAAACTAAGTTGAAATGAGTTCAGAAGTGACAGCTGAGCTCATGATAAAGTGGGGGCAAAGCAAAAATTGGAAAATCACCTAAGGATCTTGAGATCAGAAAGAACCTTAAGAATCCATCTCTGAATGGAATGTTGCTAACCAAATGAGGGGCTCTCCAGCTTCTTGAAGATCCTGGGGACTCGTTGCTTTTCAAAGCAAACCATTCTACTTGTAGATAGTTCTCATAATTAGGATTTGTTTTCCCTGAATATGTTGAGCCAAAAATTTACTTTAGCAACTTCTCCTCCTTGAAGCAGAACAAGTCTAATCTTTCATCACTCTGTATGTATACACACACATTTTGTGTGTGTGTGTGTGTGTGTGTGTGTGTGTGTGTGTGTGTGTGGTATAGTGCTTCTCCCAACCAGTACAGACTATGTAGATTTGAGTGTCAATGACATGGGTAGACATGTTCTCAGCAACAGTTCTTCCAGCTCTGACAGACACTTTGATGGGGCCTTTGGGGATGTTCTGGTTCAAATCAGAACCAGCTTCTTTGAATCCTATTCTTTTCCCCTTCCCTGTGTTGGTGGGGGAGGGAATCTCAGACTTCTTTGGGTACAATGTGGTCCTTGTTTCTGTAGGCCAGTCAGCCCTCCCTGGAGACCTTCCAAGACCTGCTACACAGACACCCTGATGCCTTCTACTTGTCCCGCACAGCCAAGGCCCTGCAGAGTCACTGGCAGCTCATGAAGCAGTACTATCTCCTAGAAGACCAGACAGGTAACTGGCTGCACTGAGGAGGAGAAGTGCAGCCCTGTTGGAGATGAGGCTGCTGATGTGATGGGAGGAGTTGCAGGAGCTGCTTTGGAATACCCATGCACCCTATGTAAAGTCAGTCTTGGCATCAGCACAGCAGAGTGACCCACAGACTGCCCAAAATATGGATGGAAATTAGAGGACCCGGGTTCAAATTCTGACTCCCCCTGTTATGTCAGTCATTTATTACCAAAGTAGGCATAATTTAATGTTTTCATTAAGATACTTCTCAATTATATGAAAAAAAAATTTAACCTTCATTTTAAAAAGTTTTGCGTTCCAAATTCTCTCTCCTTTCTACTTTTCCCCCATTGAGTAGACTAGTGATAGGTTAGTGATTATAAATGTGATGTCATGCAAAACATTTCCATGTTATCCATGTTGCAAAAGAAAATACACAGACAAAACAAAGTGAAAAAAGTATGCTTCAGTCTGCACTCAGAATTTATCAGTTTTCTCTCTGAAGCTGAATAGCATTTTTCATCATGGTTCTGATTTGTCTTAAAAGTAGCTATTTATTTCCCAGATGATTGTTACAGTGTGGTTGTTACTTTGTACAACATTATTCTTATTCTACTCACTTTGCCTGTTCATATGACCTTCTTAGTTTTTCTGAAATCATTCTGCTCCTTACTTCTTAGGTCATGAAAGTATTCTATCAGAGTTGTGTACCATAACATGTTCAGCCATTCTCCAATTGATGGTCATCCTTTCAGTTTCTAGTTCTTTCCACCACAAAAAGAGCTGCTATAAACATTTGGTACCTGTGGTTCTTTTCATTTTTCTCTGATCTTGGAATACAGATCTGTGGTCCTTTGAACATAGTTCCAAATTGTTCTCCAGAATGGTCGGACCAGTTCATAGCCAGCACATCAACTCTGCATTAGTGTGATTTTTTTCCCACAGCCCCTCCAGCATTTGTCATTTTCCTTTTCTGTCATGTTAGCCAGTCATTCTAGTTCTTGAGCAAAGCATTTTGTCTCTTTGTGCCTTAGTTTCCTTCTCTGTAAAATGAAGAGGGCTGGACCAGAGGAGCTCTAAGGTCCCTCCCAACTCTGATTATTATGAAGGATATATGCTTAAAGTAACACCTGATGAAAGAAGGACATATATGCATATGCCATCTAACACTTTAGTGGTTTACTAAAGGAAGAATGTGCTTTCACGTTAATAAATTAGCACACACTTGTATATATCTTATTATATCATGTTTACTGGACTGTAAAACAAGATGTAATATAGCCCTTTGCTTGTATAGTGATTTGGAGGATTAAGTATCACAACCACATTAATTAACATCCATTGTTGTTCTGTACCTCCCTAACCCATCTGTCTAGCATAGCTGTCTCTAGGTGTTGAAAAGTTCCTATAGAAGGCTTTCTCTTAAGATGCTGATCTTTGTTAGAGCTTGGCCTTGTAATAAATCCTGAAATCAAATCAAATGACAGCTATCCTTTTCTTGGGTATGATCTAACTTAGCTTCCTGGTTCTTCCTCAGTTCAACTGCATAAATACTTTAGGAAGCATAAAGAACTGAGGCAGCATAAAATTTATTTTTGCCATTAGAGCAAAAAACTCAGGCTTATCACTTATTTTCAAGATCATTACTAGCTTGAAAGTTATTTTGTATAAATTTAGTTATTAACAATTACTCTAAATAGCATTTTTATTAACATTCCTTTTTTTTTTTTTTTTTTTTGAGTTTGAAATTATCTCCTTCCCTCCAGCTTCTTCCCACCCGTTGAGAAGGCTAGCAATATGATACACATTACACATGTGAAGGGAAGCAAAAATATTTGTGTATTATGTTGCAAAAAACAAAAATAGAAAAACAATACGTTTTACACTTGAGTTGTCTTTCTAGAGGTGGATAAGAGTTTTCACTGGGAGTCCTTTGCAGTTTTTTTTGATCATTGCCTCATTCAGACTAGCTAAGTTTTTCACAGTTGATCAACTCTATGTTCTCTAGGTTCTGTTCACTTTGTATCAGTTCATCTAAGTCTTCCCTAGTTTTTCAGAACCCATCTTCCTTGTAGTTTGTAGTAAGTAGTATTCCATTGCAATCTAAATATCACTTTAAAAGTGCAATTTTTGCCTTGATGTTTTCATGCCTAGTTACTTTTTGAGAAATAGTTTGTTGCTAGCATGTTTTAAACTATCCCCTGGGAGTGTAAAGCTGTCGTATGATCCACACTTAAGTATAATTTGTTGATAATACCTCTTTCCTCTCTCCCTTTCCTTTTTCTTTTTTACCTCTTAAATCTTTTCATTTAGCTAATATGTTTGTATTCTGATGGCAGCAATCCCCTTTTTCTTTGGCCTAGTTCCCATTGCCCTGTTTCTTTTAAGAAAAAATCTGAAATCTGTCCTAGGCCTCTCTAAACAATCCTGGATGTGTCACTCTAGAGGATTGAGTTTTTTGATCTAATAGAAGTTACCTAAATGTTTTTCATGTGCCCATTTCATAGGTTTACCCACCTCTGTCTTTACACTTTACACTGGTACCTGGGACTAAGAGGGTAATTCTAGGGCACATTGGGTGTTATATAAAGTTAGGGTATCACCTCCTTTCTATGAGGCATATAAACTTTCCCTTTCTCTTCACACTACCATAATTATTATGCATACACTCTTGAAATGGTATTCTTTATGTTATTCACATAATTTGTTTATCTCATCATTTTCTCTGTTCTCCATTCAGTGCAGCCGCTGCCAAAGGGGGACCAAGTGCTGAATTTCTCCGATGCTGAGGATCTGATCGATGACAGCAAACTCAAGTAAGCAGTTGGGAATGTGGAGAGTCTGCATCTTTTGTGTTGGGTCAGACTTTTACTTGCCCATCACACCAGCGTGTTTGGGAATTTGGGTTGTCATTCACTTCCCTATGCTGAAAGATACTAAGAACTGAGCCAGGTCCTTCATTCCTCTCCCCCAGTAAGGCTGTGGTATCAGACTATGAATGTAGATGGGATTAGCCAAAATCAAGGAGGAAAGGGGTAAAAAAAAAAAAAGCGATAAGGGAAAGAGTTCTCAAGCTGGAGTAGCTTGAGAAGCAATAGCTTCTGGGTTCCTATTGAGTGAAGTGGATTGCTGTTGTGTCCTGGCTTCACACTGCAGCCTTAATATCCCAGGCTGGATCTATACTACCCAAAAAACCCACTGTTCAAGGGATGAGCTGTATGATTTGGGGCCTAGATCTAACCCATTTCTCTCTCCATACCACTTAGGGACATGCGGGATGAGGTGCTGGAGCATGGTGAGTGGCCGATGTTCTGGGGCTGAGGGCAGGGAAGCGGGGGGGGAGGGAGGCTATAGAGAATGCTGGTGTGAAATCCAGCAACCTGTGGCAACCTGCAACAGGACATGAAAGGGGAACTTTGGGGTTCACCGCCCATCCCTCCTCCTCAGAGCTTACAGTTGCTGATAGACGGCAGAAGCGGGAGATTCGGCAGCTGGAGCAGGAGCTGCACAAGTGGCAGGTGTTGGTGGATAGCATCACAGGTGAGGATGTCTCCTTCCCTCCCATTGGTCCTACCACTCCTAAGGTAGCTTAGACTTTTTCTCCTCCCAATATCAGAGGGCCATTCCCTCTGTCTCTGAGCACCTCTTATTCAAGTAAACTGCATTGTGCCCCTTGCTCTTTGGGCATCTGAATCATCTTGCAGAATAGACAGCATGAGCCAGTGATTTCCTATGTGGTCTAGAAGGAGTTAAGGACAGGGTTTTCCTGCAGAGGCAGACTCTTCTTCAGCCCTGCTCCTTCCCCAGGAATGAGTTCTCCAGACTTTGATAACCAAACCCTGGCAGTGCTGCGTGGACGCATGGTGCGATACCTGATGCGTTCTAGGGAGGTAAGGAACTCTCACTTGCTCCATTTCATTTTTTCTCTCTCCTTCTCCTCCTCTGTAGCTTGATTGGCAGCCTCTGTTCTTGTTGTTTCCTCAGATTACCCTGGGCAGAGCTACCAAGGACAACCAGATTGATGTGGATCTATCCCTGGAGGGTCCAGCCTGGAAGATCTCCCGAAAGCAAGGTACCCCCAGAGAAGGGGCCAAGCAGAAAGGCCTCTCAAGTACCCTATCTCCTAGTCCCAGAAACTCATTTTTGATTTATTTAGGTCTTGCCTGATCTAAGGTAGGGAGGCTTGAGAACCTGGGAGTCTTTTGTTCCTTGAGGAAATTGCTTCTGGAAAACTGGGGGAGGGAAGGGAGAATGAAGTTTCCAGGCCTGTCCTTTCTCTACCTCTCCCCCCGCATCTTTCCTTAGGTGTCATCAAGCTAAAGAATAACGGTGACTTTTTCATTGCCAATGAGGGTAGACGACCAATCTACATAGATGGTCGGCCCGTCCTTTGTGGCTCCAAGTGGCGGCTCAGCAACAACTCGGTGGTGGAAGTGAGTTGTGGGGTTTAGAGAAGGGGTTTGGGGTTACTGAGGGATCCTTTGTTTCACTACCTGAAGCCCTAAGAATGACCTCTTGTGTTGCTTACAGATCGCCAGCCTGCGATTTGTCTTCCTCATCAACCAGGACCTCATCACCCTCATTCGAGCTGAAGCTGCCAAGATAACTCCACAGTGAGAGAGAGCACGAGCCAGCCAGCTCCTTTCTGGGCTCAGAGCTCTCTTTGTTTCTCAATAGCCATGCTAGTCTGGGAGAGAAAGCTCTTCAGAAAGTTCTTCTATCCTCTGGATGTTAAAGCTAAAGCTCCAGATGTGGGTTGATTCGAGCCCTGAGGGAGGGAGGGAAGGAAGGAGTTCATTTGGGAAGAAATCCTGACTCCCACAGTAGGAGGGAGATAGTATTCTAATTTGAGCTGGGACCCAGCATCTCGTTCTCTCAGCAATGTCAGTTCCAGATTCTACCCAAGAGTCTTCCTCTCCCTGACAGACTTTTTCCCCTTTTGTAAATAAAGCACCAAGCTCCAAATGATTTCTTTTATTGTTTTTAAAAAAAGCATTGGGAACAGGGACATGATAGTTACATTTAATGGTACATGCGGGAAACACAGGGATTTCACCCCTCCAGCCTGCAGAGGGGAAACGAAGAAGGGGAGCAAACCAGGAACCCCAAGGGAGCAGCTGTTTTTTGCCCCTAGTCTCTTGTCCCTTGGGCCCTAAATCCTGAACTGGTGGGTGGGGGTGGGGCCTTTACTGCCCTACACAAGGTCAGAAATGGGAAGGATGATGGGTCTATGTGGCACCTGCCACCCCCTTCCTTCCACCTGGGAGGGTTAGGGTAAGCAGTCTGATGGGACAACACTGCGTCCTGGGTGGTAGAACAGTTCAGACCCCGGTCCCTTCCTCCTGGGACCACTGGACAGTGCTGGAGCCATGGCAGCCGATCAACACCATCTCTAGGCTGTGGGGATCCCAAGTCAGAGATAGGCTGCTAGGCCCTGGTGGTGGTTCCCCAGTGCTAGTTTCCTCAGCTTGGCATGAAGGGGGTTCCTGAGGCCCTTCCCCAGCCAGCTCATCAATGGGTGGTGGGGAGGCAGTTGTGCTAGGCACAGGGCCGAGTTCAGAGCCTGGAGGCTCCAAATCTGACATAGAGGTCCAGAAAGCTGTGGCCTGGGGCCAGGGAGAACTCTGGGAGGCCGGAGGACCCCAAGGCCAGGGAGCTGTGAGAGGTGAGGGGCCTGGCTGGTGTCGGGGACAAGCTCCACTGAGGAAGGATTCAGCCAAGGGCTGCAGGCAGTAGGAAGGGGTACCAGTGTCCACACAGAGGGGCTGCAGTAGTCCTGACCCCCTTGATGGGCAAGGACTCTCTCCTGCCCTGGGGGAAAGCCCCTCCCCTTGGGGCAACAAGAAGAGCTGCACCACCTGTCGAAGGGACTGTAGCCCTTCACGCATTTGGAGTACCTGTTCCGACAGCTCAGCCACCTGCTTAGGGGTGGGGATGAAGGGGTCAGAGTGAAACAGCTGGGTCATAACCTCCCTCCCCTCCCTGTTCCCCTGTCTCCCTTTACCATAGTGACAGGCACTGCCCCTTCCACTTGATGGAAATTCTAGTGATGTGAGGAGTAGCCTCTCCCTCCCCTCCCCAGCCACCTTCTCTCTTCTCCCCCTCACCCACCGCTTGCTGCAGCTTGTCCAGTGTATCCGAGCTTCTGGCCTCACTGGGTGCCAGGGGGATGGTGAGCAGGCCGCTCTCTGTTGGGGAGGAGGTTGAGGGGAGAAGTAGAAGGGCAAAAAGGGGAAGGGCAAAAAGAGCTGGACCCTAGTCTGCCCTAGAGCGCAGGAGGACAGAACTGCCACCACCATCCTGGCAGGGAGGCACAAACCCAATCCACCTCCCATCTGATCAACTATGAAAACACTCGGGTATCCTTGCCCCTGTTTTCAAGCAGGATCTCAATATGAAAAAGATTTTCCCTTAATGTTCTTCACTACCATGATTTTCTTCGCCAATTGGGGGTGTCAGAAAGATGGAAGAATAACTACCAACCATACTCCAAGGTCCTTTCCAACTCCAAATGTAGTCCCCTAAATCTGACCAACTTCCTTCTGCCGCCATGTTCCACTTCTGATCAAATCTAGTTCTCTCCCACAGCCCCACGGCAATAGATAATTCTCCAGATAGCAACCCCACGGCAGAGATAACTGGCGAAGACCATACATACAAGAACCACTTCCCTGCCAGTTTTAGGGCTGGCTCACAGCTTTGGCAAGAGAGGAGAGACCCCTAACCTATGGTCCCATTTCCCACTCAGCCCCATACCTGGACCTGGGGAGGGACTCCTGCATTCTGGACCAGGCTGTCCCACACGGAAGGTGAATTTTGGCTGGTCAGATCCATAGCCATCTTCGATGCCATCCACGATCCTGTGGACCCAGTTTTCAGAACAATTAATAAATTTCTGTTCCTTAACTGTATGCTCGGTACCTATTTGGTAAGAGCTGTGGAGTATATAAGATGTCAGAAAAGATGCTTTGTCCACTGGAAAATGACAATCTCATTAGGAAGACAGGACTGATCTACTCAAAACAGTAAGAAAATTGTACAGGGCTGAAACTATTGGGTTGATGCACTGAGGTCAGGACTGCTGAGCGCTTGAGACTAACTACTGATTGGACAATACTCTATGGGCATATGCTTGGAAAATGATCCTTCCCACTATCCTGTGCTGGCTCAATGATTGATATATACAGAGGATTGTAGGAGGGACTAAGGGATGGAGTAAGATTAGTGAGAGACACTCTCAGTGGTAGACAAGAGGGAAGGCGGTCTCGGAGATTCTGCTTCCATCCTGTTCAATCCTGAGTCCAAGACCAAGAATAAAGACGGACTTTTGTTTATCCTGACTCTGACTAGTCTGGAGTGTCCTGGGTGCTAGCGCAGTCATCACACTCTGGTCCAAAATCCTCAACCTCCCAGATTTTTCTTCCTTTGTAGAACCTCCCTTGTTCCCACAGGATCAAGAACAAGATGGCCCCATAGATAGCATTTGATCATTGTTACATAAGTATGTGAAAGCAAGTAACATGAAGGTCTTTGTTGTATTATAAAAATCAATTAAGATTGAATGATGTAAAATTGTCTTTGGTCTGATATTCTTAACCTTTTTGACTCCCTAGAATTAGGGACTATATGGAAAAAGGAAGGAAGGGAGGGATTTATTAAGCACCTCTGTGCTTTACAAAATATCTCATTTGATAATGTGCATTTTCTCAAAGACATCAGAACCAATGAATATTAAATGAAGACAATGTGTCGCTGTTAACCATAGGTAGTAGAACCAAATAAAGAGAAGTCACCCTTTTGTTTACACCTGGCTCTGAGTGAAAGAAGGAACATGTGTTTTCCAGGAAGTTGGCTCTTACCCAAGGGCAATATTATGTGCCATCATTACAATTACCAATTCTATTTGGTAAAGCAAAAACAACTTAAATGATATACCTTGGTTTTCCATAGTTTAATATGACTGTCAAATGTAAGTTGGAAGTTGCTTGGGAAAAAGAAATGTTTCTGAACTTTGCCTTTGACAGATTTTGGCTAAAATACAGAATTTTAAAATTTTCCCATAGGTAATAACAGAGATGGGCTTCTGGTTCCAAATTCAAAATGCTTTTCACCCTACTATGTTTCCTGGCTAGACTAAACTGTATGGGATACCCCATCATAAGTAGGAGTCATGCCCCCTGTCCATCTACTGTTTTGGGTTATTTCCCCAACAAGCCCCAGGGACCATATATGGCGGCCCTACTCACCTAGGGCTCAGGTCAGGGAGGGCAGTCCAGGACATGGTAGGCAGCCTCAATCCTTCCAGGCCCAGAGAGTGCGATGCACGGGCAGGCTCAGGCTGTGCTCCCCCTGCCTGGCTCAGCTGTCCTCGGGCACCCAGGTGGGCTGGCAGGGCCACTCGGTGAGGAGACAGCAGCTTGGCAGCTGAAGAGGCAGAGGCACAGCCTGGAGAGAGCAAGGGACTAGAAGGCTCATCAGCTGGGGTGGGGGAGGCTGTAGGCCCTGGCTCCCCATCTGTCTCTTTCTCCTCCAGAGTAGACATCAGGGTATTATCTCCACTCAGTGAGCTTGTGTCACCCTACAGGTGGGTGGATGACAAGTGGGAAGACTGCTGATGTCCAGTGGTACTCCCTTACCTCCCGGGTCTACCACTGACTGGCACTCACCCACCACCCTTCAGATCCATGGTCCTTCTACCTTTGTCCTTTTCCTAGGATCTACTCCCTGCCTTTTACCTCATTATGGCCCGCACCAGCCCCCAGGTTGTAACTGAGTTCCCCTCGGAGGCCATGGCTGAATCGCGGGGCAAACTCAGGGTAGAGCGCCAGGCTTTCGTGGAGTCCAGCCAGCTGTAGGCACTGCAGTGCACAGTACGTCAGGCCCTTCACATCAGCATTGGCCTTTATCACCTGTTCTCTTTGAGGCAGCTCACAGCCAATCAGATCACCCTTCCCTGGGAGAAGGAAGACCCTAATGAGCGGCACATAGTTTGCCCCCTCCCTTAACAGTTAGATCACCTCAGAAGCAGCAGAAGGAAACATATGGGGGGCTTGGGATCCCTCAGGAGTAATGGCACACCACCCTTGGGTCAAGGTAGGCTTTTGTGGGGTTTTTTGTCTATAGATATCACTATAGAGATAAGGGCTAGAGAAGGGGAGGTGAGACATGGGGCCACAGCCTCTGCTCCATTGTGCCTCCAGATCATTTCCATCTCCTAATATCCTTCTCATCTTTTTTTCTCTCCTCATCCCTCTAATATACCTAGGATGTTGTATAGAGTGTAGAAACATACACAGACTCATAGAATCTTGGAGTTGGAAGAAATCTCGTGAGAGTTTAGCCTCCTTCCTAATAGATAAATCTTCACTTCAGCATCACTGGATGTCATATTTGTACACTTCTGGTGATGGAAAGCTCCCTATCCCATAAGTATTAAGAACATTTCATTGTTGGACAAGTCTAATGATTAGCAAGTTCTTATAGCAAACTGAAATCTGTCTCCTTGTAACTTTTACCACTGTTTTCGTCATGGTTATGTTGAGCTTGTAATCACCTAAAACTTATACTTCTCAAAAATAAGAGCTAACATTTATATAGCATGGGAAAGTTTGCAAAGTGCTTTACAAATGTGATTTAATTTTAAGAAACTGGTTAGACAGAGGTTAAGCAACTTAGAGCCACATAGTTAAGTATCTGAAGCTGAATTTGAACACAGACCTTTCTGCCAATGTTCAATGCTCTATCTTCTTTTTCATGGAAAAGGACTACCAAGTCAAGCCTCCACGATCTTATATGACTAGTTTTTAAACAATCACCTATGTGCCAACTTTATATTTGTCTATATTGTTTCATCTTGATTTGGAGACGATGTTCCAGTCTAATGAGGTATTCTGCAATCTGATATGGATATGAACCATCCTCTCTTCCAGTTTTGTGTCAACCACAAATTTCTCATATATATATGCACACACATACATGTGTTCACATACATATAATACATTATGTGTATGTATACATATATATATTCACATATGTACATAAACATATTCCTCTAAATTGTTCATCAAAATGTTGACCAGACCTACTCTAAGATAGACTCACTCCACTGGTTTGGTATAGTTGGTTGCTATGTAACCACCTAACTTTACTATTATTCAGCCCAGATTTCTTCATCTTATAAAGCTATGAGAAACTTGGTCAAATGCCTACTTGAAATCCAGATATAACCTAACTCTAAAAGAAAAATGACTTGGTATGACTTGTTCTGAATAAGTCCATGCCAAGTACAACTAGTGATCAATAATTTATTTCAGACATAGTAGAAAATAAACCCTATAGAGTCATGAATAAGTCCAGTTCTGCAGGGGCCATACCACGGAGGCTGTGCTGAATTGCTCTTTCTACTTCCAGGAAAACTCTTGTTTACCTCTGATTTGTTTTGGGATGATGGAAAATACTTGGGTCCATTACTTTGTGACAATTGAAGGGTCTAGGGAAAGCGAGGAGGTGGGGGGAGGGGAAGCAGAGGGGAGAATGCATTACAGTTGAATCAGAAAGGATTGGTCACTAGGCCAGTTTAGACAGTGGTAAAACACAAAATGCCCCTTCAAAAGTTTGAAAAACTGCTTCATATTATGACGGAACTGAAGTCCCAACTTTTAAGGAGCAAGAGACCTACAGTTATGTTTTTGTTGCTGCTCATTTAGGTTTTTCAGTTAATACACATTTGTGGGTCTTGTTTCTCCCAAATACTTCTTTTGGGTAGAGAAAATAGCTGTCCTATATGTGATTTACTTTGTATACAATACAATCTTTTATCTTTCTACTTCAATGTAACATATCTTTCTATTCCTATCTCCCCCAACACATTTTGAACTCAATCCTACACATGAGCCTAATCTAAATTTTAAGCACCCCAAAGAACCCCAAAGTACAAGATAAAGATCCTTGTTAAGTAGTCAGGATCCCCAGAACCAAATAACATATACAAGAACCTGTCATAAGTAGTATCTCAACTCACAAGCCTACCATAGTAGGTGCTTTTTTTTTTTAATTGCCTAGAATTTTGTCAGGGATCAACATAGAATTCATTTGGTCTGTAGTTTTCACAATCTGTTCATTTTTTTTTTAATATTAGGAAATCTTCCCATCTCCTGCTCTCAGTAATTCTTAGTCATTATCATGCTTTCCTGACAATGGGTTCATAAGTGCCTATTCTTTCAGTGTCCAGGAATATAATCTGGTCTTGAATCAGTTAAAGCTGCTAAATTCTCTCCTATTATCTCTCAACTCTATTGGAGTTCCACTTTCCTCTTAGCAATATTAATTCTACCACTTTCCAATGTGAGGCTCATTTTAATGGAGAAGAGAGTACAGAAGTGGATTGGTCTGTTTTCTCTTGTTGTAAAAACCATCATGCTCTATTTTTCATGTGATAAGCCTCTCTCCTTGTTCTTGCGCTGACTTTAGCTCCTTAAAAGCATTTCTTTTTTATGAACCTCAGTTTTTGCCTTCCTGACATTCTTAAGCACCATTCTTTGGCATTTATTCTTGGTATATGGCCTTCTTTTCCCATCTTCTTTCCATATTCATTTTTAGTTTGGGCTTTGAGAGAATCTCCTACAAATTTATGATTTCTTGAGGCAGTCAGATGGCTTAATAGCTGTGTGACCTGAACAAATCATTTAACCTCTGTTTCCTCAATTGTAAAGTGGAGATAATAATAATACCCATCTCCCAAGGTTGTTTGTGCTGATCAAATGAGATAATATTTGCAAAGTATTTAGCAACAGTGCCTGGCTCATAGTATTTATTTAATAAATGTTTATTTCCTTCTTTTAGGTGTCTCCTGTTTTTCTTCTTCATTGGGATTTTTTGCAATTGTATTATTAGAAATTGCTTTTTGAGAGTCTCCCATCGTTCCTTTTTAGAATTCATTGGATCTACCTGAAATAATCGTTTTCCCCTAAGTATATAGGCCATTTTACAGACCTTGATTGTTGATCAAGGGTAGCAATGCCTCTCATTTCCCCTTCCTTTTGAGAGATGAAACTAGGCAAGACCAGCGAAGAACTCAATGGATGTTCTGGATCATGCAGAATGAGATTTCCAACAAATGTCTGGATAGTTAAAGTCCACTATAGATATATTTTGCCTCTGTACTAATTTGTGGTCTGTTTCAGGAAAATACCCATGGCCTCCATCTACCCAAGAAGTATATTTCTATAATGATAGTACTCCTACTTCTCCTTTTATCCTCATCTATATGCTCAAATTCTTTCTCTAGGATGTCCCCACGTCTAAAGATTTCTGAAAGATATTTTCTTGACATACAACATTACTCACCATCTATTAAGTTTATTTTTTTTGAACAAGGCATACTCTTCCACTGCTCAAGTTATGAGTCCCATCCTATGGAGCTTTTGAAATTGTATTTATCTCCTTTACATTAAAATCTCAATTTCATCTTTTTATTATCCACACCCACATATTAGCATATATGTAGCATGTATATGTATATACGTAGCATCTAAGGCCTTAAATATCACTCCTGATGCATTTCTTTGTCATTTTCTCCTTAAATCTCCTAGGAACTTTCTTTATAAAATTTGAGTTACTTTGATTCTACAATGCTTCCTGGACCCATTTTTCCCTCCCTCCCTTACCACCCACTTCACAGACCTAAGATGGCGAGCACAGTGCCGCCCTTGAGAACCTCCATGGAACCAGAGCAGACGAAATAGAGGGCCTGGAGGGCATCGCCTTGATGGATGAGGTACTCGCCAGGAGTGCAAAAGGCTGGACGCAGGGCCAGCGACAATGCCCGCAGGCAACCCCGGCTCGCTGCCTCAAATAGGGGCAATTGCAGGACTTCCTTATGGAGGTGCATGGCAATGTCAGCCCGGAGTTCATCTGGAAGGCTCTGCAGCAGCTGAGGGAAAGGTGAGGGAAAGCTGGAGGACAGCATCCAATCCTTCCCTAATGATCTTCATCCCCTAACCTTCCTTGCCCTGAGTCTCATGGCCTACCTCCCTGAGACCACATAAGAGTTACAGAATGTTGGAACTGGAAGGGACGTTGGAAATTCCCTAGCTCATTCCCTCCATTTTAAAGATAGGAAAAAATGAGACACTAAGAAGACCTGGATTCTAGTGAGATCATTCCATTATGCCAAGAATACACTATTGTGCTAAGGTTGCTGGTCAAGAAAAGTGGCCTTGGCCCCAGGCCCACTTCTACCCCAGGCTTCAGTGCTCCCTGCTCTGGAGACATCCATCTCTAACTTTGATAGGGTCCCCACTCACCTCTGTAGTATCAATGCCATTGTTGACAGCCCAAGTAGTCTGGAAATACTCAAGCATTCGCTGCTTGAGAGGCTTAGGAATACGGTGGATGCGGATGTAGTCCCGAAGGTCACGCGTGCGGCTGTGGTAGAGGAAGCGGCGGGCGTACATTCGCTGGATGATGGCCGTCACATTCCCAAACACCACTGCGTGCATCAGCGCTGAAGAAGAGGGGTATCACAGCTTGGGGGGAATCTCTTGGCTAATGCGTCAGGACCTCTCAGGCATATGACTTCCCACTTCCCTTTGTTTCTTATTTCCTGCTGAGATGGGTTATCCAACCCTCTCTGCTGGATACCCTCTCACTCGCCTAAGCTACTTGGGCTTCAGAACTCTTGGGCCCCTGCTCCTCGATCTGCTGGGATCCAGCTGTCTTCCCCCTATCTCTCAAATCATCAGGAGGCCCCGAGCTCCTGATCTTAAGATAACAGAGGAATCCTAAGACAAAAGGGAGGTCAAAGTATTTTGGATAGAGAATCAAAGATGGGGAATTTGAAGTCCAGAGAAGGCAAAAGTTTTATGAGAGGTGGAGGGCATAAAACTTGGAAGGGAACAATGAAGTAAAAGGCTGAAAACCTGGGGTAGGGGTCCTGAGGTGGAGAGGTCAGGGGTAGGGAAGGTATGGTAGCAAGTCCAATATGGCAAAGACAGAGGGGCCAGGAGGGGGGAACCTGGGGGGTCTCACCCCCAATCAGCATGGTGCAGATGGAAAAAATCTTCTCTGTGTCTGTGTTGGCCGACACGTTGCCGAAGCCGACGCTGGTAAGGCTGCTCAATGCAAAGTAGAGGGAGGTAATGTAGGCACTACGCAGGGATGGGCCCCCCAGCAACGCCAGCCCTGTCCCATTGGCTTCAATGCTGCCACTGCTGCTACAGTTGTCACCCAGGCCAGAGCTGTTCCCCACAGTTCGGCCTCGCCCCACCAGGTAGTAGGGTGTCTCTAACCGTCTGGCCAACTCCTGCAGCCAACCTAGGAGATCAGAACAGAGGTCATGAACAGAAGCCAAGCTGTCGCCTTCATGTGGGTTGTGGGGTCCAGGTGAGGTTATCTGTATATTTCAGATATATACAGGTTATATACCTGGTTACCTGTATATTTCACAAGGTCTAAATATGGATAAGTAGGTATGCTTGTATATTCTGCCATGCCAACCCAAGAGCATGTAAGCATAGCATGAAGAACGTTGGAATGGATTTCAAACTGGGTTTTGACATTGATGACCTTGGGCCATTCATTTACATTCTAAGCTTTAGTTTTTGTCTGTCAAATGGCAATAATAAATATATACAGTACCTACCTGGCACAAATTCTGAGCAAAACACTTTGTGAAACTTAAAGCAAAGTTATTATAATAATTGTTATTCCTTTCCAATGGCTCTTCACCTGCTCTTCCTTCCCCATCTTCCTTCCCTCTCTCTTCTTTCCCTACATTCAACCCTTCTCCCAAACTGAGATGTTTGTAATAAACTTGGCAGAGTACTTGATAAAGAGAGAAAATGAAGACAGAACAAACTACTGGCCACTGATCTGGATCTATTATGCTTCTGCCTGCTTCTTCTTGGTTGGGAACAGCTTATGTGTCTGCTTGACCTGTCTCCTACAGAAAGCTTTCCCAAATCTAGCTCTCCCAAAGAGTTGGGATCAACAGGTGATATTCGCAGTAATTCTGTAAGGTAAATGTTATTATTATCCACATTTTACACTTGAGTATACTGAGGCAAATGGATATTATTTGCCAGGCTCATAGAGCTAGTAAGTGTCTGTAACTGGATTTGAACTCAGGTCTTAGGTCTTTATGACTCCAGACCCAATGTTTTAGCCACTGTGATAACTAACTGCTTCAAAGTCAAGAGGTGATGGGGATGATGGATCTCTGGATCCTGAGGTGAGTGGGAGAGTGGGAAATTAAAGAAGAAAGAATAGAAGGCAAAGGATTGGAATCAAGTTATTTGTATTTAAAGAGGGGGGAGAGAGGAAGAAGGAGAAGTTGAGGGAAAGGAGGGGGAAGGGAAGGGAAGGGAGAGAAGAGGGAGAAAAAAGAGTGGACACAGAGTCTGAGAAAGAAAGAGAGACAGAGTCAGAGAGACAAGAGCAGAAACAAAGAGAGACACACAGACACAGAGAGATAAAAAGAGACATAGAAAGATAGATAGATAGAGAGAAAGAGAGAGAGATAAAGACCCAGAGAGACAGAGGGATAGAGAGAAAGATATAGGGAGAGACAGAGAGACAACAGACAGAAAGAGAGAAACACATACATACAAAGAGAGAAAAAGAGAAAGAGAGAGAGAAATAGACAAGAGATAAGAGAAAAAGAGAGACAGACAGAGAGATAAAGAGAGACAGAGATACAGAGAGACAGAGATACAGAGAGACAGAAAGAGAGTGACAGAGACAGAGAGAGACAGACACACACAGACACAGGCATAGACACAGACACAGACATAGGACAGAGAGAGAAAAAGACTGAGACAGAGAAACAGACAGAGGGAGAGAAGGGTCAATGAAAAATATTGAGACTTTCAGAGGAGGGAAGTTGAGGGAATTTTGAGTTGGAAAACTCTTCGGAGTCTTGTAGGAAGGGAGATCATTTGCAGGAAGTGTGTTTGAAGGGGTGGGAGGAGGAAGGGGGGAAAACAAAGAAATTATAAAAGATTTGGAACAGCTGCTGTGGGGAATTCAGAAGGAAAGCAGAACATGGTGAATAAGAGAATGGCTAGAGCAGTATCTTAATACTTAATAGTTCAGGAAGAGAATTAGATAAAATGACCCGAGGGTTAATGAAGACTGATGTGAGGGGCACGGCAAGAGGTCATGTGGCTGCAAGGCAATTCCCCCAGATCTCATGCCATCTGCCCTTCCCCTATGCCCTATGATTTCTTTCCCAAGTGCACAACCCCCATGCATGGATTCTTTTTGATTCCCATATATTTCCAATGACTCACATGTTCTAGGTAGCTCTTACGATTGACTGATCCTGCTGACTTCTTCCTTGTTCCTTACAACACCACATTCACACTGATACAGCCCTACATCATATACATGCCTTTTGACACCTTCCCATACATTTATCATGACCCCACAATATAGGAATTGTCCTCCATATTCTCCCTACAAACTCCACACGTATACAAGACCCATGACATCATCATATAGCCCTCTTCTGATAATCATATAAGCTCCCTATGACCTGTACAGTGGAAAGAACACTGGATATTGGGTCAAATCACCTGGCATCAAATCCCTAGTTCTGCTTACAGAGGTCTATGTCTAATCTTGAATTCCAGTGGCCTCTTCTGTAAAATCAGGAGACTGGATAAGACAATTTCTACAATCCCTTCTAATCTATGTTTTCTGATCCTATGATAAAATAAATCTCTTTTTAATTTTCAGAGGATCATGTATTCTAAAAAAATAATTAAGGCACCTTGGCAAGAATTATACTTCTTGCTTGAGAATATCTGAGGGACATTGACAACCTGGAATATATCCAGAGGAAGGTGACTAGGGTGGTGAGGGAGCTCAGAGTCTTGTCATATAAGAATTGCTCAAAAGAACCAGGAATGATTATTTTTGAGGAGATCTGGGCAGAAGAAGATATAAATGTTTTCAGACATGGAGGACAGAGTCCTAATCCAATCTCTGCCCTCTTGCTATATGAGTGAATTTTGTCAAGCTCCTTACTCTCGCTAAGTCTCAGTTTTTTTATTTGTAAAATGAGGGGTTCAACTAAAAGATCTTGATGTTTGAAGAGTGATCATGTGGAGTTAGATTTATTATGCATGAGCACAGCAGAATTAAAAAAATCAGGAAGAAAAGCACATTTCAATCTAACATACAAGAAAAACAATCAGAGCTGCCCCCAATGGAAAGAACTGCCTCTCAAGGAAGGATGACTTCTCTGTCCCTAGAAGCATTCAGTTGAAGACTGGATGATTATTCACTGAGGATGCTGGGAGCTTAGATGGGGATTCTTTGCAGACAGGAATTGGATTAGATAACCTCTGATATCCCCTCTGAGTAGGAGGTAAGAGTCAACAAGAAGGAAGCATGCCTATTAAAACGTTTCACTTCAAGATTGCTCATTCAGAATGGGAAGGCTACCAATATGTTGAAAGGAGAATAGTGAGTAGCTTACTCCCTAAAGTTTCTCCAGCCTCAGAGGGGAAAGAAAAGATGGATTTTAGATCTAAGCCCTAAATTGGTGGGTTTTGTCCTTTTCTCTTGAAGAGAACCAAAATGATATCACTATGTTAGAGAGTTGAGTGCGTCCGACTGTAGCCGATCAGACCAATATAAGCTCAGAATGCTGTGCCACAGGATGCCTGAGAATCAACAGGATTAGGAATCAAATTATCTAGAGCCTTGGTAAACCTGAAATCCCAAGGCAATAATAATTGGCTAAGAAAGGTGTCAAGGACATCAATAGTATCTCCTTCTCTCAGAAGCCATCTTCATCATAAACCCAAGAAATGTCAAGGAGTTGGAGATAGGAAGGAAGAATATCATGTTCTCTTAAGAGTTTACTCAGAAGGAAGCTGGAAGAAGATATGTTCTAGGCTATAATTTTTCAAGACTGTTTTAAGCAAGAAGTGAGAGAGAGAGAGAGAGAGAGAGAGAGAGAGAGAGAGAGAGAGAGAGAGAGAAAGAGAGAGAGAGAGAGAGAGAGAGAGAGAGAGAGAGAGAGAGAGAGTGTGTGTGTGTATGTGTGTGTGTGTGGTCTGAAGGCAGTCTATATGGAGGGAGTCTTTCTCATGGCCAAGACTAGAAGTACTGGAATCTGATATTTAAGGGTTCCAAGGAGTGCTAGTTTTCATTGGAAGAGGAACCTGAGGGTCGAGAGGGTCAATATAAGCAGGGGAAGGCTCGCATAGGGCTATCTCAAGAGGCAAAACAGTGGAGCTAAAGGAGAATCAGGTTAGAAGCTAGTCCAATGGAAAAATGAAAATGCTAGGACAGACTTTGATTTCCCATGATTTGTAACTTGGTAATTCTATGAATGTTGTAGTATAGAAAAATATTTGTCAAATCTCATCTTTCTCAGTTTCTTGCAAAGACACAAAGAACATCATCTCCAAGAATCTCTGTAAGAGCCCTTCCCTAAATTCGCCCCATCCTGCTTTGGAAGTATCAATCATACCCCAGTGTCACATGGATTGCCCAAGTTGGAAGAAATTGATATTCCTGGTCCCAGAATGGCTGATTACTACTCTTCCATTGTCCCCGCCATCCTCTCTATGCCTCCTTGAGTATCTTTAGCTTACTTGGAGGCAACTAGATGGTATAGTGGGGACCTGAGTTTAAATATGGCCTCCAACACTTACTAACTGAGTAACTGGGTAAGTCACAACCTCTTTTTACCTCAGTTTTATCAACTGTAAAATAGGAATCACAATAGGATAGAATGAGATATTCATAAAAAGCACTGAGCATAAAGCCTAGCACATTACAGATAATACATACATTTAATTAATTAAATAATACATTTAGTTACATTAAAAACAAATTAAATAAAATAACACATTTAATACATGAATGTTTAGTCCCTTCCCCTCCTTCTAAACTCTTTTTCTCAAGAAAGTCTGCATCTCATTTACTCTGCAATCACCCACACTCAACACAGTGACTCCAGATAGTAGAAGCCTATTGTCTGCTGAGTTGAATAGAATTAAACTAAATATTGATAAATCTTTTTAGAAAATCACAACCTGTCTCTAGGGGAGCAAAATAAGAAAAGAAAAGGAAATTCCCCAACTATTTAGGAAAGAAACATGCCAATTAATGAGAGATTCAGAAAGGGCTAAACATTAAAGATTGTGGAATTAGCACTAGGCTTGTAATAAAGACACCCGGATTTGTAATCTGGTCCTAAAAATCCCTAGCTACATCTCTTGGAGACTCAATAAACTTTAAAATGCTATAGAAATGAATTATTACATATGGTTGTTGTAAATAGATCTCAAATCTTGCATGTGACCATGGGATGGTCTTCTATGCCTGGGACCCCAATTCCATATTCCTAGAAATATCAGGGTGACTGCAAAGTATCTGCTGAAGGGATGAGTCCAAATGAAACTGGAGGTTCTGACCAGTGATGGCTTCTCAAATTTTCTCTCAAATGAGAGAACCCATTCATTAGAGTGAAAGTTCCTTGAGGGTAGATAGACTTTCTTTTGTATCCTCAAAGTTTAAAATAGCACCTGGTACACAGTAAATACTTAACAAATGTTTTGACTGACTGGTCAAGGACCAGCTTGAACAAGAAAAGAAGGTTCCAGAGGAGTGAAGGATCCTGACTAATGTGTTTCAAATAGGGATTTGACCTGTGCTGTGTGGCTGAGAATCCTTCTTTGGTTGGGATTCAGCTCAGGAATACTTGAAACCTCTCTAGAGACAGCAGATATGAAGGAGAAAAATTCAGAGCCTAAGTTTCCCATAAGATATTCTAAATAATATATTTCTTAAATAAGTTTCAGAAAGAAGTCTTCATTCAACAGAAGTAGAAAGAAAAGGCCTATTTGTAGTTATAGTTATAGCAGTACTTTGGGTAGAAGCAAAGAACTAGAAACAAAGGAAATGCCTAATAAATAGGAAAAGATTAAGAAGTTGTGGCATATGAATGAAATAGGATATCATCACCCTTTAAGAAATGATGAGTATGAAAAATTCAGAGAAACATGGAAAGACTCATATGAACTGATGCAGAATAATGAAAGGAGAACCATTAAAACAATATTGAACAATGGTGACAGCCACCATATAAACAGAAAGAATGCTCAGAAGTTATCTAATCCAATCACAAATTCAAAAATACTCCCTCTTTAGTATACTGCAATGTAACACTGTCCCCATTTGGAGACCTCAAAGGAGGATAAATTACCAGTTTTCAAGTCAGGGCATTCTACTTGCTGATGGAACCATGAGGAAGGTTTTCCTCACGTCAAGCATAAATTGGCTTCTTTGCAGATTCTACTTCATGATCTCTGGACCCTGATTCCCACCCCCACCAGTTTACTTTTCTCCATGTTAAACATTTCTCAGTTCCCTTAAATGATCCTAACATGTTAGGAAGGGTTTTTCATCATCCTCATTGCTTTTCTCTAAACACTCTTAATCTTATCATCCTTCTTAACCTGTGATTCTTAGAACTGAGTAATATTCTAGATGTGGGTCTGAGAAAATGGGACCATCACCTCTCTCTTCCAAATAGCATTGGTTCTTTTGATTGTCACTTTACACACACCCTTGTTGAGGCTTCAACTCCATTCATTTTTAATAGTCTGAAAAGAAATGAGAAAAATCAGCTTTCTTCATTGGTGAGTTGGGGCAGGGGAATACCATGGATGTCAAAGGTCAACTCTCTGGGTATCATAAATGGCCTTTATCCCTTCCAGGGATATGACCATAGTTTTGGACTAACATGGGCTATGAGACAAAGCATCACTATCCACGTTAATCTTTCTTAACCAAATGTACTTATTGAATCCAAGACTGACTTGTGTTGCTCCTGATCTCTGGCAGATAATCTCCAACTTGGTACTGGCCAAAACAACATAGAAAAAGAGACAAGAAAAACCTTTTACAATGAAGGGGACGAGAGGAAGGAAAGGGTGAATGAGTGAACCTTACTCTCATCAGAATTGGCTCAAATAGGAAATAACATACATACTCAATAAGGGTATAGAAATCTATCTTACCTTGCAGGAAAATAGGAGACTAATGGGAAATGAGAAGAAGGGGGAGGGTGATAAAAGAGAAGGCATTTTGGGGGAGAGAGGGTGGTTGGTAACAAAACATCTTTGAGGAGGAACAGGGTGAAAGGAGAGAGAGAATAAGTAGGGGAAAATACAATTTAACAATAGTAACTATAATATCATTGTTCTCTCAGAAATGATGAGCAGCATGCTCTCAGAAAAAAAAAACCTGGAAAGTCCTTCATGACAAAGTAAAGTATACCATATACAAAGTTAATAGCAATGTTTGGGATAACCAGCCATAAATGACTGTTATTTTCAGTAGTACAGTCATCTACAACATTTTCATCATTTGAGAGAAATCTTATCCATAGCCAGAGAAGGAACTGATTGCATTTGAATATAGATCAAAGCATTCTTTATCTCTTTCTCTCTCTTTTTTTAATTTAATTTTTCTTAAGGATTTTTTATTTTAATTAGAGTAGGAGATCTATGCTTTTTTTCACAACTTTTTTATGGAAATGTTTTGTATAACTTCACATGTGTTTTCTTAATTGTAGGTGGGATAAAGGAAAGAACCTAGAACTAAAAAGTCTTTTAAAAATTGTTTTAAATGTAACTGGGAAAGATAGTAAATAAATAAATAAACAAGAAAATAAGAAAAAATTTTCTGGAAAAAAATATAAGACAGTGGATTGTGGTATATTCATAATTCAGGTTTAATTCTATATGCATAGCCTTTAAACTTCTTAGTTATACCCCATCTCAACGTCAAGAACTCCAATTTATGTAATGGATACCAAGTTTCACTGTCAAAATGATCTATTGGTAGACACAATAGCTTTCTAGTGACTACCATTTTCCAGGTACAATACTGTTTCTTGACTCATCAGGCTACTATGAATATTCAGGATAAAGCGTTTCACAGGACACTAGTCTAGGTGTGAAATATTTAACCAGGTCTTTAAAATCTTGTTTATATTTTTCATTCCAATGATCTCCAAATAATGTTAAAAGAGCCACACCACAATTATCTTTCTTGCCCATCTGCTTTTGAGTCTCTACAACCATATACCCATAAATGAGATCATTGAATTGCATAACAATGACAGAATAACTCATCACAAATTTTTAATAACAGTTATTGAGTCCTAGAAAAATCATTAGTTGGTGAGAGTTCGTTGGACACGGCCAGCTTGTGAACACCTTTGTCTTCTCTGGCCCACTATTTACTCCATGAGACATATGATAGAGACTAAGCAAAACTGACCCAATTAACAAATTTAACCATTTTATACCACTTTTTAGCCAGTCTAACACTTTGTTTAATCTTCTCTTGTGTGGTTTCAAGGTTTTTCCAAAGCCAACGAGATCACCTAGTTATGGCAGCACTTACAGATACGTCATATATTTCACTATTTTCTCCATAAGCTGTTAAAATGTGATTGGTGCCCCCAAGATTCCTTGAGGCATATTCTTAAACTGGAAGAACACTCTTGGCTAACCAGAAAGTTATGTTCTCTGTTTTCCTCTGCCATGGTATATTCGTAATATTTACTGCATAATTACAATACTGGAAACCATTAGTTGCCCAACAAACAGTTTGAACTTGTGGCATAGTGTACTACTGCATCTTAGTTCTCTTGTTCAGCATCTGGTTTTCTACACAAAGACCCAGATCTTTCCAGTCTTTTTCTTTCCCATCATTATTGACAGACTCTAGGACTCTCTTCTGATGTCACTGACCAACAATTCTTTCAAATGGTATTGAGGATTTCTATATCTGAAAAGGCTATCTATCTTTCAAGATCATGTAAAAAAGGATCAGGAGTTGTTGCCCTTCAGGTACACCCTCTATCCCACTTATTGAGTAAGAGCACTTAAATTCTTGCACTGACTTTCTTTCTCATGTGATCTTTCTATTCTTCAGGCACTGGAGAGCCGCAGAGAAAAAACATTTAGGAAGTGCTTACTATATACTAAACATTGTAGCAACACAAATAGAAAAACAAGACAGTTCCTGTTCTCAAGGAGCTCAATACTAATTGAATGAGACAACATATATAAGAGGGTTCAATTTCAGAGTAGATGGAAAAGCCAGGTGTTCCTCACGGTCTGGAAGCAAAGCATTAAGGAAGATGCAAAAGCGCAATGGACCTTGGGGAGTAAAGGTAAAGCAAATGGACTTTATTAGTGACTGCTGAGAAGGGGGTAGGAGGTCTACGAGTGATATAATAGAGTGTAATTTTAGATTATCTCAGGCAAAAGTAGAAATTGCAAAGGGGAAGATGTTAAATCTTGAGCTAAGAGCAGGTATCTAGCAACTTGTGGGAACATAGCAATGGGGTTTGAGATATGGGAGGGGAAAGATTCCCTAAAGCCTACTCTTGAGGTCCTACAAGTGTAGGGGGATAGATCCATTAATAGGAGGTGATGATCTCAGCGTCAAGATCTTAGTCACTTCACTCCATGATCCCATCAGAGTTTCCCAATGCTGGCCCAGAGATATTTGACTTCAGATATAATAATGATGGAATAACCTATTGAATGCACTCAACAGGACTGTGACTGTGCAATCCATATTTGTAACAATACTGGTCATCTGCACTCTGATGATGCTGTCCTGGAATGATGCTATTTTGGTTTCCAATCCCAAGCTCCTTTCTCTTTCCATTATGATTTCTCCATCCTTTACCTTTACTTTACATGCTTCAACATGTGTTAATTATGCATAAAGCAACAGAATCAGCAACCTAGTCAAAAGATATTCCCACAACTCATACATAGTCCTTTGTAGATTAAAAAAAAACAAGCTTCTAAAACCCACAAAGCCCATAATTACCCTCTCATGATATATCTCTGAGTCTCCAAAATGCAGAGAAGCAATTCACTTTACAATGTATAATGTTTATTTTGCAGCAGGTGATCTGACTTAGGGAAACTGAAACCTGGGAAACATCTGAAAATCCTATTGTCCCCTTTCAATAAGGTCAAGGAAAGAGCCAGGGCATCCATCCTCACCACTCTTATTTGAATAGTGTCAGAAATGCTAGCTATAGCAACAAAATAAAAAAAAGAAATTGGGAGAATAAGTACAGGCATAGGAAATATTAATTTGAAGAAAATATAATAGCTTACTTAGAGAATGTAAGTCAACTAAAAGAATTACCTGAAATAATATCTGCAGCAAAATATAAAATAAATATATGTAAATCATCAGCATTTCTACATAACACCAACAAAATCAGCAGGAAGTAATAGAAAGAAATTCCACCTAAAGTAACTATATTATGTGTACAATATTTTTTTACTACTACATACCCAGATACAGAAAGGAGCTATTCAACTACAAAATAGTCTTCACAGAAATAAAAACAGATTTAAGTCATTGAAGAAATATTAATTGCTCATGAGTAGGCTGAGAGAACATAATAAAAATGACAATACTATTTAATTTGCTTATTCATCATCATAACGATAAACTACCAAAGGATTACTTTATAAAACTAGAAAAAATTATTTAGAAGAACAAAAGGTCAAGAATCTCAAGGGCAAGAAGAAAATGAACTTTGGCAATACCAGACTTCAAACAATACCTCAGAATCATCAAATCCATTGAATACTGGCTTAAAATAGACAAATCAATCAGTGGGCAAAAATAGATATGCAAGATATAGATTCAAATGAACATGGTAATATGGTGTAAGAGTCAAAGAAAGGTCTTAGTTATTGGGGTAAAGATTCACAATTCAATCAAAATTGCTGGAAACCTTAAAAGGCAGTCTGGCAGAAATTAGGTTAAGACCAACATTTCACGCTATATTTCAAGATAAGTTTAGGTCATATCATAAACAAATTAAAACAGAACAACGAAATTACCTTTCAAAATTATGGATGAGGAAAAAGACAAAGAATTAAAGAAGATAAAATGGACAATGTTGGTTATGTAAAATTAAAAAAAAAAACTTGCACAAATAAAATCAATGGTATTCAAATTATAAGAGAAAATTATAGTATGTTTCTATGATAAAGTTTTCATTTCTCAGATATACAAAGAAATGATGGAAATGTATTACAATTTAGCCATTATGTTGTAAGCTCCTTGAAGGCAGGAATTGCCTTTTGCCTCTTTTTGTATCCACAGTGTTTACTTACTTAACATAGTGACACTATTTACTAGGCATTTAATAAATGTTTATTAATTTAACTAAATTTCTAACAAAAGCTGTTCCTCAATAAGTAAATGATCAAAGAACATGAATAAATAATTTTCAAAACTATCAATAACCATGTTTTTAAGAAATACTCCAAGTCACAAATAGAGAAATACAAATTAAAGCAACTTTGAGCTTCCCTCTCACATCCATCAGATTGGCAAAGATGACAAATGAAGGAAAATAAAATGACAAATGTTGTAGAGGCTGTGGAAAACAAGCATTTTAATGTACTGAGGCTTTTTATTTTAATGGATCTATGATTTAGTATGGCCATTACAAGAACAGTTTGGAACTATTCCCCAAAAGTCACAAAAATGCACAAACTCTTTGATCCAGTCATATACTACTAGTAAGCCTATAGCCCAGAGAAATCAAAGAAAAAGGGAAAAAAAGATTCATATGTTATGGGGAAAAATACACTATTGTATGGGTTTGTTTAAGCAGCTCCTTTTGTAATGGCAAAGAAATGGAAACCATGGAGGAAAAGATGAGGAGGAAGTGGAAGAAAAGGAGGAGGAAGAGGAGGAGGCAGCAGAGAAGAACACCATCACCACCACAACAGAATATATTGTACTTATAATGATCAGAGTTGGCTCCAGAAAGGAGGTAAGAGCACATGCCTTCTCCCTTTATTTCCTTTTCTTTTAAAATCTTCACTTTATGGGGTGGCTTGCTAAGTAGAGAAAAGGAAAGTATAATCAGAAACTAAAGTTATAGAAAAACAAAAGGCATCCACAAAAATTAAAATAACAATAATAAAAGAACCTATTGTTGGACTAGATTTAGGTACTTTATGTCTCTCTCTAAGTTTATGATTCTATGACATGTCTATCATATGTCAGATGAAGCAAAACTAGAATCTGAATCCAGGTCTTTTGATTTTAGATTGAGTTATTTTTTCCTCCAATACATCACATTGCATATAGATCTAACAGATCCAGAGCTGATAAAATGTATTCTGTATACATCCAGGGAACAGAGAATCAGTTGAGTAGAACTTCCTCTATAGGAAAATTGGATTTAATATAAGAACTTTATGATTTAAGTGTTATCTAGATGGCACAGTGAGTAGAATGTTGGACTTGGAGTCAGGGAAATGAGTTCAAATCCTGCTTCAGACACTTACTAGCTCTGTGACCCTGCGCCATTTAACTTCTGTGTGCCTCAGTTTCCTCAATTGTGAAATGGAGATCGTAATAGCACCTTACTCCCTAAGGTTGTTGTGAAAATCAAATGTTAGCATCTGTAAAGTGCTTAACAAGCATTAAAATACTATGTAAACATTAGCTGTTACATGAAATTGAAGAGCTTTTCACCAAAAAACAAAACAAAACCCAATATTAACACAGTTGAACAAAGGAAGTAGTTGAATGAGGGGGAAAAAAACTCTTTGTATCAAGTATTTCAAACAACGATCTGAACTGGGGCGAGGATCAGGGGTCAAGAGTGGGCAGCTGCTTAGACTTTGAAGAATGGGTCTGGCATCCTACTGGGGCCAAGCTATCTCCTAAAAGTTACTTGGGACAGAGTTGAAAGCTAATGAAAAATCAATTTCCCATTGTGGCAGGAATCTGACAAAATTTTGAGATTCAGCTCCCTTATCATCAATGGGGAAGAAATCAGACAATTAGAGGGGGAAAAGGAGGAAGAGCGGAGAGGAAAGGAGTCTAAAATCACCAAATATCTTTCTGTCACAAGAAAGAAAATTCAATTAAACACCTAAAGCACAAGCAAATAAATCAACAGAAAAAATACCAAAACCATAAAGGAAGAAGAGTAATAACAATGCTTCTAAAGGATTTCAAGCCTGTCTAAATAAATATTTCAAGATAAAGGAAAATCAATCAACACCAAAAAAAAAAAAAAAAAAAATTCCCCAAACCCTAAGGATTCCCAAGGGAATATGGAAACCCAGCAATATGTTTCAGAATGTTTCTGAGATAAATCAGAACTATGAGATGAGAATTTAAAGAAGAACAAATAGCAAGATGAATGTCCTTCCCTGAAGGAAAAACAAATTGGCAGAATAGAAAAACTGGAATCCATAGTAGCAAGTCTTTCCCAAGAAGCAAAACAAACAAACAAACAAACAAACAAAAACAACAGATAGGATTTAATAAATATACTGAAGTGATAAGCTGATTATGCCAAATAATCTCATTTCCCTTTTGTGGACAGGATTATTAACCCAGATTCAGGAGGTAACTTAGATAGAAATTCTGAACCTGGGATTCTTGAACTTAAAAAAGAATATATACATATATATATATGCCACATATTTTAACAATCATTTCCATATAGCCAGTTTTGTTTGTAACATTATATATTTTATTTAATGCATTTAAAAACCTTATTGCGCTAGAGGGTCCATAAGGGTTTCTTAAGACTGCCCAAAGAATCCAGGACTCTTGACCTAGATCCCAGCAAAGCATTTGACAGTTTTTTATTCTTTCCTTGTGGAAAAGATGGACCCATGTGGGATTAGATGATTAGAATGTGGGATTAGCCACATTGCCAATTAAGACCACAAAAATGGAAATGATTCAATGCCAACTTGGAAGGTATCAAGTAGAAGGTCCAAAGACTCTGTCCTTGGTTCTGGGTGGTATAACATTTCTATTTCTTATTCATGCTTCTTAGATTTGCCAATGACACAAAGTTAGGAGGGAGAGCTAATACTGTGAATGAAAGAGTCAAGACCCCCAAAGATGCAATGGAATGGAACATGTAAACTGAATCTAGTTAAGATGATATTTAATGGCCATAAATGTAAAAAGACTTACACTCTGATTCAAAACATCTAATTAACACGCAAAATATTGTGTGTGTGTGTGTGTGTGTGTGTGTGTGTGTGTGTGTGCGTGTGTGGCCAAAAATGCTAAAGCAATCTTAGAGAGCATTGAGAGGCAGGGGTAGCTACCTGATGGTGCTGTAAATGAAGTGCTGATCTTGTTTTTTATTGTTACCAGTGGCAAATTTCATGTATCCAATCATGTAATGGAGGAAAATAAGTTATAAGAACCAGCCTAGGGCTGGTTTAAGGTCAGGGAATCCCCAAATGATAAAAAACACTGTCTAGAATATCCACTCTACTTCACTCTCACACTCACACACTACAATGGGGAGTTCAAATTCTGCCTTAGCCAAGCTAGGTGATCTTAAAGTAAGTGACTTAATTTCTGTCTGTTCCAGTTTTCAAAAATTATAAAATTGGGCTAAATAACAGCATCTACCTCCAGGCTGTAGTGTGGATCGAATATTTCTTAACTATCTGGCACATAGTATGTGTTTGTTCTTTCCTTCCTTCAAAGTATCCAAAATCAAGCATTGTTAATCCTGGTGTCCCAATTAGATGATATCTGGAGTATGATGTTCTGTTGTGGACATCTGCGTACTGATAACCTAGAAAACTTTTAAAGGAGGGTGACTACCATGGTGAAGAGCTTCCAGATCATTCCAGAAAAGGATGAACTGAAGGGACTGAGAATATGTAGCCTAAAGGATATGAAAGCAGGCTTCAAGTATTTAAAGGGAAGAAAGATTAGACCTGTTCTATTTGATCTTTGTGAGTAGAAGTAATGGATACCAAAGTTGCAAAGAAAAAGATTTAGTCTGATGTAAGGAAAAAAAATTGTCAATTAGAACTGTCTCACAGTGGAATAGTAATCGTCAATTAGAGCTGTCTCATAGTGGAATAGTATTGTCGATTAGAACTGTCTCATAGTGGAATAGTTCTTTCCTACTTTCCTCTCTCAGAAAGCCATTCCTTGTTAGAAAGGTTTATTTTTTAAAGAAATATAAAAAAGGGACAGCCAGAGATCACAGTGGATAGAGCACCACTCAGAAGGACATGAATTCAAATTTGACATGTAGTAGCTGTGTGACCCTGGGCAAGTCACTTAACTGTTTGCCTCAATTTCCCCATCTGTAAAATAAATTGGAGAAGGAAATGGCAAACTGCTCCAGTTGTTTTGCTAAGACGACCCCCAACAGGATCACAAAGAGTAAAACACTCCTGAAAAGAGCTGAATGATATCAATGTATTAAGAACAAAACAAAACAAAAATTGATGTTATTTTTTAATGTTCCGTATCTGTGGCCCCCATCTCCTCTGATAATTTCTAAGCATCTCTCCAGGCCTCCAATACTCTCCATTCAATTCATTTTATATAGGATCATCAGATTCATTTTCCTAATGCATAACTGAGACTCCAATACATCATAGCTCTAAAATCACCCATGGTATCTCATTGTGTACCAAATCGAGTTTCACTTGGCTCCAAACTGTTTCTCCAGGTTTCTTCCTTTAATATCACTTTCCCTACTACTCTGTTTTCCAGACAAATTATATATCTTGCGTTTTTTAGAATGTGAACTGATTTCCCTGCCTTTATTTCATATTATTCCCTAAGCCTGGAATGTCCTCCTCTTAATTAGCTTTAGTTTTTCATAGCCTACCATCATATAAGTCAAATAAAATATTAAATTCTCTATGAACATTTCCTTAGTTCTCTAATGAGAAGTGACTTCTCTCTCATTTGATTTCATGGTATTTTATTCTCCCCAAATGCCCTGTTTGTAAATGGTTATTTTCATGTTGTTTTACCTTTCACTCCAAAGACTCAAGGGCAGGGCTTTTGTGTCTTTGTTTTTGTTTTTGCCTTTCTTTGCATTCCCAGCACTTAAAGCAGTGCCTAGCACATAACAGGCACTTAATCTGATTATCTAATTTATTCTTAAGCACTAGATATATTCCAGTTAGCATTATATTTATTTCTTTTCATGTCTTATCACTACAGAGCTGTGACCATATCTCATTTACGTTTATAACAGTAGGTGTGGTGAAAGTAGATTTTTTTTTAAAGGAATATAAAAAGAGGACTGGATAAATGAATAACCCTCTCTCCATATATATACATATATGTTACAGACATCTTCCTACATGCATTCCCTAAGTGTGTGATTCCCTGATCATTCTATTCAGGATCCCTTCACCTATACTATAATTCCTTTCATGTTCCCCACCCACCCATTCACCCCCAAACTCATGCACACGTCCGCGTCATGCCTTTGCAAGGAGCTCTTTTCAGTGTTGCCCTCACCCACCCCATGCCCACTGTACCAATTTCCGGGAGCTCGGACTCGCTGCTCTCAATCTCCTGCTGCCCGATGTAGAACCAGATGCAGGCCACCCAGTGGGCAAGCAGGGCAAAGACAGCCATGAGCAGTGTGAGCACCACGGCGCTGTACTGAGAGTATCGGTCCAGCCTTGGAAGCAGCCGGAGCAGCCGTAATAATCGCACCGTCTTCAGCAAGTGAGCGCCGAAGTACTAGAGAATGGGAGAAGGGGGGAGTTCACTTGGCCACCAGCTCATACCCAGCAGCCAAAGTTCTGATCACTCCCTGGACCCAGGCTTCCCTTCCCACCAGCCACCGAGTCTACTGACCACATTGACTTTAAAGGCGTGCAGCAGGTCAAAAGGCAGGGCAGCAATGACATCCAGTAGAAACCAGGTGGTGACGTAGTGGAAGCAGATAGAACGAGGGGCAAATACAACTTGTCCTGATTTGGAGACGAATGTGGTGCGGAAATTCAGCACAATGTCTGCAGGGAACCCAGGGAGGAAAGGAGTGTCAACATGGAGAGAACAGGAGGATGGCAGAGAGAGAGAGAGAGAAGGCACTCCTTAGAGAGGGAAGGATGCTTGGGCTGGTGCTGGAGGGAAGGGACTACTGCAATGTCTGGGAGGGGAGCTGGGGCTCCAGATGGGGCTCCTGGGGTGACTGCTGATGCTGAGCTGGAGCCTGGACCATTATCATGGTAGAAGGACAAGGGGCAGAAAGGTCCCTGCTGAGGGCAGGGCCTCCTTGGGCTGGGAGGGGACAGCCAGAGCCTGAAATCCTGAGAGCAAGGTTGTTATACCAAGGATGAAGAGGACCTCGACAGCTAGGTCGCAGACACTGGGTGGGCCTCGCGCCTCATTGGGCTCCCGGGCGGCACTGATACAGACACTGTAGGGGACAGTGACAGCTACATAGAGCGTGGCAAGCAAGATGAACCCATCCCAGGTGGCCCTCAGTGCTCCACAATGCAGCAGGATAAATGGTGATTTCCGGATGGCAGCTACTTTATACTCAGGCAGGTTTGGCTTCTCCCCAAATACACCCTGGTATGGAGAGAAAAATTAGGGGAATAGACACTTTCTGTGCCCACACCCAGTTCCCTGCCCCACCAGGCTGGGACTCCCTTAGGGCATAGTGCTCAGAAGGCTTGGACATTAACTCTTTACATTTTTCCTGAGTATGTCAGAGAATGGCCATCTTTGGGGAGGGGAAATTGTGGATAGTGATGATTACCACTCTGCCTTTCATCAGCCCATTTGTGTCTCTTCTGAATATTTGTGCTTTTTCCCCTTCTATTTCGATTCCCTCCCACCCAACCCAACCCAACCCAGACTAGTCCAGTCCCCATTTCCAACCTTGTTGAGTTTATGCTTGCTTTTTGGCTGCTTCTGCAGGTGCCCAGAGAGGTGATAAAGTACAGCCCGGCTCCGACGCCTATTGGCATTGAAGCCCTTGGACCCTGCCCGGCCGTACCTACGCCGCCCACCACCTGTGAGAAAGGGGCCCTTGAGGATGATGGAATAAACAGGAAAACAAACAGATGGACAAACTAGTAACCCACAGCGTTGCCTTGTGTGTATAGAATGAGTCAGTAGGCCTTTCTTTTGGTTTGAGTTAAATAATCTATTTCCTGAAGGATGGATAGGGTCTTAGGAGCATCCTTCCTCAACAAGAAGAACATCTCTCCTCTTTCCCTAGGCTGGTTCCCTCAGAAAACTCATGGATCAGTTTTCTCCTGAAAAACCAGGAGGAGAAAAATGATGAAGTATTAGCAATGAGCAAATGAGAGTCACTGGAAAGGACAGACACTATAGGATACAGTATATATAGACACTGTAGGGCACAATCTGCGGACACTGTAGGATACAGTATATAGACATTGTAGGGTACAATTTGCAGACACTGCAGGGTACAGTATTTAGACACTGTAGGGTATAGTCTGTGGACACAGTAGGATACAGTATATAGACACAGTTACAGTATGGACACTGTAGGGTACAGTCTGTTAACACTTTAGGGTACAATATGCAGACACTAAGATGCAGTATATAGACAATTTAGAATTTAGTCTGCAGACACTGTAGGGTACAGCATGTGGACACGGTAGAGTACACTCTAAAGACACTGTAGGATACAGTATTTAGATACTATAGGGTATACTCTGCAGAGGTTGTAGGGTACAGTCTACAGATTCTGTATAGTACAGTCTGTGGACACTGTAAGATACAGTCTTCAGACACAGTCTTCAACACTGTAGGGTATAGTCTATGTACACGTGTGGATAGTGTAGGTACAATACACAGGCACTGTAGGGTACAGTCTATGTACACTATAGGATACAATGTACAGACACCATAGGATACAGTATATAAATACTGTAGTATATAGTATATAGCCTATGCACACTGTAGGATACAATATATAGACCGTGTAGGATAAAGTATTTAGTAACCTGGAGGGTAGAACAAGGTAGTCACCAGTAATCAAAGGGAGGTATGGTGATGGGAAGGGTAGATGAAGAACTGGATAGAAAGAGAATAAACAACAGTGAGAAGCTAGGTCTTTCTGCTAAGCAGGAAGCTGGAAAAGTCTAGGATCTTGGATGCCCAAGCTTCCAGGCCAGGGTTATACTGGAGTGTAAGATAGAAAGAATATTAGATTTGGAGACAGGGGACCAATATTTGAATCCCAGCTATTTATTATTTGGACAACTCTCAAGCTCTCTGGGTTTTATATGTTTACAAGAAATGAAGAAGTTGGAGACAGTGACTTTGAAGGTTCTCAAATCTTTCAGTTCTCAATCCTAGGATCCTATAATAACAATGCAGTATTTACAAAACTTTGTAGTTAAAAATTACTTCCACATCCATTTGCTGTGAAGTAGATCAAATAAGTATCATTATAGGTATTTTACAAAGAAACTGAGGTTAAAATAGGATGTCTTATCCCAAAGCCATAGAGCTCAAGCCCTTGTCTCTGCCTGTGAATCTTATTCTCTTTCCTATATAGGGGGGTGCTTTGTTTGAAGCATCCTGAAGAAGTATGTGCTGGTCTTTGGGGAAAGGGAGGGAGTTCTGACTGGGACTGCAGTTCTGGCACTTAATAGCTGAACAAATCACAAGCCCTAAGCTTAATTTCCCCATCTGTAAAATGGAGATGGTAATGCTGTCTTATCTTTCTCTATGAGGAAAGTGCTTTGTATTCTTAAAGCCAAAAACTTTACAAAACTATGAGGGCCTCAGGGAGTTCTTAAAGGGGAGAAAGGGACCTGTATGTGCAAAACTGTTTGTGGCAGCCCTCTTTGTAGTGGAAAGAAACTGGAAACTAAATGGAAGCCCATCAATTGGGGAATGGTTGAATAAATTATGGATATGAATGCTATGGAATATTATTGTTTTGTAAGAAATGACCAACAGGCCTTCAGAGAGGCCTGGAGAGACTTACATGAACTGATGCTGAGTGAAATGAGCAGAACCAAATCATTGTACACTATAGGATGATCAATTCTGATAGATGTAGCTCTCTTCAACAATGAGATGATTCTGACCAGTTCCAATTGTTCAGTGATAAAGAGAGGCATCTTTACCCAAAGAGAGGACTGTGGGAATTGAGTGTGGACCACAACATAGCATTTTCACTCTTTTTGTTGTTGCTTGCTTGCATTTTGTTTTTCTTCCCTAAGTTTTTTTCCCTTCTTGATCAGATTTTTCTTGTGCAGCAAGATAATTATATAAATATCTATACATATATTGGATTTAACATATATTTTAGCATATTTAACATGTATTGGACCACCTGCCATCTAGGGGAGATAGTAGGGGGAAGGAGGAGAAATTTTGGAACAGAAGGTTTTGCAAGGGTCAATGTTGAAAAATTATCCATGCATATGTTTTGTAAATAAAAAGCTTTAATAAAAAAAGAAAAGAAAAATATGAGGGACTGCAATTACATATATATATTCAAATGTAGTAAGTTTATTACTTTCAAGATAGCTGAATAGTATAATAGAAGAGTGTTGGATCAAAATCAAAAAGTTAGCTACGGGCAAGTCACCTAACCCTGTTTGGATGGGAATAGCATCTACTTTCCAAGTTTATCATGAAGGCAAAATGAAATATTTGTCAGGTGCTTTTCAAATCTTACTATTAATTATCAATTATAGTTATTATGTTTTTTCTTCCAATAAAAGCTAAATTTATTTATTTTCCTAATAAGCTGAGGGAGTAAAAAAAGCTTCCCTTTCTTTTCTGGAGGGAGAAGGTCAAAAAAACAAAAAGAGAGAGAAGATGTGAATGTGAGTGTGTGTGTGACTATCTATGTTTGTGTGTATGTATGTGTGAGAGAGAGACAGAGACAGATAGACAAAAACTAGAACCAGAGAGAGAGAGAGAAAGAGAAGGAGGAAAGAAGAGAGAAAGAAGGACTATGAAGGAAAAGAAAGGGGGAGAGAGAGAGAGAGAGAGAGAGAGAGAGAGAGAGAGAGAGAGAGCAGAGAAAGAAGGAGAGAAAGGGGAAAGAGGGATGGGGTAAGGGAGGAAGAAAGAATAAATGGAGGGACAAAGAAGGAAGAAGAGGTAGAGGGAAGGGAAAAGAGGAACAGGGAAGGAAAGGAGAGGGAGTAGAAGAGAGAGTTCAGGAAAGGAGAAGGAGAAGAAGAGAAAGAGGAAGAGAGGGACACAGAGAGACAGAGATGCAGAGACACTTTATAATTGAACAAAGGGGCATGGAGGTGGGGTTCTCCAGACAGTAAGGAGGAAAAGAAATTGGGATACTGGAATGTCCACTAAACTATGCCAGTCAAGCCCACTCTGTGTTTCAATTTTAGTTAACTTTGGTTCATAAATCTGTTCTCTATATGGCTCCTTTGTTGTTGTTGCTCCCATTTTGTCTTTTGAAAAAATTTAACCTTGTTTTGACAAATCTGAGAAGACAAAAAGATTTTGCAGGACGACACCTGGGCATGAGGGCAGTTAGATGGGGCAGTGGATAGAGCAAAGGCCCTAAATTCAGGAGGACACATTTTACCCTGGATAAGTCACTTAATCCCAACTAACCTGGGTTGCTAAAGGCACTATTGCCCTTTAGGCATTGATATGCCATCAAAATAACTAGGTCATTTGAGTCAAGTCAACTCCCTGGCAGAATGCAGTCTCCCACGGGCGGGAGCTTCTGGGTCTTCATTTTCTTTGGCTCTCTCCCAGTGCCAGTCCCAATGCTTTTTCACCCATGGGAGGCATATGAGCAGGATCCATCATTCATCCTCACCTCTCTCCTTCCAATTGTCTAGTCCCCCGCGGTTCTTGGAGTCACTGATGTCCTTGTGGGAGACCAGGAAGAGGGCCACCTCACCTTTCTCATTTTTGATGGGTACTACATCCAAAAGGCACCAGAAAGGGAGACCTAGGTACAAAGAGAGCTACGCTAGCTCCAAGACTTTGGCCTTGCTCCTAAAAAACATCTGTCCCTCCCTTTTTCTCCTCCCCCTCCCCAACCCGGGAAAACAGTTCCTCTGAGAGGGGAGAGAAGGAGAGGCGAGGGGGAATGATTCAGACTGGAGAAGGGAAGGCTACGAGAGACTAAATCATTGGCTTTGTTTATATCATGAAGGGTTATCATATGAAGAGGAAGAATTACCTACTGTTTGTTTGAATTAAGGATGAAGACAGAGACAAATTCTCTGATGGGCTATGGAGGAGGGAGGGAGGCACACACATAAGAGAGAATTATTTTTGTGTGCATATTCCTGGATGACCATCTTAGACAGTAGAAAGAACTTCCTATCCTATCCTATCCATGTGAAGTTTAGCAGTGAGGAAAGGGAGAGTGGAATCTAAGTCCTCTCTGACCCAGGAGGAAACAGGAGGGTTCCTGGATGGGCTAGAGGATCAGATCAGATTATCCTGCCTTGTTGAGTGGGAAGAGAGAAACAGAGGCATGGATAGGGTTAAAAGAGGAGGAGGCACAATATAAACAAGCTGTGAAAGGGTGGGGGCAAGAACTTCAGTCTGTTGCTAATTATCATTTTTAAAAGTGGGGAACAGAAGAGGGATGATATGTTTAAAGTGGAAAGGGAGGAGGACAAGAGATACAGAGGATGGGAAGGCAGACAAACGTAATGGAAGTGGCATAGATGACAAGGAGAAGAAGGAGGAAAAGGAGAAGGAGATAAAGGAAGAGTGGGAAAGGAGGGAATTTACTGGCACTGGGAGCCTTTGGCCGAGCAGTTAGGGGTGGAAGGTTTTATTCCTGGCTTACCGCTCTTTCGATATAGAATCAGCTCAGCCTTAAACTCTTTGTGTTCATCTAGGGCCTTTCGGATCTGCTGACGGACAAGGTCACTGGTGTCAGGACCATAGAGGAAGGAGCAGGCACAGCCTCTCTGCATGACCTCAGCCCGAGAAAAGCCGGTAAGGTCACAGAAGCCATCAGAGCAGTAAACCACAGGGAAGGATCCCCGAACCTGGGCATTGCCCAGCACGAAGTTACTGTCTGCAAGAGAAGTTACAGTCTGTCTGCAAAAAAGAGTTATGGGCATGACTTAGGGAGGGAGGGAAAGAGAGAGGCAGGGAATTTGCTTGTCAACCCACTTGATTTGAGAGGGGCTCAGATTCCTGGGGACCTATTTCAATCTCCATCTCCTCTATTTCTATGGGATGACTTCAAGAAGCCCGAGGAATGGAAAAGAGGGAGAAAAATTCATGGTAGACACAGAGATGATCCTGTGAGCCTAGATTCCCAACTCAAGAGTGGTGCTAAGGTTTTATTTCTTCCCCCTGAGATTTCTGGTTCCCTTCTCCTTGGTCCTCAGCTCCCAGTCCTACCAAGCTTTTTTCTCCAGTGCCCCCAGAATAGGACAGCTCTTCCTCTAATGGTATCAGATATGACCAGAGAATGGAGGACTTCCTCCATTACTGTGAAGCTCTGGAATGAACCAGGAAGTCTAAATGTGAGTCAAAGATTATGTTTGCAATGTACCTCTTCTTCAGATCCCAATTCTATGTCTTTATGTCAACAGTGTCTGAAAGTGGGTGTATACTAGACAATTCAGTAATGCAGCTGTTGTTAATGTTCCTGTGCATTTTTTTCCTGGTGTGTGTCTGTCCTAAACAACATACATGCATGTGTGTGTGTGTGTGTGTGTGTGTGTAATGGTTTATGTGTTGTGTCTCTCTCTATGTTAATGTGTGCTCTTTATGCTAATCTTCCTTCCCTCTTTCCTATTCTTGGATATACATCTGGGATGATCTGGTGACCTCATCTGCTTACATGAGTTTCATAATCATTTCTAAGCAGATGATTCCCAGAGTTATATATCCAACCTTCATCTTGATCTCTTGAGCTCCAATCTCAGTTGCTTATTGGATGTTTTTAACCAGGTGCTCCATAGGCATTTCAAACTCAATGTATCCCCAAAAGAATTCCTCATTGCCCCAACCCCAAATCTAGGGGAAGGGAGAGGCTGTTAGTATTTTTCTAATTAACCAGATTTACAACTTGATGTCATCCATGACTCCTTATTTCACTCACCCATATATCCACTGCCATCTCTTGCATTTGTCTGCTTCTCTCCATTACTTCAGTCTCTCCTCATATCTCACCTGTGGCCTAACTGGCTCTCTCTGCTCCAAGGTTCTTCCCACTCCAATTCATACTCCACCAAATAGTAGGTCTATGTCACTTCCATACTCAATACACCTTAATGGCTTCCTATTACCTCTAAGAGCAAATATGAATTCATCTGGCAGCTTGAAACCCTTATAAACTGGTCCCGATCTACTTTTCCCGTCTGTCTTCAAAATGTTTCTTTTCATATACGTACAATCCATCAAACTGACCATCTCACATGTGGCATCTCATCTCACAGAGTACCCTATGTCTGGGGTGCCTCTACCTCTAGAATCCCTAATTTCTTCTAGAATCCCTGATTTCTTTCAAGACTCTACTCAAACAACACTTACAAAAAAATCTCATTTTCCCCAGATATTGTGCCCACCCTACAAAATTAGCTTTAACTTTGTATATACATACATAAATATATACACAATATACACATATTTGCACACATGTGAGAATACACACATATATATGTATATGCACACACATATACATTTATACATTTGTATGTCTACCTTTATGTGCATATACATAGCCCTCTCTGGCTATGAAGACAGTCCCAAGTATCAGAACTGTTTCAATGTCCATTTCCCCAAGTTAGTACTTGGCACATAAAAGACATTTAATTTTTTGTGCCTGTGTATCTTTCCCAGAAGGCCAAGGGAATGTGTATGTCCTATGTTTCAGGCTTATTAAATGAATCTTGGATAGTATAGATGTGTGACTGTCTTTTATGTTCATCTTGAAAAATCTAGTTGAGAGTGTAGGTGTACACGTGGTTAGCTACTTGCCCCCAATCCTTCCTTAGTTCCACTCATGACTAGCTAACTCACACTGTAGATCTCCTAGGCTTCCTGCCATTTCTCCCACTTCAATCTGTTTCATCTCTGAAAGATGGGGAGGGAAAGTCCCCTGACTGAGAGACTGAAAGCCCCTCTGACTGAACTACCCTGGCTAGCTGGTCCTGACCCTGAGATGTGAAGCAGAATGGTCCCTTAGGTGATGGCTGAAGATGTAACTGGGGGTGGTAATAGTGTTGCTCAATCAGAAGGCTAGGCTAGTGCCAAACATATGGAGAAGCAGATGGTGGGAGCTCCATCAGCTCCCAGCATCCTTCCTTCCCACCCCATCTCCATCTATCCCTCATCAAGTGACTGGAGAGACCATCCTTGGGGGAAATAGTATGGGACTGAGTATAGGGCTAATGGAATGGGCAATTACAAACTATATTCCCCCCCACACACAAACACACACACACATACACACACACACACACACACACATACACACACACACACACACACACACACACACACACCCTTCCCTATACCTGATGGCCCAGGTGCAACTTTTTCCCAATTCCAAGATATGGATGCCTGAAACAGCACATAATACCATGGATCCCAGACTAATGCTCTTCTCCAAACTCCAATTCCAGGCTCCTCACTCACTCCTAGGAACGTGTGGAGCTCCCAAACCTTTGTCATTTGACTTTCTTTTCCTATGGAAGTGGAGTTTATTCTAGCTTTACTGCTATTTTTCTTCCAGTTGTCAATTTAACATGGCTGATTATTTGTCTTTTTGGTGGAGTATAAGCAGGTGGGAGTTGAAACTCTGGCTGGTAGGAAGATGCTATGCTTCCTTCCCGCTGGCCAGTTTGGTTTCTTTTTCCACATTCCCTTTTGAAAATTCCTTTTCCTGACCTTGAACTCTCAGCTTGATCATTTAGGATCCCCACCTTACCTCAAGTCTGGCTGAGTGAAACTGACAATGGGGGAAGGGAGACTGCTCTAGGTCAGTTGCAAACTTGTCTCCTCCCTTTCATTCATCCTTTTGTGGGGGACGGTGAGAAAAGCGCACTGAGACATCGGGCCAAGTAAGCCAACAATCCCAAGAGCTAAACCATTCAATCAAATACAACCTGATTACCTCTCCGGTTCCCTCTGCCCCTCTATTCCCGCCCACTCACGACGGTTCTGTTCCCCGCACTGCCTTCCCAAGAATTTGATTGGACGAAGGTCCATCTTCAAAAATTCTGCAGAGTGGAAGTGGAATTCAAGGGCCAAGAGACTTTAGGGCAAGGTCTGTGGGTAGATTTCAAAGGTCCGTAAACTTAAAAAATATTTTATAATCTTCTTTTAATATAATTGGTTTCCTTTGTAACCCTGTATTTTATTTTATGCATTTAAAAAGCATTATTCTAAGAAGGGATTCATGGGCTTCACAAGAACGCCTAAAGGGTCCACAAAAAAGACTGAAGAACCCCTTGTTGTCTTGGGAGAGGGAGTACTTATAGACCCCACAGAGCTTTTTGGGGAAGGGAGTTGGCGATTCTTCGGGAATCCAGGCGGAGAGGGGGAATCTTCCACCCGGACAGGGATCCTGCCTGGGAAGGGGTCTGGTGAACTCACGCGTCCCGTCGAAGCGCGTGGCGATGGTGTCCAAAAAGGTGTTCTGCGGCGCCAGGAGCCCCCTCATCGCCGGCATCTTAGGCTGCCGCGGCCGCCCGCCCCATCCCTCCGGGGCGCGGGGCTAGGGGGGGCCTCAGCGCCAATGAGGGGCGGGGAAGGAGGGGGAGAGGGTGAGCAGCCCTTTCCTGCTCTGCCCTGCCTCGCCCTTCCCCGCCCCGCCAGGCCAGCGGGCGCCGGGCGCTACCCCCGGTGCCGTCTCCCAGAACGCGGTCCTAGGGCAATTGGCTGGGGGCGCAGCCCAGCCGCAGCTCCGAGGCCCCAGTGAGATGGGGCATCCGCTCTGTATGGGTCAGAAGCATGTCTCTGGGTTCCTCCCGTGTTCCCCGGGTTCGAGTCCCTCTTCCCTCCCACCAGCTTGGGCTCGAGCCCCGCTCCACTTCCCCGCAGCTACCTCTGATGCTGATGGAGAGAGGAGGCTCCCAACCCGTCTCCCCCCCACCCTTCCATTCCCCTCTTGCCGCCTGTACCGATGTAACCATGGAGACAGGGCACACCCTGCCAGGGCTGGCTCCTTAAAGGAACAGGCTGCCTGCTGAGTTACTAAATCTGCGGCTCCCGGGAGCGATGGGGACCTGGATTGGGGAGAGGGGCTGAGCCGTGGAAGCAAGTGTATAGTACTCCCCATTCCCATCCCACCCAGCACCCCGAGCGGCAATATAGCAAGCAGAGATCTCCCAGTCTGTTTTTTGCCTCCCGCTGTTGGAGGAGCCTTCTAAACGGTTTTTCCCCCAAAGATTCTCTAGCCAGAAGCTGGAAAATCTTGGGGATGGAAAGAAGCTTTAGTTGGAAGGACGGAACTTCGGGGTCAGGAGATACTCGTACGAGGCTGTCTCCAGTGAAAAGTAGAAACTTGGACTGAAGTAATTGAAAACTAATAGGGTTTGGAGATGCTAAATTTGAAAGAGGTTCCGTCTAGCCCAACTCAAGATATAATTGAACTAGGGAAGACTAGAATCTGTGTGGCGCCTCGAACCCGAACTTGGAGACAAGATACCTGTCTTGTGGTCTGAGCTGCCCTAGTCTTTCTAGGAAGCGAGCCTAACCATAGACGGTAAAGTGGGGCAGAAGGACTGAAGGAGCATCTCTAGAAGGGGAAAGGGTATTCTGGAGAAATGGAGAAACCCTTTTAGACCTATTTTGTGTTATGGACTTTTTAGGCATTATGGTGAAATCTAAGGACCTTTTCTCAAAATGTTTTTAAACGCATAAAATAAAATATTGCGTTGCAAAGGAAACCGACTATATTGAAATAGTTATCAAAATATATTTTTCAAAAGTTCAAGAACTCCAATCTATAGAAACCCTGTCTTAGATGTATTATACTTCTAATCTCCGACCCCTGGAAGCAGAAGCAAGATCAGCTAATTTATTTTGCCTCATATAATTATCTTCTACTCCTGAACAGAAGAGCCTTCGCAGCAACTGCTGCGGTAGTGAAGGGAGGTCCCAGGAGGAAAGGAAGGAATATCCCTGTCTTCTAGGGCATGAATTATAGGGTTATAGAATGTTAGGAACTAAAAGAGAAACTCGGAAATCACTCAGTTCAACCCCCCCTTGGAAACTCTTGAGATTAAGTGGCTTGTCTAAACTTGTACCTGGAATAAAGGGTAGAGCCAGTATTTGAACTAGATCCTTCAAATCCAGTGTTCTTTTTAAGGAATATAAGAAGTCACTTTTTTTAACCAAAGGGCAGAAGACTGTTGGGGGTGGAAGGGAACCCCTCCACCCAGAAAATGAGCAGAATGACTAATGTCTAGTCCATCCGGACAATCCCTAGTTGGATTGATCTTTGTGTAACCTCTAGGGAAAGCCAGTATATGGAACTTCACTAGCTTACTCACTAGCTACTCACTAGCCTGCCCACCTCTGGGTCCGTACTCTCTCAGGTACCGCCTTTTTTTTTTTTTTTTTTTTTTTTTTTTTTTTTTTTTTTAGGTACCGCCTTTTCCATCCCTTCCCAATCTCGTCGCCTTCCAGAGCCCTCTTACCCCCTGCTCTCCCTTCCCTGCATCTTCTTTTCTCTTTTCCCCATTCCCCAGCTGCCAGCTACTGACTCCTCCCCCCTCCCACTGTTTGCCACTGAGCGCAGCAGCCGCCTTCGCAGAGCTGAGCCGCTGGGGCCAAAACAGCAATTTGTCTCCAGCTGAAGCTGAGGCTATGCAAGGCACCTACCCCACACTCCCTCCCGCACTCTCCTTCAGGCTCCGGGGTAGTGGGGAGATTGACAGATTAAATTAAAAGATGTGTACACACTAGACAAACTCCCTTACTTTGCCCCTTCCCGTCCCATAGATGGACCAGAACAAAGTCGCGAATGAGAGAGCTATCCTGCTGAGACCAAGGCCGGTCCAGAGGACCTCCAGAAAGCTAGCCCGGACATTATATTTGGGCGCCCAACGTGGAGCCAGAGAGCTCATTTAAATGACAGAAAGAGCTGGTTGAGATTTCAGCAGAGTAAAGTGAAAGTGAGATTATCCTTCTTCCTCTTTTCTATTCTTCCCTCTTCCACCTCCTCTCACCCACCACTTTCCCCCATCCCACACCCGCCTTCCAATTGAACTAGGGATGGGGAGAAGGATCTGTACTTATTCTCCTAAGTAACCCGAGCATCATTTAACTAAGTTTTAATAAATGCTTGCTGACTAACTCCTAGAGCGAAGTGGACCTTGAGAGGTGGCAGTTCCCAAACTCCTACACTACAGGTAACCTTTTTCTCAGAGGAAGGGAACTCTCTGTTAGAGGGCCAGCCAGATAGGATGCTCTATATCTGGATTGGGAGTTGCTTAAAGTCTGTTCAACTCGGATTTTGGCCTTTTCAGATCCCAGATGGCAAATTTTAGTTGTGAGAAATCTGCAGATGCTCAAAATGGCCCCCAGGAATCCACTCCAGAGTCTTGGGCAGGCCTTATTTCTGGGAACTCGATATCCAGTACTAAGCCTGTTTGTGGAAAGGAGGGAAGAAAAACAATATCTGGCTCCATTTCTTGTTACACCTTCACCTTTAGGGATTGATTTTCATTCCATTGTATTAGGAACCTAATACCTTCTCACTGCAATCCAAAAAAGAACAATGGGAGAGGAGAATGGGGGAATCCTCTCTCCATAATCTTCATGATTGATTGTTCCAGCTGGTTTGATTTTAAAAACGTGTTTGATGTATGAATATAAGGTCTTAGTCCAAACTTCTCTTTTTCTTTCCATGCCAAAATGTATACTGATCTCACAGACTCTGTTAGACAGCAGAACAGGGAGGAAAGAAACATGACCTCTGATCCTACTATAACCTTTCTGTTTTGGACTAGGATTAATCCTCCTTGCAAGGACTCCCAGAGGAAAGAGAATTTTTATTTTGGTAGGAGGAGCTTTTTTTCAGAAAAGGACTGGAAGTCTTTGTCAACAAGAACAAACCCAGGAGACTATATTCTGAAACTGCTGTGGGAGGCCCGTGGGAGTTTATCTACAAAAAGGAACAAGGAGAAAGGTTGGGAGGAGAAAAGCAAAGCAGAAAAAACCTAGAGACACAAAAGACAAAAAAAAAGCTCCCCAATTACCGAGCAAGAAGTCAGACAATGTGTAGGGGATGAGATGAGAACAGGTGGCTGTCGAGGAACTGAGCTGATGTTCCTCTCCCTTCATGCTAGTCTCACTTCCTGTTTGTTCTGCTCTCCTCTTTCCAGCCCACAATACTCAGGCTAGCATGGAAAAGAGGTTGACGTATCAAGACTGAGCAGGGATCCCTTCTTCTATGGCCAGGTTTGTATTTATAATATATGGCATCATTAGAATATGATTTTCTGTAACTAAAAAGCTATTAGAAATAATCCCTGTCAACAAAAAGTTATTTTAAAAAATGAAAAAAAAAAAAAATCTTAAAAAAAAAAGAATCCATAACTTTAGCAAAGTTGCAGAATACAAAATAAATCCACATAAATCATCAGCATTCTTATACATCACTAACAAAATCCAACAGCAAGAGATATAAAGAGAAATTCCATTTAAAACTGTTGATAATATAAAATATTTGGGAATTTATCTGCCAAAGGAAAGTCAGGAACTATATAAGTAAAACTACAAAACACTTTCCACACAAATAAAGTCAGATCTAAGCAACTGGAAAAATATCAAGTGCTCCTGGATAGGTCAAGTGAATAGATCACGATACTCCCTAAACTAATCTATTTATTTAATGCTTTACCAATCAAACTTTCAAGAAACTATTTTACTGACCTAGAAAAAAATTAAAAAATTCATCTGGAAGAACAAAAGGTCAAGAATTTTAAGAGAATTAATGAAAATAAAAGCAAATGAAGGTGGCCTTAGCTGTACCAGATCTAAAACTATATTATAAAGCAGTGGTCATCAAAAAAAAATTGGTATTGGGTAAGAAATAGAGCAGTTGATCAGTGGAATAGGTTAGGTTCACAGAACAAAATAGTCAATGACTATAGCAATCTAGTATTTGACAAACGCAAAGACCCCAGATTTTGGGATAAGAATTCACTATTTGACACAAACTGCTGAAAAAATTGGAAACTAGTATGGCAGAAAGTAGGCATAGGCCCACACCTAACACCATATGCCAAGATAAAGTTGAAATGGGTTCATGATCTAGACATAAAGAATGATATTATAAACAAATTGGAAGAATATAGGATCATTTACCTCTCAGATCTGTGGAGGAGGAAGGAATTTGTGACCAAAGAAGAACTAAAAATCATTATTGATCACAAAACAGATAATTTTGATTATATTAAGTTAAAAAGTTTTTGTACAACTATGAAATACTTATAAACTGTGATTTATACAGTGATCCACAATTCCAAAGGACGCATGATTTTAAACAATGCTGATAAAAAAAGAAAAAAAAGTTTTTGTACAAACAAAACTAATGCAGACAAGATTAGAAGCAATAAACTGGGAAAACATTTTTACATCCAAAGGATCTGATAAAGGCCTCATTTCTAAAATATACAGAGAATTGACTCAAATTTATAATAGTTCAAGCCATTCTCCAATTGATAAATGGTCAAAGGATATGAACAGACAATTTTCAGATGAAGAAATTGAAACTATTTGTAGCCACATGAAAAGGTGCTCCAAATCACTTTTGAAATGCAAATTAAGATAACTCTGAGATACCAATATACACCTGTCAGATTGGCTAAGATGATAGGAAAAGATAATGATGAATGTTGGAGGGAATGTAGGAAAACTGGAACACTGATACACTGTTGGAACTGTGAATACATCCAGCCATTCTGAAAAGCTATTTGGAATTATGCTCAAAAAGTTATCAAACTGGGCATACCCTTTGATCCAGCAGTATTTCTACTTGGCTTATATCCTAAAGAGATCTTAAGGAGAGAAAGGGACCCACATGTGCAAAAGTGTTTGTAATGAGTGGATGGAAACTGAGTATATGCCCATCAATTGGAGAATGATTGAATAAATTATTGTATTTGAATGCTATGGAATACTATTGTTCTGTAAGAAATGACCAGCAGGATGAATACAGAGAGGCTTGGAGAGGCCAACTTGAACTGATGCTAAGTGAAATGAGCAGAACCAGAAAATCATTATACACAGCAAGAATAAGACTATAGGATGATCAATTCTTATGGACATGGCTTTCTTCAACATTGAGATGATTCAAACCAGTTCTATTTGTGCAGTGATGAAGAGAGCCATCTACACCCAGAGAGAAAACCATGGGAACAGAGTATGGAACACAACATAGCATTCTTACTCTCTCTGTTGTTATTTGCTTGCATTTTGTTTTCTTTCTCAGTTTTTTTCTTCCTTCTTGATCTGATTTTTCTTGTGCAACAAAATAATTGTATAATGGAATCTTTACAAACATTAAGTATCTATTATGTGATATGCTCTGTGCTAAGCACTGGAGAGAGAAAAAGATAGAGACAGACACAGAAAGAGACAGAGACACACATACAGAGTAGGGGGAGGGAGAAAGGGGGGAAAGGAGAGAAAGAAAGGGAGAGAGGGGGGAGAAAGGAAGGGAGGGAGGAAGAAAGAAGGGGCAAACCCAGTTCCTGTTCTTAAGGGGGAGGCTACATGAAAACAACTGTGTATGTATGAATAACATTTATACAGGATAAATTAGAGACACTCTCAGGAGGAAGGCATGATATGAAGGGAAATCATTGGGAATGATTCCTTATAGAAGATGGGATTTCAGTTGGGACTTGAAGGAAGCTAGGAAAACAGGGAGGGGCAAAGATGAAGAGAGAGAATCTCAGGTTTGGGGGACAGTTAGTGGCTTGGTGTCTTATTGGAGAGAATGAAATTCCAAAAGATTTAAGTGTAGAAAGTTGGGAAATTCAGGCTTTGAAAGTATGAAGAATGGATGATTTCTTCTGATCCTTTAGGCACTTACTAGGTAGTGTTCAAAATAAGGTCTTTAATCCTAGAGTTTATTTTTGGGGGGGTAGGTAATAAAAGAGAATGGAGACAAATACGATCATGCAAGAATTAGGAATGCAATCTTGCCACAGGTTCAATGGCACCATACTTTTAAAAAGTATCCCCTGCTTTTCATCATAACTGATGAATGGACTAGTTCCTGCAGAGTCAGAGACAGAAAGAAACTGATTTTCTAGGGTTTCCTCCCTATTCCACACTTTCTCAGGCTCAATCCATCATAGTTACTGAACAACTAGTAGCTTTGAACTTGAGTTCAAATGTAGCTTCAGAAACTGTGTGATCTTTGGTAAATCAATTAAATTTCCACCTACCACAGTTTCCTCAATTGTAAAATGGGATAATAATAGCATCTACCTCCCAGGATGATTGTGAGGATTAAATGAAATAGGAAGTGTAAAGTACTTAGCACAGTGCCTGATACATAATAAGTACTTACTGAATGCTTGCTTCCTTCCTCTACAGAGAATAGACTGATACCTTCCATTTCAGGCCCTAAAGACTATAAGCTTCTGGAAGACAGGACTGATTAATATGCATAGCACTTGGCACCCTGATGCTGGATATGCCAATCCCAGAGGGCTGGGAAGAAAGCCACATCCCTAGTAGCTCAAAGCCAGGATGATACAATAAGTCTCTGGGCTACACCCAAGGCATCTCAAAATGGGAGAATAAAGAAAATCAGTGAGCAAGAGAAAATCCTAAAGTTTAGTCTTCTCTCCAGATAGCTAAACAAGAGGAAATGGGCAGCTAATGTTGTGGGAAAGGTCTAGAATCAACATAAGAAAGGACTTAAGAACACTGGAATGAAGCCCACATCAAAAGTAAATTTAGAATCACCATTTTCAGACTTTAAATATGGACCAGAATAAGTCAACAAGCATTTAAGAAGCATCTACTATGCACACTGGGGATAGGAAGATAGATAAAAGATAGTCCCAGTTCTCAAGTATTTCAAAGTTAAAAAGAGATGACATGTAAAACTACATATGAACGACACAATAAATCAGAGATAATCAATAGAGAAAAGGCATTAGAATTAAAGGAGATTGGGAAAGGCCTTCTGTAGAAGAGGATCTTTTATCTAGGTCTTGAAGGCATCCAAGGAAACCAGGAGATAGAGGTAAAAAAAAAAAAAAAAAAGCATTCCAGGTATGGGCTTGGAAATGAAAATGTCAGGAAATGAAGTGTCTTCTATAAAAAAGGTCACTGTTAGATCCCAGAGTAAGTAGGTTGACAGGAGAAAGTAAAGTGTAAAAAGATTGAAAAAATAGGAAGAGATCAAGTTATGAAGGACTTTAAAAACAAATCAGATTTTATATTTGATTCTCTTTTTAAAAAAAAGCCTTTTATTTTCAAAATATATGCACAGATAATTTCACAACATTGACTCTTACATAGCTTTGTTTCAGATTTTTCTCCTCCTTCCCTCCACCCTCTCCCCTAGATGGCAAGCATATATTTGATTCTCAAAGTCATAAGGAACTACTTGGTGAGTTTATTAAATAAGGGGATGACATGATTGAATCTACATTTTTTTAATAATAGCTTTTTATTTCAAAATACATGCAAAAATACTTTTCAACATTCACCCTTGCAACATCTTGTATTCCAAATTTTTTCCCTCCCTTCCCATCTCTTTCCTCTAGATGGCCAGTAATCCTGTATATATATATAAAATGTGCAATTCTTCTGTACATATTTCCACATTTATCATGCTGCGCAAGAAAAATTAGGTCAAAAAGCAAAAAAATTGAGAAATAAAGCAAGCAAACAACAACAACAAAGTAAAAATACTATGTTGCAATCTACATGCTGTCCCCACAGCCCTCTTTCTGGATGCAGAGAGCTCTGTCACAATGGACCTACACTTCTGATAACTAGATGAATTGTAGTGGGAAGAGATGAGACAGGGAAGAAAATCAGCTGACTATTTTAATAGTTCAAATATGAGGTGATTAGGGTTGTACCAGGGTAGTGGCAATGTCAGAGGAAGAAGGAGACATGTGAAAGATGTTGTGAAGATAGAACTGATAAGGACTTGCCAACTGATTGATTGAATATGGGTGGTGTGGTGAGGAGAGAGTGAGACACAAAGGTTATGACCCTATATGACTGGGACAAAAATGTGTAAATCCATTGTAAAAGTTAGGAAGAATAGAGAGTGACAGAAAGACATGTCAAACATTGAGTTTAAGATGTCTATAGGATATATATCCAGTTGTCCTTCATTCTCAAAGAGGAACAAAATGACATTATTATGTGGAGTTACAGTGTGTCTTACTATGGCTGATCAGACCAATATGACCTTGGAATCCTGTGCCACAGATCAGATATAAATGGTTCTTATGAACATTTGGGATGGCTCCTCTAACTTTGCTCATCTCCCATTTCTCTTGAGCTAATTCAATTCTGCTTTGCTCATAGAACACAGCACCTTCTCTGATGAGGACATACCTTGTCAGGTGGTTGGTTCTGTGTCAGTGTCTCCCATATTACACAATCAATTCTAAAATTCTTAGGAAAAACCTTGAGAGTGTTCCCATATTGTGAGCACTTAATCTGTGTGAGTTCTCCATAAAAAAGTCTTTTTTGGCAAGCCTATATTTGGTATTTGAAAAACGCAGCCAGCCGCTTGTCTGTAGTAGAATTGGAATAATTGGAGATGCAAGTCTGCAGGTTTAGGAGGGAGGTTAGGGCTGGATCAATAGGTCTGAAAACTATCAAGAATAGTTGAATCCATGGGACCTGATTGTTAGGATTCTTACAAAGTGATAAGTCAGTTGTCTAATTTTAGCATCTTGCTTAGCAATTCTCTAGGTTCAGAGTTCACACCTTTCACACCTTTAAGAGGTCACACATTATTCACACATTAGCATTTGAGATTCACAAGTCAGGATTCAGTATGAGATTCACAAGTTCAGTGGAGGAGATTCACAAGTCACAGCTCCCACAGTCCCACTCTCAGAGGAGGAATCAACCTTTGAGTTCACACCTTTAAGAGATCATATATAAGAAGTTTTTGGAGCCTCAGCCAGGAGTCAGTTGAGGAGATTGAGAAGCCAGAGACTGCCATTGGGCAGAACTGGAAATTCAGAGAGAGCTGGAGGCTGAAGCTGGCAGAGGCAAAGGACAAACAATAGCTCTTGGAACCAAGAAAAGTTTACCGGGCTATTTTGGAAGAGACAATAACAGCTGGCTGCATTTGAGGTGATTATTACTTTGAACTGAACCTAAGGCTGCCTCCAGAAGCCCCCTAAGAAACCTGCTCCCAGAGAATGATTATATATTTTAGAGAAGAGAACATTACACCTGATGAAAACACCAATCCAAAAAGAGAAGAGAAAGAAAGCCTAGGACAGAGTAGTGGGGGGTACCAAGGATTATCAGGCATGATTTAGATGAGGATACAACAAAAGAGATTGAGAAGGAAGGGTCTGACAGGTAGAAGGAAAATCAGGAAAGACTAGAGTCAGGAAGAATAGAGCTTAATATTAAAGGAGGCCTCCTCTGTTTCAGACACTTTAATAAAGATCCAGTTATAGGGTTTAGAACTGGGAAAGAAAACAAGATTATCTAGTTTAAGCTTCTCATTTTATAGATGGGGAAACTGAAGCTTAGTGATTTCTAATGAAACACTGCAAAGATTCAAATCTAGACTCTCTAGTTTCAAATCCAGTTCTCTTAAAAAAAAAAAAAAGCTACCCCTTCTTTTGTAAGTAGCATGGAAAATATAACAGAGTTGTAATTTTGGTTGTCACCCAGCAATATGCATTAGGTGTGAAGTTATTACATTAATTGTTACAGGAGGAAGATACAGTCACTGCCTTCTTAAGGGATCAGAGCTGCTTTCAGCTTATCTGAGCTTCAGTTTTCTCATCTTTAAAATGGGAAAAAATAATGCTGCACTATGGGAATAGTAATATTTGTAACTAGCCCTCAAGTTTTACTTTATTTTGGAAAGGAATAAGCAAATTAAGACATGTGGTGTTTTGTAAATTTTTCTGTTTTATTTTTTGAGAGATAATTAGGGTCTTCCCAGCATCACAAAGCTAGTAAGTGTTAAGCGTTTGATGCCCAATTTGAACTCAGATCCTCCTGGCTCCAGAACTAGTGCTCTATCCATTGCACCATTGAGCTGCCCACCATTGTAAATTTTAAAGAAACATATGCATTGTCTCTTTTCTGTCTTGGCTCAAGATTTGTGTTACTCCCATTTTCAGAGGTATAGAGAGACAAGTGCTCCAGTTTCATTTAACTACCTGAAACCAATTAGCTTTTATAAAGGTTTATCTACTTGAAAGATATTCTAAGAACAAATATTCAAACATTTTCTATCCCTACCTTCCATTCCTCAATACCTCTAGGCATCCTTTCTCTAACACTAGCTAGGTCTCTGGGACAGCAACTTTGAAACTTAGTTTGGTTCCTATCTAGCACTGGTCTATAGCCAAAATTCACAACCAAAGGTGATATCTATTTCAGATAAGTCTTCCATCTCAGCTTCCATTGGCATGGGTAGAGGTAGAAAAAAATTCTTCACTATTTTTTTTTTAATTTTTAAAGAAGTATTTGGCTTTTTTCTTTTTATTTAATTAAAGCTCTTTATTTTCAAAACATATGCATAGGTAATTTTCAGCATCCACCCTTGCAAAACCTTGTGTTCCAAATTTTTTTTCTCCCTTCTTTCTCCTCCCCGCAAATAATCCAATATATCTTAAACACGTGCAGTTCTTCTATATATATTTCCACAATTATCGTGCTACACAAGAAAAACAAGTTCAAAAAGGGGAAAAATAAGAAAGCAAACAAAAACAAAAAAGTGAAAATAATATGTTGTGATCCACACTCAGTCCTCCCCAGTCCTCCCCCTGGGTGCAGATGGCTCTGTCCATCACAAGACATTAGAACTGGCCCGAATCACTTCACTGCTGAAAAGAGCTACGTCCATCAGAACTGATCATAGTATAATCTTGCTGTTTCTGTGTACAGTGTTCCAGAAGGTCACTCTTGAAGACTGCTTCTTGTTCCTTGGGATGTCAGTACAACAGTTGGTTTTGAATCTGGCTTCCTATAGCTTGTTCTCCTGACCTTTCAGACTTCCTAAGATCAGACTCCCTTCACCAAACACCATTAACAAAAGGAGTCATCAGATTTCCCCAGAAGCAAATAATAACAGCTAGCATTTATAGAATATATTAAGGTTTGTAAAGTGCATTACAAATGTTATCTCATTTTATTCTCACACCAACCATAGGAGGTAGATATTATAATATTATAATAATATGATTATAATGATAATCATATTATTATAATTCTATTATAATATATAATAATTATAACATTATTATTATCCTTTGCAGATAAGGAAACTGAGGAAAATATTTGTTAAATGACTTGTTCAGGATCATACATCTAGTGAGTATCTGAGGCCACATTTAAACTTAGGTTTTCCTTACTCCAGGCCCAATAATTTATCTATTTCACCACTTTGCTGCCAGAATGATGCAAAGAGATCACAGCTCAACCCAATAGACCTTTTAGCCTATTTCTGAAGTCATTATTGAAATCTTTAACAAGTAGTTAACTAACCAGTTATTATTATAGTCTCTCTAAGGCACTTCCTTTAGATGTCATCATGATTTTCCTGGATTCAACACCTTAGCATCCTCTCTATCTCTATATGGAGAGATGCTATGATAGGTGATCCAATCATGCAGCAAACTCCATTACATACTTAAGCTATTGTTACTATTTATTCCCTTAAAGGTAGCTTTTCTTTCTTTTTGATGAAAATGATTCTTACTTTAGGATTAGCTTAAAGGGCTGTAATATCATCATTAAGGTAAACTGAAGTCCCTTCCATGCCTTGGAAGAGAGATTTTGAGAATTGCTTTGGCAAAAATCAATCATTTAGCAGGGCCTGACTTCAGGTAACAATTCTTTCTGAACTTAGCCAAAATGTTCTAGACCATGTCAAATGGCTAATTGGTCCCTATTAGATTTAGAGTCAGATAGTCTTTGAAAACTCTACATTGTCTCTCTGACTCGTGGTGAGGTTTTTTGTTTTTTTTTAATCAGGAATTAGTAAAGGGAAGAAGTTTTAAGCACAAAAATGGCCAAAGTCATAAGTCGGTTGGAAAAGTAACAATTTCCCTTCTTCTACAGAACAGTGCTATTCTAGAGAATGTATTTATGGAAGATTCTAAAAAGAGAATAAGGTCCATCAAGACTATTCATGCTATTGTAGCTTTAGAGATGGAAGGAGCCTTGGACATCATATAGTCCAAGCATTTCATTTTACATATGAGGAAAAGGAGGTTCTGAGAGAAATGACACCCAAGATCACATACGTGGCAGAGCCAGAATTTCAATTCAATTGGATTCACAATACAAATCTATATTCACTGTGCAATATGATATCTTTAGGAGTATGAAGAGCAGATCCCTTTCCTCTCATTTTTCAAATTAGTATGAGGGCATCAACATTTTTTGGAAGAAAGTAGTAGTAGGCCCAAGTGCCAATAAGAAGTTTGAAGGCAATTGATGTTTTCTTTTTTTTTTAATTTTAAATAGGTGCAAGTCACTTAACTCTGATTGCTTAAAAAGGAATTAATATATATATTTTAAATTTAACAAAACTCTATTACCCCACTGGCAAAAAGAAAAAAAAAATCCTTGTAACAAGTATGCATAATCAAAGAAAACAAATCCCTGTCTTGGCAAAGTCCAAAAATTTACATTTCTTTCTGCACCTTGAGGTCTATCACCACTTCATCAGGGAGTGGATAAGGAACTTCATCCTTAGTCCTCTGGAATTGTGGTTGGTCATTGCATTAATTGTAATTCTTGAGTCTTTCGAAGATGTTAGCCTTTACAATGTTGTTATTATATGACAATTGATTTTTTCCTGCTGAGGTCTACAAGGATAGAATAGATAAAGGAGAGAAGATAAAGAGAAATTTTTTTTTTTAGCATCAGATGCATTTAGAAACCTATGCTTTGCCTTACAGCAGCTGGTAGAAACTGTCCTGCCATTCACACAAATACATATATCCATAAACACACACATACACACAAGTACACACACACACAGACACAGACACACACACACACACACACACACACACACACACACACACACACACCCCTACCTCAAAAAAAAAAAAGGCTTTTTGGTTTTATGGGAATAATATGTTACAAGAAGAAAGTCAGAGGACTAAAATGACTTGAGAAACAATTTCATCCATCTCTGCCTCAGGCAAGGTTATGCTTATAAATTATTCAAGATATAAAAACCCTTTGAGGATTCTCCTCTAACCTGTAGTTACCCTGGTTTTTATGTCTCCTAGTAGCAGTGAGGGGGCACTATTACAAGGTTCAAAGATGCATCCTGTGGGGCAGCTCTGCTAAAACTATAGCTCACTATTTCCTACTGATGTGCTTCCTATCAACAGTAAGGAGGTGAACACAGATATCTACTAATTTAGGCCCCCATCCTTGCAAGAATGCAAAATAAATCTTTCCTGTATTCAAAAGAAAAAAGAAAAAGAAAAAGAAAAAAAGGAAAGAAGGTGAACACAATTAGCTCATTTGCAAGGACATTTGTTAAGCTGTAATAGTTTAATATAACGGCTAAAAAAAAATTTCCCTGATACACCTGACACATCTTTTCTCATGAATACACATAGTATCCCAGGAAGAGTGAGCAGACTTAGAGTATGATGGGAGTGGGATATATATAGAGGGAACACATGTAATTAAAGCTATTCAGTTCTCTAGTACTGAGTATGGCTAGTAAATACCCATAGTGTCTTGTTTTTTAATGTGTATATATATATATACATATATACATGAATGATACACATACCCAGATATACACATGCATATGTACATATACACAGATAAATACATACATATACACACATATGCATCTATTATGATGACTTTAAGGCTGAAGTTTAGTAAACATTTTGGAAATTTTTCATAACTATGGGACAATTATATGTTGCCAATTTATGGCCACTCCAGCAAAAATGTGAATTTTACTTTCTCACTGTAAGTCAAGACCTTGGAAACATTTATTCTTTTTGTGGAAAATTTTCTTGCAGCTCAACTTTCCATTGCTATCCAAAGCTAACTTTCTCAAGCCTATGGATAGTTTGCTTTTGATGGTATAGTGAATAGAAGACCCAAGTTCAAATCTGACCTCAGATTTGACCCTAGGCAAATCACTTAACCTCAATTTCTTTATCTGTAATACAGGGATAATAATAAATCTACCTTCCAGGGTTATTGTGAAAATAAGATGAGATGATATATACATACATAATATATATATGTATATATATATATATATACATATATATATTTAAAATGTTTAACACAGTGTCTGTAACATAACAGGTGCTATATACATACTTATTCCTCTTTCCACCAGCTCCTTAAACTGCTTCTGGTTTTGTGTCTGCTTTTATGTCTGTCTGAAGAATGTGTTTCTTCTCTCTCAATTATGATTCAATTTCTTTGAAAATAACTCTTCAATTTCTGGCTGAAATATTTTCTTGCCAGAGAGTGTTATGAACTATGCTAAGAGATAGGTTGAGAAAGACAATTGTTAATGGGATTGGTCTTCTTCCCAGATTCTCCAAATCACCTGAACTGATGATGAAAGATGAATACTTCTCAGTCAGTTCTCTAAGAAATATGAGTTGTTTTTATGATTCCAGCTGTGTGCTTGGCACATAGTAGGTGATTAATAAATGCTTGTGGGTCAATTCTGAACCAGAACTTCCTTTGGTCATCTAGTAGAATGGCTCAGAGATTTTTCTATAGGGAAATTATTTATTACAACTAACTTTTTCATCTTATAATAGTAATTTTCTCTTATTTTCTGTTAGCAGAAGTAAAGAACAGTTTCTTATAATCTTCTGTATGATGCTTTGTAGAACTGAGTATCACTGTTTAGTCATTATCCTCTCTATTAAACTAAATAATTCCATTTTTCTAAATCCTTCTGGTAATATTATTTCTTTTTCTACCATTATTTGTAAAATGCTGTCCTGTCAAAATTGGATAATTTTATTTGTAAAAAGGTGAAGAAACATAGACCATTCTGAGAAAAAAGAAAAAAAAAACAAAAACCCTAAAAAAAGCAGCTTCTCAGAGAAAATTCCTTGGGGAGAAACCTAGATGGTTCTTAAAGTAACCTGAGACAAAGTAACCCCTCAGAGAAAAGTACATAATGAAGGTAAATAGCCATAGTGTCTTGTTTCTCAGTAAAATAGCCATAGTGTCTTGTTTCTCAGTATATTTATGTATACACACACACACACACACACACACACACATACAGATACACATACACAGATATATACATATCTGTGTACATGTACACACAGATACACACACAGATAATATATACATATACATACATATGTGTGTATACACATAATAGATACACATGTATCTGTTTCTCATTGTAAGTCAAGTGAATTACTTCCCATAAAAAGAGCACATTTTGTCAGCAATCAAACTAGAAGAACAGAGATTAGAAATGGAGAATATGGAAAAAGCCAAGAAAGGAGACTGCCCCCATGTTTCTTGAAGAGACCTGAGACCAGCTGAGTCCAGCTGAGCGTACAAATCTTGGGAAAGCATCTAAGCTGAGAGAATTTAAAGCTTGCATTGGCCCCTGTTGAATTGATAGGAATTAGACAAATTTTATATATACTGCTAATCTAGCTGGAGAAAAAGCTTTACTGCTGGTTACTGATAGGGGAGACTGGGAGAGGAAGCACTTCTATTGGGATCCATTTGGAAAGATCCTCAGCAAATTGACAGCTAGTTGGGGAAAGGAGACATTTGCCTGCTTTGCCCTTTACTGCCACCTAGGGCTTAAGAGAGGGAAAACCCCTCGAGGATTGTTTTTTATTGCTATTTTTTGCCTAGGAAGGAGAAACCTCTCAAAGTCCAGTTTATAGAGCTGACCTGAATAATCCTATAGATCTCAGATTTGCAATAACTGTTTTTGCCGAAAGAGCATTAGAGTACTTTAGAGGTTAACCAAAGAGTAATTTGATATAGCATGCAGCAGAGAAGAGACCTTATCAATTAAATGACTTTGGGAGAAGACCAAGGACATCAAAGCTTGCAGTCCAGAAGCATAATTTCCCTGAGCATAAAAGGTTTCCCTTCCTAAGTGTCTCCATGCTAGGTTTCTGGAAGCTTATGCCCACACTACTCAATAGACAATTTGTAGGTATACTGTTAAGTTATTCCTGATTTGCATTAGCTTAGTAAATGTTTTATGATTGAGATTTAATGGTATTATTTTGGCTGCTTTGTTTAAATGGGAACCATACTGGTGGGAGCTCAAGAACTGCACTCGTGAGCTTTGGAGGCTTAATTTCCTGTGAGAGTGACTTGTAGCTACCTGGCTGCCTCTTTGTGAAAATTTCTCAACCTGGTAGCATGAGTGCAGATTGGGAAAATGAATCCAGAGAAAAGAGAAGAATTGGGTGTTGAAGTGCTCCCATATGGATAAATCAGATCTCTCCCCTCCATGCTGTACTGGGAGAATAATGAAGAAAAATTCTTGGCAAGCTGCTTCTCATCAAATACACTGCCCTATTTCAGGAAGCTGTTTTTGGAACTGTCCTTTAGGTTTTAGGAACAGGCACAATCTCTCTAAATAATACTCCCTGCCTAAAGGACGCCTCTATTCCCCAAGGTCTTTTCAAAGACAAAGACTCAGTCCCAAAGTCAATTTATTTATAATGTAGGACCAAAATCTGCAAATGAGGTTGCCGTTGGGCAGTGATTTCAGAAGCATTCAGTAATGATTCAGTAGAGAAAGAAAAACTGCAAAATTAGAAGCAAGTGGTGATTCTGAAAACTGAGGCACACACACACATATGCATATATCCCATATGTTCAGATATGACAACTTGCTATGTCACAATTGCTAAATTGAAAGGGTAATATTGACCTCCCCTTCTCTGCCCTTCCCACATACTTCAAGCTTACTGTTACCTTCCTGGGATTTATTTGTTTTCTCTCTTAAAGACTGTTCTTGATATTCATTTTAACCTGATTTGTCCACCACAAAAAAAAATGTTGTCATCCAACTGAGTCTAATATGACTTGGGTTTTTTAAAAAAATTACCTTTGAGATGATTTTTAAAAGGGGGCTATGGAGTCAAGGGCAAGGTAAATTGACCTTCATAAAACTGACCAACACATTTCTATAATAACAGTCCAAAGGGAAGACTGTCTAGGACCTCTGGTCCCAGTTGTTTCTTCTATCCATTTCCCTAAACTACTTCCCAAAAGGTGATCATCTCACTGGCTAATAGAAAATGCCTACTTACTTTATGAGTATCCTTGCTTTAGGCTTAGACTGCTAACTCCACCTGATCCTCCTCTTCTCTCTCTGTCACATCCCTTCTATGGATTTGACTCTCATCTCTATGCAAATTATTCCCAAACCTACATATCCTATATTCATCTCCAGTCCCACTTTTCCAATTGTCTACTTGACATTTTTACCAGCATTACTTTGATTTTTCCCTGACTTTTTCCCATGCGTAAAGAACTAATTATTAGGACCTCATCATCCTGCCTTAAGTAAGCTCAGCTTTGATCACATTTGATCACTTTGATCACTCCCTTCTTCCCATCTCCATTTAAGGAGGGAATTCAGGACAGACATGTCATTTCCTGTTTTTGAACTTCTCTAATTTCTCCATCATGCCCCCTTGCTGGGTATCCTTCCCTTGTCCAGCTTCCTTTTGTTGTATTGTCTTCATTAGATTATATTTGTATCTCTAATACTTAGCATAGAACCAGGCATATAGTAGAAATTAAATAAATATTCCTTAATAAAATGTTTATTTTATTGACAATTTAACAAAAGTTATTCAACCTCATGAGAGCTCCACTGACGACCCCTACTACTTAAAAATACTTAGGTTATTTGTTAGGTTAACAAAAATGACTGAATCATTTAATCAGATCTGGGTAAGAACAGGGTCCATATACTTCCTTTGGCCAATCAGAACCATTGCATGAAAAATTTGGTTAACTTGTATCAAAAAAAAAAAAAAGCTTTCTCAGAATCAGATATTGATTCTCAGGATTTGGAAGCAGAGAAGAAATGGAATCATCCCTAGCTAAGTCAGAATGCATTTGCTGCCTAGAAACAAGTAGAGAAAGAGAAAGAAAAAGCTAAGATTGAGTTGCAGTGGAGAAGTGAGACATTGAGAATAGCTATTGGTCTTATAATATTTTGGAGCAGAAGACTCAGGCTGATGACATCATATGCTCCAGGACCAAGTTCTAAAAAAAAAAAAAAAAAAAAAATGGTCTGCCCTTTTCCTAGTCTCCCTTTGAAGTTCCTGTCTATACACAGACACTATAATATAATCTTCTACTTCCTTCTTCAAAGGTTTCTATGAAATTTGTTTCTTCAAGCACAAAGAGGTTAGGGGTAAACCAGAAATAGAAATAAATATAAATTAAGGCAAAAGGCCAACTTTCTGCTTAACTATTAAGAATTTTCCTCTTGAGGGCTCCAAATGATTGAGATTGTAACCATAATTTTTAGTGCAAAATAAACTCCACTACATGGATCTTAGAGACCATGATATTGCCCCTGGGTTAAAATGAGCTAATTATTATAACATACATTCTTTTCCTTTCGTTTTATTCTTCTGGTAAGCTTAAATACCATACTAATTTTAAAACAAATTTATAAGACTCAAAGATAGTTCCATCATGGTGAATAGTCAGTCACTTCACCAGTACATCCCTTGGTGACTGGGCCCAGGGATGTGTTAGACTCAGCTCATATGGGCTCCTGCTGATCTTTCACTTTTCAGACTGAGCTCTTACACCTTGGGAAATTAGCAAATGCTACAAATCAGGGCTTGATTTATTGTTTTGTTGATTGTCTAGACTTAAGAAGGTGATGAAGATAAAGTTAATAATTCAGATTAAGCGACCACAGCACTCCTCAAAAGGCGACAAAGAAACTTTGCCTGCAGACAGATCACAAACTGTATACATTGTTATAGACAGAAAAGATAAACCCAATCCTGTAACATTTCCAGGGAAGCTCCCTTGAGGAAGTCTGTACAGAGGACTGAGGCTAGCATGCAGCAGGGCTATTATAGGATTAGTTGGCCTCTGACCCTTGAGAGGATGCACAGCTTAATGGAAAGCCTTAAAGACCTCACTTTTGCCAAGCACTTGCAGGGCAAAAAGGAAATGAAACTGTGAATTCATATACTTCAACTGCATACATAAATGTGAATTATCTGATAGCCCTGGGCAAAGAGTAGCAGTGGTATTTGATAATACAGATGGTATTGGGGGGAGGGTAAATTAATTGAAGAAGGGAAAACTGTAGTCCTAATTCCTATTATAGGTAGCCAACTACTTAGTGATACTGTTACTGAGAATGATAGCATCATCTAAGGACAGAATGACCCAAGTAGTCAGAGATCATAGGACTGAGCTGGCTCAAGGCATCTCTACAGCTTCTTAAGAGAAATGAAATGGATATTGACTGACATACAAATTTCATTTATTTATTAAAAAATGTTTTATTTTTAAAATTCATTCAAAAATAATTTATTCATTTTTATTAAATGGTCAAATTTTATTAACAGTATGTTTCATATAAACTAATGTTATATTTCATTATTGTATGATGATATTTTATGTAAACTGATAGATAATGTAAAATCTTCCATGTGTTTTATTATAATTTTTTCCTCTAAAAGTTGGGACAGTTTACTTTTTGCCCTGCACCAGTTTTTATTTTTGATTTTTTGAAATATAGATTTTTTTTTTGTCTTAGTTTTTACCTAGCCATTAGTTGTTGAATGGGCATGGCCTCAGACAAACTGAAACCTGGAAAAGACCTTAATATAGAAAGGCCAAAACATTGCCATTCTGAGCCCTCACCCATTATCTTGACCTTTGTCTTGTCATTGATCACAGATTACCGTGGATTTTGATCATTTCTGCTTTACTCAAATCCAACTCTTGAACTAGTGAAGACACTAACAAAAAGACCACCTCACCAACAAAGTAATTTTGTTATATATACCAGTTTAGGAATGTCTTGACTCCGTAACTCAAAGACATTTTCCTATTCATGGTACAAAGAAACTAAGTAGAGAAATTGTTGTTTGTCCTTCATTTTTGAAGAGAACCAATGACATCACAGGGTGATGTCTTGACTTGCACACAAATTGGATTTGAGAGAAACATAGTTGTATAAAGTCATGTTTCACTCTCTAGTGGCAAGACAAAAGTTGGGACAACTAGCAACGCCCTTGGATACAGTAGATGACCTTAGTGTTGGTTTTTTTTTTGTTTTGTTTTGTTTTGTTTTGTTTTGTTTTTTTGTTTTTTGTTTTTAATGTATTTATTTAAAGCTTAAATTCAAAAAAAAAAAAAAAACAAAATAGAAAAAGAAAAAAAAAAACAAAACAAAAATCGTCGTGTGGCCAGCAAAACATCAGGGAGAATTCAAAATATGTAACAATAATCTGTGTGGCAAAAGGGATTTTTATTGGTGCTAAGAAGCCAGCTTTGCTAAAAAGACAGACTTCTTAGTCAAAAGGTCCTGTTAGGGAAATAGCAAAGGTTAACACTGAGAAGAGAATATCTTCACAGTGGGCAAAGTCCTGTTTCAGGACATCTGCAAAGCTATCTGGGCATGTATCCCTAGATATATTGGGACTTGCTTTGATCTTTGGCCCAGAGATGGGGTTCAATTCCTGAGAGACTAATTTTCAATTCAATTTAAAATTGAATAAGATTACTTAACTAGGAGTTTGGAACCAATGAGAGTTTTTTGTGGCAATTCAATGGAGGGTAATTGGCCAAGATCTCCAATTGAATAAAACCAGTTAACTGGTAGTTTGCAGGCTTTTCCCAGGGTCTGGGAGTTCCATGAAGGGGATACAAAACCAGTCCCCACAAAAGATCATAGTTTATGTCATCCTCCCTTGGGCCTCTTCCAGAGGAGAGTTTGGACAGTTTCAGGGTTCACCCCCATAACTCCCAAATAAAGTTTCTGTTTATAACAAGTATAGTTTAAGCAAAACAAATTACCTTCAGACAGTACCTGAAAATAAATATCTTATTCTCCATTTGCAGTCAATTACCACTTTGCCAAGAGGTTGGCATCTTTTAAAGTTATTGAATTGCTTATTATTATTTATTGATCATATTTTTATGATCAATAATCTAAAAATAAAAATAATAAAAGATAATAATAAAATAAAAAAATAAAAGAAGAACAATGACTTCTTTTTACAAAATGTTTGTTATTGCATACATTGTTCTGATTCTGCTCACTTTGCTTTGTAGTGAGAGGTTCATACAAATCTCAGGTTTCTCTGAATCTATTCTTTTTGTGATTTGGTACAATAACCCATTCTATTGTATTATATAACCAATATATCCATTATAGCAATGTACCATAATTTGTTTGACTATTTTCCAATTAATGAGTTTCCTCTTTGTTTCCATTTCTTTTCTACAATAGAAAATGTTGCTAAAAATACTTTTGTGCCCATTGGACCTTTGCTTCTTTCTTCAATCACTTTGAGGTTATTGTTGGTCAGTCATTTTTTCAGTCATGTCCAACTCTTCATGACCACATTTGGGTTTTTTGGGGCAACTTTTATTTTTTACAGATTTTACATAGGAGGAAATTGAGGTAAACAGAATTAAGTGGCTTGCCCAGGGTCACACATCTAGTAAGTGTCTGAGGCTGGATTTGAACTCAGGAAGATGAATCTTCCTGACTCCAAATCTAGCACTCTATCTGCTGCACCACCCAGCAACTTGTTGAATCAAACCTAAATTCTTGGTATAAATCCAAACTGGTATAATTTTGCTGGTAATTTAGTTATTGTTTTTGTATACTAGTTATTAAAAATAATGATTTGTAGTTGTTTTTATTTTCCTTCATATCTCCCTGTTTTAGGTATCAGGCAGGACCATATTTATCTCCCAAAAGGAAATTGGTAAGATTTTTCTTTCCCTAATTTTTCAAGTAAATATTTAACATTAGAACTCATTATTCTCTGAAAAAGTATCATTCACTTGTAAATATCTCTATTTGCAGTTTTTACCCTTCTTTGGGAATTTCTTCATAGTCTTTTAAATTCCCCTTACCACGTGGAACTTGTTATTGAAATTTTCTAATTTTTTCTATTCACCTGGGTATTTTATATATTTTGTATTCATCCACTTCATTGAAGTTATCAGTTTTGCTGATATATAATTTATTGAAACAATGTCTAATAATTCTATTTTCTTTTCATTTGTTGGGGATTCTTCCTTTTTATTTTTGACATTAGCAATTTTATTTTCCTTTTATTTAAACAAATCAGATCAAGTAATTCATTAAAATTGATAAACTAGTGTCTATTTTTATTATTTAATAATAGTTTATTTCTTTGATCTTTAAATTTTCTATTTTTTGTTTTTAATTGGAGTTATTTGTTGCTCTTCTAGTTTTTTTTAAGTTACATGACCATTTTATTGATTTGTTCTTTCTCTTCTCAATTAATAAAATTATCAAGAATTATAAATTTTGCTTTAGCTATAGTTCAGAAATTTTGGTTTGTTTTATGTTGCTATTTTCTGATGAAATTATCTATTAGCAATAATATATTTTATAAATTTATATATTTATACCTTTTATAACTAAAATTTTGCACCAATTCCTAAAGATTATTCACTCTGCATTTAAGTTTTAATTATTTCTTCAAATACTCTTTTTTTAGTTATTCTTTTTTGTTGTACTGTGTTCAGTAAATGATATATTTAACATTTTTGCTTTTCTGCTTTGGTTTATGAAGTTTTTATGCTCTAAGAGATGGTCAATTTTTTTTTTTGGTAAAGAGGTTATAAAGAACTAAGAAATATACATATTCCTTTCTATTCTCATTTAGTAATCACTAGAAAGCTATCATTTAGCTTTTCTGAAATCTTATTCAAGTCCTTAACCTTTCTTGTTTATGTTTTTGTTATATTTGGCTGGGATGGGAAAGCCCATATTAATATCCCCAACTATACATTATTTTTTATTTCTCCCTGAAATTAAATTAAATATTATCTAGAATTCATGCTATTCAGTGAATACATGTTAACATTGATATTATTTTTATTATTTGTGCTGTTTATTTATGATTTATTTTCCTTAATTATATCTCTTAACCATGTCAAGTTTTGCTGTTGTCATGTCTGAGATCATGGTTGTTCCTCCTACTTTTCTGAAGCATAAAAATTTTTATATAAGGGTCCCAAAAATCTTAATGCAGTTTTAATCTACAATAGTTTAAATAATTGTCCCCCTTTTTTGCAAAGAAAAGGGATGTGGAGAAAGAAGGAATTTAACAAATCCAATTAATTTATAATTAAAGTTGTCCTCATAATTCTGCTGCTTTCTTCTCCTTTTCTAGATCCTAATATTTGGTTTCCTTTTTTCCTCTCTATCTTCCTCCCTCCTTTCTTTCCTTTTTTCTTCCTCTTTCCTTCCTTTTCCCTTCCTTCCTTCCTTTTCCTTTCCTTTCCTTCCTTCTTTCCTTTCCTCCCTCTCTTCCTTTCCTTCTTTCCTTCTTCCTTCCCTCTCTTTGCTTGTGTCTGTTTTCTATTTTTTGACAGAGAGAGAGAAAGAGAGAGAAGAAGAAGAAGAAGAAGAAGAAGAAGAAGAAGAAGAAGAAGAAGAGAGATCAACAACTGCTATAAATCAGGGTTTTATTTATCATTTTGTTGATTTCTAGACTTTAAAAAAATGGTATTTTTTTCCCCTGAGGCAACTGGGGTTAAGTGACTTGCCCAGGGTCACACAGCTAGGAAGTATTAAGTGTGCATGGATAATTTTTCAACAGTAACTTTTGCAAAACCTTGTGTTCCAATTTCTCTCCTCTTCTCCCTACCCTCTCCTCTAGATAGCAATCCAATATATGATAAACATGATAAAAATGTATGTTAAATATATTTTATATATTTATATAGTATATATTATATATAAGATATATAAATATATGAATACATATTTATACAATTTTCTTGCTGCATAAGAAAAATCAAAGCAAAAAGGAAAAAATGAGAAAATTAAATGCAAGCAAACAACAATAAAAAGAATGAGAATACTATGTTGCGATCCACACTCAGTTCCCACAGTCTTCTCTCTGGATGTAGATGGCTCTATTCATCAAAAGATCATTGGAATTGGTCTCATTGTTGAGACAAGCCACGTCCATCAGAATTGATCATCGTATAACCTTCCTGTTGCCATGTACAATGATCTCCTGGTTCTGCTCATTTCACTTAGCATTGGTTTATGTAAGTCTTTTCAGGTCTCTCTGAATTCATCCTGCTGATCGTTTCTTATAGAACAATAATATGGCATATTATTTTTCTATGGGAAATAATGAGCTGGATGCTCTCAGAAAAATCTGGCAAGTTCTCTATAAACTCAAGCAAAATAAAATGTACTGTATAGAAAGTAATAACAATGTGGGATGATGAATTGTGAATGATTTTGCTATTCTTAGCAGTACAATGATCCATGATTTCTCTGAAGGACTCTGAAGAAAAATGCTATCTATACTCAGAGAAAGAACTGATTGTATCTAAATACAGACTGCAGTATACGTTTTATATTTAATTTTACTTGAGGATTTTTTTTGGGGGGGAGAAATCTATGTTTTCTTTCACAACATGACTTTTATGGAAATGTTTTGTATAACTTCACATGTGCCTTCTTAAATGGAATTAGGGATGAGGAGAATGGGAAAGAATCTGGAACTCAAAAGTGTTAAAAACAAATATAAAAATTATTTTTCATGTAACTGGTGAAAATAAAAATATTAAAAACAAGCAAGCAAACAAACAAAAGAAATATCTAACATCAAGCTCACAAGTACACATTAATGAAGACTTAAGTAAGCAGTAGCAAATTGAAATTATTATTATATTCTCCTGAGAGAGACTTAAAATGTCAAAATAGGAAACATTTCTGTGGGAGTGCTGGATCTGCATTTCATCTTCATATTAGTTCTACACCAACAATTCCCTGTGGGTCCTTGTCTTCCAGCAAAGCAGGTCAGGGCTTGCCTTATTCCCCTTCTGGTAGACATCTTCTTTGAGAAGATATAATTGCAGAACAATCCTGCTGTCAATCAGCTCACAATGAATGATCCAAGGACTCCTAAACTCACAAGGTTGGATGTGTCAGAGGTAGGAGCACAACATAAAAGCAGCAGCTAGAGACCTAAGGCTAGTCTAGGCAGGAAATATTCCCACTGGCATGTTAACAAAAAGCCTTTCAGAATGGAGAATGGTACTGACTTTTTCCCCACCGCTGCTGGTATTTCTTGGAGAAGTCTTTTATGCTGAAGTTCTAAAGAGATAAAGAGAGCTAACAGAAGCTGTCTTTCTCTTGTAACTGATGAAATACTATCCTGGGTTGGAGGGATGCAGGGAGGACCAAGAGATCGCTCGGGCCTTGCTGCCTTCTCAAAGCACCGAAACCTTTATCATGGAGAATTTAATTCTCAGAAGTTGCCAATCGAACTACTTCAAAAGGTAGAGGAAACAAGAGGGGAACTACTACATTCTTGTCCTGATTCTCACCAAGAAGAAGGAATTGGGTGCTGAAGCAGAAATAATGGGAAGCTTCAGAGTGAAATGACCACAAAGAATTGTGAAAGAAAGAAAACTGGGTATGGTTTAACTTACCCCCTTGATGTGAGAAAAGCAAGATTTTAGTGTGTTGAGATAGAATGGGAAGATTTCTAAATAGTTCTAAGTATGTAAAGCATTCTGGGCATTGGGACTATAGAGGAAAACTGAGGAAAGAAATGGAATGCTGTCTAACTTTAGGTCTATGAGACCTAAAATATACTTTAGGTTCACAATGGAAAGTAGTATAGTATCAGTTTTGGGGATAAAAAATTGGAACTAGATTGTGAAAGTTTAGAAAAAAAAACAAGTAGTAGAATTTATATTTTATCTTAGAGGCAATGGGAAATCAAAGAAGTTTTTTGAGGAGGGGAGTGTTCTGATCAAACAAACGCTTTAGGAATATCAGTTTGGCCACTATATAGAGAACAGATTGGAGAAAGAAGAAACTAGAAGAGAAAAAAAACTGAGAGATTTCAATATTCTGGGTGCTGAAGTTCAGGTTCCACATCAACTAGGTAATGTGGTATGAGTGATTGTATAAGAGATGTTGAGGAGATAGAACCAATAAGATTCAGCAACTAATTAGATGTGTGTTATCTAATCTCAGCCAGACCTTCACTACAGCAAGGAAATCCTTTCACTTTTCTCTCCTTTATGTCTGAATCATGAATCCATTTCAATCTTATCTTGGCATAGATTCTCTTCAAGAGCTGTTTCAAATCTCTTCCCTACTGCCTCCAACACCAGTCATCCCCTACCCTGCCAGATGAAGACTCTGTCAGATGAGGAACTTTTGAGTTCCTTCTTCTCTCTTTCTTTACATCTCACAAGCCCTAAACATCATCCCCCTTCGCCTCTTCTTCTTTGATAAAGAATTGGCCTTTCTCCAATAAAGCCTACATTTATCCCTTGTTTTTACCTCTTTCATCTTCTTCAGCAGATCACTCCTACAGTCATTTTATCTCTTTCTGTGGCTCTCTCTTCCTCAATTTCTCCCAATCTCCTGGTTCCTTGTCAGTTGTATTCTAACACATCCAGGTCTCTCTTATCTTTATAAAACAATCACAATTATAACAACTTTCACTAGACTACACTATGCCCTCAAGTTGATATATATGTATTTTTATGTGTGTACATATATATACATATACAAATACACATATATTTGTATGTAGATACAAACTATATATATATACATAAAATCGCCTTTCTTAGTCAAATTTCTAGAAAAAGATTACTTTTTGTATTAATTTCTTCTCCTATCACTCCCTTCTCAATCTTTTGGCTTCCAATTGAATTCTTTTGCTAATTTTTCCAAAATTAGCAAATAACTTGCCAAATCTTTCAATCACCTTCTCCAATACTTTCTCTTCCTGAAATTTTCATGACACTGTTCTCTCTTGATTCTCCTACTTATCTGACTATACCTCAGTTTCCTTTGTGGACCATCTTACAAATCGCCTAACTGTGGGTGTATCCCAGGAGTGTGTTGGTAAATGTTTAAAAGCTGACTCTCTAGGAAAAAAATTTACACACAACACACTTTTAAGTTTAACCTGTTTTATTAATATTTCTCCATCACTTTCTTAAGTCTAAATTATTAATAACACAATAAATCAAGCCCTGTTTTGTAGTATTTGTCAATTTCTGAGGTGTAAATGTTCTCACTGAAAATTTTACAATCAGTTCTCTAGAATTGGTTTGAGCTGGTTTCAGCATACTACTAGTATATTGCATTCTGTCTTGGGCTACTTTCTCTTCTCTTGCTACAATTTCTCTCTAGTAAACACATCAGTTCGTGTGGTTTAACTGTCTCTATCAGATCTCCACATAATCTTCAGTCTCACATCACTAAATTGCCTGTCATTTTGATCTGGATGTCTCATAAACATTTCAAACACAACAAGCCTATAAATAACTCATTTACTTTTCTTTTTTTGCAACTCTTCTATTTCTGTTGAAATCATCACTCATTTTTGAGATATTAGTGCTTCCTTGACTTCCCCTAACCCCACCAAATTCACTTCATATATCCAAACAATTGCTAAATCCTCTCATTTCTACATCCACAAAATCTTGCATTTCACTTTTGCCATTCATACATCCACAACTATAGTTTAAGTGCTCATCATTTTTATCTAGACTATTTCAATAGTTTCCTAATTTATCTCCCTGCCTTGAGTTTCTTTCTAGTTCAATCCATTCTCAATGTAGCCATCTAATGTAATGGTCTTATTCCTCTACTCAGTCAACTAGTGGTTCCCAAATATCTCGATAGAGTTATATGTATTGCCATGTAGGGTTGGGGGTGGCAGGAAGGAGGGGAAAATCTGAAACACAAGGATATGCAAGGGTCAATGTTAAAAAATTATCCATGCATATGTTTTGAAAATAAAAAGCTTTAAAAATAAAAACAAAAAATTATATGTAAATTTTGTTATTTAAAATGCTTTACAATCTGTCTCTCTTAAATTGGAAAATAGTGGCAGAAACTAGGCATAGACCAACATCTCACACTCTATGCCAAGATAAGACTGAAATGGATTCATGATTCAGACATAAAGAGTGACACTAAATGTACTTTAAGAAGAAAGGGATAGTCTACCTGTCAAATCTTTGGAGAAGGGAGGAATTCAATTTTGCATAGAAAAACCAATGCAGCAAAATTAGAAGGGAAACAGTGTTACAAAAAATATGCTCTAAATCACTACTGATTAGAAAAATGAAATTAAGACAATTGTGAGGTACCACTTTACATCTATCTGATTGGCTAAGACTACAGGAAAAGATAATGATAAATGTTGGAGAGGATGTGGGAAAATTGGGAAAATTATTAGTGGAGTTGTGAAATGATCCAATCATTCTGAAGAACAATTTGGAACTATGTCTGAAGGGCTTTCATACCCTTTGATCCAGCATACTGGGTCTGTATCCCAAAGAAATCAAGGGAAAAGGACCCACATGTGCAAAAATGTTTGTAGCAGCTCTTTTTATTGTGATAAAGAATTAGAAATTGAGGGAATGTCCATCCATTAGGGAATGATTGAGTAAATTATGGTATTTTAATAAAATATTATTGGAATATTATTGTTTTATAAAAAATAATGAGCAGGCTGGTTTCAGGAACGCCAGGAAAGGCTTACCTGAGTGAAGTAAGCAAAACCAGAACATTATACTCAGTAACAGCAAGATTATATGATCAACTATGATAGACTTAACTTTTCTTAGCAATGTGGTGATTCAAGACAATTCCAATAAACCACATCTAGAGAGAGGACTGACTATGAGAGACTGAAGGTGATCAAAACATGGTATTTTCATTTTTTTGTTTTTCTTCCTTGTGGTTTTTCCCTTTTGGTCTTTTTTCTTGAACAATATGACAAATATGAAATATGTTTAAAGATAATGTATATATGGGGGGGGGGCAGCTAGGTGGCTTAGTGGATAGAGCACCCAGCCCTGAAGTTAGGAGAACCTGAGTTCAAATCTGGCCTCAGACACTTAACACTTTCTAGCTGTGTGACCCTTGAGCAAGTCACTTAACCCCAATTGCCTCAGCAAAAACGAAAAAAAAAAATAAAAACCTTTATCATATTTCTTGTTGTCTTAGGGAGGGGGGGAAGAAAGGGAAGAACAAAAAATTTGGAACTCAAAATCTTACAAAAATGAATGTTGGAAACTATCTTCACATGTATTTGGAAAAATAAAATATTTTTGAGGAAAAAAAGTCTGTCATTCCAGATTTATTACACATTGTAATGCCCTCATGCACACTATTAGAGTAGCCAAATTAGCTTCTTGACCTAATCTTCACATATGGCACACCGATTCTGCCATCTTTATAGATTTTATACTAGCTGTGTATTCTCTCTTTATCCCCATCCCTTAGATCTGTAGTTTCCTTTAAGGCTTGATTCAAATATTACCTTCTAGATATAGTTTTTCTTGATCTTATTGCTTTCCCCTTCAAAATTAACTTGCAACTATTTTGCATATTCCTATGTAACACCTGTTTCAAAAGCTTCTCTTACAGAAGCTATGGTAACTTGTCACTGTGGCTTTAAGAGCCATATGGAATGATGTGGACATGGCCTTTTGAAACTGTCATTTAGAAGAGACTTTTGAGAAAAGCTGAAGATGTTTTTATGTCATGGCTAGAGGGAAGCTAAGGACATAGGAAAGAGATGGAGGAATATTCTTCTGTCATATGGATTTACTTACATGTTGTCTCTTCCATTAGAATGTAAGCTCCTTGAGGGCAGTGACTTTTTTTTCTTTGCATTCTCAGTATATAACAGTGTCTGGTACATAGTAAATACTGATTGACGAAGCTGTTTTAACTTTTTTCTGTGATGAGGACAAACAGCATTCTTGAGAGGAGATTTTGCTTGAAACCTTGAGAAAAATGAAAGGTGGAACTATTTTTAGAAGAGGTCATGTGCAGGTAGAGTGAAGGTTAGAGGTAACTGTGGCTGTGATCATTCTCACAGATAACACATTGTGAATAATTATTTATGTCTGTGTTATTGAATTAACATGTCTATATCTAGTGACTTGTATATTATTTACTTATAGAAGATTAAGGGTTTTGAGGAGATATGGGTATCTAGACTTTAGGAAAGACATTTCTCTAGTTTATGAAATGAACAATTGTTATTGAGAAAGATGATGTAATTTAGTAATTTATGAAGAAGCATCCAAACATACCCCTGTATTACCCCAGAACTAGGGGTAATGAGAACGGATATAATCATCAATTACTTAGCAGGCTGATAGGTAACTCACCGGTGACTATGGGCAACACCATAGTTCCCATTATGCATGCATGGAAATGTGTGCTCTCACATTTGTTTGTACATGGACATGTCTTCCTTAGTTATATTAATTGCGTGAAGTCAGGTCTTTTCACTTGGGTTTTTACATCCTTAGCACAAAATATGATGCAGAGTATGTGTTTAAAATGTTTAAAGGGAGAAGACAGAGGATGTGAAATTATGGTAGCATCAAGTAAAAGTTTATTATGGATGAGGAAAATCTGGGCATGTTTGTATGCAGCAGAGGAACTATTGGGGCTTGAAAAGGATGATCGGTAATAGAATTAGGTAAGAGATTCATGGGTTGATAACAATGTAAAGTTGACTGATTAAAAGATCAAGATTTTGAAGCTAGAAAAGAGAGAGCAAGGCAGCATAACTGAAACTTGCAGAGATGACAGAGTAGGTTTAGGATGGGTAAGCCATAGAAAGACAGTGAAACAGGTTATTATGGTGAAAGGAATGACTGATTTACAGATGATGGAGGTATATTACTTGTGCATAAGATCTAGGCTAAGACGACCATCCTTTTCTGTGACTGAATGAAAGTGTAGATCACAAGTTGAGGAAGATGACCAACTGGGAAGTCACTAATATGTAAAGTTGAGGAAGGTGTTATAGGGATAGAAAGGAAGACTATTTGCTTAGTCCAAAACTCCAGAAAAGAGGGAGAATTATTTTAGGATTGGAACATAACTGTTACTAGGATCTGGATCCTTGTAATATTTGAATAGTAGGAAATTCAGAAAAAAAGAGATCACTAAGTATAAGTGTACAGGAAGGAAATGGAATTGGCAATGAGACTCATTTAGAAACATTCCATTTTCCTCCTGACTGATCCTGGTGTGTGGGAGCCAAAAGTAGGAAAGAAAGTATGTGCAGTATGAGAGTGGCTAGGGATGCAGTGTTTTTAGGATCAGTAGAGTATTATGGGTATTACTTTAGCAAAGCATTTGACAAAACCTCTCATACTCTCTTTGAGGAAAAGATGGAAGAGATGGTGGTAGTTAAGTAGATTTAACATTGTTCAAATGGCCAAACCCTGAGAAGTCAGTGGTCTTATCAATTTGGAAAGAGGGTCTCTAGTGGTGTGTTTCAGGGCTCTTTTTCTTGATCCATTATTCAGTGACATAGATGACATGATTATCAAATTTTCACATAGCACATTTGATGTCAGGATCTAAAAATATTTCAACAACCTAGAATGTTGGCCCAATCCAATTACGATGAATGCTTAAAAGATAAAATTTTAAATGGATGATGTAAAATCTTAGGTTAGGTTTAAAGTCAATTTCAACAGTATAAAATGAGGGAAGCATCACTAGAAAGTTCATGGGAAAAAAGTAGGAGTTTTAGTAGCTTATCAATAGTTTATTATGACAGCCAAACAAAGGAACAAACAAAAGAACAAGTACAATGACAGAAGCAGTACCTAGATTAGGGGAAGTTAATACAATGGTATTACAATGGAGTATTGAATCTTAAAAATCCAACTTTGAATCCTGCATCAGAAACTCATTAGCAGTGTTTCTGGGCAAATCACAACTTATCTAGGTCTCGATTTCCTCATTTATAAAATGGGAATAATAGCACCTTCCCCACAAGGTGGTCATGAAAATCAAGTGAGATAAGTGCTTTGTAAACTTTATTCATAGTCCCACTGTTTTCTTTTGTCAAATTACAGTTGAACAATCATGTTCAATTTGGAAATCAAATTTTAGGAAGGACAGATAAGCAAGAGATGGTTCAGAGTTCAGCCAAGATACTGAAGATTTCCAAGATGTTCAACTTGAATAGAAAACTTCTCTTAGTAGGGAAACAAGATGGTTGTCTTCATGTTTAAAAGGCTGCTATATGAAACACATAAATTTGTTTTACTGGCCACCAGAAGGCAAAACTAGAAATAAAAAGCAGCTACTGAAGTTCAAGTGGAGGCTTGATGAAAGGAAAAAATCCTAAAAATTAAATTTATTCAGAAAATTCAATAGGCTGCATGGAAGTAGTAAATTCTTCCTTATTGGAAATCTTTAGTGGTCTGATGACCACTTTTGGGATGTGGCTGTAGAGGTGACATGAATTTAAATCTAGATTGCCTTAGATGCAGAAATTTTTAACCACGACCTCTATAAATCCTTGAGATGTATGGGTAAATTTCAAGAGCATCTGAACTTGAATGGGGGACAAATTTTTATTTTCATAGACTGAAATTTAGCATTTTCTTCAATTATGAATTAAAAAAAAAACACACACCTAATAGTATTGAGTTCATAGTGTCTCCAGATTGCCATGACACACACAAAAAGTTAAGATTCCCTGCACTTGGACCCTGGCATAGTCTCGAGAGATACATTCAGCTCTTCCACTGGGCTGGAGATAGAATAATAGTTCAGATTCTCCTAGGGAATACTCTCTCTGCCCTGAGCTTTTGTAACACTATTGTTCCCTATAGATTCTGCTTTTTCTTGCCTACTTCACACCCTAATATGAGATATAGGCTCCAATTTGGGCCTTCTTCTCTTTTCTGAACTTTCATCAGCTCCAATGGTCTCAGATGTCACCCAGATCTGTATGTCTAGCTCTAACTTCTCTCCTGAGCTCCAGTTCTGCCTTAGTAACTCGTCTTATCATTTTTGTTTCCATAGCATCTCAAACTCAACATGTCCAAAATAGAACTTATTTTGTTAAATTTAGCTCTCCTCAAAATTTCTCCATATTGTCAAGTATTACACCAAGGTTTGCAACTGAATTCTCAACAGTTTTCTCTTCCTCATCCCATCAACCAGCTGACCAACTGTCCATTTTATTTCCATATATTTCATACCATTCCCTTCAGATGATTCTTCCAATAGAGGCCCTCATCACTTCTTACCTGGTCATTCCTCTCAATTGGTCTATCTCCCTCTTCCCGTGTCTCCCCCTCTGCAATCTTTCAGTGAAGATACAGGAACCCTTCTACCTGTTCCTCTGTACAACCTTATCTCCATTCCTAGAATGCAATTTTACCTCTCTTCAGTTTTTAATTCTTATATCTGTATGACTGCATGTCAGAGAGGAATACAAAAATACTTGTTGAAAGTAAGTTTTACTCTTTCTAGAGGTTTAAACAGGCTTTGGGTAGTGGACAACAAAGGACCATCAAGGCAAAGTTTCCTGGAGATAGCTGGGGGACAGTGGCTCAAGGGCTGAGTCTGGCCTAGAGGAGATTTGAGCTCACATTCAACTAATTGTGACCCCGAGCAAATCACTTAACTGCCTGCTTCCTCTACAAAAAATGGGGTTAATAATAGCACTTTCTTCCCAAGATTTTTGTGAGGATCAAATATTTGTAATATAAGAAGGTGTTATATGAATGCTTATTGCCTTCTACCTTCCTTTGTGGAAGGAAGGGTTCTGGGTAGTACCAAAGATTCTACTTTCATTATTATAGGGACTTGCTGTTTTACACCATTTAGAATTTAATGCTTTTTGAGGAATATGGAAATATGTTTAGAAGAACTGTATGAATTTAACCTATATTGGATTAAACTCAATATAATGAATATAAGCAGTGGGACTGTTTACTAAATAGAGGTGGGGAAGGAAGAAAAAATTTGGAACACAAGGTTTTCCAAAAGTGAATGTTGAAAACTAATTTTTGTATGTATTTGGAAAAATAATAAGCTATTATAATTTAAAAAGAATTTAATGCTCCTTTCCAAAAGGTAACTGAGGGCAAAGTTATGGAGGTATGTGATATTAGATGAGCCAAGTTTTAGTTTTAAATTGGCTTTCAGAATTTGTTTAAAGTTTTTCCTCAAAGTAGATTTAATTCTGAAACAGAACAAAGGCATTTCACCATAAAAGATAGCTTGGAAAAAAAAAAAAAAACCTTCCAATAACCATGGACATTCATTTATCTATGTCTTAGTTGTGATCTTATAAAAGCTATATAATCCTCAAGGTTTGTTCTGATTCCACAATTGTCTTTTTAAAACTGACAATCATAGAAAAGCAGGCTGCTATATTAATTGGACATCAGATTGTTTACAGTTTAAGTAATATAATGCCAGAGAAATTGAGGCAAGATAGAGATTAGAGAGTTTTTTAATATTGTATTAAAGGCTTCAGGCAGAGAGATTGGCAAAACAGGATCCATGTTGACCCCAGCTAGCTGGATTGGGTTCTTGTCTCAAAGCAGCCAGCAAGGAGCAAGGGTTTCCATAGACTCTTACAGGGCTCCAGCCATCAGGGAAATAATGTCAAGGTGAGGGTAGAGCACTAGTGAGTGGAAACTTCCAGGAACAGACCATAAATTCGGTTCTGACAGGTTGGGGTAAGGAAGGACATAAATTCTGATAAATTTTGGGGAGTCTAGGAGACACTAACTCTGAGGTGGAAGATATCTTAGATAAGCCATCTGGAGGTTCATGACTCTTTGGAATGCTAGTGGTCAGGGCTTCCAGTCCTAACTATCTTAATGGCCAGGAATGGTGAGGGGGGGGGGAGGGTTATCACAAGGGAGACTGAAGCAGAACAATTCAGGGAAACTGAGACATAACATTAGGAGGGGACAGTGTTCCTAAGATCTAAGAAGAGTCCCTGACTATTCTAAGTATGTACATACATCCATGTACACACATCATGCATACACACCACCCACCCATGTCCCTCAACCGACTATAACCCCAAAGAGCATAGTGGTAACTAAGGTCTGTGTGATGGTTATTTGGAATTTATTTTTCAGACCTGAAGGAAACAAGATAGCTCAATCCTTTTTAAACTGTGGTTCTGGGAGGGTCTGATTCTATAGCTTTATATCTTGTGCAAGGATGATTACACTACACAGTTCCTGTTCACTCTTCCTGTAATTGAATATGAGAAATGGTGGCATGCCTTTCCTTTGACACAATATCCCATGTGTCTATCTGTTTGTTGTTCCTACCATTAGGGTGGCAAGTTCCTTAAGAGCAGAAACTAAGTTCTCCTTTGAAAGATCATTCTTAACTTTTCTTCTTTTTTATACAGAAAACTGGATTAACTTAGTTTACCTTTCACATTTTAATTTAGTTTTTAATCTAAACAGGACATTACAAGGCAATGTGGTACCATGGAAAGAATACTGGCTTTGAATATGAAGGCCCTGAGGTGGAATTCTCCTCCTGATCCTTCCAGTTTTATCTTGGCCAAGTTATTTAACTTCTTTGGGATGGCCTGGCTTGACTCTAAGATCCATCTGGCCCTTCATCTATGATCAGATCACTTGGGAATAAGACACCCTCATTTTAACTTAGAACAAATCATATAAAAGTCTTCCACTCTAAGAAGTCTGAAGAGAAACAATGAAGTCGATTGCTGTCATGAAGCACCAAATGTGGGAACATTTATGTGATTGTTTTTATTTATACAACTATAAAGAGTGACAGTAGTAATTATTTGATGGGTAACACCTTGTATTAGCACTGCTAATTATGCTGCCTATAAATTTAGTTCAGGATCAGAATGAAATATAGGAGAGGGGAGAAAAAAAGTTACCACTACCCACCCCCATTAAAACATGGAAACTTTTTTTTCTTTTTTCTTTTTTTTTTTTTAACTTTGCTTATATGACTTCCCATCAGTCTTTTGGTTTTTAGTCTAAGATCACAGGAAGAAAGGCTTTCACTTTTTTTTGAAAAAAGATTGGTTATAGTGCCAAGCAGGACAGAAAATCCAATTTGGGTCTCTATCATTTTTGGGGAGCACAGGGGATTCCCAAATGTGCCCAAGATTCCTCTTATTCCAACCAATTGTATTCCCACCTTTAGCTAACCCTACGTGTATATGTATCACAGTCTCTCCTTCACAAAAACTATTCTTCAGAGGAAATCCCAGGGGGAGGGGAGGAATTTGTGCCATTTACCTGGACTAGAAAGACATTAGGGCCAGGTGTGACTGGACCTCTTGTGAATCTAGCCCCCAAAGTGGAATCAATGATTCAGGCCTCTACAGAGAAATGAGAAGGCATGGGGTACTGGGCAAGGGAATTGCTTGCCTTAGGCAGACCAAACAGCAGCTGCCTTTGATCCCAGTTGAAAATGATCAAGCAGACTGATCCATCTTACTTTGATAACACAAGGAAGAAAACAGCTTCCCTTCTGAAAAAAAGTGAAGAGGGAATGGGAGGAAGAAAGAAGAGACAAAAAATGTTTAGAGTGGCACAAAAATGATAAATGTAAACTTCTCTGTTATTAAACCTAACTACAAGTTTCCTATAGTCCAGTTATCAATTTGAGTTGCATTAAAGGAAGAAGCCTAATGGGATCCCCCTCAGGAGTTCACTGCTTCAGGCTGGTAGGCCCTGGGCTTGCGCTGAGGAAGCCCCTTATTTTCAGTGGTATTTGGCCCTGAACGCCCCTTTTTGGATGAGGGGCTAGGCTGGCTTGGCTCCACGACGATTCCAGTTCCATTGGTCACTGCTGAGTGAGCTGGGCCTCGCTCATTTGTGTTTCCTGGAGACTGTGGAGCATTCTGATACCTGGACCCAGATGGATACCACGAGCCATTTCGGTAACGACCCATGCTGTCATATCGCCCTTGGTTCGTGGGGCCATTAGACCTTTGGCCTTGGGGACGGTAGCTTTGTCCTCCTCTCCTATTCCCTTGTAATACCTGGGAAACAAAGAAAACAGGCTTAAATAAACATGAGCAAGTGTCTTATACTTAGATGGTTCTACTGAGGAATTCCCAAGCTGGACTTTAGCTATTTGTCAAGATTTTTTTAAAGCAGAAAACGATCAGTCGTCCTAATCTGAACTACAGCATTAAAACCTATGAAAACTGAGTACTCATTGATTTTTGCCTACCATCTCTAACTTCCTCTTTATCCAAGAAATATTCTTCTTGAACTCATTTCCTCTAGCCAGAAAGATATGAAAATTATACTACCAAAAAAATACGTTTGTTGTGACTTGAGATGAAATCATGCTACTGAGTACAAAGTGACACAGAATTAGTACATCTTTTCCACTAGAATCCATAGTAATAATTCTTTTCCTTGATACCAAGATTATTATATATGTTGTACATTCTTATTGAAACACAATGCTGATTTTAATTTTAAAAGTTTCTTTTTAAAAAGTTTCTAAAATTTGTCTCCTATCTAAATGATAAAATTTTCCCCTCATGGAACTGTGAGTCTGTTTTCAATTTTCAAATCATTGCTTTTTCCTCCTATCTACTCTATCTCAATTTTAGTCATTTCCCTTTTCTTCTATTGCTCCTGTGGTGTACTGGGAGGGAATTGCTACCTTCAGAAGAAAGATTAAAATGAAGTGTCTTTTACTATTCTCTAGTGGGCTTGCCACTTGTGGTGCCTGTCTACTTTTCGATCACTACATAATTCCCACTGTGAGTAATTAATGGGCAATTCAGCCCACAACAACTAGAATGACTGCCAAAATGAAAAATGCAGCATGACTTGGCAACAGGTAACCTATACTAACTGGTGGCTGAAAACGTACCAAATGCTCTCTCTGTAACCACATGGGAGTTTAGGGATTCAGGATGATATGAAGAAGGAAATCAAGCTAAACACTGGGCTGTTTTGAGTTATCAGCATATTAATACAATTTTAATACAATGACATTTCATCTCATCTCAATGGGGAACATCAAGTTACCTCTCTATGAGGCTGGTAAGACCGGCTGCTGGGATTTGCTATGGCTGCAGGTATTTCTCCTGCTGGTGAATTTTTCTTGTTGGCATTTGTAAGGCTAGGAGCAGAGGCACAGGTGGAACTGGAGGGAACAGTTGCATCACTGGGGCTGCTCAATGACATAGATGTAACTGAGCTACACCGGGATCTGGTTGAGTAGCTGTTCTTTGGATGGGACACTAAAAAGCAAACATTAACAGCTCATGTTAAATGGCAAGGAATAATAAAACTTCCTATTTTCTTCACTTCTTAATGAGAAGTTTAAGGGGAAAAAAAACTTGCCTGATGACATTTTACAGGAAATACAATTTAAGGTATTAAAGGAAAAATTCTATGGCATGAAACATTTAATTGGCTCAATTTTTCTTAACTGGGTTAGTTGGCCTCTCGTTAGACAGCTTGGCAGGTCTTACTTCCAAGAATGTCAGACACTTAGTAAAGTTCAGACGCAGTTCAAAACTCCTGAATTCAAGCAATCTACCTGATTCAGATTTCTCAGTAACAAGGATTACAGATTTAGAGCACTGATTCTTCAATAACGCCTCAGGTCCAGTATTTCACCTTTAGGATTAATTAGGTGGCACAGCAGATAAATCACTAGATTTAGTAGTCAGAAATATCTGAGTTTATATGTGGTTTCAGACACAAGCTGTGTAATTTAACCTTTGTCTCAGTTTACTCAACTGCAAAATGGGGATAATAATCAGCATTTACCTGCCAAGGTGGTTGTAAGGATCATGAGATAATATAGAAATACTAGTTATTATTATTAAGGCAGAAAAACAAAGGATCTTCAGCCAAACAGAATTCTTGACACAGGCAAATGACTTGTCAGCATAAAACAAAATTTATTAAAAATATCTGAGGAGTGCTATCTATGAAGCTAGAAATGTTCACTCAACTTCTTTGAGTCTAAATTCAATTTTGTCCACTGCATCACGTTTAAATTCTATAACCATCACAGCTCATTTTTATAGATGAAGAAATTTAGGTAAAGAGGATTCAACTGCCTTATATTACTGAACTTTAGGGAAGAAACCAGAATTTTAGACTCAAACAACACTCCATGCTTTGTTCCTCCTTCCACTTGAAGGTCCTTTTCTTATCACCAATTCTAGTCAGCACCAAATCTCACCATCTCACCTTGTCCAAATGAATCAATGCTCATCTTCAGCGTGTCAATATCACATGTGAACCGGGCTACCCGTCCTAGATCCTCATCATATTTACGTTCACTAACAAAATGCTGAAAAGAAGAAAAGGGAAACTATTCAGGGGAGATAAACACTTAAAATGGAACTAATTCATTGGCACACAAAGACATAAAGAAATTTTGTTCACTATATATTCTCTGTTTTGCTTCAAAGTTTATAACTTTTAATAGGAAGTAGGAATAATTACTAGGTTTTTTTTAATCCTGAAATTGAACACCAAAAAAGAAATAGCATTCCCACATACACTACAGAACAGGATAGGACTGTACATGAAAATGCCAATTTCTAATATGCAAACCCTGCTTTTCTTTTAAATTATATAACAGATTCAATATATAGCTTCAAAGAGTCCCTGCTTATTTGTGATTCCTTCTAACCTTTCTTTTATTGTCTTTTTATTTGGAGAAGGGGCAGAGGAAGAATACCACCTCCCTCATCTCCTCCTTTCTATTTCAGGAAAAAAAAAAAGAAAAAAACAATACCTTTGTAACAAATATATATAAGAAAACAAAATCCCATAACAGCTATGAAACAACATTTTTGGACACTTGCCATCAGAGGTCTGAAATTGAACTCATTCATTTTTTGCAAAATACTTAGACCAAGTTCTTGTCTACTTTTTTGCTAATACTGTGATATAAGGACAAAACATGGTAGAGGTGGAGGCTTTGTGAAACTATAAACTTTATATGATGGCCAGAACTCTCAGTATGACCATACAGGAAAGAGAAAGGCAAAAAGAACATAAGAGAATGACCTTCTACCACTGGTCACCTCTCACTTTGCTACTTTGTGGAGAGTGTCAAAAATCATATATTGCTCATGTATTTTCTATTTGATTTGACTTTTAAAGTAATTTTATTTTGTAAGTCTAAGCCTGTAATTTATATATGATTCCATTCTGTTAATAATTTTATTCTGTAGTCTCATAAAACAAATCTAAACTTCTTCTTTGTCTCTGAGTAAAGAAGCTTATAAGTTCAAAAGTTCAGTCTTTCTCTCAATTTATTGTCCCTACAGATCACTGTTAAAAGAAAAAAATAAGCTAAAGTGTATAAATTCAGTACTTTCATAAAACACTCTTAATTTTTTTCTTTCTTTTTTTTTTTTTAAATAACTTTTTATTGCTAGAACTCATGCCAGGGTAATTTTTTACAGCATTATCCCTTGTATTCACTTCTGTTCCGATTTTTTCCCTCCCCCAGATGGCAAGCAATCCTTTACATGTTGAATAGGTTACAGTATATCCTGGATACAATATATGTATGCAGAACCGAACATTTCTCTTGTTGCACAGGGAGAATTGAATTCAGAAGGTATAAATAATCCGGGAAGAAAAACAAAAATGCAAGCAGTTTATATTCATCTCCCAGTGTTCTTTCTTTGGGTGTAGCTGCTTCTGCCCATCTTTGATCAATTCAAACTGAATTAGCTCTCTTTATTGAAGAGATCCACTTCCATCAGAATACATCCTCAAACAGTATCGTTGTTGAGGTACATAATAGTCTCCTGGTTCTGCTCATTTCACTTAGCATCAGTTCATGTAAGTCTCGCCAGTCCTCTCTGTATTCATCCTGCTGGTCATTCCTTACAGAACAATAATATTCCATAACGTTCATATACCACAATTTACTCAACCATTCTCCAATTGATGGGCATCCATTCATTTTCCAGCTTCTAGTCACTACAAACAGGGCTGCCACAAACATTTTGGCACATACAGGTTACAGGTCCCTTTCCCTTCGTTAAGATCTCTTTGGGATATAAGCCCAGTAGAAACACTGCTGGATCAAAGGGTATGCACAGTTTGATAACTTTTTGAGCATAGTTCCAAATTGCTCTCCAGAATGGCTGGATGAAAACACTCTTAGTTTTAAGGGAACTATTATCCTAGCACCATTTGCAGTATAACAAGTAAGTTTGTTAGCCCTCATAACTTCAGCTCCTAAGAAACTCCATGACATCTGTGTCTTTGAAAGCAAACAAGCTGACCTGGTCCCATCTCTGCTTATCCTTGCCCAATTAAAGGTAGTCTTAGCCCACTAGGAACCATTATCAATCCACATTCCTAGGATCCACTATCAATGGCATCAGAAAGCAGCTAGGTTCCAAAAGTCACAAAAAAGTCCTTCAAGACAGCAATGAGTGGTCCTAATCTCATATGTGCATGCCCACTTTCCTCAATGTAACCAATCATGTTGCCCCCCCCATTCCCATGATATTGCCAACTCAATAAGCAATTGTATCATTTTATCACCTATTCTATTCTGTTCTTTTTTCTATGCTTATAAGAATGAATTGCTCCTTCAATTTTTCATCTTTTGGCTAGAAATTGAGGCAGCCATCAGGCCCCTTTATGAAGAGGTTCATACCCTGTTATAACTGTTATCTTGCTTGGGGAAAATGTGCCTCAGTTTATTTTTGTTGAATTTCTACTAGCTCCAAGGGAGTCAAGGGAAATAGGCAGCTAAATAAACTGGGAAGCAAACACATTACTATGAAGAAGAGTCCTATTATGGGATAATTTGGTATACTTTTGTCAATTTGAGTCTCACTTTTATTCTCTACAAGCCCTGGTTCACAAATTCTTGATTTTTTGAGAAAATAAATTATTTGTTCAAAAAGTCATTGTGTAAATGAGCACAGCTTTTGCTATAAGTAATTTAATCCTCTTAGAAAATTCTTTCCCTTGGTCCAAGAGGTCCATAGATCCACAGACCTATGGAAACTTAATGATACTTGAGAAGTAAGTCTTGAAATGTGGAGGAATAGAAAGTCTACCTTTAACAATAGTTTTAGGTTGACTGTAATTATGATGGGACCAAAGACAACCCCTCAAGATAGTTCCCAAATCAAAACCAAACTAGCCTCCTGGAAATCTTTGCTGTAAAATTTAAACGCAAACTTAAATGCTGAATAGCTCAAACAGAAGACAGTCATAAAGTGGAGCTAACTAACATCCAAAAGAAGTACTATTGGTTTATCCTAGGGGAAAAAACACTTTCTCTTTCCTTTCCAAAGAAGCAATTCAGACAAGCATTTCCAACCAATTTAACCATTGGTTAAAGCTCCGTAATGGAGCTTCAAAAATGCTGTCATCACTAACAATCTCATCAATGGTACAGATGAAATATATGGCTATAGCCATCCTAGAAACAGACTTGTATCATAAAGTAAAAGGCTTGTGGTTGAGGCCATTTACATCTTATTATTATTATTAGGTGCTTTTAGAAGAGAAATGCTTTGAATCTATGAAGCTTCAGGACATATAACTTGGCTCTTTTGTGATAGAGCTCTAAAACTGATAGACTGATTAAAATCTGACAGGCTAATTAAACCAATCAATGAATCAATAAACATTTATTAAGCATCTATTAAATAACTACTCTTGGGTCTGTGACAAGAGCTAAGGATACAAAATCAAAATACGAAATAAACCCGCTCTCAAAGAATTTACATTCAATTGGGAGAAACAATACATATATAATCTGCATGTAAAAAATAAATCTGAAAGACAAAACCTATTTAGTGGAATAGCAGGAAGTAGTACAGCAAGTTCTATCTCTCCTATCCCCAAACTCTTCTAAACAGAAATACACAAGACTAAATCCCAATGATGAAATCCAAGCAAGTCACAAAGATTGTTTTTGCACAGAGAGACAGACAGAGGGGTCTGTGGACACTACAGATGGCATATGAATGGGAGTATTTCTTGTATTGGCAGGAAGAAGCCATGCATGAGGACAAGAGAAGGTCCAGTACCCACAGAGAGGCACCACAACAGAAATTGGGCACCATCTGGTAGCTTTGTTGCCCAATATCTAGTTTCCAATCATAGATGTAGGAGTAGACGAAGGAAGGGACATGTGTGCCCAGGGCTGGCATGCTGGGGAGAAGGAGCTGTCCGGGATCTTAGGTTGTGTACTGAGAGAAAAGTTAAGTTCAGAACAAAGTAGTATTGGTATAGTTCTCCTTCTAGGCATGGGGGTAAAGAGTCAAGATGAAGAATAACTGTAGAAGGAATCCATTTTAAAGGGGAAGCTATAGTTTTGTCACTCTGAACCTGAAGAACTTCCCAAATGGCTGAGAGTAGCAGAATCTAGCAGAAGTGTCTTATTGTTCAGACCCAAAATTAGGACAGGAATTTGCAGACTCAAATCAAGGGGGTAACAATTAGACTTTGTCCTGGGTCACCCCATTTTGAAAGCCTGCAGACATAGACTTTGAATCAGACAAAGTCTGAGCTTTTCCTGAAAATGGAATAATACAATTTTCAATATACAAGAACTTAACAACAGGATCAACCTAGATCATGTCCCCAAGAAGTTCAAAGAGCCCAGAACTAACATCAAGTAAAAGGTCAGGAATAAGGCTAGAAAAACAAGCAAGCAAACAAACAAAAATCCCTGTTCAAAAAGTTGTAATGGTGATAGGAATACTCAATACATAAATCTTTTCCTTTTTTTAAAAAAATATTTATTTGATATCTTCCCCCAGCTACATTCAAAACAATTTTTTTAAACATTTGTTTTTAAGATTTTTGAGTTCTAGGTTCTCTCCTTTATTCCCATCCACAATGAAAAAACTCTATGTAAAATTATGTAAAACATTTCCTTAAAAGTCAAGTTATGAAAGAAAACATATATCTCTTACCCTAATAAAAATAACAACTCTCAAGAAAAATTAAGTTAAAGGGAGAGAGAAAAAGAGAAAGAGAGAGAGAGAAACAGAGGGGTGGGAGGGGGGGGGAGAGAGAATATGCTTCAATCTGTATTCAGACTCGATTTATGGACAAAATTTTTCATCATAAAGTACTTCAGAGTAGTTATGGATGATTGTACCACTGAGAATAACAAAACCATCCCAGAACATTGCTATTATTTTGTATGCACTATATTTCACTTTGTTCATGGAGGATGTTTCAGATTTGCTTTCCCCCCCCCCCCTGAGAGCACCCTGCTTATCATTTCCTAAGAACAATAATATTCCATCAGAGAAACTTGCTTCAAAAATTTTTTTACAATTACTATTGCTAATTGTCAACACATGAATAAAAGCATCTACAAGTAAAGCTCTAAGAAAAAAACACAGATTGTGCCCAAATTCAACTATAACTCCTGAAAGTCATGAAGAGTTAAAAAAAAAAAAGGTTAAAAATATTTTTGTAAATGAAATGAAAGCATTAGAGGAAAAATATGGAAAATGAGAGCTATAAAAGAAAGAATTAGAAAGAGAATTTAATAATTTGGCACAAGAGGTACAAAACTTTTCCCAAGCAACAAAACTTCTTGAAAATTAGACTGGACCAACTAGAAGCCAATGACTCCATGAATGCAAAAAATGTTAAAACAAAGGCATAAGACTTGAAAAACAGAAGAAAAATATAAAAATAATTAAACTGGAGACAGAAGAAAAAAAAATTAAGAACCACTGGACTACCTGAATATCAAGACCAAAAATAAAGTACTTAGACATCAAATTTTAATCTTAAAACTACACTTATTAGAGATAGCACAGTGGATAGAACACCAGCCCTGATTTCGGGGAGACCTGAGTTCAAATCCGGCCTCAGACATTTAATGCTTCCTAGCTGTGTGACCCTGGGCAAGTCACTTAAACCCAACTGCCTCAGCAAAACAACAACAACAATAGGAATCTTAAAACTGTGTAGATCTCTTGAATCAGAGGGCAGAATGGAATAGAAAGAATTCAACTTTCTGAAAAAAAAAAAAAAAAAACAAAAAACAAAAAACTTCAAAATGAAAATGCCCAGTCAAATCTAGAACTCCTAGGTCAAAGGCAAAATAATTCAAACAGCCAGAAAGAAAGAATTCAAGGACAGAGGAGACACATAATTTAGTATGAAGGAGCAAAGAACCAAAAAGCAAAGAATAGGTGGAACCAGGAATAACTTACCCAGCAAAGCTAAGTATAATCCTACAAAGAAAAAAGCGAATTTAAAATAAAAAGAGTTCTAAGCACTTATGATGAAAAGATCAGAGCTGGGTAGAAAATATAAAGTTCAAATACAGGTGTTAAGAAAAACTTAAGAAGATAAACATAAACAATGCTAAGTGACTAAACTGTGTATATTCTAATATGGGAAGATGATACACGTGTTCCCTCTGAACCCAATCATTATCAGGGGTTACAGAGGGAGTTCAATTAGACAGGGTTGGGAGTAGAAAGAGAGAAGAGCAATATACTAGGAATGAAAGATGGGGGAAGGTTAGGGAAAATTACCTCACAAAATCAGGGTGCACAACTAAACATCTATTTAAAAACAAAGAAGGGAAGTGACTATCACATGAACTTCATTCTCTTCTGAAGTGATCAAAGGTTCACAAAATATATATACATAGTGGGGTACAGAAATTCATTTCACTCAATAGGAAGGAAAGATGAGAAGGAAGAATTAGAAGGAGGGTAGATTTAAGAAGAAAGAGTTTTGCTTAGCAAAACAAATTCTAAAGATATACAAAAATATTTATAGCTTTTTTTGTAATGGCAAAGAATGGGAATCTGATCCAAGAAATGATAAAATGGCAGAGAAACCTGGAAAGATATATAAACTGATGCATTATTGAAGAGGGGACCCCGGAACTCTGAAAATCCTTGAAGAGGAAATCTCCTTCAATTCTGCCTCAATAAGGGATCCTGCCCCAAGTCCTTTTTCCCTTAAATGAATTTAAGTTTTGACTGCTTGAGGGGGGAATGAAGAGGGGACCCCAAAACTTTGAAAATCTTTAAAGAAGAAAATCTCCTTCAACTCTGCCTCAGTGAGGAACCCCACCCCAAAGGACAAACAGTTTCATCTTTGTTATCTGGGTGGGGTCGGCTCGGTCCTGAAACTCATTGAAATCAATTCAAATTCTAACTCTAGTTGAAACCCATCGAGCCAACTTGGGACTCCACCCACGGGCCCCCTTTAGCTAAATCTCTCATTTTAAAAAGAGCCAAACTAAAATCCTCTCTTGGCGGAGGTTCCAAACATACCATGCTATGCTATGCTAAGCTATGCCATGCCATGCTAAAGGCAAAGTATTCACTGGAATACTCTTTCCTGTGCCATCCTCTCTTTACCCTCACCTATTTCCTTAACCAGACTTTAACCTTACTTCCAATCCCCATAATAAACCTCTTTTATCGATTTAGGTTTTCGGGTCTGTAAATTCCTTTATAGAGAATCTCTGCGCTGCCAGAAAGGGAATCCTCAGAACTCCCTACCCTTAAGCCAAATCCCAAGGGGCTGCAGGAGAGTCAAATTTCTCTATTTGGTTCCCTGAACCCTAAACCTGCCACTAGACCTTATCATTTAACTCCCTGATCACGACACCCTAATTTCATTTTGGTTGCCTATATCTAAACCTCATCGTTATGAAATGAACAGAAACAAGAGAACAATTTACACCATGACCATAATATGGTCTTTGAAACAACTTTGAAAGAATTAAAGACTGATCTGTGTAATTACCAATCATGATTCCAGAGGGCTAATGATAAATGTGCTAACTACCAATCTTTATAAAAGAGGTGAAGGACTTTTATAATTAAGTGTGCAGAATGAAAATTTTTTTAATATGGCCAACGCAGAAATTTGTTTTGTTTTAACTATATATATTTATAATAGGATTGTTTCCTTTTATTCTTGCAGAGGGCTGGAACTCTGAAAAGATGTACTTGAATCTAAGACAGCAGAGTACTTAAGGCTAAGTACCTACTCAATGTGAGATAATGACTCTATAAATATATACTTAGATGATATGATGATGTGATAGCTCTCCTCATGTTGACGCCAACTGAATGTGTTGTGGTGAGGTAATCACAGGGAAGGATTGGAGGGCTGAGGGAGAGTCAGAGTCTCTCTACCCCAGCAGGCTCAGCAGCAAAGACTTCAGGCTCCAGACTCCAGAGTCTAGGATGCTTCTTTAATGAGCCACGTAGCAGCTTGCCTGCCCCCTTCACTTCTCCTAAAGACCAAGGACTTTGACTGATCTTGACTCTGACTGATCCTGAGGCCCTCCAGAGAGCTAGCCCAGACATTACAATTCTCAAATAGGAGGGGGAGAATTGGAGGAAGACAAAATAGATTTCTGATGACTGAAAAACATTTAATTTAAAAAAGGAATAAATATGTATATAAAACACTGAATACAACAAAATGTGAACTAACAGTTGTTGGGAGGGGGGAAGGAATCAGCAAAAATGTAAAAAAGCAGTCAAACTATACTATGAAGAAAGTTAGGGATTCTAGGAGATAGAGATGAAAGGGAGTATATTCTAAGTATGGGAGACTAGTCATTGAAAAGGCATAGAGATGGGAAAACAGGATACCACATGTGAAAAATAAAGAGAAAGAAAGGCCAATTTGCTTGGACTGGAGTACAGAAAGAGGAATTATAATAAAACTGGAAAGACAGATTGGGTCAGGTAGCTAAAGGCTGTAAAGTTCAAAGGAATTTATACTTTATTCTAGAGGGAAATAAAATTCATTAATTAGAACAATTTGCATATTTCTCATAATGGTGCATATCAGTCCTAATTAAGAGGTAACACTTATTCCCAAGAGGTAGCTTGAAACTTTTTTCTTGTCATTTCTATAATTATAAAACAATTGCTAGTATAAAGGTGTGTAAAAGATCTAGAAGGGGTAAGGCTGGAAGCAAAGTGAAATCAATTTAAGGCATTTTTTGAGTTCTAAAATTCATGACACAATACCTATTTTAGCACATTAAAAACTTAGAGAGAGACAGATCTTTAGTGAATTTGCTGAAATATTCCCAGAGCTTTTCAGCCGTAGGATGAGAAATAGATGAAGCTTCTTATCTATTCAATTCCAAGGGGGTTTCAATCTTCTCCCATAGAACTGAATGAGATTGACATGGACAAATGAGTGGGAGTTTTTTTACATGTGTGTGTGTGTGTGTGTGTGTGTGTGTGTGTGTCTGTGTGTGTGTGTGTCTGTGTGTGCAAGATTTGCACTGTGAAGTTTTAGTTACATAGGAAAAGGTGCGAAATTAAGTTGGTTTCAGTCAGAAATATGCCTGGATAAGAAGTCACATTATAGCAAAAAACAAGAGGGAATTTTTGTACTCAAACTACCACTTTATATTTTAATTTACAGATGCTATTCCAAAGTCTCCATGTAATAATCTTCCTTTTGAATATTGCAATAAATCTAAAGGGTTGGGAGACAGCAAAGGGAAAAAGTCAAATCATACTGTTTCTATGTTCCACAACATGGTGGTGGTTATTATTGCTATAGAGTTGTTTAGAGAGCTTGCCTTTACAATAAGCTAGGAACCTTCACCATGAGAAGCACTGTTCTATTTAAGGAACTAAAAGAGGAAGAAGCCTGAACATGGAAACTATAACCTTTATAAACAGATTAGTTAACAAAATATACAGACTATTAAAAAAATGATAATCAATGTAAAATATTAATTTTTCCCATGAAATTAAAACTAAAAGCCCCACAGAAAAAATATTTTTATATAAATTATCTAAGACATTTAGATGGCTCAGTGGATAGAATGTTAGAACAGAGTCAGGAAGACATGCATTCAAATCCTGCCTTATATTTATTTACTAAGTGTAACCCTAGGCAAAAATCACTTTCACTTCTCAGCTTCAGTCTTCTCATCTACAACTATAGATGAGATGAATATAACATCTCACAGGGCTGTTGTGAGGATCTAATGAGATAATACATGTAAGGGAATTTGGTAACCCTTACTGTATCATAAAAATGTTAGTTATTATTATTACAAATAATAAATCAAAGAAATTTAGATGAACAGAAATGAAAAGTAAGCCTTTACCTTGATGTCAGCTCTCAGCTCTACCAATTGCTCCTCTGACATTCGAACAGCCACATCCGTCATCTTCTTAAGCATCTCAGCTTTTTTTTGTCGGCTGAGCAATATTTCCACTTAAGAGGGGGGGGAAAAGGTAAGCTGCTAAGAGATTGAACCCTGGAAATTTTATTCTTTGCAATACAACATTAGTCAAAGACTTAGCATCCATTTAGATAGAACTCAAAGGGTACAATGCCTATAACCCTTCTGAAGAGTTTTTGAATGCAGAAGTTTCAGTTTTTGATGTCTAAAAGTAAAAACATAATCCAGAGCCTAAATTTTTCTCAGAGCCAAATTTAAAGGAATTTCACCCAGCATCTGAGAGTGAATTTATTCTATATGGATGATATAGTAGATGGATAGCCTGTGTGTTGAAATGGTACTAAAGGTAAGATACTTACAGGAAGGTCATTAAGCTGGGTAAATGAATGAAAAAGAAGAGCATTTATTAATACTTCCTATGTACCAAGCATTATATTGAAGATGCAAAGAAAAAAAGCAAGATGGTTCTTCCTTGAAAGGAGCTCACACTCAGATTGGGGGAAACAAAATGAAAGGAAGCTCAATGACAGGACAGATGGAGAAGTTTTAGGGAGGGGTTTCTAGGTGGATCTCTGCCCTATTTAAGGATTTATGGGATAATACAGCTATGAACTAAATTGAGAAGGTATGAATGGTTTTTTAGCACTAGCACTTACACTCTTGGAAGGAATATCCTTATCAATGAGATTATAGATCCATTGAGGCCATATGAAACCTCAGTGTGAAATTTTATTAAACTTTTGTATATTAAGTATGTAACTACTACTTGTTAGTAACAATTTACTTACTAGCTTCAGCTTTCACTTTGTCCATTTCAGCTAGCAATGCCACTTCCCGGTCCATTAGGCTAAGAGTGAAAGAACAGAAGAAAAGGTGTGATTAGGAACCTAAAAATGAAAATAGTGTGTTTTTATCAGAATGGGCTAAAGTTGTTAGATCTTACAGGATCTGATACTTAGCAGACATCTCAGTGATCAATTCTCACACAAAAGGAATCCCTATTATTACATACTCAACCACTGGTCATCCAACAGCCTCTGCATGAAAATCTACAACCATGTGGTAACCATGGCTCTCTAGTGTTATACCCCCAAAGGATTATACTTAAAGCTATATCAATATGGAGTGGTTGCCTCAAGAGATTACTTCTCCTTGTGGATTTTCATGCAGTTCAAAGGTCATTCTCCTTGACTGAAGAAACAAAAGGAAGAGCTGGGTAGCTCCATCTTCTTTCTGTTGTCATTCCCATCAATTTATCCCTCAAAAGAGAAGGTCTTGGGGCAGGTAGGTGGTGCAGTGGATACAGCACTAGTCCTGAAGTCAGGAGGTCCTGAGTTCAAATCTGACCTCAGACATATAACACTTCCTGGTTATGTGATCCTGGGTAAGTCACTTAACCCCAATTGCCTTAGCCAAAAAAAAAAAAGAGAGAGAGGAGGTCTTATCTCTTTTTTGACTTTCCCTTTTTATACCAAAACTAATAGGGAATTGGTCCAAGGAACTTATAGACTCACAAATTCCCTCTACCAATGCTTTCTCATGACAAAGATCACAAAATAAGTGGCTTGTTCAGAGTCAGAGTGCCAGTATGTGTCATTGAATTCAAATTTTCTTGCCTCTAAAGTCAACTCTTTACTAGACCACACTTTCTCTCCCAACACTACTTAAAAACAAAACAAAAAAAATCTACTTTTAGTTGTTTTGACTTCTCTCACCAGCCTCAGCTTAGAAATTCTTATTTTTAATATTCCTATATTATTTTTCTAGCACCATATCATGCTTTTAAATTTATCTTGTTACCTGGCCTTGCTTCTACTTCTGCACATTCCTTTTGAAAAGCAAAATTCTAGTTCTGTTGTCATGTTTGCTTTGTATCCACATGGATCTCTTCAGACAAATGCTATTTTTTTCCCCTCCACATTGGACTTAATCCTCTTTGTGTCTTTATAATTTCATTCTTAAGCATCTCTCATTCCTTCTAGGTCAACTTTCCTTTAAGCATTTTATTCTGTGGAATCCTGCCTGTCTTTCTCCCTAAACTCTCTGAAAGCTACTTTCTCCAAAATTAAAATTCAGTCAGACTAATTCTCTTTCTTCCTATGACAAACTCTAGGAGGGAGTTTCATGTTCCTTAGAATCAGAATTTTCCCCTTGTTGGTTCCTCTAGTTTTTGATGAATGAAATTATCATTAAGTTAAATCAAGAAGCTGTTAGCTACTATGCTTTTGGCAGAGAATGAGGAGGCTCTAATAGATATCCATGTAATTGAAATACTACTTTACAATGCCTCTGTGATGAGAGGTTTTGATGCTTCCTAAATGATTTGTTTTTCTATTTCTGTGCAGGTGGTTTTTAGTGTATGCCAACAAGATAACTTCTATTTTTCCTTCCACTGATCTTAATCTAAATACTCTCCATTGTGTTTTCTATCTCTGGCTCCAGGTTTCTTGATATGATTTTCCTAATTCAGAGCAAATCCGTGTGTGTGTGTGTGTTTTAATTAAAGTTTAGCCACCCAGAGTTTTGGTGATAAATTTTATTCCAAGTGTTAGAAATACCCATGAAGTCAAATTTGCCCCACTCCATTAGAAGCTCTAATATCTTTTGTTTGTTACCCATACTTTGGATATTTGTGTCTTGACATTTGAGGCCAAGGGTTTTACTGACTTTTTTCTTGCATTTTTGGTTTGTGAATTTTGTTTTGAATTGTGTCTCAATTCCTATTCTTCCTACTTTATAACTATTCTTTTTGACATCAAGTTTCGGGGATATGTACAGATAGTCATTTCTCTCCCATATCCTTTTAAAAGATTCATACTTATTCCTTCAGCAAAGGAAAAATTTTAAAAATAGTTTTTTAATTGAGCTAATGAAATTGTTCCTTCTCATTACAGAAACAGCAACAGAGATTTAGGAATCCTATATTATCCTTAAGTCTATAGCTATAGCTTTAACACCACAAGTCATTGTTACCAGCAGATGGCAGCAGAAAACGTCAAAACATTAAAAGCTATACTCAAATGCAAAGTCCTTGTGGAAATTCAATATGCACCTCACGCATATTTCTTCTTATATTTTGGTCTAGAAACTTGACAGTTTTGCTTCTAATACAAATACAAATCCTAATCATGCCCTGGCAGGGGTATTGGCTGCTGAAAATTTAGTTTTTTTTAAAATTTATATTTTATTATTATTATATTATAAAGCAGCAGTCACCAAAACCATTTGGTATTGGCTAAGAAATAGATTAGTTGATCAGTGGAAAAGGTTAGGTTCACAAGACAGAATAGTCAACTATAGCAATCTAGTGTTTGACAAACCCAAAGATCCTAACTTTTGGGATAAGAATTCATTATTTGATAAAAACTGCTGGGATAACTGGAAATTAGTATGGCAGAAATTAGGCATTGACCCACACTTAACACCATATACCAAGATAAGATCAAGATGGGTCCATGACCTACGCATAAAGAATGAGATTATAAATAAATTAGAGGAACATAGGATAGTTTATCTCTCAGACTTGTGGAGAAGAAAGAAATTTGTGACCAAAGATGAACTAGAGACCATTACTGATCACAAAATAGAAAATTTTGATTATATCAAATTAAAAAGCCTTTGTACAAACAGAACTAATGCAAACAAGATTAGAAGGGAAGCAACAAACTAGGAAAACATCTTCACAGTTAAAGGTTCTGATAAAGGCCTCATTTCCAAAATATATAGAGAACTGACTCAAATTTATAAGAAATCAAGTCATTCTCCAATTGATAAATGGTCAAAGGATATGAACAGACAATTTTCAGATGATAAAATTGAAACTATTTCCACTCATATGAAAGAATGTTCCAAATCACTATTGATCAGAGAAATGCAAATTAAGACAACTCTGAGATACCACTACACACCTGTCAGATTGGCTAAGATGACAGGAAAAAATAATGAGGAATGTTGGAGGGGATGCGAGAAAACTGGGACACTGATGCATTATTGGTGGAGTTGTGAACGAATCCAACCATTCTGGAGAGCAATCTGGAATTATGCCCCAAAAGTTATCAAATTGTGGATACCCTTTGATCCAGCAGTGTTACTTCTAGGCTTATATCCCAAAGAGATACTAAAGAAGGGAAAGGGACCTGTATGTGCCAAAATGTTTGTGGCAGCCCTATTTGTAGGCTAGAAACTGGAAATTGAATAGATGCCCATCAATTGGAGAATGGCTGGGTAAATTGTGGTATATGAATATTATGGAATATTATTGTTCTATAAGAAATGACCAGCAGGATGAATACAGAGAGGCTTGGAGAGACTTACATGAACTGATGCTAAGTGAAATGAGCAGAACCAGGAGATCATTATGCACTTCAACAATGATACTGTATGAGGATGTATTCTGATGGAAGTGGATTTCTTTGACAAAGAGACCTAACTCAGTTTCAATTGATAAATGATGGACAGAAGCAGCTACATCCAGAGAAAGAACACTGGGAAATGAATGTGAACTATTTGCATTTTTGTTTTTCTTTCCGGGTTATTTTTACCTTCTGAATCCAATTCTTCCTGTGCAACAAGAGAACTGTTTGGTTCTGCAAACATATATTGTATCTAGGATATACTGCAACATATCTAACATATATAGGACTGCTTGCCACCTAGGGGAGGGGGTGGAGGGAGGGAGAGGAAAAATCGAAACAGAAGCGAGTGCAAAGGATAATGTAAAAAAAATTACCCTGGCATGGATTCTGTCAATATAAAGTTATTATAAAATAAAATATATAATTAAAAAAAAGAATTTATTTTAAAAGAAATCCAAAATTTAAATAATAAAGAATTGTAGTTTCATGTAAAAAAAAAATAAAAAGTTTTAATTAAAAAAAATTATATTTTATTATTTATTGGTAAAAGAAACTTTGGTTTTTAGAAATCAGAGGAGTCAAAAGAAATATACAACATGCTGATTTCATTATAAGTATTTAACAGTCACCTAGAAAGGATGGTGTCAAAGAGCTCAGTCTTGATAAGGATGGTGTGTATGTATGTAGGGTACTGATTAGGAAAGTGATAGCCTCCCAACCAAGTTGAAAATTTTATAGTACATAAAGGGAAAGTAATATAGACAGGGAAGTGTTTTGGTCTTCAATCAAGTCAATGCTCCTTTATCTCTTTGCCAGATATGAAGAGGTTCTTTGATCAAACTTGAAGGAATTAATTAGTTATTGATTCTAAAGGCTCAACCACACCTTGGACAGTCTTTACAAAGCAATAGTACAAAGGACACAAATCAGGAGGAACTTTGTAAACTGAGAGATTCATGAAGTCCAGATGACTAAAATGGGAGCAGCATGGGAATACCATGAGAGAAGAAGGGACATTGGGGTCTTACAGCACAGAGGATATGTGAGGGAGAGGATACTTTGTTCCTTTGTCAGTTCAGTAAATGCCTTTATTTTGGGTTAAATCTGTTTCCTGGCCTCAAAACATAAACCACATATTAAGGTTTGTAGGCTGGAGTTTTAAAATCGCAGATCCAATTTAAGGTCGTCCCTTCTCCCATTTTCTTTGAGGAAGTCAACATGTATGTACATATAAATTAAGAAGTGTTACAGTGTGGGCACTTCATCTGGGAAATACTTGGGGTGTTCTATGCATTTGCACAGACCCATAGAGATTCCCCATCACAAGAGAAACCACAAAGTGGTTTTTATTTTGTTTTCAGACTATAAATTTTTTTAGTATATTTCCTTTACATGTCAGAACAATTGCTTTGAACTGATTTTGTATACTGATTGCTCATATGCCTTATTAACATTTGGGTTTGGAAATGTATTTAACAATAATACAGAGGACTTTTAGAAGAATGGCTTCTGACTTAGGGAAGGATACCGAAAAATTCTATGAAAATTTTGTAAGGTGCTACAAACACTTTGGAGAAAAGTTAAATATTCATTAAATAATATAAGGAAAAATACAAAATCTTATCAGCCTTTTATCAAGTACCTGAAAATACGGCCCACTTTAAGACCTTTAATATTGGCTGGTAGATAATCCATGTAGTTGGTAAGAGGAACTGGTATTTTAAATTATTTTTCAGTCCAATCCAATAGACATTTATTGAATTCCTACTACGGGAAAGGAACAATGTATTTCAGTTACATAGACAAAAGGACAAACTAATCCCCTCCCCTCAGTAAGTATACATTCTCCTGAGGATTGATGTGCAAGCACATAGGTAAATAGATTAATATAGACATGAAAAGTTAAGAATGCACACAGATTTAGGTTAAAGAGGCCAAAGAAATCATCTGGCCAAACTCCCCTATAAAAGAGGAAACAATTCCATAAAAGTCAAGTAACTTGCCCAGTGATCTGCAGGGAGAAGAACAGGATGGGAAATCCAATCTAAGTCCTGTAGGTCATAAATCCAGCATCCTTCCCATTATTCCACAGTTTGGGAGATAAGGACAAAGAAATTAGGTCTTATAATAAATCTAGCTTCCTTGGGGAAGACCCTTAAAGGGTTAGAGAGCTTCAGAAATCTGAATTTTTCCATTACTAACTATATGATCTCTATCAATAGTCATTTCACTCTTTGGAATTAATTTGTAAAGTGAGGAGGTTTATACAGAGTTTAAATCCAAAATAGGCATCTTTCCTGGTCCCAAAAGGGATTAGATCCATAATATCATAGATTTAGAGCTGTGATGGCCTAGAGGCCATATCTATGATATAAACCTAATTGTCATTAAGGAAGTAGTTGAGTTTAACAGGAAAATGGACACTTAGGCTCTGGATATATCCAGATGAAAAAATATTTTTGGCATGTCCACATTAATTGAGACCAACTTTGGCATATTCAAAATATTAGCAGCATGCTATATAAGCAACAAGTTGAGCCTTGTTATACATGACCTTTCTGACCATCAGTATAACTGGTTATAGAGAATCCTGCTGAGTGCATATTTCCCCAACTTTGGAATAGATCCTGAGAAATATGACTTTGGAAATTCTAAAGTGTTCCCAAGAATAAAAGCACCTGGTAAGGGAGAAGTATGGTAAGAGATAAAGTTATTCTCATTGGAAGAGTGAGTATGCCACAGAATCTTTCTTGTTGAATACTGACTTCTTTAAGAATGATCAAGAAAGACTGCCTCATTTGTGACGGAAGATGATCTTAGAAATTATCTGAAAGAACTAGTGGTCAACATTCTTATCAAGTACAGAAATCCATATGCATTGTCTACAAGTGGTAGTATGAAAAAAGACTGGAAAAATCTGAACTTTGAATAATAGAACTAAAATGGATCAGTATACCATGTTAAATTATTCTGGATTGTTTGTTAGATAGCTAGTGGTTTTTACTGTTGGAGTTACATTATTTACACTGTGAGATTCTGATAGCTAAAGATGACAAAATTGAAATAGTCTTCATCTACACAGTGAGATTTTATCAGTTTGAACATATGTTCCAAGGTTTATAACTCTTCAATACCTTGTTTACAAAAAAAAAAGTGATGGATTTGATACATTTAAATGACTTCAGTGTTTTTGGAAGGATCCTGGAAGAGCATGGAGGAAGGAAGACCGATGGAAGTGTTAGACTGGCTACAGAAAGTTGTACTGAACAAATACTAGCTTTACAGAGCCTCTGTCAACTATGTGGATCACATATAGTTTTTTTTTTTTTTTGTTTGTTTGTTTGTTTATTTTGCTGAAGTGACTTGCCCAGGGTCACACAGCTAGGAAGTATAAAGTGTCTGAGACCAGATTTGAACTGAGGTCTTCCTGACTTCAGCACTGGTGCTCTATCCACTTCACTATCTAGCTGCCCCCACATATAGTTTTTCAACAAAAAGTGAAACATTCAGAGAAAGAATTCTTGATCATATGTAAAGAATATTTAAGACATTGTTAGGATTTAGTTGCTATTATCACAAATTTGCAAGGGCTCTATTGTTTTGCCAAACTACTCAATGATCTCAATCATCAGAAAGCATAATATAATCAACAAGAAAGTTCATCTGGGCCTAAGATTTAGAGATTAGTGGGAAGGGAAATGCAAACAAACCTTTATCGATTTGGTCTACTGCCTTACCAGAATTGGTATAGTGCTGGCTCATGTAGACCCTAAGAGGCCTTTTATGCTAAATACTGATGCTAGCCCAAACTAGGATCAGTGCTGGCCTAAGACAATGATGGTCAATTAGAAACCTATTATACTCACTACATAGTAGAGAATTTACTGACAAGAGACTACATACAAACTCGAATTCTTAGTTCTCAAATAAAGTTCTTTCCCCTGCCCCTCTCGTTTTTTAATTGGGGGTCAGAAGTTGAGGGAGCAAGGATGATGCAAAACAAAACAGTCACGTGACTTTTTTTTTTTTTTAAAGCACAGATTAACACCAAGGAATCCAGAAGACAACAGATAAATAAGATAGTTTTGAAAGGAATGTATAGAATTGGTTAAATAATTTTTAAAAGGGATATGAAATGGAGAACCATGGTTTTAAATATAGTAATCTTTTTTAAAGTCTAGAATTTTTAAAAAATTTCAACAATTAAAAAAAATTAGGTTGCCACTGATAAGTTCAAAGTATAAGAGTATGGAGCTAAATTCCAAATATGGATGAAATAAGATTATTACTTATTGACAGATTGTGGCCAGTGCCAAATTAGATGCTGCTTGCCAAAAATGGGCAGGAGTGCTAGCTTTTTTTTTTTAATTTTATTTTATTTAATAATAACTTTATATTGACAGAATCCATGCCAGGGTAATTTTTTACAACATTATCCCTTGCACCAGGAGTGTTAGCTTATTGTGCCACAGTTCCCTTTTATTGTCCTAACTCAGTTTCCTTAATTGTCCTGAACTGTTCTGCCTCAGTTCCTAATTGTTCTGTTCAATCCTGCAACATCACCCCTCCCTCCTAATCACGTGATCCAGATAAGGAGGAAGACCTATTTTACACATCATCAGAACAACCAGTGCCTCTCCCCATTCTGTAATCCCATTTTATCAGAATTTCAGGTGCTCCCCCCACTCTGTCAGAACAGGATTGATAGTTTCAATCCCTCTCTCAGCGCTCTGACTCTGCCCCTGCCTTGGTCTATACCTGTAGCTGAGCCACATATATATGTCATTGAGAACTCACATTGTTTGCTGGATTCTTGGAGACAATAGTCTCATTCAGCCCTGGGACCAAACCATGGATCCATTTGATCCCAGTAAATCTCTCCCTTTCAAATAAAATATTAAAAACTCTAATCTCTATTTTGCCTCAGCTTCTCATTTTGGAGATCTCACCAAGATATTAGAAAATGAGAATAGGATTAGAGATTAGAGATCTTTGGGTCTCCACCTTGGGCCTTGGAGTGGTTGAGGATCTGGGTTCTTGGCCTGGAGAGGCTGACACTCTGGATTTCTCCAGAGTCCCCAGGAAAGTGAACAATTTAAAGCCATATCCACACCCGATGGTGGACACTCTATTTCGGCCACTGGAGAGTAAGTCTGGATGTCTTAGGGCATAATCTGATCTGTTTACCTGTTCTGTTTGTCTGTGCTAGCATCTGGATTCTCAGAATAATAAAATGCCGATAGGCATTAAATTTTGAGAATGGTATCATTCCAGGATGCTGGATGATCCCCTTTGGTTTGGGTGTCTTCTAAAACACATCTGGTCTGATGTGATTCTGAGTACCTTTTTGGGCACTCTGGTTATATGTTTTGTTTAATGTTGTAATTGTGCAGTCTATGTGTGATTTGTGTTCTGTGTGACTTATCTGTCTGTTCTGTTGGTTAAAGAGCTCTGATAAAGGTTTAAGAATAATGATTAATGAAATGGACAAATCCCTCCTTTCCACCTCGGGCCAGCAGAAGAAAGTTTGCTCAGCTAGATTGGGGATTTGTTTTGTATTTCAAAAGGCCGGCTCAACAATGCCCTTAAGGATATCTGTTCCAGGTGGGTGGTACTCCCCAGTACTCGATACTGATCTATGTTAAAATATCTGCTCCTACCCTCCTGTTGTAAAATGCTAATCACAGATTACAATGTAACAAGCCGAACAAAAAATGTTTATAAGGCTGTCTTTAGTTCTGTAAAGGGACGGAATTCGATCATTCCATTCCGAGCTCAGTACCAAATAAATTCTAAATCTTCCTCATTGCGGCTGTCTTGAATTTTATTGCCTGGGCTATTTCATTTGGAGGTCCTACCGAGATAAGCCTTTGGCTTAGTCTGACAGCCAGTCCCTCTCCCTGGAGGGCGAAGGGGATTACGGATCCTAGGGGGTGGCCACAGAGAGATCTTCCTCGGCCCCTGGTGTCCAGTCATCTCTCTTCTGCGAACCAGGAGAGTGAGACCCAAATTTTGAATTTGGTCCAAAATTGGCATAAAGCATTCTAAAAGCCAGTTCTGGTTATTCTGAGGGGCCCCTGCAGCTGCACCTGCAGCCGCCTGTCCCTTGAGTACTCTTGATTCTGTGCGGGTGGGGCTCAGCTGGACACAGTGTTTACAGCACCCCTGCTGGCTCTTCATGGGACGCCATCGTTAAGAGTCCTGACCTGGTTCTGGAAGACTAGTCTGTATGTTCTGTATGTTCTGTGTGTGATTTGTCTGGTGTTCTGTGTGTTCTGTATGATTTGTCTGTCTAAAAGCTTTGTTAGTTTCAGCATTTAGAAGAGTAAGTCTGTCTGAGTACCTTTTGGGGTACCATCTGGTTCTGGTTCTGGTTCTGGTTATGCTGGAAAATATCCTCTGGGTATATGTTAACTGTGTGATGTGTGTTCTATGTTCTGTGTGATTTGTTTGTCTATTATGTTGTTGGTTGGAAAAATTTTAAGAACAACGTTGCAACTGTGCTTAGTGAATTAGAGTTCCACGTGTGTCTGTGTTAGAAGTTAGCAAGCTTGTAAGAGATAAGAATTCAGCCTCTGTGTTGCAGACTTAGAAAATATCCAGAAGTTTGCAAAATCTTTCTCTCTCCCTCTCTGTCTCTGGCTGACTGCAGCAGCCTGTGAGAAAAAGGGAGAAAAGGGAAAGGAAGAAAAAGAGGGAAAAAAAAAATAGATTGAAAGAGATTTGAAAGTTTGGAAAGTTAATATATATAGAGAGAGATAAGAGCAGTGTGCTAACATTCTAAAGGAAAGAAGTTTGAATGGAATATCTAGGCATTCTCTGTGAAGGCAGAGAAAAGCACTAAATGGGTTTGGAAGTTCACAGAAACCCCTTTGGATTCTGAAATGGGAAAAGGGAATTAAACAAACTTCTCTCTGGGGGTGGAGGTCTTGGAAACAGCCCCTAGTCTGCTGATTTAAGAGCTTTGTTAAGTTTTAAGAACAATGATTAAGGAAAATTTGCTTGTGATTTAAATTTTTTTTTTTTAAGGAAAAGCCTACTAGAGTAAAGAGCAATCAAATTCAAGCTTAGCCTGGCCTGGGCAATAAAAAGCTCTGGAGATAAGATGCTAATAGCTGTTAGAAGAAATGTGGTAGAAGAAAAACTTTTAAAAACAGCCATATTAGTTTGATTCAGTTTGTTACCTTCTGAAATATACTGAGTTATTTGTTAACATAAGTTATACCTTAAATCCAGCTCTGCTGGACATGTGTGGGTTTTGTGGAGGTTTGGGTTATTCACTACAGTGTGAATCTTACAGGTTTTTGAAGGAATGCAGGTGATTCGGGAAGGACTGATTTGTAGGGGCAATTAGAGGTTTGCATGGTTTTAGGAAGGTGAAAGACTTTTGGGAGTAGGTAAAGAGGTGGGGGAGGGAGCCACCCACCCTCACTGTCTTCTGCTACTATACTAAAGGAGCATCTGGGTAGGAAAGTTCTTTAAGGAGATTGTTTAAGTATGTAGCCAGGGAGAAAGAGAAAGTTGGAAATGGGTGGTTGGGAAGTAACCTGATGTTAGGAAACTGATGGGCTAAATCTTGAAAAGGATCCCCATGTGGAAATTTGAGTGGGGAACCTGAGGGAAGTTTTTTTCCTAGGGGGCAGGAGTGGGAGAAGGGTGGCCGCATGGAGTCCTCTCCTTCCCTCTCCTCTCTAAGTATGTTCCTGCCACTTTTTTTTTTTTTTTCTTATCTGATTACAGCAGTGCAGCAAACTGTGATTTTTAAGGACATGCTTACTTTTAGGTTAATTGATTGAATATTTGTTTCTTCATAAAGGTTTTCTTGGTTAAGAGATATGATCATAAATGTGATCCATACATTGGTACGAATATTTCTAAGAGTTTAATTGCTATTTTAAGAAACTTCTTGAATTCTTTTATGTGGAATTGGGTCTTTTGTATAAGTTTAAATTGATTGTATTGAGTCATCCTGAGGTTATTGAAAGGGACTCTGAACATAATAGTTCTTTTCTTTATCCTTTTGAAAATGTTTTTGTTATGGACAATATGCAATTTGGGATATTTTTTTTCCTATGTATTGGGTGTTTTAAGAGCAAAATGATTTGTATGTATAATGTTCACTTATGTAACATCTACCTAGATATGATAATTGTTGTGAACTTACTGAGACGAAATTTCTGTTATGATAAATCTTTGTTTAAGATTTATCAGAAATTTGATTAATGACATCTGTTATTGGAGGTAAAGGTTTTTGGGCTTAGAGTTAATTAGTTAATGCTATTTGGGAGTTTTAAAGCTCCACCCTCTGACAGTTACTGGGACAATTGATAAGCAGTTAAAATTCGACTGCTTATGTTATGTTCTTGCATTTTTCCTTCTGTAACTGATCTCTCTGATCAGAGCAATGGTCAATAGAAGCTGTTAATGCAATTCAGTTATGTCATGCCTTGCTATATTTTCAGTCTGGTCATATGTAATCATGTATCCTAAATGCTTGGGTAACTAAGTATTTCGTCTGGTCATCTGTCTGTTACTGGATATTTGTGTTTTGTTCCTTTAAAGTTTCTACATGATAAGTGGACAATTAACAGGGGTCTGTAAGACTGCAGCCGTTCGCTTGGCATGTAAAGCAAACTCGTCTCATCACATAGGAAACTGCTGGCCAATTTATTTTGGCCTCCTCATATTTTGCAACAGTTTGGTGAACTGTGTCTTTCTATCTGAGACCGATCTAATCTTTAAGTGTTAGATTTATGTTTTTGTTCTAGATTTTGGTCAAATTACAGATATTGGTTTGCTTCTGGAACCTGGATCAGCTTTGATTCTCAGCATGACACACCCACTCTGCATGGAATGAGAGCCTCCTATCACTTCATAGCCTGAAGCAGCAGTTTTAAAATGAGACCATGGACTGGACCCTGCATCTAGTGTACTTTGGACTGATATGAGGGACTTTGGGAATGGTTGATGACTGACTGTTAAACCTTGCCTGGATCATCTATTACTGTGTGTTTAAGATTTGGGATGGGATTTGTTAAAATTGTGTGATTATTGCTGTTATGTTTGAGAGATTTTTAGGAAATGCTACTGTATTAGTCTGTTATGTATAGGGATTTTGATTCACTCTTGGGATTTATATGAAGAATGGTCATTTGATAATTCCTTTCCGTGAGAAAAAAAAAGGGGGGGGGGGAGGAAGAGATAGAACATTGGGGAAAATATATATTTGTTCAAAATACCTGTTAGTATTTGTAGATACTTTCTCAGGGTGGACAGAAGTCTTTCCCACCCGAAATGCAACAGCTCTCACAGTGGTTAGGAAGATACTAAATGAGTTAATGCCCCGCTTTGGTCTTCCAATAGCCATAGGGTCTGATAACGAGCCTGCTTTTGTTGCCAAAATATCAGAAGGCATCAGCAAGGTCCTGGGCATTGATTGGAAACTCCACTGCGCATACAGACTGCAGAGCTCTGGGCAAGTGGAAAGGATGAATAGAACACTTAAGGAGTTCCTTTCAAAGCTTGTCTTGGAGACCCAGATCTCCTGGGTCTCGCTCCTGCCATTAGCATTACTGAGGAGTAGATGCACTCCTAACAAATTAGGGTGAACTCTCTTTGCGATTCTGTTCGGGAGACCCCCTCCAATTCTGCCCTTGGTCAGGGAAGACTTGATGGCTTAAATTTCTAACTCTTCCCTTATCAAGTTTTTACAGGCCTTGCAGAAAACTCAGAAAGACCATCTCACATCTCGTCCGTGAGGTCCTTCCCGTCCCTCTCACTGACACCGCCTCTCATTGACCTCCTGCATCGGTATACTGTGATCCTCACCACGCCCACTGCTGTAAGAGTTGAATCAATCCCTGCCTGGATTCACCACAGCAAAGTGAAACCAGCTGTCACCACTGAATGGAAAGCAGAGATCGGTGAAGATCCCCTGAAACAGACTGATTCGTTCCTCTAGTCCTTGATTTCCCCTAAAAGACACTGGATGGGAAAATCCTGGGAAGTTCACTCCTTGTATTTACTCTGTTCCTGTTTGTGATTACCCTAATCTGTTTACATAATCTCCCCTAAAGGCCCCTTCCCCCTTTCGCTGTTCCTCCTATTGTATTGTCATGGGGTTTTTCTTAGTCCTCCTCCTCTCTATGCTTTCTAAGGCTTTGGGAAACCCACATTGCCCCAAAGACCATATGGACAATGACCTTTAGGAATCTTGAGGGGGGTTCCACTCTTTCTGCTACTTATTGCTCAGGTTTAGAACCCTCTATGACAATAGATTTCCTCCCTGGCTCCCTGTTTCTACTTTAGGGCCCTGATAGACCCTCCAGCCTGACTGTGCCCTAATGCTTGGTGGTGCTCCCTCCCTGATGATTCCTTTAGGCTGACTATCCAAACCTTTGATCAGCAGATCCAGACCTCACTGTATCCCCCCTGAATTATCCTAACAATCCAGGAACCATCCCACCAGAAGTGGAAACAGTCCCGAACTTTCACCCTTTGGTAGCGGTCTTCAATTCAGCCACTACCTCATAGTTCAGTGTAAAGATCCCCCCTCTCCAAGCCTGTGGGACCTCTGACTGCTTTACTAGTCCCACCTAGACCACCAGTCCTGGCTGATCCTATCCTGACACCATCATCCCTGGTACTGCAGGACCTTGTCATGACCCAAAGTTCCCCTATTCTTCCTGACCTGTTAGGTCAGCCCCTCTGAATCTTCTGTTTCTGCCAAGATTGCTGGCTCTGCTTTAACTCTGAACTCCCTTATTTTGTTAAAATTGCCCTGGCAGGACTCAGTTTTGGGAATTATTATTATTATTTTATTTTTTTAAAGTTCTAGAACTCAGACACCTGTCCTGGGACTGGCGGTCTCTCTGATCTTTTTTTCCATTCCTGTAATCCCAGTTCATTAAATATTTCAGCATTTCAAAGGACCTTGAAGTTTGGCATGAGGCACCTAAAAAGTTTGGAGTTTGCCTGCCGTGATGGTCTAACTGTGCGTAATCTGCTCAGAAATCTGTATTCTAGTAGCAGCCCTGCCTATTTCTCTGGGTGGGGACCGGTGGAGCTACTACAGCCTCACCCTTCTCCCCTGGAGAGATCTGCCCCTCTGAATGGGCTTGAGCCTTTGGCCCTGCTGCTCTGTAAGCAGAGACTGAGTTAAGTGCACAAATGACCACAGATCTAACTGTCCATCTCAAACTGGATTCTCTGGCTGAGATGGTGCTCCAGAACTGAAGAGGGCCTGACATGCTTGCAACAAGGGAGCCTTTGTACAGCTGTTAACTCTGGGGTTATCAGGGAGAGACTTGCTCTTGCCATATGAGTCCTTACATTTTTCTAGTTTTATTTTGGCCCATTTGCTTTACATAAAGTGGGTCAAAGACCTCCTGGGTACCTAGAGGAAGGTGCTAAGATTAAAAAGTTTGAATATTTAGGAGAGTGCGTGCTATGCCACAGTTCTCCTTAACTGTCCTGACTCAGTTTCCCGGTACGAGTTTCTTTTTGTCTCAGTTTCCTTAACTGTTCTGTCTCAATCTCTTTAGTTGTAAATCCCCCTCTGACCCAGTAAGACTGAGGACTATTTGTTCGAAGGTTAAAATGTTCCATAAATTAGCAAGATAAATAAGAGAGTAGACCTGACTCTTTTGTGTCCTCAAGAATTTACAATATCCCTCTAAAATGTTCCAAGATATCTCATTGATATCTTTATTTCTTTGTATTCAGACATCCTGTCTCTAGGTTCTTAAAATTTGTGGCCTCCCCCATCTTGATAGAGGTTTTCCCTCACTTCTTACCCCTTCTTTTGTTAAGAGAAAAGGTATTTAAGAAGTTGGGGTTCCTCCATTTGCTGCTGGACTCCTCCAGCCCTGGGACCAACATGGATTCCTTGGTCCTAGTATATCTTTATCTCTGTCTGACTGGATAATTTGAGACGAGAGTCCTGTCCACTCAATCAGACTCTCCCATTGATAGAATGTTGGGAGCTCTCTGGTCTCTGTCTTGCCTCAGTCTCTCCGGCCTTACATTTGCCTTATTAGCTCTCAGATCGGTGCAGATATTAGGACCCTAGAGGGTCTCCTTACTCATCTAGGAAGGTCAGTGGGCTCCCTGGCAGAAGTTGTGTTACAGACCCGTCGTGGGTTAGATTCACTGTTCATGAAGCAAGGGGTCTGTGCATGGCACTGCATTGGCCTCAGATGAGTCACGATTATGAACGTGAAATCCCTCCTTTCCACCTCGGGCCAGCAGAAGAAAGTTTGCTCAGCTAGATTGGGGATTTGTTTTGTATTTCAAAAGGCCGGCTCAACAATGCCCTTAAGGGTATCTGTTCCAGGTGGGTGGTACTCGGTGGTACTCAATACTGATCTATCTATGTTAAAATATCTTCTCCCACCCTCCTGTTGTAAAATGCTAATCACAGATTACAATATAACAAGCCGAACAAAAAATGTTTATAAGGCTGTCTTTAGTTCTGTAAAGGGACGGAATTCGATCATTCCATTCCGAGCTCGGTACCAAATAAATTCTAAATCTTCCTCATTGCGGCTGTCTTGAATTTTATTGCCTGGGCTATTTCAATTAAGAACTGGTTATTTCACTGTTGCAACTGTGCTTAGTATAAAATTTGCTTGTGATTTTAAACTTTTTAACTTGTTGCACTAATTTGTAAGTAAAAGAATAACAACAGAACAAAAACTGGGCTATTTTTAAGACTGGCAGAAGCAGTTTTCAAAGCTGATTTCTAAAATAAAGTAGTAAAGTAGGATTTCTAAGGGAAAGAGCAATAAAACCTTACCTGATTCAAATTCAAGCCTAGCCTAGGCTGGGCTGGGCTGGGCAGATAAGGCCTCTGGAGGACAAAGAAGTTTATGCTAATTGCTTTGAAACTTGGGGAAAGGTTTTGGAGGACTAGTTTAAATCCAAGTGAAAAAACAAACAAACATATTCTTTTGGGCAGTTTTAAAATTGTGGGAAATGATTTTACTGTTCCCTATGCAGGCTAGATTTGGTTATCTTTGAGTATAAGATCTTAAGAACAATGGCTTGTTAAAGAGAAGTTCTGATAACTTGCCTGAAAGGAGTCCCATGTCTCTAATAAGGTAAAGTATGTTACCTTCTGAAACACGGTAATTAATTAACATTATAAGTTATGCTTTAAATCTAGCTCTGCTGGACATGTGGGTTTTATGAAGTCATTTAGCTATTCACTATATTGTGAATCTTAAAAGTTTTGAAGGGAAAAGGAGAGGAGAATGCAGGTGATTTATAAAGGATTGATTTGTAGGAGCAATGAAAGGTTTAGATGATTTTAGGGAGTAAGAAAATATTGGGAAGGTATTGGGAGGAGAAAAGAAGAGATGGGGGAGGGAGAAAAAACTCCCCCCCCCCCCCCTGCTTTTTGCTACTTTAGCAATGGAGCATCTAGTTAGGAAGGTTGGTGGAAATTGGTTAAAGTATGTATCAAGAAGGAAAGAAGAAAGTTTTTCATGGAAGGATTTGTGTGTGGGGAAAATTGAGTGGCAAACAGGAGAGAATCTTTTGTCCAGTCTAGCTCACCTTCTCCCCCCTTCCTCTCTCCTCCACTTTGGAGGGCAGCCACATGGAATTCCCTCCCCCCTCCCCCCAAGTGTGTGTTCCACTTGTTTTTTTCTCAAGTTGCAACTGCCTGGTTCTTGGCTGAAAGGAGCAAAATGTGATTTAAGTTAATTGAATATTTGTTTCTTTTGATACATAATGGTTTCCTTGGTTAAGGAATATGGTCATAAATGTGACCTATAATTTGGGTTATTTCTAAAAGTTTAATATTTTAAAGAATTTCTTGGATTCTTTTATGTGGTATTAGGATATTCTGTATAGGATATTTTATTGAAGTTTTAATTGATTGTATTGGGTCATCCTGAGGTCATTTAAAGGGCCTCTGAAAATAATAGTTTTTCTTTGTCCTTCTGAAAATGTTTCTGCTAGACAATATGCAATTTGGGATATTTGTATACATAAGTATTGGGCATTTTAAAAGCAAATTGGTTTATATGTATAATGTTTAATTATGAAACATCTGTTTAGATGTGAAAGATAATTGTTCTAAGTTGTGAACTTACTGGGACAAATTTCTTATTGTTATCAATATAAGATTATGGTATATACATGGTTGGGATTTATCTGAAACTTTGGTTAATGGGATTTGTTATTGGAGGTAATGCTATTTGGGTGTTTTAAAGCTCCACCCTCTGATATGCTGAAGGTTGAGTTTTAACTGCTTGTGTTATGTTATAGTCATATCCTTGTATTTTTCCCTCCTGTGACTGATTTCTATAATCAGAGCAATGGTCAATAGAAACTGTTAATGCAATTCAATTATGTCATACCCTGCTGTTTCCAACCTGCTTATATATAATCGTCATATCCTATATACTTGAGCAAATAAGTATTTAGCCTGGTCATCTTTCTGTTACTGGATATTGTGTCTGAATATTCAAGTTTTTTTTTTAAAGTTTCTAAATAATGAGAAGACAAAGCTGCTGGCCAATCTATTTCAGCCTCCCCACATCTTGTAGTAGTCCTTGTGGACCAGTTTCTCTCTTAGACTGTTCTAACCTTTGTTAGATTTGTTCTAGATTTTGGTCAAATTACAGATATTGACTTGCTTCTGGGACCTAGACCAAGCTTTGACTATTAGCATGCCATACCCTACCCAACCCCCTCGCTGGACTGAGCATCTTCACCCATTTTTGTCCTGAAGCAGCTTGGACTGAGTGAAAGGCTCCGCCCTTTATCAGCACCAAGCAGTTTTGAATGAGGCTTTGCCCCCTGCCCTGATAGACTGATATGGGGAATTTGGGAATGATTGATGAAAGGCTATTAAACTGACTTGGTCATCTATTACTATATGTTTAAAATTTGGGATGGAAATTGTTAAAATCGTGTAACTATTGCTGTTATGTTCGAGGGATTTTTAGGAAACCCTACTATACTAGTAGGTATAGAAATTTTGATTCACCCTTGGGATTTATAGGTGGGATGGTAATTTGATAATTCCTTTCTATGAGAAAAAAAGGGAGGAAGACATAGGAAATTGGACAAATGGTTGTATTTTTCTCAAAAAACCCCTAGTTCCTATTCACTTTGCCTTAAGTACTTCTGCCCCACCCCCTATCTCACTAGTTCAGATTGAGTTGGAAATCCTTTAAACAGTTCTCTTCATTTTTTACCTCTTCCTTAAATTTACTGGACTATGATTTGCTGGTTCTGCTTTGAAATTCCTTATTCTGTTGGAATTATTCTGGCAGACTCAGTTTTGGGGATTATTTTTTAGAAATAACCAGAAATCAGACACTGGTCTTGGAACTAGCAGTCTCTCTGATCTGTTTCTCCACTCCTGTACCCCTAGTTCCTTAATTAATATTTCAGCATTCTCAAAGGATCTTGCAATTTGATACCAGGCCTCTAAAAGTTTGGGGTTTCCTGCTTTGATGATTACTCTGAAACTCTGCTCAGTATAATGCACAAATGACTACAGACCACCTAACTCACAGTGAACTGTTCATCTCAAATTGGATTCCCTGGCTGAAATGTTCTGGAACTGCAGAGGACCTGACATGATTGCAAAAGGGAGCCTTTGTATTGCTGATTAACTCTGGGGTTATCAGAGAGAGACTTGTCTTTGCCATAAGTTCTTGCATTTTTCTAGTTTTATTTTGGTTTATTTGCTTCACATAGGGTTGGTCAAAATTATGGTGCCAAGACCTTTCATGTTTCTAGAGGAAGGTAATTCAATGATTTGAATATTCAGAAGAGATGTGGAATGTTGTGCTACAGTTCCCTTTTATTGTATCTAACTCAGTTTCCCTAATTGTCCTGCTTCAGTTTCCCTGAATTGTCTGCCTCAGTTCCTAATTGTTCTGTTCAATCCTGCAATCCCTCCCTCCTAATCACATGATCCAGATACAGAGAAGACCTCCTATTTTAGACATCATCAGAATATCCAGTGCATCTCCCCATTCTGTAATCTCATTTTATCAGAATGTCAGGTGCCTCCCCCCCAACCCTGTCAGAACTGGAGTGATAGTCCTGATCCCTCTCAGCACTCAGCCCCTGCCTTGGGCTATCCCTGTTAGCTGAGCCACATGTGTGTGTATATGTGTGTGTATGTGTATATATATATATATATATTATATATATATATATATATATATATATATATATATATATATATATATACACACATATGTATATATATATATGTATATGTATGTGTATGTATGTGTATATATATATATGTATGTGTATATATATATATATGTATGTATGTATGTATATATATGTCATTGAGAACTCACATTGGTTGCTGGATTCTTGGAGATGATAGTCTCATTCAGCCATGGAACCAAACCATGGATCCATTTGGTCCCAGTAAATCTCTCCCTTTTAAATAAAATATTAAAAATTCAAATCTCTATCTTGCCTCAGTTTCTCCAGCATGACAAGCTAAGTAATTCACTATATACTATCATCCTGAAAGGACCAAAGTGGATGTAGATGTTCTTGTCCTATAGGTCATACAATATCAAAGTCAGAGTGATTCCTTTGAAGGTGTAATGACTATCAGGAAGCTGCAACTAAATGGAAATTCAAAAAATAGCTTAGGGTTTCCATAAGAAAGCAAGTTAAATTTGTTTCACCAAACATATTAACTTGGCCTCAGCTTTCCTTAAAAGACTGGTGAAGACTGCATCAACTTTGGGAAATAGCTGAAGAAGTTACAATATATAAATGTGATGAAAACACTACTGTGCAGTGAAAAATAATGAAGGGAATAGTTTCAGAAAAGTCTGAAGACTTGTATGAACTGATGTGAAGTGAAGTGAATTGAATGAGAACAATTTATATGGAAAAAAAATAAAGATAACTCTAGAACTCTGATCAATGCAACAAACATCTACCTCCAAAGAGAAAGTTGTTAAGACTTGAGTGCAGATCAAAGTATGTTTTTTTCTTTTCCTTTTTGGACATGCCTAATGCATATACAGTCATCTTTCATGATTATACATATTTATAATAGATTTTGGTTTTCTAGCCTTCTGACTGGGGTGGGGGAAGAGAAGGGAGGAGGGAATGTGGAATTAAAAATAAATTAAATTAAATTTTTAAAAAAGATGAAGGGGATGACTATCAGAAACTCAGGTTTCCTTCTTTGTAGAGGTATGAAGACCTGGACTGCACATGGCAAGAGGAAACAATCAGTACCTGCCCCATGAATTTTGTTCTATATACATGAAGGTGCTATATAATGACTTTTGACATGTCAGTTTCTCCTTTTTCCTGTAATAATTAACCTTTATATTTAGGAGCAAAGATTTCCAACCATCAACTCCCTATTTTCTTCAACCTAACTCTACCCTTGTTCTATTCCAATCCTGCCCATTCTCCCACAAGGACTATGACCTCTGAAAATCCTATTTCCTAATGAATAAATTTCCTTTCATTCTGAGCCTTTTGCTCTCATAACTTCTTCCACCTAATTGTTTTCACTATGATTTGGCATCCCCCAGACAACACAGCCGCCTGGTGATCTTTTCCAATACTGACTGTATACCTTTCCTCGTGCTTACAGTGGTCCTGAAGGGGGAGCCAGAATATTTCTTTCTTCCTAACACTCTTGAGATTCTCCCTTTACATCACCACACAGAACTTCCTCTCCTTCCCAACTTATACTAAAGGACTTCAATATTATGTTAAATTATATATCGAATTTCCTAACCTGATATTTCCTAAATCTCTTCATATCTAATGACAGTTCTCCATTCTATCTCAGCCACACCAAAGGAGGCCACACCTACATATAAACATTACTCAAAAATATTCTACTTCCTTAGTAAAAAACCTACAAGTCTCTTATTTCACTATACCCTCCTATCATTCTATTTCCCCTTATTACTCCCAAACCTGTTCTTTACCTTTATCTATAAATCTTTAATCCCTCCATTGCAAGTTTTCTCTGTTCCCAATATCAACTGGTCAACTCCACATTTGTCATCTATTGTTAAATCCTTTACTTATCTGTGTCATTCATCCCTTTCCAAATCTCAACTCTGAATTATTCTCACCTTCTAGCTCATCTGCTCCAATTCACATGCTAACTAATTCACACCTAACTATGCTGATTGGGTACACTACAAAATTATATTATTCAACTTTAGTTGGGTCTTTTTTGCAACAAAGAAATCTTTTTATTCCTTCCTAACTGCTTCCCTATCTCACTCCCATAAAAAAAAAAAAAAAATCCAAATCCAAGGCTTTTGTGATTTGGATTTTTCTTTTTGGCCTTCAGTCTCCTCTACCTTCTTTTCTCCCTATTCTCTTTATAGAAAACTTTGAGGACATTCACCATAAGCCTCTTCTTTCCCCAGCTCACTCCCAAACCTTTTGCAATCTGGTTTCTAACTTAACCACACAAATGAAATTTCTCTTTCAAAAACTATCAATGATTTCTTAATTGCTAAATCTGATGGGTCATTTTGGTCTCCTTTGCTGGTTGATCACAAAACCTGTGTTTTTTCCTCCAAGGATCTGTTCTAGGCCTTTTTCTCTTTTCCTTCTACACATACTCTCTTTGGCAAGTTCATTAGCTACCATGGGTTAAACCATCTCTATGCAGACAGGAGCAGCTATATGGCACAATAGATAGAGCACTTAGCCTAGAGTCAGGAAGACTCAAGTTAAAATCCTGATGCAGATACTCACTAGCTATGTAACTCAGAGCAAGTCACTTAACCCTGTTTGCTTTAGTTCCTCACATGTAAAAACGAGCTAGAGAAAGTATCCTTGTCAAGAAACCCCAAACAGACTTACAAAGATTTGGACATGACTAAAACAAATGAAAAATACATAACATGTAGGTAACACATACACATACTTTCTCTCTGTATGTGTATACATGTGTGTATGTGTGCTCACGTGCACACACACACAAGCACATATCTTTTCAGCCTCAGTTTCTCTTTTGAACCTGCATCACTAATTGCCTACTGCACATTTCAAAATGGATGTTCTAGAGATATCTTGAAATCAATTGCACTCCAAAAACGTTTGTGGCAGCCCTTTTTATAGTGGCTAGAAACTGGAAACTGAATGGATGCCCATCAATTGGAGAATGACTGAATAAATTATGGTATATGAATGTTATGGAATATTATTGTTCTGTAAGAAATGACAAACAGGATGATTGCAGAGAGGCCTGGAGAGACTTACATGAACTGATGCTAAATGAAATGAACAGAACTAGGAGATCATTATACATGTCAACAACAAGACTATAGGATGATCAATTCTGATGGACATGGCTCGCTTCAACAGTGAGATAAACTAAAACCAGTTCCAATTGTTTAGTGATGAAGAAAACCATTTATACCCAAAGAGAGACCTGTGGGAACTGAATGTGGACAACAACATAGCATTTTCACGCTTTCTATTAATGTTTTCTTGCATTTTGTTTTCCTTCTCAGTTGTTTTTTTTTTGGGTAGATCCAATTTTTCTTGTGCAGCAAGATAACTATATAGTTAGTTATATATCCTATATATATAGGATTTAACATATATTTTAACATATTTAACATGTATTGGACTATCTGCCATCTAGGGGAAAGGGTGGGGGAAAGAGGGAAAAATTTGGAATATCAAGTTTTGCAAAGGTCAATGTTGAAAAATTATGCAAAAGCAAAGACTGATCTAATTAAAAGAGATAAGGAAGGAAACTATATCTTGCTTAAGGGTACTATAGAGAATGAAGCAATATCAGTATTAAACATATATGCACCAAATGGTATAGCATCTAACTTCCTTAAAGAGAAGTTAAGAGAGTTGCGAGAAGAAATAGACAGCAAAATTATAATAGTGGGAGATCTCAATCTTGCACTCTCAGATTTAGATAAATCAAATCACAAAACAAATAAGAAAGAAATTAAAGAGGTAAATAGAATATTAGAAAAATTAGATATGATAGCTCTCTGGAGAAAACTGAATGGTGACAGAAAGGAGTATACTTTCTACTCAGCAGTTCATGGAATCTACACAAAAAGTGACCATATATTAGGAAGGCAGAAATAGTAAATGATTCTTTTCAGATCACAATGCAATAAAAACTACATTCAACAAAAAGTTAAGTGTAAATAGACCAAAAAGTAATTGGAAACTAAATAACCTCATCTTAAAGAATGATTGGGTGAAATAGCAAATTATAGACACAATTAATAATTTCACTCAAGATAATGACAATGATGAGACATCATATCAAAATTTATGGGATGCAGCCAAAGCAGTAATAAGGGGAAATTTTATATCCTTAGAGGCTTACTTGAATAAAATAGAAAAAGAAAAGATCAATGAATTGGGCCTGCAACTTAAAAAGTTAGAAAAAAGACCAAATTAAAAACCCCCAATCAATTATTAAACTTGAAATTCTAAAATTAAAAGGAGAAATTAATAATACAGAAAGTAAAAAAAAAACTATTGAACTAATAAATAAAACTAAGAGTTGGTTTTATGAAAAAACTAATAAAATTGATAAACCTTTGGTAAATCTGATTAGAAAAAAGGAGAGACGGAAATCAAATTGGCAGTCTTAAAAATGAAAAAGGAGAACTTTCCACTGATGAAGAGGAAATTAAAGAAATAATAAGGAGTTACTTTGCCCAACTTTATGCCAATAAATTTGATAACCTAAGCAAAATGGATGACCACCTCCAAAAATATAGGCTTCCCAGATTATCAGAGGAGGAAGTAAATTGCTTAAATAGTCCCATTTCTGAAAAAGAAATAGAACAAGCTATCAATCAACTCCCTAAAAAAAAATCCCCAGGACCAGATGGATTTACATGTGAATTCTACCAAACATTCAAAGAACAATTAGCACCAGTACTTTATAAACTATTTGAAAAAATAGGGAATGAAGGAGTCCTACCAAATTCCTTTTATGACACAGACATGGTACTGATACCTAAACCAGGTAGGTTGAAAACAGAGAAAGAAAATTATAGACCAATCTCCCTAATGAATATTGATGCTAAAATCTTAAATAAGATATTAGCAAAAAAGAATACAGAAAATCATCCCCAGGATAATACACCACGATCAAGTGGGATTTATATCAGGAATGCAGGGCTGGTTCAATATTAGGAAAACTATCAGTATAATTGTCCATATTAATAATCAAATTAACAAAAACCATATGATCATCTCAATAGATGCAGAAAAAGCATTTGATAAAATCCAACATCCATTCCTATTAAAAACTCTTGAGAATATAGGAATAAATGGACTTTTCCTTAAAATAATCAGTAGCATCTATTTAAAACCAGCAGTAAGCATCATATGTAACGGGGACAAACTGCAACCATTCCCAGGAGTGAAACAAGGTTGCCCACTATCACTGTTACTATTTAATATTGTATTAGAAATGCTAGCTTTGGCAATAAGAGTTGAGAAAGAGATTAAAGGAATAAGAATAGGCAATGAGGAAACCAAATTATCACGCTTTGCTGATGATATGATGGTATACAGAGAACCCTAGAGACTCTACTAAAAAGTTATTAGAAACAATCCATACCTTCAGCAAAGTTGCAGGATATAAAATAAACCCACATAAGTCATCAGCATTCTTATAAATCACTAACAAAACCCAAGAGTTAAGAGTTACAAAAAGAAATTCCATTTAAAGTAACTACTGATTGTATAAAATATTTAGGAATCTATCTGCCAAAGGAAAATCAGAAACTTTATGAGCAAAACTACAAAACACTTTCCACACAAATTAAGTCTGATCTAACCAATTGGAAAAATATTAAATGCTCTTGGATTGGGTGAGCAAATATAATAAAGATGAAAATACAACCTAAATCTATTTATTTAGCTCTATATCAATCAGATTCCCAAAAAACTACTTTGATGAACTAGAAAAAATAACAACAAAGTTCATATGGAAAAACAAAAGGTCAAGAATTTCAAGAGAACTAATGAAAAAAAAAATCAAATGAAGGTGGCCTAGCTGTACCAGATCTAAAATTATATTATAAAGCAGCAGTTACTAAAACCATCTGGTATTGGCTAAGAAATAGACTAACTGATCAATGGAATAGGGTAGATTCAAAGGACAAAACAGCCAATAACTTTAATAATATAGTGTTTGACAAACCCAAAGACCTCAGTTTCTGGGATAAGAATTTGACAAAATTGCTGGGAAAATTGGAAATCAGTATGGCAGAAACTAGGCATTGACCTACACTTAACACCGTACACCAAGATAAGGTCAAAATGGGTTCATGACCTAGGCATAAAGAATGAGATTATAAATAAATTGGAAGAGCATAGGATAGTTTGCCTCTCAGACAAGTGGAAGAGGGAGGAATTTATGACCAAAGAAGAACTAGAGATCACTATTGACTACAAAATAGAAAATTTTGATTACATCAAATTGAAAAGTTTTTTGTACAAACAAAACAAATGCAGACAAGATTAGAAGGGAAACAATAAATGGGGAAAACATTTTTACAATCAAAGGTTCTGATAAAGGCCTCATTTCTAAAATATATAGAGAATTGACTCTAATTTATAAGAAATCAAACCATTCTCCAATTGATAAATGGTCAAAGGATATGAACAGACAATTCTCAGATGAAGAAATTGAAACTATTTATAGGCATATGAAAATATGCTCCAAATCATTATTAATCAGAGAAATGCAAATTAAGACAACTCTGAAATACCACTACACACCTGTCAGATTGGCTAAAGTGACAGGGAAAAATAATGTGGAATGTCGGAAGGGATGCGGGAAAACAGGGACACTGAAACATTGTTGGTGGAATTGTGAACACATCCAGCCGTTCTGGAGAGCAATCTGGAATTATGCTCAAAAAGTTATCAAACTGTGCATACCCTTTGATCCAGCAGTATTTCTACTGGGCTTATACCCCAAAGAGATACTAAAGAAGGGAAAGGGACCTGTATGTGTCAAAATGTTTGTGGCAGCCCTGTTTGTAGTGGCTAGAAGCTGGAAAATGAATGCCCATCAATTGGAGAATGGTTGAATAAATTGTGGTATATGAACGTTATGGAATATTATTGTTTTGTAAGGAATGACCAGCAGGATGAATACAGAGAGGACTGGCGAGACTTACATGAACTGATGCTGAGCGAAATGAAGAAAACCAGGAGATCATTATATACCTCAACAACGATAATGTTTGAGGATGCATTCCGATGAAAGTGGATCTCTTCGATAAAGAGAGCTAACTCAGTTTCAACTGATCAAGGATGGACAGAAGCAGCTACACCCAAAGAAAGAACCCTGGGAAATGAATATAAACTGCTTGCATTTTTGTTTTCCTTCCCGGGTTATTTATACCTTCTGAATCCAATTCTCCCTGTGCAACAAGAAAACTGTTCGGTTCTGCACACATATATTGTATCTAGGATATACTGTAACCTATTCACCATGTAAAAGACTGCTTGCCATCTGGGGGAGGGGGTGGAGGGAGGGAGGGGAAAAATCGGAACAGAAGTGAATGCAAGGCATAATGCTGTAAAAAATTACCCTGGCATGGGTTCTATCAATAAAAAGTTATTTAAAATAATAATAATAATAATAATAAAAAGAAAAATTACCCATGCACATATTTTTTAAATAAAAAGCTTTAATTAAAAAAAAAGAATGTAAAAAAATAAAAATAAAGAAATGGTCTATTAAAAAAAATAAATCGATTGCACTATCAGGCTCTCTAACCCTAGATGTTGCTAAGGTATAGTAAAACATTTCTTAATGAAAGGTTTTTAAACTTGCTATGAAACGACATTGATCAAGATAGTGACTTTGAAACAATCTACTTAAAGAAAATGTAGGCCATAGTTAGTATGACAACAGTCTCACAACTCAGGAAGCCAGAGCAAAAATGGTAAGTGGAGTCAGCATGTGGCATTTTTAATATTTGCATATAATGCCACAAGCTTCAACCCACACTTGTTTATGTGGGTGAGAAATGCACTTGCCTTTTGATTTATGCTTCAGTTTAAGAGAGTAGAGAAGATATATAGACTAATAAACCGGGATGTTTCTCAGTGAGGAGAAAAGCTAAAAAGGATGCTTTCCAAGTATTTTACATCCTTAGTTTTGAAAACCTCTTGCTAAAAAAATGTTGTACTGTACTGCTGGAGTTTATTGCCAGGATTTCTATCCAGGTAGTTCTGCTAAGAAACCTTAATATGCAGGTAATCTATAAGACAGTAGACTACTGAAAGCCTATTCTATACAAACTCATTGAATTTGCCCTTTTAAAAATAGCCCCAGATAATGGTTAGAGGCTCTATAAAAATAATGTACTAAAATCACATATTGCCTACTGGGAAACTGGTTAAACTTACTGAAAAGCTAAATTAACTAATTCTGCTTGCCTGCTGTGAAGAGACTGTTAGAAGTAGATAAACTAGATCAGAACAGGATGAATTTGAGCACTGGGTACTGAGACTTATCAAAGAGTCAGGAAACTATTAGCAAACCTTGTGTAGATGATGGAGAAAGGCTTGGAAGCTTAACCTAAGACTCAAATTGTAGATATTCCTAGGGATCAGAAGATTTCCTAGAAATTAGAGAATGTGAAAGTAAGTCTAGGCATTCAAAAATTAAAAATTGTGACTACAGATCAGTAGGTTGTTGAATACCAAAATTGTAGCTTCTAAAAACTTAAGAGTGTGTTTTAGGATTTTATGACTAAGGAAAATGTGGAGATGCCTTCTCATGTGACCAGACAAACCCAACCAAAAGTTGGTGGACTTAAGTGTTTTACTATACCATGAGAATCAGATATAATTAATTTAAGCACATAGTATCAGGAATTTGTGTTAGAAAGTGATGTTTTGCATATACTGATATATTTCTCTGACAGATTTTAATAGACAATTTTTTGCATGTACTATTATGGTAAGTGCTATGTGTCTGCACATGATCTTTACAAGTGGTTAATGAGGCAAGTTGATGATGCAGTGGACAGTGTTGATCTTGAGTTCAAATCCAGCCTTAGGCACCAACCACGTAGTGTGATCCTCAGTAAATCATTTAACTTGAATCAGCCTCAAAAGATTGGTAAATAGCATTTACTTCACAGGGTTGTTGTGAAAGTTAAATGAGACACATAAAGTATTTTTTGAAACTTAAAAAGTACTATATAAATGATGATGATGTGACTATAAATAGACAAATTTTCTATATAAAGACCACAAGAACTATGCTCCAATGGACTTTGTTGATGCTATTATTACTAGACACTCCTCATCTAGTAACAAGACTAGACTTCACATTAGTTCTCAGCTCAGCTGATGGAGCTGATGGAATTAGAATATAAAAAACAAAGAGAAGGCATTAGATATTAAAAGAGATATTTATGCTTTGTCCATCCTTTGCTTTAGGGGATATAAAATTCTGAAGGCTCAAGGCTGGAGGACCTTTGTTATTTGAGACTTCTTATCTGTGGGAGTTTGGCTAAGGAAGGAAGGGAACAGGACTAGGGAGGCCCAAATGACCAATCCTTCACTAGAGATACTGTTCTTAAGGGGGACAGTATCAAAAAGAACACTAAAAGCCTTGCAGTGCTAATACTGTGAGTTGCCAGATTATGTTCTCTAGATGTATTCTTCTCTTCTAATATATTCTATGTGTCCAGCCCCTCTAACTTACTGACAATGAAAAGTAAAATGCATCTCAAGTTTATCAGGGGAATGTTTGCTATTACTGTCCTTATAAAGCCACCTCAGTATTGTGTACTAGTTGACTAGAAAAGGTTATAAATTCACAAAATATATATATTTTAGGAGTGTTGATTTAGAGTACCTTGTACCTGGAGTTGTGTTCCCTGCAAGCCAAATGGCAAGTGTGAGATGGGGAGATACTGAAGAATAGGCACTAAACAGAAAAAAAAAAAAAAAAATAGTACTTTGGGCTCCAAAATGCTTCCTGGTTCTACATACAGATATTCATTAAACTGACAGGAGTAATAAATACCCAAGTAACTTAAATTCTTGATTACTTTATAGTTATATTATTTTTACTTAAAAGAAGCAATATAATAAAAAAAATTAATCTAAAACATCTGGACAAAAAAAAACAAAAAACAAAAAACTTAGGTCTTTCCAACTTAATAACCCACATTACCACAAAATTTCAGATTTAGAAAGAACCTAAAGGCACTATTCCAACCCCTTCCAAGATGTATGATTCCCTTTAAAACATCATATTCATCTAGCCTTTGGTTGAATGCCTCTGGTGACAAGGAAATTACTTCAGAACCCTAGGAAATTCTTCCTTTTACAAAGCATAGTTCTTATTGCAATCTGTAAACATGGGCACACTGAATTTAGTTCAACAAATATCTGCTGGGTTTTCTACTAAGTGTTTCTCAATACTCAAATGAGATCTCACTGATGTGGAAATTCTAATAATGCAGATTACAACAGCACTGGAAAGCTCTTTATAATCTAATCCCATCAGACTTTCTCAGATTCATTCTTTTTATATTAGTCATTCTATATAAGACTCAAAGAAAAATGACCATTGAACAACATTATATTAATTGAATATGTGGTTCTGATTCTTTGCACGAGTCTTTATAAATATTATTCTGGCTTTTCTTAAATTGTTTCTACTGATACTTTGTTTTCAAATCATCTTATATCTTTTGTTCCTTCCCTTCCAAAGATTCACTTCATATAGAGAGAAAAAAAAAAAAAAAGAAAAAACCCCAAAAAACTAAATACACCAACCAAATCCAACATTATATACAATTTCCCATAATCTAGCTCTGCAAATAAAGAAGGAGAATTCTCCTATCTCTTCTTTGGGCCAACCTTGCTCATTATAATTTTTTAAAATATCTAAAAACAGCTATTTAAAAAGTTTTTTTTTTTTTGACAATTCTGTGTCCAGCACCAAAAAAGAATATTTTCATATACTAAAAAGAACAAAGTGGACTATATGAAACTGCAAACCTCTATTATGAAGGTTTATATATAATACATTTAACATTAATTATAAAAGAATTAATTATAAAAAGCCTTGTCATATATAATCCAGGAGATATAACTGGAATATATCAGTTTAGCAGCAGCCAAATACCCATATCTGGTACTTCTATTCTTCTTGCTGTATCACCTTAAGATGCAGACACTGTTTCTACAAGAAGACAAATTTTGTCTCTCAGATGAAACTTGTAAAATATTTATTAGAGGACTTCAAAACAAATAAACTTTTCAGTTTAACGTCATCTCTTCCATGAAAAAAGCTAAGTTACAGAATATCACATGATATCTTTAAGAAAGGAGTACAAAAATATTTATAGCAGTTCTTTTCTAGTGCCTTATTCCATAACATCACATAGCTGTGAAACTGATCTTTATAAATAAAGCACATTTGTCTAATCATGTCACTCTCTTACTCAATCTCCAATGATCTAAAAGATCAATATGCCTCTGTTTGACTTTTAAAGTCATTTAAAACTTAGTTCCCACTTATTCACATTCTTCTTCTTTAAGTACATTACAGTCTAGCTAAACTGGCTTTCATGACAATGAACCTATGTTTGTTGAGGGCAGAGATTTTTCATTAGTCTTTTTTATCCTCAGTGACAAGCTTAATGATTGACACATAATAACCACTTGATAAATGTCTGCTTGATTAAATAATTGGCTTTCCTTCTCTCAATTTTTTTTTTACATCTTAATATTTATTCAACTTCTTTAAAGTTTTTTCAGTGACTTGTATGTTCATAATTATTACCACTACAGTCAACTGTTTGTCCATGAGTTAAAGGATAGAACCCTTTTAAAAATATATATAATTAATACTTTTCTGATTTCAGCTTCAGGAATGCTGCAGTGCTAAAGATAATTAATTCCTATTAGTTCAAGGGTCTTGCTCTAGAAAACAATATAATAATGGAAACAACACTGGTAATCCCACAGCCAATTATTTCAGGGAATGATTATTTGAATCCATTTGATGGCAATTCTTCAAAAATATTTGCATCTGATTATATTTGCTGTAAAACTAAAATCTATTTAAGACTAATTTTCATTAAATAATCAAGCTAGAAATCTAAGGAGAACATGATGAAAAATGATGGAGACATCATTTTTTCCTTTGTAATAATTTTTCCTCCATGTTCAAACTAACAAAAACACACAAAAGCAAAAGACAGCTCCTGCCCTTAAGGAGTTTACAACAAATGGAGAAGAAAATATGAAAACAAATATATACAAAGCAAGCTACATACAGAATAAGAAATTAACAGAAGGAAGGCATTAGAATTAGGAGGGGTTAGGAAAGGCTTCCCGTAAAAGATGAATTTTAGTTGGTACAAAAGGAATGCCAGAGAGGTCAGTAGTTGAAGGGGAGGAGGGAGAAAATATTAAAGGTATGGGAGACAGCTATAGAAAATGCCTGGAACTTAGAGGAGTGTCTTATTTGTGGATCAAAAAGAAGGCCAATGTCACTGGATTGAAAATTAAGTATCTGGGATGTAAGGTGTAAGAAGACTGGAAAGAGAGGAGGCAGCTAGTTTATGAAGGGTTTTGAATGCCAAACATAGCATTTTATATTTGATCCTGGAGGTGACAGGGAGCAACTTGAAAGTTAGTATGAGGATGACATAGCTGAACCCAAATCAGGAAAACCACTTTGTTGGCTGAGTAAAGGACAGACTGGCACAGGGAAGACACTTGAGGCAGTTTTGAAGGAGTCTGATAATAATAATAATAAAAAAAAGATCTGTTGGAGAATGGTAGAATCAGGAATTAAGTTTCTTGGAAAAATTGAGTATGTAGATGAACTTTTTTTTTTTCTTTGTTTTTAGAGGAAAAAAAGATCTTTACTTTCTTTCTATGAAAAGTGAGAATGAGAGCCAGAGACAGAGAGAGCAAGAGAGTATCTTACATTGTATTTTAAGATCCCCATGAAAAAGATCCCACTTTAAATTATCACAAACAGATTAGTATAGTAGTCCAGGCATGAGGCAAAGAAAGCTTACATTAGAGTGGCAACAGTGTCAGAAAACAGAAGGGAGCACATAAAAAGGTGAAATAAACAAGTTGTATATGGGTGGGTGAGAGTAAGTAATTGAGAATAAATCCAAGATTTCAAATTTGAGGAAGGATAGTATAGCCAGCTACATAACTAGGAAGGTGGAAAATAGAGGAAAAGAATGAAAGTCCATCTCAATATCAAAAATGGCTTTTGAGGAACCATTTCTTGGAAATGAAAAACCATCATTTCTCAAAATAAAGTCACCAACTTCTTTTGTCTATTCCAACAATAATAGGCATATAAATCATAGAATTAAGAAATTCTAGAATGGGTCTACCAAGAGAATACACAATAGCTACATTTTTTTTTAATATATCTAGGAAGCACAGCTATCAATGGTCATCCATTTTATAGAACTATATTCTTCCATTTCCTAGATGGGGAAGATAAAAAAGCTATTATCAAAATGTGAAGACCTTATGACAAGTAGCTAATCACACTTACTTTTGAAATTAGGATTTTCAGTGTTAGGATTGTCAATATTTTAATTTATGAGTTACTTATATGCAAAAGTTATAATCCCAATATATAAAGTTCCAGAAAAGAAAAAGAAATATGTGTGGAAGGGAAAAATGGAGAGTAGAAAAAACATATAAAAAGATGCCAGGAAAGAAGGCAATTGATATGCTCAATATAATTCCAGTTCCAGTACAACATCCATCTAATAAAGTTTATTAAGTCATTTCCAGAGATCAGTATACATTCCAAGTCCAGTGTCTAGGAATATTTATGTATTAGGTAGTAGGTAGCTGCTAAAGTTTAGAAAAACAAAACAAAACAGAAACATAGGATTATAGATTTTAAACTAGAAGCAACCTTCAAAACTATTCCTTGATAGGTTTGGCCTAAAAGCTTTCCATTAAATGCTCCTGACCCATCATGTCTAACCTTCCCTTTCTCTGCTTTCCCACACAGAGCCTCTGTCCAGAAAGATTAATTTCATTACCCTCTTCTGCCATAGTACATATAAATGTTATTCCTAATTTGGAATCTCTATCCTCTATCCTAGGTAGGATCCTACTCCTAATTTTATAATTCTTTTGAAGTTCATCTAAATACTCAGTGCTTCCAAGAAATTTTCCCTGAGAAACTTTCTTGTATTCCAAAATATCATGTTTTTATTGTAAGATTCCCTCAAAACTTATCTGTACTTAACATTTACAGTTGCCATTATATGAAAGAAATAGCTAGGTATTAGAGGATATGGATTTTTCTTTTACTTGTAAATCTTATTTATTATTTTCCCTAGTTACATTTAAAACATTTTTTGTTTCTTTTTTAAACTTGTGAGTTTCAGATTCTTTCCCTTATTTCCTCATTAAGAAACTGCATGTAAAGTCATGCAGTATGTTTTCATAAAAGTTATAAAAGAAAACATAGATCTCCTACCTTAATTTTTAAAAACCCTCAAGAAAAATAAAGTTAAAAAAAAAGATAGAGAAAGAGAGAATAATTCCAATCTGTATTTAGACACAATCAGTTTCTTTTCTGGCTATGGATAGGATTTTTCATTATAAGTCCCTTAGAGTAGTTGTAGATCATTATACTGCTGAGAACAGCAAAGTCATTTATAACTGGTCATCCCTGAACATTGCTATTACTTTGTATACAGTATATTTCACTTTGCTTGAGTTTATGGAAGACTTTCCAGATTTTTTTTCCCCAAGTGCATACTGCTCATCCCTTCCTGAAGAACAATATTCCATGACAGACATACACCACAATTTCTTCAGGATTTTGTTTTGAGTTCCAACTCTGACACTAGCAATGTATCTACAGCAAGTCACTAGCCTTGTTAATCTACCAGGGTTATTTTAAAGATAAAATGAAACATATTATATATATGAAAAAACACTATAAATCTTTTAGAAGTATTAGTTATTTTATGAATAAATCATTTTATCTAACTAAATTTAGTCTGTTTCCTTCATATTTATTAACAAATTAAATTCTGTCAACATTCACTTACAAATATTATTTTATGGTATATAATAGAATAAATGTTTGTGATGTTTAGTCTTTTTCTTCTCTCCATTTTTCCTTCATAAAAGATCAGATTAGAAAATAAGATACTCCAACCACTTTGGAAGAACTTATTAAATAAATGATATTAAGGAAGGTTATACAACACTTCATGTTTATGTTATATCATTTCTTGATAATACATATAATATATCAGTTATATATAACCACTTCCTCATGTTTATGATTTGTAGATATTCCAAAAAACACTTTGGTCCACATGGCAGGAAGAAAAGCCCAAATCTTTGAGCCTTTTGGTGGGGGGTTCAAAAATATCTTGGTAGGTTACTAGCAAGCTGCTTTTAACAGAAGAAACTAGAAGAAATTCTGAGAAATGGAATAGCTTTTCCAAGATCAATGGAAAGTCCATGATGCAATTAGGAATACAACTTAGAAATGTGAACTTTAATTTCTGACTATAAGTTAGTGTGATTTTATGGATTTATCTGTGTAGTCTCATTTCTCCACCCTTTCCTCAAAATCCTCTCTTCTCTAATACCTATTTTTGATATTGGAAAATAATAATAATTAAACATTTTATTTAAAAAGAAGACTCAAAGAGGTATATCCTGGCATTTTCCACTGAAATATTAACATGACATATTCCAAAGTAATATATTTGTTCCAGCCTCATGTTCTATAATATATTAGTTTTATACTTAATCAGTTGATGGCTGAAAGAGAACCCAGACAGATTTAATTAATCAAAAATGTTCACTTGAATCTGAACATGATTGCTTTTTCTAGTAGATTTGATGTTTCAACAAGTGAAAGGCTCTATGATTCCTCTCATATAAGGTACAAATCAATTTTTATATGACATTAAAGAAAAATCAGTATGTTGCAATTTTCCCAATGTCTTGTCAGAGGAGAGGTATTTCTGTAAACCAGTCCTGGAATCCACTGATTTTTTTTTCATTTTTTTAAATTGTAACTTTTTATTGATATTACATATGTCTGGGTAATTTTTTTACAACATTATCCCTTGCACTCACTTTTTCCTTCCCTTTCTTCACTCCCTCCCTTAGATGGTAAGTAGTCTTATACATGTTAAATGCTCACTTCTGTTCCGACTTTTCCCTTCCCTCCCTCCAACCCTTCCCTTAGATGGTAAGTAGTCTTATACATGTTAAATGTTATAGTATATCCTAGATACAATATATGTGTGCAGAACCGAACAGTTCTCTTGTTGCATAGGAAGAATTGGAATCCACTGATTCTTTTTCAGAAAAACCGCTGTAAAAGTAGCTTCCTAAGTGATATTCACTTGACATGGGGGGTGATGCCAAAATGAGTTCAATCACCCCTCAACTATGTCCTAAAGCAGCAAGGGCAAAGGACAATGAAGTAAGACAATTTAATATTCTCTTCAACCATACAAAAGAGTTATGCACTGGCAGAAAAGGGCAATTAATATCTTTTCTCAAGTTAAATTGATTCAGTATAGTTGTACTCAATCAACTCTAAATACAAAATTCCCTGACAGGAAACCATTACATGTAGTATTTATTGAAGGAGGTTCCCATCTTGGCTCCAAATTAGTGGTAGGGTAGGAACTCACTGCTTATTTTTAGTTGAACTGAATCATATAATCATGTATCCTACAGACTTTTCAATGCAAACCTTTCCAAAAATGATGCTGGGGTCTAATGTGATAATTCTGACCAAAGGGTAATTACTCTGAAAAAAAAAAAAAAAAAAAACAAAAACCTTAAACAGAAAAGCTTTCAAATACTTGGAAGATATTTTCTTTGAGTATTGTGTGTGTGTGTGTGTGTGTGTGTGTGTGTGTGTGTGTGTGTGTGTATTTTAAAGGGCAGAGAAGACATTAGAGATGGAAACTAAACTGATTATATCAGCTTGACTAATGCAAAGAAACCAAATGATACATATTTGTGCCTCAGAAGAAACAGTAACATTGGCATATTTTTCTAGCAGCTTAGAGATAATTCTCATGCAACAGCTAAGGAATCTGCAATCCACCCCTGTGCAATTAAAATGCACAGGATACTATGGCAGTGAAAAAAAAATGTCATGCTCTACTTCGTCTGTTTTAGGGAAAATTAGATTCCTTGGGGGTGAATATATGCTTTTCTCCAAAAAGTGTCTTCATTTTTTAACAAAGTTATTTTTAAAAGCATTGTTGATGTCTCTTTTTTTTTAATCACAGTAATTTTCAGATATGCCCTTTCATTTACCCTCACTTTCATTACCCTTTCCCTTGTAACAAAGAAATAAAAATAATAAAGTAAAAGCAACTGATCCACCAAGTTCATCTGACACATATGCAACATTTTATAACCACAATGCCCCAGCTCTCTACTGAAAGGAGCAAGATGCATTTTCTCATCTCTTCTTGGGTCATTATAATTATATAGCATCCATTTATTTTATTGTTCTTTATATTTATATTGTTTTAACTATCATAAATATCATCTTCCTGATTCTACTTATTTCATTCTCTTTCAATTAACAGTCTTTTTGTGTTTCTCTTAATCCTGAATACTTAATCCTGCAAAGCTCAGTATTATGTGCCACAATTTTTAAGGTATTTCCTAATCAAAGGGAACCCCCTTTTATTTCCAGTTTTCTTCTTTTAGATTAAAAAGTCCACATGCCAGTGTGCATATAAAATATATGCAAGATAAAGTTTTCTAAATGTGAGTGGAAAATACTAAATTATAAACAAGGCCTAGAATATAACAATTTAAACTTAGTACAAAAACCAGCATCATTTGCATAAGGTTAAAATAAAAACATCAGTAAGATTTTAGAAGAGAGGTGTCAAATATATGACACATGGCTTGTGGGACATATGTGGCCCACAACATTCCCATGTAAGGCCCAAACCAGAATGAAATGTAACTGTGAAATATTTAACAAAATAAATAAAAATATTGTAAAACATAGATAATGCTACATTTTAAAATTAAGCTTTATTCATAAGGCAAGAGAAAGAATTAAAGGCATAAAGATATGTAAGGAAGATTTAAAACTACCCCTATTTGCTGAGGATATGATGGGTTATTTGAAATATCCTAGAGAATCAGCAAAGATACTAATAAGAGTTAATAGCTTCAGCAAAGTTGCAGGCGACAAAACAAAATCCTCTAAAATCAATGGCATTTTTATACGATCAAAAACCTCAAGTAGCAATAATGGGAAAATCTCATTCAAAATAATTACAAAATGTATAAATTATCTTGAGGGTGAAGCTACTGAAGCACACAAAAGGTTTGTATAGATTCAGTTATAGAATACTCCTTACTGAAATAAAGAACAACTTAAATAGCTAAAGGAATAATCAATGTTTATGACTAGACTGGGCCAACATAAGAAAAATGACAAAACCATCAAAATTAATTTATATTCTTAATGCTATGTTAAATAAATCATCAAGAGAATTCTTTCTAGAACTTGATAACCAATAACAAAATTCATTTGGAAAAATAAAAAGATCTAGAAAATCAAAGGAAATGATAAAAAGGAGGAAAGAATACTTCCAGACCTTAAACCTTATTAAAAAGCAGCAGTATTCAACAATTATCTGATATTGGCTAAAGAATAAAAAGAGATATTAGAAAAGAGAGATTTAAATACAACAGAACTCAATAACCTAATGTATGACAAAGTGAAAAACAAGTTACGTAGGGAAAAATTCCTTATTTCATAAACTGGAAAGCAATCTTGCAGAAATTAGGCTTAGAACTATATTTCTTAATATATTTTAAGGATAAGCCACCTTAATACAGAAAATCATATTAAAAAAATTTAGAAGAGAACAAGACTATATACAAAAGATCATTTCACACACACATATACACACACACACACACACACACAAAGCAAAGAAAAGCTTCTTCACAGACAAAAAGAACGAATATAGAATAACAAAGCAAGTGGCTGAATATGGAAAAAGAAAACCTTCATATCAAATTTTCCTTATAAGGAAATATCCAAAATATAGCAGCAATGAATAAATAAACATAAGACTAATAACCATTTCCCAACAGATAAGTAGTCAAAGGATACAAACAAGCAATTCTCGAAAGAACTACAAAGTATTCACAACCACATGAAAGAATTCTCCAAATCACTACTAAAAAGTGAAATGCAAAAGAAAAAACCTTGGGGTTATACCTAACACACTGAAAATTGGTAAAAATGACAAAATATGTCGGAGGACTGTAAATGATTTGGCATACTAATCTATTACTAGTAGAGCTGTGAAATGAATGATACAATCATTTTGGAAAGAAATTGGAATTATGCAAATAAAGTGACTAAAATGTCCATACCCTCTGAATCAGAGACTCTGTTTATATATCAATAGACTTATATATATAGTCCAATTCCAATATAGACTTATATTCCAAGGAAGTCTTCATATAATCCAAAATACTTAAAGCAGTACATTTTGTGGTAGTTAAGAATTAAGAACAAATTAGATGTCCATCGATTGGGGAATGGCTAAACAAATTATGATACATAAATGTAATGGAATTATTAGTGTGCTGTAAGAAATGATATAATTAATCAATATGAATTGATGTAGAGTGAAGTAAGCAGAATCAAGTTCCTGCTACAATGTAAATACGAATCAAAAGTAAATTTAATAAATTATAAACATCAAATGTGACTTGAATGAGGAGATATGCAACATCTTCAAATTAACCTTTAGTGCACAGTTTTGGATTTTTAAAAATGTAATGAAAAGTTGTGTCTATTTTTTTTCCCCTAAAAATGCCATTTGTTATATAGAATAGCTCTCTAGGAGAGAAAGGATAGATAATTGGGATACCACAATGATGAGGGAAAAAAAACCAAACCAGAAGATAGCAATAAAAACTTTTAAGAAACAAACAAAAAGGAACAATGGACATGAAAAAAAATTTTTTTTAATGGAAAGACTTATCAGAAATGATGTGGAACCACCTGACTGTAGAACCCAGAAGATAAAAATGGTTACAGTAATGCAAATGAAACTAATACTAAAGGGAAGCTAAATACAGATTAAATACAATGATCATACTTGACTCTGGAGAAAAAATAATGAAACACAAATTGCTTGAGGTGTGACAGCAGAGTATAGGTGCATTGTGTGGAATATGTTGTCATATATTAGTTGGTTTGTATGATGGTTTGTTGAAAGGTGAAATATTTACTTACATAAGTGTATATATTAGGAAATGATTGTGGTATGAAAAACAAAAACAAAAAAGCACCAATAAAAATTAAGGAAAAGAGAAAATTTTTTAAATAAGAAAATTTTGCAAATTTCTGATTTAGAGGACTCATACAAAAAATAATAGTCCAAGTCTCAGAGCCACCTATGCTCTAGTCTACAATTGCTTCCTAACATTCCTTCTAACTGATGTCCAAACGTAAGACGGTGGCCCAGATGGCTTCTAGACTACTTTTAACTCTTAAAATAGCGTTCCTTCTGAGGTAGAATAACAGGAACTAACAGACAAAGTGTACTTAGATCATTGGTAAGTGTGATCATCTCTATGACACGATTTAATTTTACCAGCTCTGAAGCTCAGCAAAGGCTTGCTTCATTTTCTTAATGGAGGCATCCATTTCTTCTTTAACCACAACCCGATACCGGGCAAGAGAAACTGTACAACGCTGTAGGTCTTTCACGGATTTTTCAATATTGGAACCTAGGAAAAGAAGCAACAAGAAATGATAGTGAAAGGTCCATAAGCCACTTTAAAGTTGAATCTGGAAACATAAACATGACTAGTCACACAGAACTAAGAATGCTTCTCAAATAGTCACTACTTCACCCTCAAATTCCTTTTTGAGGAACTGCTGCTATTTTAATCTATAGTATGAAAACAAACTACAGATTCTTTACATGTTCATAATCTTTCCAATCATCCCAAAATGATTAAATTTAGACTGAACAATTTACCAAGCAAATGCTATACTATTATTAATACTGAAGAATTGTACATAAATTTTCTAGGTTTGTGTGTAATGGAATAAATATGTCTGAGATATTTTAAAATAATCATTATCTCTTCCTATGTTCACCAGCAGCAGAGTTTTAGTGTATTTAATGATGAAGTTCATGTGTCCATAGAAATATAGTGTAGTGCACTGTAGATTTTCTATTTAAATTCTTCCTTGTCCTACTCTCACTTTTCTTTTAGTGCCTATTTAAATTTTAAGTCCTTAGGCCTATGAAATTTATGTTAATTTGCTTGGGAAAAAATAAATCAGGCATATTATGAATCTCTCATTTGCAGCATTTACAACAGATGAAGAGAAACTCCAGCTAAAGAAATAAATTCCTAGTATAAATGTACATAAAGATGAGAAAGATTTTGAGCTCAAGTTAAAGGCCAGATAAGAAAAAGGAAACATTTTTAATTAAAAGAAAGTTTTATAATCTGCATTTTGCTAGTGTCTTTTTTATACTCTGCCTCTTAAATGAAGTAGACCAGAGGTATCAAACACAGGTCACCTTGCAACATTCTGAAGTATAGCCTGAACCAGATTAAAATGTCATGGGGGAATATTTAACAAAACAAAAATACAATGGAACATACATAATGTTAATGTGTAGTTTTCTTTAAAAAAAATTTTTTTTCAAATTTGTTTTCAAACAAATTTCAAATAAAAAAAATGTTTTCAAAACATATGCATAGATAGAATGTGTAGTTTTCTAAGTCAATATGAAGCCAGCTAGTATCATTATATGTATGTGTATGATACACACATACACACATAAGAGTTTTGGTGGTCCTTGTTTCATTTTGAGCTTGACACCACTGATATAGACAACCATGCATCAAAATGTGTGAACACAGATATTAATCAAATGTTTCAGTCATCTTAATCATCTTAGATACTTCCTTTAATTATAGAGATTGTAATGCATTCAATGTCTACCTCCTTGTTTGTAACTCTTGTCAATGTCTTCTATAAGTCTGCCACTTAAAAGGACCACCTAATGAACTGGAAAACCTTTCCCTATTTTCCCCTCACATTGTTAGGATATTAGTGGAATAGTCAGATTGTCCACCTGTTACTTCTTACCTTGACTATGTGACCAAGTTTACCTTTTTTTTTTAAATGACACTATTCTTCTTAAAAGTTCCTTATTTCTTTTATATAGCCCATTCACATGTATTATTCACCTTTCTAATACCCTCTTTGAGATACTCATTTTCAGTTCTTCAGTAACTTTGTTTTCTATATCTAACAGCTGTTAATTATACTTCATATTAAATTATTGGCTGCTTATCCTTATGGTAAAAAACTTAAGAGCCATCACTACTAAATGTTTGCTTCTCAGAAAATATTATATAAAGCTGGAATCTTAGAGCTAGATTCCTTGGAGTTAGAATCCTAGATTTTGAAGAGATTTAAAGATCTCTTTAAAAAGTGGGTATCACATTATGTTTTAGTTTTTTACCATTAGGTCAAGCAAAAGAAAAACATATAAGGAAATGATATATGAACCGAGAAGTCTTTGTAGTTAGGCAAATAAAAGGAGCTGCTGATGTTATATAAAATATGGCACTAGAGCCTGAGTGCTCTAGGAATCACTGTCATCCTAACAAGACTACTGTGTGAGGTACCATATCTGAATTGCTGTCAGATTCCAGCTGTGCACAGGGAGGTAGAAAAAAGAGCTCTCTTATAGTAACTGATTAAAGAACAGAAAAGAGAGCCAAGTTTGTACTACTGTACTTTTGTTCAAGGTACTGTTTTTATCTTCTTCTCAAGGAAAGGCTCTGCTTTACCTAGTTTTTTGTTAGTAGAGGAGAGTGGAACGTCTTCTATTGTGGAGAGAGAACCCAGGCCTGAAAACTGAGTGCTTGGGATGGGTCTAGACAGAGATTTGGTAGGATTCCTGGACTCATGTTTCACAGATTGTTGTGAAGTTTGAGTGGCATTCATGATCAGAGACTTGGACTCAAAATCAGAAACACCATTCTCCAGCATTGACACTGCCAAAGAAAAGGGAGAAAGTTACATCAAGTTTGGAGAAAATTAAGCTAAATTGTTCTAAGGAAAAACAGGAAAGGTCAAAATGTCATGAGAAAAATAATGTCCCTCAAATGGCTGTAAACAAAATGATTGATCAAAGAGAACACATGCAGGCTCAGGTAGAAATAGTTATTAGTTGCTCCTGTATTCCTTTCCTCATTCACCCTGATAAGTGATCCTTTAAAGGAAAAAAAGGCAGGTGAATGTGGTGCCTTATTTCCAACCACTTTTTCCCTTTGGTTCTGGGGTAAGAATATAAATAAGAGCCAATATATTACCAGCTTCTTCCAACTTTTATAAGATATCTGGAAAGAAGGGGAAGTTTGCACTGAACCAGAAAAGTTGGAATCACAATCATCAGTTGAAGGCAAGTCCAAATTTGGCTTTTAAAAAGAAAAGGAAACCCAAGGAAAATAAGAATCTTTTATGATCACATAGGGTAAATTAAAGCACAATTTTCTTCAAGTTTTTTTTTCATGTGCTGATAAAGATTAACAAAGAAGAATCATCTTGAACATCCTCATATAAAACTTAATTCTTATATTTTTATTACATTTTCACATCATTGATAGGATGGAAGGAGGAAGTAGATTAAAAAAGAAATGATAAAAATTAAACTATTCAATTAAGAATCCAGAGAAAATTAGAAATAAAGTAAGCAAAATCAAGATAACAATATATATAATGACTTAAAAAACGTAACTGGAAATAACAAAATTAGAAACTCAACAGTGTTAGCTTAGCCCTTGAGAAAAGTTTAGAAAATTTATACTACTTTCTTCTTTAAAGAGGTAGGGTGACTCTATGAGTAGGAGAAGAGAAAGGCAATCAATCTATTTCAAAATGAAGGCTATATAAAAAGTAATATGTCAATAAAATTTTTTTTAAAACTAAACAATTCAAAAGGGGAGAACCCTAGCTCTGAATCCTAGTTAAGAAAAAAAGAGGTTTATGGAAAAAAAAAAAAAAGGCGTGGTTCATATGAAAAAGAAAATTAGGAGTAACTCACATTTATAAAATATTCTAAGGTTGACAAAATGTCTACCTCAAAACAACCCTGTGAAGTAGAGGTTACAGAAACACAATCTATTTCACAGAAAAGTGAACTTAAATGATTTGACTATGGTCCCATAACTAGTATAGAACTTAAATTCAAATTCAACTCTTCTGACTCCATGTTCTATTACATGATATTGTCTCAGGGTTACACTCATTTATATATTCTACACTGTATATTAAACACAGATGAAAATGCATGCATGTCTCTAAAGGTTCATATATTTATGTATATATAAACTTTTCCTCCATTCCCTTCCCAGCATTATCAGTTTAATCAGCTTTCAGAGCTATTTTACTTTATGTTTTTTATACAATAGCTTACAGAATACTTTCCCCTCTCTATCTCCGCTCCCGCTACTCAGCAGCACCATCTAAAGTACTAAGTTAACAACATGTACTATGAAATCAGATTTCTGCAAGAGGAGAAGGGAAGGGAACATGTAAAGGACTGTGCAAAGTACTTTGTAAGAATTATCTTATTTAAATTAGACAAAGATAATTATGAAGATGAATAAAAATTGACTCTTCTATACCTGCAGAGATATCTTGTAAACTTCTTAGTTAAAAAGTTGCAAAGCTAACCAACTGAATTCAATTTAACTACTCTCAGCTACTAGCCCACATCTTTCAATCAAATTCCATTTAAAAACAAAACAAAACAAAAATTTCAAATAGCTTACCTGTTCTATCAGGCATATCTGATGTGGTAGATTCAGAATCTTCCAATTCTCTCGCATCTATTGAAAGTATCTCCAAGCCTTCACTGAGAGAGTCCACAGACTCTGTATCATTAGCTGCACCATTGACATGGTAACCATTAATCCCACCTTTATCCAAAGAAGCTATTGACGGCTCGTCTTGAGTGGATGCTAGCTTATTTGTGTCTGGTAGGTTGTTCGTTACTTCTGCTGTAGGTTTTGGTTTGCTTTTCTTCTTTTTGTTCTTTAACAATTATTAAAGATGGAGGGTGGGAGAGGGAAGAAGAAAAGTTATCCCACAACTCAAAGAGAATATTTAAGTACTAAGCCCTTTAGCTTATAAACTTAATCAACCAGCAAGCATTTATTAAGTGCTAGACACCAAGCTGGAAGAGACTATGTAAATAAAGAAAAAAAATTAAAAAGCTGTGCCCTTAATGAGCGTACATGGGGAAATAATATATGTGTGTATACATATGTAGAAAAAGTATCCATATAAAATAATCAGAACATACATTGTGAGAGTAGGGGCATAAATAGCTGAGGAAAAGGCTTCATGTAGAAGGTGACTTGAATATAATTTTGGAGTAAAGAAAGGATTCTAAAAAGTGGTAGTGAAGAAGATCAATGCAGAAGAGTTAATGCTAAGATATGGAGATGGGATATGGAGTGTAATATATAAGAAACAGAGAGAATGTCATTTTGACTAAATTGTAGATGCAGGAAGGGAAATAAAGAGTTTATTTATAATAAAGCTAGAAAAGTAGACTAAGATCAGGTAGTGAAAAGTCTTACAAACTGAATAAGTAAGTTTATATTTTATTTTAGAGGCAGTAGGGAAGCCCGTGGAATTTATTGAATAAGAGTATGATATGCCAGATGTGCACAATAGGAAAAGCATTTTGATAGTTGTACGTAGAATGGATTAGAGACAATGGAGATTTGAGTCAGGGAGCTATTGTAAGAATCCAGGAAAACTTGGTATAAGAGTGGATTTTAGGAAAAGATAAAAAATTCTATTTTCGACTTAGTGAGTTTGAGATAGTAGTCAATTAATAATGCTGGCCTAGAGATAAAGTTTAGATAGATAGGTGTGGCAGTCATTGGCATAAAAATATAATTAAATCTCTAAAAGCTGATAAGGTCACAAACTAAGTAAGAGAATACAGAAACTAGATGAGGGCACAGGATAGAACCTCAGAAAAATCAAAGGAAGCAGTTTGCCTTTCTACTTTAAGGTGTAGATTAGGAGAATTGTAATTAAGATGTAAGCTCACTGCAGGTAGGGATATTTCATTTTTCTGCTGCTATCCCCTAATATTGGGATTTAAAACATAGTAGGTACTTAACAAATTTATTTCCCTCATATATAGACGTGCTGTTATTAATATCAATTAGATTATCCTGCCCACCTACATGCAAAAACATCCAAAATTTCAGAATGATATGGAAGAACACAAGGATGTCAGTTATCTAGACAATGAAAGTAAATGTTTAATTAAAGGCTTAACAAACCAATTACAAAAAGAACTACCAATATCAACATTTTAGAATTGATATTAACATATCAGAAGCTTATAATTCTTTCATTTATTCTGACCAATTTCCAAATAGAACTTTGTTTTTTAGTTGAAAGGTGCCCCTTTATTCCATATACTAAAATGCTGAGCACCCCCTGAGAAACACCCAATAGGTATAATGCTGAGAACATTCTTTGGGCACTATTATACAACAATTTAGGTTTTGAGTTTGGTTCTATAAGTTCAAAGTCCACAACACAATGAGTGAGGAGAAGAATCAGTTGTTTAATATTTAAAAAAAAAAAAAAAGTGAACCTTCTGACTGAGGGCACTAATGATTCTGAAAATCACTGGATAGATAATTTTTTCTGGAGCAGCTTTGCTTCCCCTAACATGATCTACAATTTCATTTTTGGTCTAAAATCAATATCAAAGGCAACACAGTAAAGCGATCTGTTTCTTGTCCTAAACTTTTATATAGCATTCATTTGAATTTACTACCTCATTTTAGACTTATCTGAATCTCACTGATGGAAGAAAATATCCATTATTTAAAATAAGTGAATAGAAAATGTTCATAGAACATATCTTAGTAAGTTTTGGTGTGTTGTTTTTTGACAATCAAGATCAAAAGCACAATACTAAATTTCATTTAAGTTACCTTTTTCTTGCCTGTTATTGTCCATTCTTTTAGTACTTCACTGGCATTGCCTGAAAGAGTTAAACAACATAAGTAATCAGGAACAAATTTCTCTATGTCTTGTAGTAGTTGTGGAGAATTTCTAAAAGCTTGCAATGGGAAAGGTTAAGTTTCAATATGTTTGCTTTTGGGAAGCCTGACTATTATGACAGAATCACAGAATTTGAGAGCTAGAAGGAATCTCAGCAACCATCCACTCCAGCCCATACATGAAGAATCTCTGGTATAACATGTGACAAGAGGTTATCTTGTCTCTGAATGTAGATCTCCAAAAAGAACCCCCTATCTCCGAGGCAGTCCATTCTACTTTGGTGCGACTCTAATTGTTAACGAAGTTTTTCCTGACATCAAATTTAAATTAGACTTTTTCCAACTTCCACCTCCAAATACTTAAGACAGCTATTAGATCCCCCTTAAGTCTTCCCTTTCCTCATTAAACATGCATAATGTCTTCAAATGATTCAGACAACCTCTCCTTAAAATCTTTTCCAGAAAACTCTTTTAAGAAAGAAAAAGTCTAATATAGTTTCATTTCACAAATACAGCCATTGAGGAGCTGTATTCACTCTGGATCTTAGAAAAAGGCAAAGATTATTTGTTTTAGTTATAATCCATGCTATCTCTTATGCTTCCAGATAGCTTCGCTCACACCACTTTGGAAAGCTTCAGATCTCAAGCTCAGCACATGAATTAAATGCTGACTTCAGTTAAAAATAAATGAAGATGGGAAAGAAAAAAATTGACAGTGTCCTAACTTTTCTAATGTATTCTTACAATTTTCGAAAAAGTATAACAAAACTATGTGATTTGATAGAAAAATCTTGTTCATTGGTTTCTGATAGTGTTTTCCTTGAGGGTTTGAAGGAGAATTTATTTCCATTCTTTTTCACATGAACAGAGGACCAAAGAAAGAAGATCACGAAAAGATGTCAAGGCCAAGTCTAAGTGGTCCCCATAAATTGAAGGAGTAATTGATGTAATAGGATTCTGTCTCCCTGACCTTTGTGAAGGGTGGGCCACCCATCCTGGGGAAATTCCTAAAAATGATCCCTACCTGAATCTAAACCCTTTCCCCCTCTTACTTGGTTCCCAGAGAAAACACCCACAATAATCTTCACCTTCAATTCATTTGGAGATCCCTGGGGCATAATCATCACCCATTACTGACCTGGAAATTAGCCCTTCAATCACTCTCCTAGTCCCAAGTCATAGAAAGCTAAATAAAATCAAGACTCTGTATCCCAATCTTTGCTAACTTCCTAATCAAGAACTACCTTACTGAGACTTTTCAGTGAAAATAAAGCCATTTTCTACCAAACCTGGCTTGGAGACTGGGACTGCAAATTCTTTTGCAAACCTGTTACACCCCATTGCTGCACCCCTCAACATAATGAAATACTTTTCCACAGTTACATACTTGGGAAACAATACCTAATCTAATCTCAATACATATGTTGTTACTGGCATAATGCTTTTTTACTGATTAGCAGTAAAAGATATTTTGAGAAATAAAAAATAAATTTTCTTGGAATATTTTAAGGATAAACTCCTTTAAGGGAAGTAAAATGATATATGAAGTAAAAATATATATGAAGAAAGTTATTATGTTCTGTTATGGTGAGTTCTGCTAAATGAACTATGACATGCAAGATATCTGAATGAATATTTTTTTAAAACTGCCTATTTTCTGTTTGTGGCAGCCCTATTTGTAGTGGCTAGAAGCTGGAAAATGAAAGGATGTCCATCAACTGGAGAATGGTTGAGTAAATTGTGGTATATTAATGTTATGGAATATTATTGTTCTGTAAGGAATGACCAGCAGGATGAATACAGAGAGGACTGGGGAGACTTACATGAACTGATGCTGAGTGAAATGAGCAGTACCAGGAGATCATTATATACCTCAACAACGATAGTGTTTGAGGATGTATTCTGATGGAAGTGGATCTCTTCGATAAAGAGAGCCTTAATTGATCAAAGATGGACAGAAGCAGCTACACCCAGAGAAAGAACACTGGGAAATGAATATAAACTACTTGCATTTTTGTTTTTCTTCCCGGGTTATTTATACCCTCTGAATTCAATTCTCCCTGTGCAACAAGAAAACTGTTCAGTTCTGCACACGTATATTGTATCTAGGATTATACTGCAACCCATTCAACATGTAAAGGACTCTTGCCATCTGGGGGAAGGGGTGGAGGGAGGGAGGGGAAAAAATCGGAACAGAAGTGAATGCAAGGGATAATGCTGTAAAAAATTACCCTGGCATGCGTTCTATCAATAAAAAGTTATTTAAAAAAAAAAAAAAACTGCCTATTTTCACTCCTTAGACTAGCTTTACCATACCCCTAGAAAAAGCTCTCAAGGAAATTCCTCATCTAAAGGAACTGCATAAGCTTTGGTACTCATTCTTTATTAGTGTCATCAATACCCCTTTTCCTTCTAATTGAAGGCAGTGCAAATGATTCCTCCCAAAGCTTCCATTTTGAAACAGTTCCCAGAGCAGTCATCTTTTCCTTTCCCACCAATTTACACTCCTTGGATTGGTGCACCAAGCACCTTCTTCCACAGCCCCACCTTTTGTATATGTGGTCTTCTCCCCTTAAAGAATGCAAATTACTTGAGTTTAGGGATTGTTTTTCTTTTTTCATTTTTCTATCTCCAATACTTAGCACAGTTTTGGGCATAAAGAAGTGATGGGGGTATGAAATTATGTTCCCTTTAATCTGTAAAAAAAAAAAAAAATCTGCAAAAATTAATGACTAAAATTGCATACCCTTTCATCTGTAAACAAGGGAGATTCGAGTCTCAGGCTCTTCTAGGAGGCATATCTCCCCAGAAAGTTCAGTGGCATCATCTGAGGGGGCCATTTTTAGGGCAAGCTGGATCTCTATATTCAAATTCAGGCAGAGGAAGCCTTCAAAGCACTTTCATTTGGGAGATCCTGGTCTGATCAGCTCAGGCTGCCCCAGCCCCAGCCTGCCAAAATCTGCTCATATAATAGGTTTCTATTTACTCATTTCTTTGCAGAATGTCCAAAGCAGGACTATGCCTTGTCCCTTGGTATAGTTGCCAGGATCCTGCCCACTGAGGAAAGCTGACTTCTCACCCAACAATAAACTTCCATTTTTGCCATCTAAAACTCTTTGGGTTTGTGAATTCTTTCACAAAGAACCTATGCCTCTGACCACAAAGGGATTTCCACAACTCTCTGCACTGCCACTATCTTCATCAGGAGAAGCTTAATAAATATTTATTAGCTGTCTAAAGCTCTGAATTATATAGTGCACTTAACTTCCACGTAAGTTGGCTTACCTTCCATGAATGCTTGTACTGTTTTGTCCACGCAGTTATCAAAATGCTGCAAGACTAAGATAATTTCATTGTTACTCCGATTGGGGACTATTGCACGTACAGCATTGATCTATAAAAAGATGGGAATGGTGGTCATATTAGAAATTAGCCTTTTAAAGTGAATTGCCAAGAATAATAGTATATTACTTATGGCACTAGAAAAAGTGAAATTTCGTCTTAATTTGCCTCAGTTTCCCTGAATTGTTCTGCCTCAGTATTCTGAATGGCAATCCCCTTCCTGGCCATTAGGATTGAGATAATTAAAGCTGTGGAACTCTGGCCACTCTGGCATTCTAAAGAGTCATAAAACTCTAGATAAATTATCTCAAATACCTAAATGGCACCCTCTATCTTTCCTGGCCCAGAATTCCTGATTCCTGCTCGACCACCTTCTTATTAGAATTTATGATCTTTCCTCCTCACCTCCAACCTATCAGAACTGAATTATGGTCCTTCCTGGAATTTTCACTTACCCAGTGCTCTACCTCCCCCTTGCCTTTGTTTCCCTGATTGCTGGAGCCCTATAAAAGATTCTGGAATTACTTGTTCATTGTTGGAAGCTTTGACACAAGAGTCTGATCCAACCAGCTGGATATGGCTAGCCCAAATTTTCCACTATTAAAATATTAAAAACCTCTAATCTCTGTCTTGCCTCAGTTTTTCTGGTATTACACTGACTAAGCTAGAAAGCAGCAGGTTGATATAAAAGGATAATACCATGGGCTAGACATAAGCATTCTTCCTCCCACTCTTTAAGTAAGTTCCATAGAACCTACCACTGATATAATGTCCAAAGTCAAGAAATAGATTGGAAAAATAACAAACAAAAAAAGAACCATATCACAAAAAGCCACTATAGTAAGAGGAAAACTCAAGACACAAACATAAAAGAAACAAAGGACCCCAAAACATTTACAAGGCAAGCCTCAATGAAAAAAATCTAGATTGGATACAAGTGCAACAGAAATTCTTTAGAAGAGTTAAAGAAACCATTAAAAAAATTTGAAAATGAAATGAATATTTTTATTAAAAATAAAGTGGAAATAAAAGTTAAAAATAATACAATAAACTTGGTAAAAGATGTATGAAATACTATGAAAGAAAGTACCTCCTTGAAAATCAGAATTGGCCAACAGAGCTAATGACTTTATAAGACATTTAGAAATAATCGTCATAAGAAAGAAAAAGGAGGAGAAGAAGGAAAAGAAGAAAAAAGAATATGTGAAAAAATTTCAAAGAAAAAACCCAAATCACCTGGAAAACTGGGCTGAAGAGAGATAGCTTAGGAATTAAGAACAGCAATGAACAAAAAAAGGAACCCAGATAACATATTTGCAGGAATTTTAACATAAAACAGTCCAGATATCTGAGAATTAAAGGACAAAGCTGAATTGAAAGAATATACTGTTCAGTTTCTGAAATTTCAAAAACAAAATTCACAGAAATATTATAGCCAAAATCCAGAGCTCCAAGGTCAAGAGTAAGACTCTGAATACCAGCTTGGGCCAGAGTCAGAATCACACAAGATTTAGCAGCCACTACATAAAATAGGGATGGGGAACATGAATTCAATTGGTCTGGCTCTGATAAGCCAACTACAGGTGACAACAATCTCCCTCTGCCTAAGTTCTTTAAATTGATAATTTTTTATGGTCCCATGAATGATGCTTATAAATATCCAAATGGCCCTAGGCAGAAAAAAGGTTTCCCACCCCAGCCATAAAGATATGGAGAGTTTAGAACAGATATTCCAGAAGGATAACCAATAAAACTGAGTTTAATCCTACAGAGAAAAATGAATCTTTAATTAAAAAAAAAAAAAAAAACAGAAAGCTAAGTAAAAAAATTGATAAAGAATTCAAGAGAAGCACACACAAAAAAAAAAAGAGTGAGAAATCATAAAGAAATAAACAAAGTTAAACTGTTAATATTCCTTTATAGGGGATGTGAGACATGTAATGTTATTCCACAATCTCCTTGAAATCGTCCTACCTCAGTTACTCTGCCCCAAAACCCTAGGCTATAATCATTTTCTCTTAATGTTTGATAAGGTCTTATATCTTCAGGCTATAATCATATTTCTTAATGTTTGATGGGATAAAGGTCTATCCATTTTAGACATCATTAGAATATCAGGAGCCTCTCGGGTACCTCCCTCCATTATATTATCCTAGATGCCTCCTCCCATTAGATCATCCCCATCTCAAGTACCTCCCCCATTATATCATCGTTCTTGTTACCCTATAAAAGAGTCTTGTATCTGACATTGGCTGCTGGATACTTTGAGACACGAGTCTGATCCAGTCAACTGATTTACTCTTCAATAAATGAATAATTAAATTGTTTTCTAATTTCTATCCTGCCTCAGTTTCTCCGGCATTACAGTAACTCCACAGAATTTTATCATAAGTGGGGTTCTTATAGGGAAAATTAGAGTTTGAGGACCTGGGTATGATTCTAATAGGTTTGGATAATCATAAAAGAAGAATGGAAGAGCTGGTAAGAGGAATGAATGTACTGGGAGAGGGGAAACAAGGAAAATAGAAAAATTTATCTCACATAAAATGGAGTATGCTTTAAACAGTAGAAGGAAGAACAGTGAAAAAAGAGGGAAGGTATTTTTCTTCATACCCTTTTGATTACTTATTGACTAAATAATGGCTATATTAGTTTTACATATATATTTATTAATTATTGATACATCTTGGTTACTAAACCCTCATAAAGGAAATCTGATGCAAAGATTTTTTCCCCTCATTTCCCCCCATTTCCCCTCTTATCCTATGTGCATTAATGTTGTCTATTCAGAAATGAAATGCTTTTTAGTTTCATGTAATCAAAGCTATGTTTGATTTTTTTGTAATAGCCTCAATTTGTTTGGTTAAGAATATTCATACTGGTGAGAGTTATATGATCTACTTCTCTTCTAATTTTTTTTAGCTTGATGATTAATATTAAAATAGTGTGTCCATTTAGAATGTACAATGGAACATAATATAAGGTGTTGGTCTAAATCTAATTTCTACTAGAATATTTTCCAGTTTTCTAAATAGCTTTCTCCATATAAGGGTTTTTTTCCCTAGATAATTTATTTTTTTACACTTTATCAAAACATTGAGTTATTAACTTCCATTGTTTCTGATTTTGTTATCTTACTGATATGACGTGTTCAGAGTTGTCTGACTCATGACCCCATTTGGTGTTTTCTTGACAAAGACACTGGAATGGTTTGTTATTTTCTTTTCCAGATCTTTTTATAAATGAGGAACTGAGGAAAACATGGTTAAGAGATTATTTAGTTCCAATAATTTATTTATTTTTAAACCAACAGTAGATGGGTCTTCAAGAATGAAGGACCAAAACCAACAATTTTTGGTTCCTTATCTTTTGTAAGACTTTTTTGGGGGGTTTGAGGCTTAGATTTCTAAAAAGTTTTTTTTTTTTTTCTCAAAAACCTTTGGCAGTTTACTTTTTGTCCTGTTTAGTTTTCACTTATGATTTCTTGAAATGTAAAAACCAGGCTTTAAAACAGTCCATTGTGTTTCAGAGTCACTTGACTTTGTCACTAACCAGTTAGTAGTGCCCAACCTAAACCTCTCAATTTTTTTTTTGTCTTATTACTATAACTAGAATTTAAAACACTATATCAAATAGCAAAGGCAATAATGTACATCCCTGATATATTCTAGATCTTATTTTAAAAGTTTCTAGTTTATTTCTATCATGTATAATATTGGCAATAGGTTTTAGAGGGGTACTAATAATATTAAGGCAAAAATATCTATGTTTCCTAATGTTCTTATTTTTTAAAACAAGAATGGGCGTTGTATTTTGTCAAAAGTTTTTTCCACATTTATTGATATATATTCATAAGATTTTTGTTGTTCTTGTTAATATTGTCTATTATGTTCACATTTTCCCTAATATTAAATCAACTCTGGATTCACAATATAAGCTGAATCTGACTGTGGTAATATGTTGTTATAATCTACCTGCTAATATTTTGTCTCTTACTGGTTTATGTATCAAGACCATCTTTGTATCATAAAAAGAATGATAGGATTCCTTTCTCTTTTTTACAAACAGCTTATGTAAAACTAGAGTTAACTATTTCTTAAATATTTGATAGAATCTGCTTTCCATTCCCATGTCTCTTTGGGAGGCTCATTTATGATTTGTTCAATTTCCTTTTCAGATTGTGTAAATTCTTTGTTTCTTGTTCTTTGAATCTAGGCAGTAAATAGTTTTGTAAATATTAACCCATTTCATTTAGATTGTTAGGTTTTACTGGCATAAAACTGGATAAAATATTTTCAAATAATTTCTTTTATTCTCCATTTGTTGTAAATTCAATTTTTCATTTTTGATACTGGTAAATTGGCTTTCCTATTTTAAAAAATCAATGAATTATGATTTTGTTTTGCTTTTAATTTTGTTAATTTCTTCTTTGACTTTTAGGATTTCTATTCTGATCTTTAGTTTCTGGTTTTAAAATTTTGTTTTGTTTTGCTTTCTTTAGTTGCCTGCCCATTTCATTGGTCTAGTCTTTCTCTCTTTTGCTGATGAAAATGTTTGGAGATAATAAATTTTTCCACAAGAATTATTTTGGCTATATCCCCAAAACCTTGATATTGTAATGAGCAAAAAGAGTGGCTTTAGAGTGGAAGTAAGAAAGTAAGAAAACCTTAACCACCTTGCATAGATGTGAGGTTATCAGTATGAAACATCGTAAATATTTGCAGATAGGACCTTTTTTTGGAGGGAAAGGGAATGGTTGCTCAACTGCCTTTTTTCTTTTTCTTTTACAATTTATTGCAAAGAATGGCTCCATAGGGAAGAAAGATTGACATGAACATCACTTAAGTGAAAGTGATTTAAAAATAAGATATTTTAAAAACAACCTAAATTTGTAGTGAATGCTGCTAAAACATTAGAGTGACTTATTTTAGTGGCATTCAGTAGAATAACAAGAGAAAAGAGGTGATAAGATGGTAGGGGTAAACCTGAGTACTGGCAGGGCACAAATAATGACAGTATTTAAAAGAAAAGGAGAGCTTGTAGCTGAAATGGCCCCTTGCATAAAGAATACAGACAGAACCAGGTAGAAAGGGAGAAAGAGCTAGTAGGACAGAAGATTATTAAGACAAATACACACACAGAGATGCAGAGACACACAGACACATATATAAAATGATTAAGTCAAAAGAAAGAATGGAGAAACAAGAGTGACCAAAAAAGGATAATTTCAGAGTTCAAAGTGATATTAGAGACAAAGTTATTAGTATGGTAACTGATTTGGGTGGTTAAGGTAGAATGAAGATGTAAGTCATTGAAGTTCAAAGAGCTGATGAATTTAAAAGCCTAGAGTGTTTAAGGGGGACATCAAAATTAATTCACAATATATTAAAGTCCTAAAATATGAATTGAAAGGAAGACTATGAGTCAGGCACTCTCACCTAGATTACTGTAACAGCTTCCCCATTTTAAGGCTTTCATCACTCCAATCCACCCAATACATAACTGCCAAAGTAATTACTTCCTTAAACACAGATCTGATCATATGATTTCTCTATGCACGCACACACGTGCGTGCGCGCAAACACACCCACACCCACACCCACACACACGTCTATAACTCTTTTGAGACTGAGGGGTTGTTCCTTTCTTAGGCTGTTATTGGTGCTGTGAAGAGAGCACCAGAGTGGGAATCAGGAAGATTGGAGTTAAAATCCATCCTTAGACACATTCTACCTGTGTGATCCTGGGCATGTCACTTAAGCACTGTTTTAATCTTTTTTTTTTTTCATCTGTAAAATGAGAATAATAATCGTACCTACTCCTGGGGTACCTATACTCCTGTTATAAGGCTCAAATGAAATAATGTTAGTTAAAACTTTAGTACTAAAAGAGTAGGTGCTATATAAATATTAGCTATTATTATTTTATTATACTTCAGTCTTTAGCACCTGGTATGATATAACTTAACATTTGTTGCTCAGTTGTGCCTGACTCTTCATAACCCATTTAAGATTTTCTTGGCAGAGATACTGAAGTGGTCTGCCATTTTCTTCTCCAGCCCTTTTTACAGATGAGGAAACTGAGGCAGAATTAAGTGACTTGCTCAGAGTCACAATGGATAAAAGTTATAAGTAAATTTTTGTATAGATATAAATATTTCCTAATAACTATAAAGTTGAATGGGCTGTCTGGCAAAACTCAAATAAATACTCATCAGATATATTATAAAGGGGATTTTTGTTCAGAGAAGCATTAGATTAAAGGACCTCTGAGATTCCTTGCAATTCTGAGACTGTATGAGTCTGAATATATTTTAGGACAGGTCCTTCAGGACCTTTTGCCTTTGGTTCCCAAGAGGATCATCATTAATAGAACTTTTCAGCATCTCTGATTAGTGTGAATCCCCTTCAGAAAGGGATTCAGAAAGTAACAGTAATCTGTTACTATCAACTCCCCAATAGTCACATTGCAAAGAACTAATGCCACCAATCACCCCATGCCTAAAACTAAGAATTTATTCATGTTCCATAATAGCCTACATCTACAAACAGTAAGGACCTGGTTTCCAACCATGCATATTCCACCAGAGCATTGGCTTATTCTTTGAAAGATGGAGATATTCATTAATGTGAACCCTGTCTAATTTTATACCATGGCTGCTATCTTTTCAGTGTGTCTAATGTAATTAAACTGGCTGATACACAGTGAAATTTTAATGCTCAAATTTTTCTGTTTGTTCAGCTAAATGCATTCAAGTTTGCTACCTTACTTTCCACTCTTACCTTTTCTTTCATGTTCTCAAAAGTTCCTCCTTGGGCCAGCACAGTATTGGACTGCAAATCAAAAATGAATCCTGATGGATCTATAAGAATGAGAAAAAGCAAATTTATTAGGCTATTATGTAGCATTATGGATAGAATGCTAGACCTACACTCTGTAACTCCTGAATTCAAATCCAACCTCAGGTATTTATTATTAACCTCTAAACAACTTAATTTCCTCAACTGTAAAAGGAGGTAATAAAAGAGCACTTACCTCCCAGGACTGGGATGAGGATCAGATGGAAAATTCATAAAGTGGTTTATAAGTCTTAAAAATGCTACCAAAAAGCTATTATTATTGTTAATATTAATCAACATGAATAGGAGGTTCATGTTGGTAGACCTCAAAAAAAGACTGTCAAAATTAACAACTTTTGAGCAAAGCAAGCAGAACCTGAACAATTTACATGACTAATGAAAATGTAAGGAAAAAAAAACATTTAAAGTCTTCAGAATCTGATCAATGTAGTCAAATCATGATTTCAAGATTATGTGAAATAATGCCTCTGCTATGTGGAATAAGGTGAATGTTTTTAGACAGACTATGTATTTGTTTTGCTTGCTTTTTGCTTAGTTTGTTATGCAAAAGAGTTCTGTGGAGTAGGAAGCAGAGGAGTAGAGAAGGAAGAGTCAATGGGACATGATAATGACAAAAAAAGGAAAAAAAGCATCACTAAAGCACTTAAAAGAAAAAAAATAAAGAGCTACTTTCCTAATTAAAATGGACAAATCAAATTTTAAAACCAGCATTATGTGCCTAACACTACTAAATAGCTGATGTTAGCAATTCATTTAGGAATAAACTTATACAATTTGATTATGACAATATCCCCAGACTGTCTAAATCAGTTTATTAGGTTCTTTCTTTGGTTAGCTATGTGTCCAGAAATCTTTACTAATTTTACCTCTTCTCACTGGAAGATATGCTTCAAAATAATTTGTCAAATTTTAATAATTTTATATTTGAACACATTTTATTTCCAATCTAATGGTTTATATAAAGTTCTTTGTTAGAGGATCAAAAATGTGTACTTTTTAAAAATTAGACTTGCTACTAAAAGTAAATATACTTTTCCAGATTCAATAAATATATTAACATTTTTCAATGAAAACAGCAATCAAGTAAGCAAACATTAGACTATCCTAGTTTCTTGTCTGTATCATTTTTGTTCCTCCCCTTATTTTTCTTCATTGTAGCTTTATCTTCTTTATCCTGAAATTTAGGTGTCTAAAGAATCATAGAAATCCTGAACTGGAAAAGACAGGTCCATCTAGTCCAACCCTTACCCAGATAAACAAATTTTCACTATAGATTCATTAACGCTCTAAGCAGTCCATTCAATTTTTGGACAGTTCGTTTTGAAGAAGTTTTTCTATACTTTGAACCAAAATGTATTTGCTTATAACTTTTACCCAATGGTACAACTACTGACCTCTGAGACTGAACAGATATTTATACTTCTTCCTCTACCCTGTAACTTTTCAAATATTTGTCCTCACTAAATCTTTTCATTTTCAGATTAAAAAGTTCCTTTAAATCTCCTTGATCTTCTGCTTCTCTCCCTCACTATGCTATTTTAATGTTTAACTGATCACTTTTATGTTGATATCTATCTTCAGTCCTGTGATTTCACTGATTCTCTAGAGTCATGTTCTTCAACTGCTCAATGGACAAATCCAGTTAAATGCATGACTATCAAACTGAACCTAATGATTTTTGCTTTCTTTTCCTCTGAATTCCAAATGCAAAAGTCATCTTCAATTCAGCTGTCTCTTTCTTTGACTTTTATTTCCTAACCATTCCTTATTTCCACTGAAATTATTCTCGTCTAACCCCTTAACACCTGAACCATAACTGGTTACCTTACCACAACTTCTTATCATCACTGGCTGCTGCTTCTTAAAACATGATTTTCAACCTAAGAATCAAAGGCTCCCACCAAATGCCGATAAAATAAAATCAATATTTCTTTTTTAAAAATTATAATTCTTTTGTATTTTTTCCCCAAATACATGCAAAGATAGTTTTCAACATATTTTTCTAAATATATTCCCATAAGAAATTAAGAGAGTTGCAAAAAGAAATAGACAGCCAAACTATAACAGTGGGAGATCTCAATCTTGCACTCCTCAGAATTATATAAATCAAACCACAAAACAAGTAAGAAATTAAAGAGGTAAATAAAATATTGGAAAAATTAGATATGATGGATCTTTGGAGAAAACTGAATGGTGACAGAAAAGAGTATACTTTCTTCTCAGTAGTTCATGGAACCTATACAAAAATTGACCATGTATTAGGACATACAGACCTCAAAATTAAATGCAGGAAGTCAGAAATAGTAAATGCTTTCTTTTCAGATCATGATGCCATAAAAACTACATTCAAAAAAAGTTAGGGGTAAATAGACCAAAAAATAATTGGAAACTAAATAATCTCATCTTAAAGAATGATTGGGTGAAACAGCAAATTATAGACACAATTAATAATTTCACTCAAGATAATGACAACGATGAGACATCATACCAAAATTTGTGGGATGAAGCCAAAGCAATAATAAGGGGAAATTTTATATCTTTAGAGGCTTAATAAATAGAATAAAATACAGAAAGAGAAGATCAATGAACTGTGCTTTTAACTTAAAAAGCTAGAAAAAGACCAAATTAAAAATTCCCAATCAAATACTAAGCTTGAAATTCTAAAATTATAAGGAGAAATTAATAATACTGAAAGTAAAAAAAAAAAAACTATTGAATTAATAAATAAAACTAAGAGTTGATTTTTTGAAAAAACCAATAAAATAGTTTTACCTTGGATAAATCTCATTAGAAAAAGGAGAGGAAAATCAAATTGTTAGTCTTAAAAAATGAAAAGGGGGAACTTTCTACCAATGAAAAAGAAATTAGAGCAATAATAAGGAGTTACTTTGCCCAACTTTATGCCAATAAATTTGATAGCCTAAGTGAAATGATGACTACCTCCAACAATATAAGCTTCCCAGATTAAGAGGAGGAAGTAAATTGCTTAAATAGTCTCATTTTAGAAAAAGAAATAGAACAAGCTATTAATCAACTTCCTAAGAAAAACTCCCCAGGACCAGATACATTTACATGTGAATTCTACCAAACATTTAAAGAACAATTAGCCCCAATACTATACAAGCTATTTGAAAAAATAGGGAATAAAGGAGTCCTGCCAAATTCCTTTTATGACACACACTTGGTACTGATACCTAAACCAGGTAGGTTGAAAACAGAGAAAGAAAATCATAGACCAATCTCCCTAATGAATATTGATGCTAAAATCTTAACAAAAAGATTACAGAAAATCATCCCCAGGATAATACACTATGACCAAGTAGGATTTATACCAGGAATGCAGAGCTGGTTCAATATTAGGAAAACTATTAGCATAATTGATCATATCAATAACCGAATTAACAAAAACCATATGATCATCTCAATAGATGCAGAAAAAGCATTTGGTAAAATCCAACATACATTCCTAATAAAAACACTTGAGAGGATAGGAATAAAGGGGCTTTTCCTTAAAATAGTCAGGAGCATATCTTTAAAACCATCAGAAAGCATCATATGCAATGGGGAAAAACTGGAACTTTTCCCAGTAAGATCAGGAGTGAAGCAAGGTTGCCCACTATCACCATTATTATTCAATATTATATTAGAAACGCTAGCCTCAGCAATAAGAGTCAAGAAAGAGATTAAAGAAATTAGAGTAGGCAATGAGGAAATCAAACTATCACTCTTTGCAGATGATATTATGGTATACTTAGAGAACCCCAGAGATTCTACTAAAAAGCTATTAGAAATAATTCATAACTTTAGCAAAGTTGCAGTATACAAAATAAATCCACATAAATCCTCAGCATTTTTATACATCAACAAAATCCAACAGCAAGAGATACAAAGAGAAATTCCATTCAAAATAACTGTTGATAGCATAAAATGTTTGGGAATCTATCTACCAAAGGAAAGTCAGGAATTATATGAGCAAAATTACAAAAAACTTTCCACACAAATAAAGTCAGATTTAAATAATTGGAAAAACATTAAGTCCTCTTGGATAGGCCGAGCGAATATAATAAAGATGACAATACTCCTTAAAGTAATCTATTTATTTAGTGCTACACCAATCAGACTTCCAAGAAAATATTTTAATGATCTAGAAAAAATAACAACAAAATTCATATGGAAGAACAAAAGATCAAGAATCTCAAGGGAATTAATGGAAAAAAAAAATCAAATGAAGGTAGCCTAGCTGTATCTGATATAAAACTAAATTATAAAGCAGCAGTCACCAAAACCATTTGGTATTGGCTAAGAAATTGATTAGTTGATCAGTGGAATAGGTTGGGTTCACAAGACAAAATAGTCAACTATAGCAATCTAGTGTTTGACAAACCCAAAGGTCCTAACTTTTGGGTTAAGAATTCATTATTTGACAAAAACTGCTGGGAAAACTGGAAATTAGTATGGCAGGAATTAGGCATGGACCCACACTTAACACCGTACACCAAGATAAGATCAAAATGGGTCCATGATTCAGGCATAAAGAACGAGATTATAAATAAATAAGAGGAACATAGGATAGTTTACCTTTCAGACCTGTGGAGGAGGAAGAAATATGTGACCAAAGATGAACTAGAGATCATTAATGATCACAAAATAGAAAATTTTGATTACATCAAATTAAAAAACCTTTGTACAAACAAAACTAATGCAAACAAGATTAGAAGGGAAGCAACAAACTGGGAAAACATTTTCACAGTTAAAGAGTCTGATAAAGGCCTCATTTCCAAAATATATAATTGACTCTAAATTATAAGAAATCAAGCCATTCTCCAATTGATAAATGGTCAAAGAATATGAACTGACAATTTTCAGATGATGAAATTGAAACTATTTACATTCATATGAAAGAGTGTTCCAAATCACTATTGATCAGAGAAATGCAAATTAAGACAACTCTGAGATACCACTACACACCTGTCAGATTGGCTAAGATGACAGGAAAAAATAATGATGAATGTTGGAGGGGATGCGGGAAAACTGGGACACTGGTGCATTATTGGTGAAGTTGTGAACGAATCTAACCATTCTGGAGAGCAATCTGGAATTATGCCCCAAAAGTTATCAAACTGTGCATACCCTTTGATCCAGCAGTGTTACTACTGGGCTTATACCCCAAAGAGATACTAAAGAAGGGAAAGGGACTTGTATGTGCCAAAATGTTTGTGGCAGCCCTGTTTATAGTGGCTAGAAACTAGAAAATGAATGGATGCCCATCAATTGGAGAATGGTTGGGTAAACTGTGGTATATGAATGTTATGAAATATTATTGTTCTGTAAGAAATGACCAGCAGGATGAATACAGAGAGGCTTGGAGAGACTTACATGAACTGATGCTAAGTGAAATGAACAGAACCAGATCATTACATACTTCAACAATGATACTGTATGAGGATGTATTCTGATAGAAGTAGATTACTTTGACAAAGAGAAGATCTAACTCAGTTTCAATGGATCAACGATGGACAGAAGCAGCAACACCCAAAGAAAGAACACTGGGAAATGAATGTAAACTGCTTGCATTTTTGTTTTTCTTCCCAGATTATTTATTTCTTCTGAATCCAATTCTCCCTGTGCAACAAGAGAACTGTTCGGTTCTGCACACATATATTGTATCTAGGATATACTGTGACATATTTAACATGTATAGGACTGCTTGCCATCTGGGGGAGGGGGTAGAGGGAAGGAGGGGGAAAGTAGGAACAGAAGTGAGTGCAAGGGACAATGTTGTAAAAAATTACCCAGGCATGGGTTCTGTCAATAAAAAGTTATAATTATAAAAAACAAACAAATAAATAAATAAATTCCCATATTTGTCATGGTGCACAAAGAAAATCAGATCAAAAGTGGGAAAAAATACATGAGAAAGGGAAAAACCAAGCAAGCAAACCAAAACAAAAAAGGGTAAAAGTACTATGTTTTGAAGTATTAGGTTTTGATCCACAATCAGTCTCCATAGTTCTCTCTCTGGGTATAGATGGCACTTTCCATCACAAATCTATTGGAACTGCTTTAAATAATCTCATTGTTGAAAATGGCCAAGCCAATCCAGCTGATCATCACATAATCTTCTTGTTATTGTGTACAATATTCTCTAGTACAATATTCTGCTCACTTCACTCAGCATTAGTTCATGTAAGTCTTTCCAGCTTTTCCTGAAATCAGCTTGTTCATCATTTCTAATGGAACAATAAAATTTCATTACATTCATTTCTTTTTGATAACTTGTTCAGTCATTCCCCAACTGATGAACAGCCACTCAACTTCCAGTTCCTTGCTATTATAAAAAGGGCTGCAACAAACACTTTTACACACATGGGCCCGCTTCCCTCTTCTATGATCTCTTTGGGATACAGATCCAATAAAGACATTGCTAGATCAAAAAGATATGCAGTTTAATAGCTCTTTAGGCATAGTTCCAAATTGCTCTCCAGAATTGGTTGGATCATTTCACAACTCTACCAACAACACATTAGTATCTCAGTTTTCCCACACCCCTTCCAATATTTATCATTATCTTTTCCTTGTCATCTTAGTTAATCTTGAAAGGTGTGAAGTGATACCTCAGTTTTCTTAATTTGCATTTCTCTAATCAATAGGAATTTAGAGCATTTTTTTATTATTAGAAATGAGTTTAATTGCGTCTGAAAACAGTCTATTCATATCCTTTGACTACTTATCAATTGGGGAATGGCTTGTAAAAGTCAAAATCTTTTAACCAGTCATTCAATACTCAATTTTCCTTTCCAAACCTATATACTTGCACATGTTTAAGCTATATTGGATTACTTGCTTTCTAGGGGAGGAAGGTGATAGGATAGGAGGGAGAAAAATAAGGAAGACAAGGTTTTGCAAGGGTGACTATTGAAAATCTTTGCATGTATTTTGAAAAATAAAAAGTTAATCCACACCTAACACCCTATGACAAAATAAGATTGAAATGGGTTCATGATCTAGACATAAAGAATGATATCATAAACAAATTAGAAGAACATAGGACCAAAGAAGAACTAGAGATCATTATTGATCACAAAATAGATAATTTTGATTGTATTAAGTTACAAAGTTTTTGTACAAACAAAACTAATGCAGACACGATTAGAAAGAAAGCAATAAACTGGGAAAACATTTTTACATCCAAGGATCTGATAAAGGCCACATTTCTAAAATACATAGAGAATTGTCTCAAATTTATAACAGTTCAAGCCATTCTCCAATTGATAAATGGTCAAAGGATATGAACGGACAGTTTTCAGACAAAGAAACTGAAACTATTTGTAGCCATATAAAAAGGTGCTCCAAATCACTACTGATCAGAGTAATGCAAATTAAGACAACTCTGAGATACCACTACACATCTATCAAATTGGCTAAGATGATAGGAAAAGTTAATGGCAAAGGTTGAAGGGATGTGGGAAAACTGGTACATTGATGGTGGAACTGTGAACAGATCCAACCATTCTGAAGAGCAGTTTGAACTATGCTCAAAAAGTTATCAAATTATGCATACCCTTTTTGATCCAGCAGTGTTTCTACTGGGATTATATCCCAAAGAGATCTTAAAGGAGGGAATGGGACCCACATGTACAAAAATGTTTGTGGCAGCCCTGTTTGTAGTGGCAAGAAACTGGAAACTGAGTGGATGCCCATCAGTTGGAGAATGGCTTAATAATAAATTGTTATGTATGAATGCTAGAGAATAATATTGTTCTGTAAGAAATGACTAGCAGGATGAATATAGAGAGGCTTGGAAAGACCTACTTGAACTGATGCTACGTAAAATGAGCAGAACCAGATCATTATACATGGCAACAAGATTATATGATGATCAGTTCTGATGGATGTGGCTCTCTTCAACAATGAGAGGACTCAAACTAGTTCCACTTATTCAGTGATGAAGAGAGGCATCTATACCCAGAGAGAGGAATGTGGGAACTGAGAGTAGAATACAACATAGCATTCTCTCTGTTGTTATTTGCTTGCATTTTGTTTACTTTCTCAGTTTTCCTTTTCCTTCCTTCTTGATCTGATTTTCTTGTGCAGCAAGATAATTGTATAAATATGTATATACATATGAGATTTAACATACATTTCAACATATTTAACATTTACTGGACTACCTGCCAACTAGGAGAGGGAGTATGGGGAAAGATAGAAAAATTTGGAACAAAAGGTTTTGCAAAGGTCAATATTGGAAAAATTATCCATGCATATGCTTTGTAAATAAATAAATAAATGTTTCAAAAGAAAAAAAGAAAAAGCTATTATTTAAAAAAAAAACCTATCTACTGCAATTTTTCAAAATGCCCCTTATAAATGCTACTTCTTTATTCCCTATCTCCCATAGTCCACCTCCCACAAATGTCCTACTCCAGATCCACCCACCTGCTAACAAACTTGCTTTCATCTTAAAGCTTTCCTTTTTCCATTCCTTTCATCTTATGGCTCTTTGTTGGGATCTGACTCCCTTCCAATGATATATAACATCCATAGGTGATGGGGGAATCAGAACACTGCTACCCACTCTTACTTACAGATCCTCTCTTCCATCACCACTCCCAAACTCCTCCTCCTTAAAGGTTCATTCATTCTAAATGTATCACAATCAAGATTCTGGTAACTGTCATCTATTAACCCCCTGGACATTCTTAATGAGTTCAGTAACTGTCCCAGTCTCTGTTTGCCACAACTCTAGCACTCCTACGAGGTATCTTCAACATCTACACTGATAGTCCTTCCTCAAACTTCTCAAATCAATCTATTCAATTCCTATGACTTATTCCTCCATTTCACCTAAGTTCTACAGAGACAGTCATGCCTATGAACTTGCCTACATTCCAATTATTCCACTTCCATATCCATGAAAAAGAACATGAAATGAAATTCCTTTAGGTGATCATGAGCTTTCCATATGCTTCACAAACTAACCCTGTGGTTCGGCCTCACCATGACTTCTAATTTCTACACCCTTCTGTTCTTTCTATTAACTACACTCTCCTTCCTTACCTATTTCGACCCCTTGATGAACCAATTCAATTCTATTATTTTCTATAGAGACATCCCTTATTCCTTTATCTTTTCAGTAATAATGCCTTGCCAAGAACTAACTTAGATTACTCCCTTCATTTGTTGCCCTCATAGACTGCTGAAGAAAGTGAAGAAAACCATGCTGACTGGATCCACTACAAATTCTTAACTGGTTCTACACTACACCAAGACAATTTTTTTCTACTTCCCTAATTCAATCACTATCCCATTAACCACATCAGCTATTCCAAATCTTTATATCCCTCCCATGATATTGCTATACTTTCAGCTACACATTTCCCCATATTTCAAAGAAAAAATGGAAGCCAATCTCAAAGAGCTCTTCATTTCAAATCACTCACTATTCTATTTTCTGTCACTATTGTCTACTACATTCCTGCCTCATCAGAGCAAAAGAATTCTACATACACTATTGACCCCATATTGAGCAGATCTCTACTCTCCCACTAATCTTCAAGGATCTGTCTCTTGCCTACTTCCCTATTGCCTACAAACATGCCAAATGTCTCTACTATCCTTTAAAAATTCTCACTTAACTTGACCATAACTATTAGTCACTGTCCTACATCTCTCTACCTTTTTGTGGCTAAACTTGAGAAATTTGTCTATAATACACAGTCAGTCTTTATTTCATTTGTTCTTCCTCTCTTCTAAAACGCTCATCATTTAATTGAAATTCCTCTATTCAAAATTACTAATGATTTCTTAGTGGTCTAAATCTCCAATCTTCTTGACTTCTTTACAGCTCCTGACATTATTGATGATCCTTCTCTCCTGGATATTGTCTCCTAGGCTTTCATGAAATCACTCTTTCCTGATTCTTCTTCTACCTCTCTGACCACTCCTCAGTTTCCTTTGCTGGATGATCTTGCTCCAAGTCATGCTACTTGGTGCTCCCTGTGTTGGGCCATCTCCTTTTCTTCCAATATATTACCTTGCTTGATTACCTCATCATCTCTAATGAATTCAATCCTTACCTCTATACAGATGATTCTCAAATCTATTTTTCCAGCTCTACCCTCTTTTCTTACTTCCAGTCTAGAATCATATCTGCTTATTGTACAACTCAAACAGCATATTTTAGAATGCTCCAAAGACATCTCAAACTCAACATGTTTAAAACAAAACTCATATATACTTTATACAAGTTCTTCCCTCTTCCAAATTTACCTATTATTGTTAAGAGACCACTATCTTTCCAGTTGCCCAAGTTCACAAACTCAGTGATATCCCTGACTCACACTCACTCCATACATGTAGGCCAGAAAGTCTCATAGTTCATATATTGATAGCATCTCTCATATAAGTTCATTTCATTCCATTCACACAGCAACTATTCTGATATAAATCCCAACTACATCCTGTCTGAACTATTACAACAAACTTACAGTTGATTTACTTAACCATACTCATTAAACTCCAGCGGCAACCTATTATGTCCAGGATCAAATATAAAATTTATTTGGCTTATAGAGTTCTTTACAACATGGTCCCTTCTTTCTTTCTTTCTAGTCTTCTTATACTTTACCTCCCTCTCCACAAATTCTATGATCCAGTAACTGTTTTCTTGCTTTTCCAAAAAAGTGAATCTCCTGACTCTTCATTTACTTTTCCCAAGCTTAGAGTGCCCATCCTCCTCACTTCTATCTTTTGTTTTTCTTTCTTAGCTAAAATTCCATTTCTTTTTACAACAGGTCTTTCCTGGACTCTTCCTTCCCTCTGCTCTATTTCCCACTGCTGGTGCTTTCCTGTAATGGGCTGAGGCTTGAGTTGATGCACTGAGATCCCAAGCACATGAGGCTAAATAGTAATTAGACCATACTCTATTAATATATAAGCTTGGAGAAAGAATGGCCTCCGCCCACTCTATGTGTAAGTCCTGATGTGTTATATAGGAAAATGACGATTTTGGTGGGTGGAGGCAGGGGAGGGGAAAAGAAAGGGGAAGGAGAGACTGCTTGCACTGCCATTGCGATGGCCCTTTCAGCTCAGATCCCCATCTGTTAGCTGGCTTCCTGTTGCAGCTGCCCATATTACTATCGCAATCCTTATTCACCTCTTCACTTCAATAAAGATTGAAGATTTTTCCCTTAACCTGAATTCCTGACTCCGGCTGATTTTAAATACGCGGTCATTACACCTTCCCTCTGAAATTATTTTATATCTACCATATATATCTTATACAGTTGTTTATGTGTTGTTCCCTCTATTTGAATATAAGCTCCTAGAGAAGATAGATCATTTTCTATATTCTTTTTCTCCGGAATACTTAACACAAGGCACATTACTATGTGCTTGAAGTTTGTTGATCAAAGATCCCTCATTTTTGCACACAGATTAATTAACCATATGAGTATGGTTATATGTGTATATATATATATATATATGTTATATATATATATATATATATATATATATATATATTATATATATAGTCATATGAGTATGACTTGCTCATTTCTATCTCCAAACATAATGCCTTCTCCCTTTCTAATCTAATCAAAACTTTCTTTCCTTCAAGTCCTAAGTTCAATGTCTACATCCCTCAAGAAATCATCTTTAATCATTTCAGTCTACAGTAATCTCTCTTTTCTCTCTAAATCAATCACCAAGATATAATGATACTTTTATGGATTGTGGATATCTCTGGAATTGAGTATTTTATCTTTTTTTCCCCCTTTTTGTTTCTGCTTCCCTCCCCTCTTTTCTTCCCAAGAACTAGCAATATTAGGTCAAATCAATCAATCAATCAATATTTATTAAGTGCTTATTACATGCCAAGCTAACAGCTGGGGATACAAAAGTAACAGGGGAAAAATAGCTAAGAGGAAGTGATAGCCAAACTAAGGAAGTTAATAGTAAAAAGAGTATCTAGTTACTTTCTTAATGAATCCAAGTCAACTGATCCAAATGAATTACATTTCCAGGTACTGAAAACTGAAAATACTGGCAAATGTGGACTATTGTGCCAATATCAGGAATATATGGAAAACTCTAGAAAACAGGAGAGTTATCCCCCTCAGAATGAAGAAAAATAAAAGAATTTCTTTTCAAAAAGTACAAGTGAAGATAGTCTGAAAACTATAGGCCAATGAGTTTGATGTTAATTCCTGGGAAAATACTAAAAGATATCATAAAAGAAATGGTTGACAAATATCTAGAAAGGGAAGCAGTGATTACTAAAACCTAACTTGGTCATCAGTATCAAATGCCAGAAGATTTTAAGTTTTTGAAAGTCAAGAGGGGTTTCAGTGCTCAGCCTGGCACATAGCAGGTACTTAATAAATTCTTGTTGACTAAATTATTCTTTCCCCTAAACCTTCTCTTCTTCAGGTCAAATACCTCAAGGTTTAATGACATAGTTTCAAATTCTTCACTATCTTCAAGATAATTCTGAAGATTCCCTTAGCCTTTTATCAACAGATTTCTTAAATGGGGGTAACCAAAAGTCCCAAATCTCTAGATGAGGAAGACAGGGTACAAAAAGAGTGTATCACTTGTTAATTCATGGAAGCTATGTCACGCCAATGCAGTCCAAGACTGACAGTCACATCATACTGCTGAATCCTATTACAATCCACTAAAACAGCCAGAAAAATTAATAAAAGAAGGCCTTCAATGTGACATTTTGCTATCCCAAATTTAAAAAAAAAAATTCTAATTAGCAAACATCAAGCAAGTGGCATTTTGATACAGCAGATAGTTATTTTGTTTTTGAAAACAAAAATACCAATATTATAGCATACCTTAAGTCAATAGGTATGTCACAACTGCTCATCAATCTTGACCTTTCAGGCAAGAAGAGGTTTAGATAAAGCAAATTTGATTTTGTTATACCTGTGTGCTAACTAAATTTAACATTCTCAAATACTAAAAGTTATTTAAGTTTCACAATGGCACTAGAATTATTAACACATTAAATTAACCCTACTGTCTATTTTACTACACAATTGTCTTATATAATTCCATGTATCTTAATTTACCTGTTGCTCTAATAGATTTGTTAAAGTAAAGATTTCAGCCTCTCAAGCCATTCTCCAATTGATAAATGGTCAAAGGATATGAACAAACAATGCTCAGACGAAGAAATTGAAACTATTTCTAGCCATATGAAAAGATGCTCCAAGTCATTATTAATCAGAGAAATGCAAATTAAGACAACTCTGAGATACCACTACACACGTGTCAGACTGGCTAGAATGACAGGGAAAGATAATGAGGAATGTTGGAGGGGATGTGGGAAAACAGGGACACTAATACCTTGTTGATGGAATTGTGAATGCATCCAACCATTCTGGAGAACGATTTGGAACTATGCTCAAAAAGTTATCAAACTGTGCATACCCTTTGACCCAGCAGTGTTCTGGGCTTATACCCCAAAGAGATTTTAAAGAAGGGAAAGGGATCTGTATGTGCAAGAATGTTTGTGGCAGCCCTCTTTGTAGTGGCCAGAAACTAGAAACTGAGTAAATGCCCATCAATTGGAGAATGGCTGAATAAATTGTAGTATATGAATATTATGGAATATTATTGTTCTCTAAGAAATGACCAACAGGATGATTTCAGAAAGGCCTGGAGAGACTTACATGAACTTATGCTGAGTGAAAAGAGCAGGGCCAGGAGATCATTATATACTTCAACAACAATATTATATGATGATCAATCCTGATGGACCTGGCCTTCCTCAGCAATGAGATTGGAACTAAATCAGTTCCAATGGAGCAGTAATGAACTGAACCAGCTATGCCCAGTGAAAGAACTCTGGGAGATGACTAAGAACCATTACATTGAATTCCCAATCCCTGTATTTTTGCCTGCCTGCATTTTGGATTTCCTTCACAGGCTAATTACACAATATTTCAGAGTCCAATTCTTTTTGTACAGCAAAATAACAGTTTGGTCATTTATACTTATTGTGTATCTAATTTATACTTTAATATATTTAACATCTATTGGTCATCCTACCATCTAGGGGAGGGGATGAGGGGAAGGAGGGGAAAAATTGGAACAAAAGGTTTAGCAATTGTCAATGCTGTAAAATTACCCATACATATAACTTGTAAAAAAAACTATTAAAAATTTAAAAAAAAAAAATGTCAGCCTCTCTACAAAGTATAAAGGTGGAGTATTTAAAATTTTGACTACCATAAAACAAATCTCTAAGATATTAATGTTTGCCCCTTGGAAATCAACAAGAATTTTTCTTTTTAAAAGTAACTTCTGTGAAATGGATTAGAATCTGAGGTTAAGAATGATTCGCTCTTAGGATCATACAAGAGCAGACAGTATGCTGGATTTGGCTGTCATTTGCCAACTCCCTGAATAGAATTTTAGCAGAGCAAGAACATTCCAAAACTATTAAAATTGAAAGGAGGAGTTGAAAATGAATGCAATTTTCTACTACTTATCCAGATTTCTTTGCAAGTATTACAAATCTCTTTGATTCCTTCACAAAATTCCAAATCTGATGCTTGTGGTAAAGGATTCTTAAAACTTTTCCACCTGAGAAATTTTTACTCGATCCAGGGTATAAAGGTATATAAAATATGTATAGGTATGTATACAAATCAAACATTTACTGATAATAAATCGTAAAAAATTTATCTTAAAACTATTATTTGATATGCATATAATTTTATTAAAGATAAAAGAAAATTTATGTACTAATGAGATAGATGTGTTTGTTTATTTTTTACATAAAGAATTAAATATTGGCAGAATATTTGATACTGCAGGATGAACAACAAATAAGAACTTTTTTATTGTTGCCAAATTTTTCATGACCCCATATTCAGTTACACAACCATATTTGGGATCGCAACCCACAGTTTAAAAAACTTTGCTTATAATATGACCTGAGTTTCTCAAAGATATACAAGAGCAATACCTCTTATACCAAATTTTAAAGGCTTGAAAACTATGTCATCTAAGGATCAGTCTAGCCAAGTTTTGAAGAGTTGGCCACCAGGTGATGAATTTTTTCAGCCAAAGAAACTCATAACAACTATCTTACAAAAATCATGAAAGACCTTTGATTTGGATTAATGAAGGAAACATTCAAAACAAAAGAATCACCAATTCTTTTTTTTTTTAATTTTATTAAAGCTTTTTATTTACAAAACATAAGAATGGGTAATTTTTCCAATATTGACCCTTGTAAAGCCTTCTATTCCAAGTTATTTCCTCCTTCCCCCCACTTCCTCCCCTAGATGGCAGGTAGTACAATGCATGTTAAATATGTTAAAATACATGTTAAATTCAATATATGTATACATATTTATACAGTTATCTTGCTGCACAAGAAAAATTGCATCAAGAAGGGAAAAAAAAACTGAGAAAGAAAACAAAATGCACGCAAACAATAACAGAAAGAGTGAGAATGCGATGTTGTAGTCCACACTCAGTTCCCATAGTCCTCTCTCTGGGTGTAAATGGCTCTCTTCATCATTTGGAACAATTGGAATTGGTTTGAATCACCTCACTGTTGAAGAGAGCCATGTCCATCAGAATTGATTGTTGCTGCCGAATATATTGTCTTGTTGCTGCCATATATAATGATCTTCTGGTTCTACTCATTTCACTTAGCATCAGTTCATGTAAGTCTCTCCAGGCTTCTCTGAAATCATCTTGCTGATTGTTTCTCCAATCGATGGGCATCCATTCAATTTCCAGTTTCTTGCCACTACAAAAAGGGCTGCCACAAACATTTTTGCACATGTGGGTCCCTTTCCCTCCTTTAAGATCTCTTTGAGATAGAAGCCCAGTAGAAACATTGCCAAGTCAAAGGGTATCCACAGTTTGATAATTTTTTGAGCATAGTTCCAAATTGCTCTCCAGAATGATTGAATCCGTTCACAGTTCCATCAACAATATATCAGTGTCCCATTTTTCCCACAGCCCCTCCAATATTCGTCATAATCTTTTCCTGTCATCTTAGCCCCTCTGAGACTATAGTGGTCAACAGGTGAGATTCACCAATTCTTAAAGAGTCTTTGAAGAATAAATTGGAAGTACTAAAGTTATGTTTTTCATTGGAGACTTTCACTGCTGGATCCATCACTTTACTGCTCATTTATTCTGTTTTTAAATATTAAATATGACATGGAAAAGAGAATTGTAGAGTGAACTTGCAGAATTTAGAAATTAAAATGCTCAAATAGAGATAATATAGCAAGGTTAAGATTGGAAAAAACAAAACACCATACCGTCATAACAAGAGAAACCATGCTCATCAATCACAATCAATCAAGAATTAATTTAGATTTAATCTTTTATAATATTGTCAGTTTTCAGACTATCATCCAAATGAAAAATTAACTTAGAGGCAAAAAATCAGCAGAATAAGTATAAAGCATCTAGATCTGAACAAAGATTCTTAATATTTTTTATATCTTGGATTTTTCTGGTAACAAAGCTCCACTCAGAATAATTTTAAATGCAATTATAAAAAGATTTTTCCTGTCCAAGTTCACAGATTCCATAAATTCTGTCTATGAACCCCCAGGCAAAGAATCTCTGCTCTAGAGGCTCAAAAAATGCAGCTACCTGACAATTATATATATTAGTACCAAGAAGGAACAATTTAGGTAAGTGAAAATACCAGATAAATTAAAATCTTGCTACATTTACAAAGTGTTTCCCTATCAATTTGTTCAAAATTATTAAAGAACAGGTAAATGAAATGACTACATTCTACCTTTACTTTCCTCCCAAGGAGTTAGCTATAAGTGAGATGGTATAAAAAGCTTGGCTAATTCACATAATATTATTAAATCTCTCTGGGGGAAAACATGAGATATATTTTATGTCCACAGGAAGAATAATATATTTATTAGTTCGTTCAATTAAACATTTATATACAATACATAGTGCTTTGCTCTGAGCAATAATCAAACATATCTGCGACTTTATCAGTGTGTGTATTCTAAACAATACAGATTTCAACCCATCCATGCCTGTCTACCTTATTCAACTTTTGCCCATGCCCTCATATTCAGTTTACCGCAGTGTATATCCCAACATTCTGGGGATTTTCCTCATTTCCTTGACATCATGAGGACACCAATGGAACATATAAGCTATAATCAATTATGTCTCACTTCTACCATATAATCAATTCATCATCTTTTTCATTCATAAGTTTTTTTATTCTAGTTCTCCTTCATGGTACCTTCTTTGTGTTACAACCTACTCACACTCAACCCTAGATTTTTCTGAGCAATACTTTATTTTTAGGTTCTCAGAAATTAGAGGAGGATTCTTGGAAGATGGTGAAATAAATTGGTAAATTTCAAGTTCTCAAATAGAACAGAATTTGCACCTTAGTAAACATAGACTTGTGAAAAATCAAGACGACTTGGGGTAGAACTGGAATGCTCTAGATACAACCCAGGCTGGAATTAACCCCAAGTGAAATGAAAACACCTCCAGGCTAGTTTTACAAAAACACCAAGTGGGGAGTCTTGGGACAAACTGGGTGTGGCTAGAGCTCAATAGGAACCACACAGAAACTTTCACCTCCCTTTGGAATCAGGGTCTAAGTCTCCCAGAAAATCGAGCAACTCTTGGCTGACTGGGAACTCCCGACTTGAAAAATATGCCCTGGACAAGAAGGAACAAACACTTGGTGTGGGAAATGCTGAAAAGTTGGGTTTTCACAGTGTTGCAAAATTTTAAGTAGTATGGATCAGTGTTTAACACTGACTAGGAGGTTTTCAGAATGTGAGAGGTTAAGGAAGGTTAGGATTCACAGAACAATTAAGTGATCAATAGAAGCCATGGGCAAACAAGGAATTGGGAGGGTTAAGAAGGCACAGGAGATTCAGTCAATCAGAGTCTTGTGGTTTTGAGAAAACCACAAGCTTTAAAGATAATAGTCCATCCAGCCCAAACTGGTTGGGGTCAATTACAGGACTAGACCAAATCACTACTGTGCCTCCTTTAATAGGCTAACTGAATATTAAATAATACATCCCAGAGAAGTTTTCTGTCATTTTTGAACATGGGATGTATGGGGGAGGGGCAAAAAGAACATGTTTTATACATATTAAAGGAAAACATGTTGTGAACGTATCAGAAAGATTATAATACAGAGAAACAAACCAATCGGTTCTCTTGTAATGCTGGAGAAACAGACAAGATAGAGATTAGAGAGTTTTTAATATCTTATTTGAGAGAAAGAGATTGTGCGGGGGGCATGTTGCCCCTAGGGCTGATGTCTCAAAGCATCCAGCAGAGAATGTAAGGTTCCCATGAAATATATATACACACACTGGCTCCAAGCACCAAGGCAGGAACGGACTATCAATCAGGTTCTGATAGGGTGGGGGAAACACTGGGCATTCTGATAAGTTGGGATCAAGAAGAACAATGACAGAATGGGGGAGGCACCAGGCATTCTGATAAGTAGGGAATGTCTGGGGTCATGATGTCTAAAATAGGTCTTTCTCCTTATGTGAATTAAACATTTACAGTTTATAACCTTAGTGTAGCCAGCCCCAAATTACATCTATTCTCATGAGTAGGAGGGAAGAATAGTGTTGCAACCAGGGAGAATGAGGAAGAACAATTAAGAACTGAGGCAGAATAATTCAGGGAAACCAAGGCAGGACAATTAGAAGGGAACTGTGGCACAACATTCTACACTCTCTCTTCTGAATATGAGTATTCATATTCATTGAATTATCTTCCTCTAGATACCTGAAAGATCTCAGCACCATAATTTTGACCAACCCTCTATGAACCAAATAAACCAAAATAAAACTAGAAAAATGCAAGGATTTATGCCAAGGACAAGTCTCTCCCTGACAACCCCAGAGTTAACAGTAGTACAAAGGCTTCCTCTTGCAAGCATGCCAGGTCCTTTGCAGTTGGAGCACCATTTCAGCCAGAGAATTCACTGTGAGATGGACAATTCACAGTGACTTAGGTCTGTGGTCATTTGTGTACTTAACTGCCAGTCAGTAGGGTAGTGGTGTCTGCCAGCTCTAACCCTACTATGAGGGGAAGGAATGGCAGAGCACGTCTCTGATAGACTCCAGGGGGAAGAAATGGGACCAAATGTGACTCCATCCATACCCTCCTGGAAGAACATACAGACTGGGAAACACCAACATCAGCAAACAGAAAGGATCCATATTTCTGAGCAGAGTTATCAGGAGTATGCATAGTTAGATTATCAAGGCAGGCAAATCCCAAACTTTAGAGGCCTAATACCAAACTGCAATGTTTGAGGATACTGAATATTAATTAAAGAACTGGAGTTACAGGACTGGAGAAATAAATCAGAGAGACTGCCTGTCCCACGACAGGTGTCTGATCCTGGAGATTTCCTTTAAAAAACTAGGCCACAAAACTGAGTCTGCCCAGGCAATTCGAACAGAATAAGGGGTTACAAAGCTAAAGCGTGATAAAAATGAAAAAAAGGACTATTTAAAGGACTTCCAATTTAATCTGAACTAGTAAGATAGGGGGTGGGGCAGAAGGGCCTAAGACAAAGTGAATAGGAACTACGGGTTCCCACTCTTTCAGATATTTTGAGAAAATCTATCAGTTTCCCTAACTCCCTATCTCTTCCTCCTCTTTTTTTCCTTTAAACAAAAGGAATCATCAAAAAAATTAAAAACAAATTTTCTAATAACCATTCCACATATAAATCCCTAGAGTGAATTAAATTCCTATACATATGAGAATATGAATTTCCTTAAAAAAAAAAAAAATGCCTCAAATATAACAGCAATAGTTACACAATTTTAACAATTTCCATTCCAAATCTTAAACATACACAGTAATAGATGACCCAGTAAATGTTTAAAAGGCATTCATCAACCATTCCCAAATTCCCTCATATCAGTCCAAAGTATATCAAGAGCAGGATCAATGGTGTCTATCCAAGCTGCTCCAGGTTGAGAATCGGCGGAGAATTGGCTCTCAGTCCAAGCAGGGGGATGGGTGTGGTATGCTGAGAACTATCAAAGCTGATCCAGATCCCAGAAGCAGGTCAATATAGTTGTAATTTGACCAAAATCTAGAACAAAAACAAATCTAACAAATAAAGATTAGAACAGTCAAAAAATGTTTCAAAATGTGAAAAGGTCAGTATGGCCAGCAGCTTCCCATGTAAGGAGATATGGTTGTTTCACAGGACAGACAAATGGTTGTCAGCTATAGTCTCAATAAATAGCTTTTGTAGACCACTAATGGTCTAATTATCCTCTCATTAGTTAGAAATCTTTTAAAAACCTGAATATCCACAGACACTAATATCCAGTAACAGATAGATGACCAGGATAAATACTTATTAGCCTAAGTATTTAGGATATAACGATTACATATAACCAGATCTGAAATAGCAAGGTGTGTGGGATGTAGAAGACCCTTACCTAAAATGACTACTCTGAGATCACTCAAAATAGAAACAGAAAGGTTGTTTATTATACCTCCAGAAGATGAGCAGTTCTATCACAAGGTAAGAGAAAGAGAAAGCTCATGGAAGGAGGGCTAAAGAAGTAGTAAAGATACACAGCTTTTATACAAGAGATTACATCACAAGTAAGAGAGCATTGAGAAGGGGAGAGGGAGGCATTTAATTGGTTGTTGCTATCTGGAGAAATTGGAATGGAAGGTTTCTGTTTCCCCCAAATCACCTGATTTCTAGGAAACAGAAAATCAAGCCTTCAGGCTTCAGATATAACTGGCCAAAGCTCAAGTATATATGGGCCTGCACATATTATACAGGTCATAGGGGAAATACAGAAATAATGAAAATAAAATACAGAAAAAGAATTCACACATTCCTGTAAATTGATATAAATGAATTGTTTCAACAATTTCTTTTGACTCTTATTCTGATCAGTTACTGGAGGAAAAAATGCAGGGATATGACTATAACATAAGCAATCAAAATTCAACCTTCAGCACATACAGGATAAAATAGTCTTAACCCAGTTTTAATCCAGTTAATTGTCCCAGTGGAACTTTAAAACTCCCAAATAATATTAACTACAAGCCCAAGAAATTTTACCTCCCATAATGGGATTACAAATCCCATTAACCAAAGTTTCAGATAAACCCTAAACAGGTATTTACCATGACCTTATATTGATAACAGTAAGAAATTTGTTCCAGTAAGTTCACAACTTATCTTTCATATCTAAGTAGACAGTTTCATAAGTTGAACATTATACAAATCATTTTGCTTTTAAAACATCCAATACATAGAGAAATCCCAAAGTGTATATTGCTCATAACAGAAACATTTTCAAAAAGACAAAGAAGAAAATCTATTATTTTCAGAGGCCCTTTAAATGACCTAAGGATGACATAATACAATCAATTAAAACTGATACAAAATAATTTTCCTAATTCCACATAAAAGAATCCAAATTCTTAAAAATATCAATTAAACTTTTAGAAATAACTCTAACAAATCATAGATCACATTTATGACCATATTTTTTAACCAAAGAAACCACCATATATTTAAAGAAACAAATATTCAGTCAATTAACTTAAAAGAAGGCCTCTTTAAATAACTTGCCAGGGCCAAGTTTCTTCAGAAATCATCTGGAACACACTTTGGGGGAGAGAGCAAAGGAGGGGTGGAAAAGGGGATTCCACTTGGCTGCCCTTCCCCCTCTCCACCTTCAAAGATGCAGCCATGAGCAGTAAGTGGGGGAGGGAAGGCAAGCTAAATTGCCTGAAAACAAAAGATTCCCTCATTTTTTTTCTCCATCCTTCCATTAAAAACTTTCCTCTTTCCCTCTTGCTATATACTTTAAACAATTCCCAAACCAACAACCTTTCTACCTAGATGCTCCATTGCTAAAAGTAACAGAAAGCAGTGGGGGGAAAGGAGAGAGGGGGGGAGTTGAATCTTCACCTTTGAAGACAAAAGATCCTTTCCCTGTTTCTCCCTCCCCTACTTCTTCTCTCTCCTCCCAAATACCTTCCCAATAACTTTCTCTTCCCTTCTCTCTTAATCACCTTCATTCTCCTGTCCTTTTCCTTCAAAACTTTTCCTTCAAAAACTTCACAATACAATGAATCACTAAATAACTCCATAAAGCATAACTTATAATGCTTGCAAATTACCCAGTGTTTCAGAAGGTAACAAACTGAATCAAACCAAATAGTTTTTTAAGTTTTTTCTTTCTTCTGCTTGACTGTCTTTCCCACAGCAATTAGCAACTCTCTTATCTGTGAAGGCAGTGCTTACACAGATAAGGTTTTTATTTCTCCCCAGCCCAAGCAAAACTTAAATGTTATTGCCTTCTTTTTTTCTAACATTTTTTGAAAAGACTGCTTTTCTGCCAAATTTTAAAAGCAGCCAAGTTTTTTTCTTTTTCCTCTTTAGTAATAAAGGTTTCAATATTCAAACTAATTCTTAAAATCTTATACTCAAGATAACCACATCTAGCATGCACAGGCAATAGTAAAACCATTTCCCACAACACCATTTTAAGACATCCAAAAGGATATGGTGTGTTTTCTTTCTTTTCTTTCTCCTATTTGAGTTCTCTTCTCACAGGAATTAGCATCTCTCTTATCTCTAGAGCTTTTATTAACCAGCCTTGGCTAAGCTTGAATTTTATTGTCTTTCCCTTTAATCCTATCGACAGGCTTTGAAAACTGCTTCTGCCAGTTTTAAAATAGCCAAGTTTTTTCCCCCCCTATTCCTTTTACTTATAAATTAGTACAACAGGTTAAGAAGTTTAAAATCACAAGTAAATTTTTATATACTAAGTTGCAACATTGATATAACCAATTCTTAATCCCAGTTCTTAAAACTTTTAACAGAGTTCTTTAATCAACAAAACAGACAAATCACACAGAACACATAACACCGATCATACATAGACTGCACAATTACATAAAAAAAAAAAAATTTAACACATGTAACTAGATAGTGCCCCCCCAAAAAAGGTGCTCAGAATCAAATCAGACAAGATATGTCTTAGAAGACACCCAAAACAAATAGTTTTATCCAGCATCCTGGAATGATACAATTCTCAGAATTTAATTCCTGTCAGCATTTTATTATTCTGAGAATCCAAATGCTAGTACAGACAGACAGCACAGATAAACAAATCAGATTATGCCCTAAAGCATCCAAACTTACTTTCCTGTGGCCAAAATGAAGGTGTCCATTGTTGGCCTTGGCTGCAGCTGAAAACTGCTCTCCTTCCCAGAGACTGGAGAAATCCAGAGGCACATTCTCTCCAGGCAAAGAACCCAGATTGATCCTCAACCACCCAGGGGCCCAAGGTGGAGACCTGAAAAGTCTACTCTCGAATCCTGCTCTCTTATCTCCCTGGGAAGCCTCCAAATGTAATGCCAGAGAAGCAGAGACAAGTAGAGTTTAGAAAATTAATATTTTATTTGAGAGGGAGAGATTGTGCTGGGGGCATGTTGTCCCCAGGGCCGATGTCACAAAGCATCCAGCAGGGAAGGTGAGGTTATATATATATATAATATATATATATATATGTGGCTCCAAGGTACCTGGGTAGACAGAGGCAGGGGCAGAATCAGAACACTGAGAGTAGGAACAGACTATCAATCTGGTTCTGATAAGGTGAGGGGAGGCACCAGATATTCTGATAAGTAGGGAAGATCTGGGGTCATGAAACAGCTCCTATAAAAAAAAAACCTTACAAGAATATCATAGCCAGATTTTAAAATCCCAAGAGGAAAAGATAAAAAAAGTAATTGTTGTATAGAAGGTAATGGGATAAGGTGTGTTAATTAATAGGAATAGGATAAAGAGAGAAGGAAAGGGTGGAGGGAGAGGATAAGGGAAGGAACCTTGGAAAGGAGGTAGATTAAGTAATAGTAGAGGAAAGGAGTCAGCAGGGATAAGAAATAAGAGATACACACAAACACAATAATAATGATGATCAAGAGTAGAATTTGTTTGGGGGGAAAAGCAGAGATAGAAATCATTAATCTCAGACAGGGATTTAATCAAATAAAAAAATAGGGAAATGAAACTATGTCAGCCATATTCACCAATATTTTGTATTTAAGTTTTAAATAAATAAATTTAATATTAAAAAAGTTCCATTTCATACATATTAAATTGAAAAAGTTGACAAAAAAGAAAAATGACATGCTAGAAAGACATTTTCTCTGAAGTATTAGAACAAGACGAAAAGTAGAAAGAGGAAAAATCCAACAGTCACCACCTGATACATGCAATTAATATATTGTTAGTAGAGAAACATTTTGTAACTATGCCTCAAAAGTTACTGAACTGGGCAAATCCTTTATTGTGATGATGATAACTGCAAGGTCTGCATCCTCAAAGAGATTAAAAAAAGAGGACTCATCATCCTCAAAGAGATTAAAAAAAGAGGACTCATATATATATATATATATATATATATATATATATATATATATATATATATATATATATATATATATGCAAATATTTACAGTAGCTCTTTTTGTAGTGGCAATGAACTAGAAATTAAAGAGGATACCCACAGAGAGTGGCTGAACAAATTATGGCACATAAATATAACTGAGTACTAAAAAACAATGAAGATGGTTTCATAGAAACCTAAGATTTGCATGAATTGAAGCAGAATGAAGTGAGCAGAACCAAAGGAACAATTTTATATGCAGAAGGACACATGTTTTCAGAGATGCAATATTGGAAATTGTTTTAATTCTGATATATTTGTTACAAGGATATTCTTTCTTTTTTGTTGGAGGGAGGTAGATAGAAGGGAGAAAAAAAATACATACTTGTTAATTGAAAATAAATTTAATTTTAAAAATCCTTTAATGGACAAACATTGGGAGTGGGAAGGAAGACTTGGAGGGGCTGCAGAAGCAGTTCAGTGCATATAAAAATTAACTTTAAATGAATGCCATGGGGCAGCAAGGTGGCGCAATAGATAAGAGCACCAGTCCTTAAGTCAGGAGGACTTGGATTCAAATCTGACCTCAGACATAACACTTCCTAGTTGTGAGACCCTGGGCAAGTCACCTAACCCCAATTGCCTCAGCAAAAAGAAAAAAGAAAAAAAGAAAAAAATGAATGCCATTACCTAAACTAATTTACAAGATTTAGGAACTGAATAGCAAACTACTAATTTACAGAATAACCACCACAAAAGAATAACATTCATTTGGAAGAACAAGAGGTTGAGAACAGGGATTTTTTAACATTTTTGTGTGTTGTAGATGTACCTCTCTCTGGCAGTTTATTACAATAAAGTCAAAAAGGATATACAACCTGAAAATATTAAGTCACAACATAATGTTCCTCTCACAGTTATAATTAATGGGAGAATTCTTAACAACACAAGAAAGTCAATCACCAAAAAAAAAAAAGTATTCTTGAGTGCATGAAACTAAAGAGCTTTTGCATAAACAAAAGAGTAAAATTAAGTTCATAGGAAAAGTATTGACTAGAGAAAAACAATAAAATATTTCTAATTAGTATCTGTTCTCTATATTAATTTGAGAATTAACACTAATTATTACATTATTAACATTAATCAGGATTAATATCCTAATATATGAGACCAAGAACTTAACAAAAAGGTAATGAAAGGATGTTGTTCAGTTTTGTCTGACTGTTCACAATTCTATTTGGGGTTTTCTTGGAATTCTGGAGTGGGTTGCCATTTCCTTCTTTGGCTCATTTTAAAAATGAAGAACCCGAGTCAAACAGGATTAAGTGATTTGATCAAGATCACATAGGTATCTTGAGGCCACATTTGAATTCAGGAATGAGGTGACTTTCTGACTCCAGGCCTAGCACTATCTACTGCGCCACCTTGCTACCCAAGCACATAAGAAAAGAATTCTTCAAAAAAATTGAACACTATTAATAACCATATAAAAATTTGTTGCAAATCCCTGCAAGTAATATAAATGAGAATAAAAACAATTCCAAGGAAGGACAAGATAACAAAAAATGGAAACAGTCAATGTTTGAAGGCCTGCAGAAGATAGACGCAGTAACGTATACACTGTTTGAAAGCTATGAATTAACCATTCTGAAAAACAATTTGGGATTATGAAAAAAAATTACTCAAATGTCTATACCCATAAATTTCACTGTTTTCCACAACATTTCTTGTATATATTCCTTTCTCTCCAATCACAATCACCACCCTGGTACAGATTAATAGTACCTTCCCCTAAACTACTACAATAACTTACTATTTGGTTTCCTGGACTTTGCTCTCTATCATTCCAATATATCCTCCACTCAGGGGCCAAAGTGATCTTTGTAAGCACAGGTCTAACCATGTTATTCCATCCTACACATATTCCATTAGCTACTTCTTTACTTCTAAAATCACTGAAATTATCTTCTATTTACACCATGTATTTCTTTTGGATGTTGTCTCCACGGTTAGAATATAAACTCCTCGAGGGCAGTGCTGAACCCTAATACTTAGACCACTGGCATATAATAATAAATTCTTGTTAAGTATAAACTTAACTATATATTTATATTTCTCTTATTAGAACATAGAACACTTTGAGAATAGTGGTTTTTTTCAATTTTTTATGTTTGTATTTGTATACTCACTGACTACACATAAGAGGTATTTAATAAACTCTTGCTGACTGATGTTGTGGAAGAAGAAAGACCAAGATCTGACAAGTGATTTGTTATGTGTGTGAAGAAAAGAGTCAAGGATCACACCAAGGTTGTGACTTGGGTGACAGTAGGGATAGATATAGAATGCTACACATATTATGACACACTTGATATACTAGCTAGTTTTATGCAACTGCTTTTTCCCCATCTTTAAATTTCTTTCCCTCTCATTGTTAAAAAGGGATAGTTTGTTGAGTGTGGGAAAAGAAAACGGCATATTTACAAATGAATGTGACTGAAAAGTCATAGGAGTAAATGGAAATGAGATACAACTCCTGTTAATCAATAACAACTAGTCCTGCACATTTTATCCTGCACATTTTATACTATTTTACCTCATCACCTGTGGTCCAGCATAAGTAGATAGCAAAGGTTAATTTGGTAGGGATTAAATCAATACACAATGAACAAACCATAAATCAATGCTGATAAAAGTATTTTATACTTAAGAAAGTAGAAATGTGGTTCAGAAGATTTACAGCACAGGTTTTAATTTTATGTTTTAAAAAAATGATAATAGAGCTCCAAAAAAGGGAATAAACAATATAAAAAACAAGGGAAGCAAAATAGAATATAAAAAGATGAATTAAGCCAAGATAGTATTTGTATGACTGAGATGTTTGCCTTACACAATTCTCCAAAAACACACCATTCTGAAATTATATCTTTAGTAGTTTAAAATTTGAAATCTGAGAAAATTCATTCTTTTAATAAGTTTTGGGCTGAGGACCAAACTAGAACTCATGATGTGGTAGGTTACTAGTAAAGACTTTCTCCATACATAATGACTCTATAAATTGGTTTTCCATACTCCATCATCTGAATTGGAGTTGATGACTGGACCAAAACAGAGCACTTCCATAATTCTCTAATAGCTTATCTTTAAAAAAAAAAAAAATCTTCAATGAGGGATAATATCTTTAAAAATGAAATTAAGGGGCAAGAGAAGAATGTACTAGGAGAAGGGGGAAGAAAGAAGTGGAATGATATGAATTATATGCCATAAAAAAGGCAAGAAAAAGCTTTTACAGTAGAGGAGAAAAAAAGGAGGAGAGGATAAGTGAGAGAACCGCATTCTCATCACAAGTGGTTCAAAAAGGATATAATATACATACTCTTTATGGTTATAGAAATCACAGTAAAGTAGGAAGGGAATGGGATATTGGAAGGCAGGAGAGTAATACAAGAGGGAACACCGAGACAGGGAATAATCAGTAGTAAAACTTTTGAGGGGCAGGGTGAGAGAAAACAGATTAAGTGTAGGGAGGAATATAGTTAATAATAATTATAAAAAAATAATTTTGACAACTTTTTCTGAGAAAGCCTCATTTCTCAAACAGGAGGAACTGAGTCAAATTTATAAAAAATAAGAAGCATATACCAATCAAAAGATATGACTATTCCCAAAGTGCTATAAAATCAAGCATATCCTTTAACCTACCATACCACTACTAAGTATAAATCCAAAGGAAAAGAATCTATATGTACAAAAATATTTAGAGCAGCTCTCTTCTCAGGAAAAAAAACCTGAAAATTGAGGAGATGCCCTTCATCTGAGGAATGGCTGAATAAATTGTGGTATGTGATTATAATAGAATATTATTGTTCTATGGAAAATGAGCAAGATGCTCTCAGAAAAACCTGCAAATTCCTCCATGAACTCAAGCAAAGTGAAATGTATGGTGTGCAAAGTAATAGCAATGTTCTGGGATGATCAGCTGTGAATGATTTTGCTATTCTCAGCAGTACAATGATTTACAACTACTCTGAAAGACTTATGATGAAAAATCCTATCCATACACAATTGTCTGATGTCTGAATACAGATTGAAGCATATGGTAATAGTGGAGAAGATCTTGAACTCAGAGTTTTAAAAACAAATGTAAAAAAAAGTTTTAAATGTAACTGGAAAAATATTAAAATGAATAAAAAAGAAAAAGAAAAAAATGATTGTACATGTAAAACAAAATATTGCACATGTTAAACCTATATTGGATTACTTGTTGTCTAAGGGAGGGAGAAAAATTTGGAACACAAGGTTTTGTGAAGGTGAATGTTGAAAAAATCTTTGCATCTATTTTAAAAAATAAAAAGCTATTCTAAAAAAAGATATTCAATGAAAGCAGTTATGCAGGCATTCAAGGGATTTTGACTGTTAATTTTGCTTTCATTTGGCACATGTTCTTTACTGATGATTGATTTATTTCTTTTGCTCTTCCTCCTTTGAGTGTCTCCCTGGATATACCTTGTAGGATGTTATTCGGACAGATTTTAAATTATTATTTGCACAGGGAACTTTCCAAACTCTAGGACAGAATTATGATTCTTTTTTCTTTTCTTTTTTTAAAATTTTAATAATCTTTTATTTACAGGTTATATGTATGGGTAATTTTACAGCACTGACAATTGCCAATTTTTCCAATTTTCCAATTTTTCCCTTCCTTCCCCCCACCCCCTCCCCCAGATGGCAGGATGACCAGTAAATGTTAAATATATTAAAATATAAATTAGATACACAATAAGTATACATCACCAAACCATTATTTTGCTGTACAAAAAGAATCGGACTCTGAAATATTGTACAATTAACCTGTGAAGGAAATCAAAAATGCAGGTGGGCAAAAATAAAGGGATTGGGAATTCAATGTAATGGTTCTTAGTCATCTCCCAGAGTTCTTTCACTGGGCATAGCTGGTTCAGTTCATTATTGCTCCATTGGAACTGATTTGGTTCATCTCATTGCTGAGGATGGCCAGCTCCATCAGAATTGGTCATCATATAGTATTGTTGTTGAAGTATATAATGATCTCCTGGCCCTGCTCGTTTCACTCAGCATAAGTTCGTGTAAGTCTCTCCAGGCCTTTCTGAAATGATCCTGTTGGTCATTTCTTACCAAACAATAATACAGAATTATGATTCTCTTCCCCATTTCCCCCACAGTGCTTATAGCATGATGGAAGGGCCAGGGTTTTTATTAAGGACACAGACAAGCAATTAAATACTACCTTACCCAGTCTAGCCACACCAAAAGATTTCTATTGCAGAAATTTAACCTCTAAGAAGTCTTGAGGATCTCATTGTTTAAAAGGATTTGCTGGTTCTAGCATTAATTCCTCTGTGACTGCTGATTGCATAGTAGAGTTAGCCTACTTAAAAAAAACCTTCACAGTAATAGACTCCAGAGAATAATGAGGAAGCAGTGGTAGTGATTTTAATGTCTAGTCTCTTCTGTCTCAGTGTCATTTTTCATCAGTCTGAGATTAGTTCTCCAACATATGAAGTGATCTTTACAGATAAAAAAAATTTACTTCCTTCCCTTTCAGATTTTTCTCAATTCCATCAGCTATTTCAGGAAGGAAATACTTAAGCCCACAAACCGAAAGATAGAGAAAGAAGATATTTAAAGCTACTGGTTGTTAAAACAACAAAACCTTCGTAGATCTTTACTGAAATCAACACAAATCATTTATTGATCCTAAAGCATCCTAGTATGTTTTATTTTATTTTTGGGAAATGTTGTTGTAACCTTTCGAGGATACTAAATAACATGTTCTGATATGATAATATCTAAATAAATATGTTCTGAAGTTGTAATGTAGAGTCTTTGTGCTTTTTGCCCATAAGAGAATTTTTTTCTTCATAGAACTATAATCTGGTATTTTAAAAAAGACTCAAGATTGGAAAAAGGCCATTTTTACTGATGAAGCTCATTTTTTCATTCAAGGTTATAGCAAAAACTGTTGTCAGATGTCCAAGTGAACCTGTAAAATCTGGGCATCTTCCTTAAGCTGTAAAAAATCCATCAAAATTTTTGGATTTCTAAAAGTTTAAATGGGATCTGGAACTCTTGTCCCCAATGAAGAAATTATGAACTCTGTTAAATTGACATATAAAAGGCAAAACTATCCCAAAATTATAAAAATTCCCAAATACAGAAGAAGTACTGTATTGTGGCCATGTATTATGATACACATCACAAGAGATTAAAAAATGTATCTAAGCAATTTGAAACTATCAAAAAGTTATCAAACTGTGCAAACCCTTTGATCCAGCAGTGCTACTATTGGGCTTATACCCCAAAGAGATACTAAAGAAGGAAAAGGGGCTTGTATGTGCTAAAATGTTTGTGGCAGCCCTATTTGTAGTGGCTAGAAACTGGAAAACGAATGGATACCCATCAATTGGAGAATGGTTGGGTAAATTATGGCATATGAATGTTATGGGATATTATTATTCTGTAAGAAATGACCAGCAGGATGAATACAGAGAAACTTGGAGAAACTTACATGAACTGATACTAAGTGAAATGAGCACTTACGATATTGTATGAGGATGTATTCTGATGGAAGTGGATTTCTTTGACAAAGAGAAGACCTAACTCAGTTTCAACTGATCAATGATGGACAGAAGCAGCTATACCCAAAGAAAGAACACTGGGAAATGAATGTAAACTGCATTTTTGTTTTTCCCCCCGGGTTATTTTTACCTTCTGAATCCAATTCTTCCTGTGCAATAAGAGAACTGTTCGGTTCTGCATACATATATTATATCTAGGAAATACTGTGGCATATTTAACATGTATAGGACTGCTTGCCACCTGGGGGAAGGGAATAAAGTCGGAACAGAAGTAAGTGTGAGGGATAATGTTGTAAAAAAAGATTACCCAAGCATGGGTTCTGTCAATAAAAAGTTAAAATTAAAAAAAAAAAAATGTATCTAAGATGTGGAGATAAAAACATGCTTCATTGCCCTTGGGATTTCCCTGATTTAAATTATATTTAAAAGTTATGTACTAAAGGCAGCTAGGAGTATAATGAATAGAGTACCAGTCCTGAAGTTCAAATCCGACTTCAGACACTTTAATACTTCTTAGCTATGTGGCCCTGGGCAAGTCACTTTGCCCCAATTGTCTCTCACACACAAAAATAATTTTTTAAAAATTATATATATTTTTTCCTACAGAAAGGTGCATTACACACACACACACACACACACACACACGCACCCCAATAAATACCTGTGGAATGAAATGGGTCCAAGTTATTATTCAGTAGTCCTTTTTTCATCTAATTGATTCCCTAGCATATTTCTCAGAACAATTTTTCTAGTCTTTTTCTACTCTCAAGGTTAGAGTCCTATCATTATCTCTCAATCTCAGAAATAACCCAATCTCATTTTGAGAAGACAAAGGCCATTCAACATAAACTTTGCTACCTCATTAATATCTGTCAACTATACCTATATTCACTTTTTTTACCCTGTTCCTCTTCAAAAGTCTATTTTGTTTCTGACCACTATCTCCTTCCATCTGTCCTCCCTTCTATCACAGCCTTCCCTCTCCTTGTCTTATTCCCTTCTCCCCTCTTATTGCTAATTCCCTAGAATTAACAAAGATTTTTATAAATGAGTATGTACATTTTCCCCTTGTGATCCATCTAATGAGTAAGGTTCAAGCATTGCTCCCTTCTTCCCCATATTCCCTTCTATTTTAAAAGCTCTTCTTTTCATGCTATTTTTGAGAGACAATTTTCCCCATTCTTCCTCTTCTTTCCCCCTTCTCCCAGTGCATTCTTTTTTACCCCATAATTTTATTTTCTGAAATAATGCCATTATAATCAACTCACCTGCAAATTATGTATATTCCTTCTAATTGCCCAAATAATATTAAAGTTCTTAGGAATTATGATTATCACTTTCCCACAGAGGAATGGGAACATTTTAACCTTATTGATTCCCATATGATTTCTCTTTCATGTTTACCTTTATTATTCTTCTCTTGAGTCTTAAACTTAAAAAGCAGATGTCCTATTCAGGAATGTCTGAAAATCCTCTTATTTTATTAAATAACTATTCCTCCCAAAGAATTTTACTCAGTTTTGCTGGACTGGTTATTTCTGATTTTAGTCCTAGCACCTTTGCCTTCTGGAACATTAAATTTCAAGCCTTCCACTCTTTTAATGTGGAGACTGCTAATCTTATGTAATCCTACCTGTGGCTATTTATGGTATTTGAATTATTTCTTTCTGATTGTTTGCAATATTTTCTCTTTGACCCAGGAGCTCTGAAATGTGACTATAATATTTCTAGAAGTTTTCATTTTGAGACCTATTTCAGGAGGATCAATGCCTTCTTTTAATTTCTATTTTATCCTGTGATTTGAGGATATTAAGACAATTTTCCTCAATAATCTGAAATATGTCTATGGTTGATGGAGCCAAGATGGCGCAGTAAAGGCAGGGAATCATGGTGAAGTGCCCAGATGAGAGAAAATACAGTACAGCCAAAATAATGAAAATTTTAGAGCGTTTATTGCTAGCTAGTGACTGAACTCCACCAGAACAGGGGAGTCAACGAATGAGTGGTCTCAGGGCCACATATTTATAGAAAGAAGAGACATCAAAATATTTCTTGATACATTTGTCTTATTCCCTTCTCCCCTTTTATTTTATTTCTCTCCTTTTATTTTATAGAAATAAAAGGAATTTCTATTCTAGACAGAAGGCAAAGGTTATCACACTAAGGGTGCCATTCCCAGACGGCAATAAGACAGTATTTCTTTACATTTATCAAGTTGTCAAGGTCTTAGGTTTTTTAGGGCAGCACATCTAGGGTGTAAAAATACCATCAACCTTAGGGCATGAAGTAACAAACATCTAACTACAGAGCTTCAAGATTATGTTTCTCACGGTCCCATCTGGGAAGCTTTTCCGCTTCAATAGGAGTTCTCTTCTCAAATCCTCCAAATTCCTTTAATGATACTAAAGAAATTTTAGGACATTAGAACACACAAAAAGACGAACAAAACAATTTTCCAAGCCAAAGACAACTTAGGTCAGCAGAGGTCTGTAACATCAGGGTGGAAATCCTAGGAAACTGTGCCAATGTAGCTCCAGCCCTGGACTTGGGGACAGCAAAGCAGGAACAGGCCTTGGGGCCTCTAAATCAGTGGCAGTACTGGCTATTTCCAGACCTCTTATCCCAGAGGCATTCAAGAAATCATGGAAAATCAGTAAGACAAAGCTTATTTCAAGTAGGATGAGAGGGCCTTGGGAAACCAGCAAACTAAACAGTGGCACCAACAGTGTCCAGAGGCTTCAGTACACAGGTCTCTTTATTAGCAGTAAGGAAGGTTTCTGTTGCTTTAGCACACTAGAACTTACAACCATAGAGGTGACACTCCTCATAGCTCCAGGGCAGAAAGGGCTTATGGTTAGGCCCCTAGAAGAATCTTTGAAAACAATTGCATAAAATCTCTGAAGATTGGAAGATTATGCCCTCCACCATAGAAACAGAACTATACTTTAACAAAGAGCTAAAAGTCAAAAACAGACTGGGGAAACGAGCAAACAACTGAAAAAAGATTCTCACTATAGAAAGTTATTAGGGTGACAAGAAAGTCAAAACACTCAGAAGAGGATAATAAAAGTCAAAGTTCCTATATATACACCAAAGTCTTCAAGAATAAATAAGAACTGGTCTCAGGCCATGGAGAAGCTCAAAAAGGATTTTGAAAATCAAGTTTAAGAGAGGAAGAGAAAAAATTGTGAAGAGAAATGAGAATGATACAAAAAGAAATGCAAAAAGCTAATGAAAAGAATGCCTTAAAAAGCAAAATTGATCAAATGGGAAAGGAAGTATAAAAGCTCATAGAGGAAAATAATTCCTTAAAAATTAGAATTCGGCAAATGGAAGCTAATGACTATGAGAAATCAAGATACAATAAAATAAATCCAAAAGAATGAAAAAATAGAAATATCTCATTGGAAAAACAACTAAGATCCAAAAGAAATGACTTAAAAATTATTGGTCCACCTGAAAGCCATGATCAAAAAAAGGAGCCTGGACATCTTTCGAGAAATTATCAAGGAAAACTGTCCTGATATCCTAGAACCAGAGGATAAAGCAGATATCAAAAGAATCCATCAATTACTTCCTGAAAGAGATCCTAAAATGAAAACTTCCAGGAATATTACAGCCAAATTCTATAACTTCCAGGTCAAGAAGAAAAATACTGCAAGCATCAAGAAAGAAATACTTCAAATATGATGGCACCAAGTTAGGATAACACAAAATTTAGGAGCTTCTATATTAAAGGATTGGAGGGTTTGGGAAATGATAATCTAGAGAATGATCGTTCTAGGATTACAACCAAGAGTTGTTTAATTATTCAGGGAAAAAGATAGACATTCAATAAAATAGAAGACCCTTTAATCATTTGTGATGAAAAGACCAGAACTGAATAGAAAATTTGATTTGCTACTTTAAATTTTTATTAGCTGAAGGAACACCTGAAAACAGTTGTGTACATACAGCAGTAATTTACTCATTGTACAAATGAAAGGAAGGATCACCAATGTCAAGGGCCACATGAAACAAGGAACCTCACCCCTTTTGCTCCATCTAATTTCAATGGTCATTTAACAGAGTTATAAAGCTCTCTGCCTAGTTCTCTACTATCACTTATTCCCTGCAATTCTCATGACTGCTGACATCCACAAGAGACTTTCATGTTCTATTTAACTAATATTTCCTGATAATTTGTGGTATTTATGCACCTCTTGTTTCCCTCTATATTTTCCTATTGCATACAACTCTTATGTTGCAATTACTGATAACTTATCAATAAGTAGCAGGATTCAAAACTGGATAACTAGGCCCAAAAAGTAGATGTTAATCATTCAATGTCAACTCAGCAGCTCTTTAGTGGATTGTTTCTGCTTTGCCCTACATTGTCTAATATTTCTGTCAATGTTTTGAATAAAGGTTTAGCTGGTATACGCATTACACTTGCAGACTGCAAAAAAAAGATAGAAGAGATAGCATACTCAATGACAAAATCAAGATCTAAAAAGATCAGGCTACAGCTCTGAGTTGAACCTAATAAAATAAAATTTAATTCAGATAAATTTAAATTTAGGTTTAAAAAAATAAACTTGATAAGGATAGCATGAGAGAAATTAGATGATAAGTTTGTCTGAAAAAGATATGGGGAATTTTAGTGGGCTGCAAATTCTATATGAGTCAGCAGTGGAATATGAAGTAGTCAAAAATAATGAATGCAGTCAGACTGTATTGTACAGCCTTATTTAAGAAATAAGAAATGATAGTTCCTCTGTACTTTGCCACAATCAAATCATAACTGGAAGACTACATTTAATTCTGAATACTGCTGTTTAAGGAGTAAGTTCATAATTTAGAGGATCCAGAGAAGAACAACTAGGATATAGAGGGGCCTTGAATCCATGTTAATAAAAGAATGGGTGGAAGAACCCTGGGAATGCTTAACCTGGAGGAAAAAAGACTCACTGAAACATTTGCTTTCAAATTATATGAAGGCTTGTCAAGTGAAAGAATGGTTATAAGTTCATGCATCTAGAGTAGGAAAAGAACTTAAAAGGTATAGATGAGGAAACTATGATTCAGGAAGAGTGTGACTTGCTCAAGGTCACACAGATGGAAATGTAAGAGATGTGGTTTGAATACAAGATTCTCTAATTCCAGAGACAGCAATCTTTGGATTTTAGTTTCCAAATTTAGACTTGATGTGAGGATGAACCTACTAATAATTAGAGGTAAGCAAAAATAGAATGAGTTATACGGGAGTTGTGGGTTATCCCTCACTGAAGGTCTTCAAAGCAAAGAATGGATGACCACTTTCTGGGTATGTTGCAATAAGTGAATTTTTTAGGTATGGACTGGATCAAATGGCAAATGAAGTCTTTTCTAACTCTGAAACTTTTTATAAACTTGCATTCATGACATCTACCACTAAAACACAGTACTCTACCCAATAAAGTATTACAGTTTTGAGCTTTCCTCTTGCCTATTCTAAGGAAAAAGCAAATGGAGTACATGTGATTATATGGGGACAAAAAGTATTCCAATCTATCAAAATGTAGAACTGATTCACATAATTGGTTTTTTTTTTTTTAATTATGACCCATGACCTAGGGCTTCTAAACAAATAACAAGGTATGCCCCAATCTATGCAAGAATCAATTTCAAAGTTTTTATCTGTTTTATAACACTACATACCAGTGGAAATTTAAAAATCTTGGGGAAAAGAGAGATTAAATCATTATAGATTATTATCTTATTATTATTATAATTATGTAAGTGGGATACGTGACAAAGTACTTGTTAAATAATTGTAGCTTTGATATACTCCTCAAAGAATCTGAAGCAACAGAGTAATTTCTTCATTATATAAATGCTTATAATATTAATTATATAAGTGGGCTGGGAAACCAAGATTGTGATATTTTATATATTTAATCATATTCTCCTTTTCCTTTTTTTTGAGGCAATTGGGGTTAAATGACTTGCCCATGGTCACACAGCTAGGAAATGTTAAGTGTCTGAGGATAGATTTGAACTCAGGTCCTCCTGACTTCAGGGATGATGCTCTATCCACTGAGACACCTAGCCACCTAGCTGCCCCATTATCATACTCTTTCCAATAAATTAGTCTATCACCACATAGATCTTGGACAGGCAATGAAGATGGACAATGAGTCAAACCCAGAATTAAAAAGGAGGAAGAAAGTGGACTGAGTTCCATTTGGAAGCTCATGTAATGTTTTTAAATGATCCCAACAAAACAATGTCTTTTAACACCAGAATTCTCCCAGTGGGGCTGGATGGTTACCAATAATGGACAACATAATCTTTGAAGAATTTAAATAGTTGGTGACCCAAAGAGCAATGGGGCAATACAAAAACATAAAAGCTGTGGCAAATTAAAAATTATTTAAATTTAATATATGCAGTAAGGAATATCATTCAGGAAACCTATGTTTAGAAAAGAAAATGGGACACTCTGCATGGGTACCAACAAAATGTTTAAAGACCTACAGGAAGGCAGAGAGCTGATAAATATGATCTTTTTTTTGGAAGTCAGGGATAATAATCATAGAGTATGAAAAGGAATACTTTGTGGCAATGGAGAGAGAAAATATACCTAATGAGATAAGGGAGACTTTAAAGTGTTTAAGGAATATCATATTTTTTGGTTCTCTAGATAATGCATTAAAATGATTTCTATGTATAGACTTGTTTGTTCTATCCTAAAGTTTATACAAGGCAGATATATAATTCCTGTTCATTTCTAACTAATATGCTAGTAAACATCCCAGTAAAAGTGAACTAGCCAAGTATAGAAAACAAACATTGAGTAAATAAAAAAATCAACTTGAATCTATCTGACTATCCAGATCAGTAGTAAGGCAACTAAGGCTTTCCTCATAGGTATTCTTTACAATATTGCTATATAGAAAATAATGGATTCCTACTCAGTGTTTCTCCTTTTTTATTGTAGCAAAGAGTAAGAAACAAAGTGTATGCCCATCATCTAAGGAATGGCAAAGCAAACTGTGGTATACAATTAGGATAGACTATCACTGCACTATAACAAACTGAATATGAAGAAATTAGTGATATATGAGGGGTTTATATGAATTGATAGTGAACAAAGTAAGCACAATCAGAGAAATCTTCTTTTCACTGTAAATGCACATAAAAACTATTTCATATACTGTCAAATACAAGTGGTGAGCTGATTGGTTTTGCTGATTGCTTTTTCTTCCTCTTTTCTTTTTAATTTTTATTAGAGGATGTCTTACTATTTAAAGGAGGAGGGAAGGTTAATATTTAGAAATGAGTGGGAAATTACTACAAAGGGCATTAATAAGATTTTTTCAAACACTCAATGCTGCTGACAGGATCTCTCAATAACTAATATTTTTTAAATGCAAAGTAAAATGTGAAGAAATAGGATGTTTAATTTAAAAAGAAAACCACTAAATACATTGGTTTTTTTTCTTCTGGGAAATACTGCACAAGGCATTTTTCCACTTGCAGGAGGAAAAGCATCTTGCATAGTGCTTCTAGAAAAACTGACCAAAAAAAAATTGAATTATTGATGACCAAAGAAAAACCAAAAGATAAATCAGGTTGTTTTTTTTTTTTTGGTCATTTCTATTATTACCAAAAAAGTAGATTTTATATGTTAGATTTCTTCAAAAACAAATGCAATTTTTTGGAAAAAAAATTAAAATGAAGTGGAAAATAAGAAATTTAATATTTAAAGAAGATTCTTTCTTACAAACACAAAAGATCTGGATGTAAAGCAATGCCCCAAATTAAACTTTGCGTGATATCTTATAAATAATACTAGATACTCAAATGCTGAATAAATAAAAAAATAAACTTCAAATAAATCACTATATAATTTAATGTATACACTGTCATTTTCTTCTTATCTAATCTGAAACAATTTTAGCAGTATAAAGTTTTTTTTTTTCTTTTTCTTATTTTCTTAGATTCTAATCAATAATTTTCAGGCAATTAGTAAATAAAGAACTATGGCCTGGTTTTCACAGAGAAAGCTAACAAGTAGTTCTTATTCTGCTAAAATCATAGCAATAATAGTAGAAAAATGAAATCATAGAACTATATAAGCACAATTACTAAAATAAAAAGCAATAACAAATAGAGTAATTTCTGAATAGTTACAGAATTTCATATAATCCATAAATGTACTCTAACAAGTTATATCCACATGCAATCTTACCCTTTTGATTTTGTTTTTTCGACATTGTAACTTCCTTGCTTTTCACAAAAGAGCAGAAAAATATCCCTTTGTTTTAGATGAGGTCTGATTTGTGGAAGTTGATCTTATCTTCAACTTGAAAGAATACAATAGGAATCTGGTTGTAGATGGCAAATTCCACTTGCCAATAATGAAGACAGCTACAGCTATCAGAAATTTTGCTCAGTAGTTCCTGTTAGCTCTGTCCTATATAACAACTTCTTGTCAGGAAGCTTGACTGCAGAAGTTCATGTCTCCTTTGTCTTTTTTGCCCAGCTAGATTCTAGAAGGGGAGAAAAAGAAAATTAGTTAATGTTCTAACAAGCTATTTCATGCAATAAAGTTACTGAAAGCCATGGACAAAATGCTTACAAGCTTTAATTAAACAAATTTTTTAAATTATCACAAAGTGAAAATCCATATGATTAATGGGAGGATCTCTTTGTGTACCTTTCCTTTCACCATCCCCACTCCCACCAAAAATAGAACTTCTGGATTAAAATTTAGACAATTTTATAAAAATCATTCTCATTACATAAATTCTCTCTTCTAATCACCACACACCTACACAATACAAATTCCCATGACCACATATTCACTATTGCCACTAAAACTTTCATTCCACATCTTGCAGATTTCTTTTACTACCATTTCTTTACTTGTCTTTACTTACTGTATCAGTCATAACATTTATTTAGTGTCTCCTGTGTGCCAGGCATTGTGCAAGGCAATGAGATATAAAAATAGTTCCTATCTTTAAGAACCTCATAGTTTAATGCAAACACAGTCACAAACAAGCTATAGGCAGGATAAACTGGAGATAATCAACAGAGAGAAGATTGCTAGAACTAAGGGGGATTAGGAAACACTGCTTTAGAAGATAAGATTTTAACTGGGATTTGAAAGAAGCCATGGAAGCCAAGAGGTAAAGGAAGGGCATTTCAAGGGGGGCTGGTGGGGGGTGGGGGGTGGGGGTGGGAGAGGCAATCAGTGAAAATGTCTGGAGTCAGTAGTGTCTTGTGTAAGGAGCAAAAAGGAATCCTGTGTAACTGGTTTGCTGAATTATGTAAAAGGGAATAAGATATAAGAGGATAGTTTATGATGGGCTTGGAACATCAGAACATTTCATATTTGATTCTAGACATGAAAGAGAGCCATTGAGTTTACTGTAATAGGGAAGTTTATTGGTAGATAGGGGGTGGAGAGTAATTGTCATACTTGAACTTTAGGAAGATCACCTGAGGGACTAAAATAGGAAGGTACTTGTAAGTAGGCTGACCAACCAGTAGGTTATTAAAATAATCCAGGTGTGAGGTGATGAAGACCTGTATCTCATCCTCTGACAGTGTCAGAGAAAAAGGAACATATACAAAAAGATATTAACAAAGCTAAATTGATTTGCCTTCGCAACAGATTGAATGGAGGTGAAAAATGAGAAGTCAAGGATCATATCAAATAAGTAGTTGAAGATGTGAGAGTAGAAGTCATCAAAAAAAAAAAATTAAAGTCAGATAATTAGATAATCATCAAAATAAAGATAATTGAATCCATGGAACCTGATAAAATAAAATAGTATAGAAGAAAAGGGGAGGGTGAAGGAGGAAAGGAGAGGGAAAGTGAATACAGGAGATAAAGGACAGGGGCCTATGAGATACCCATATTTAGCTAGATTAAAATGAAGATCTACCTAAGAAAACTTGAAAAGGATGGATAAATAGTAAAAAAAAAAAAGAGAGAGAGAGAGAGAGAGAGAGAGAGAGAGAGAGAGAGAGAGAGAGAAATAATGTTCAGAAACTCTAAAGAAAATATTAAGAAGATGACCAATAGTGTCAAAAGCTATATAGAAAGGTAAGCATTATACAATGGAAAAGAGCACTGGATTGGCCAGTAGAAAAGGTGACCTCACTACTTAACTAGCTAAGTGACCTTGGCCAATTTGTAACCTCTCTAAATCTGTCATCTCTCTAGTAAAATAAGGGGACTGGATTGTTTTTTCCCTTCAGAAAATCTTCTATTTTATTCTTTCTTCTCAAGCTTTTTGCTCAGAAAAACAAGGAAAAGTCTGGGGGAAGAAGATTTCAACACATTATGTAACTGTTTGTTTATATAAATAAAAGAGAAAAAAAAACCACACAATTGAATTTTAGTTGAGCATTAGATATATATAAAGTTTTTTTAAAAATATAATTGTTGAACTATGAATAATAAGCAATCATTACTCCCAGACAATCACTTAATATTGAGATGAAAAGGACTCATAATTCACCTGTTAATGTTTTTAGATTATCCAATCCACACTTGAATATATCCTCTATAATATCTTCAACTAAAGTCTGTATTTCAAGACTTCATGTAAAAGAGAACCAAGTCACATACGTCCTAAGACATGCAGCCCATTCCAGCTTTAGATAATATTTATTAGTAATAATTTCATACTTACATCAAGCCTAAATCTGCCTATCTACAAAATTTTATACACCACCCTGCCAGAGAGGTAATATATGGAGAATAAGACATATTTTAAAAATATGGCCAATGTATTTGTTTTGCATATTTTAAAAATTTGTTCAACTGGAGGAAGGGGAAGTGAGGATAGATATTAATGGCATGTAAACAAATAGATGAATAAAGTTGTTTTGTTTTGTTTTGTTTTTTAAATAAAGCAGATTTAAAACTCCTGAACCCTATGGGGCAAATTAGGCCAGAAGGGATAGGAGATGCTTAAGAATGAAACTGTGAAGACATAAAAAAAAACAATTCCAATAAGGAAGGGAAATGGCATTGTGTTTTAACAACCAATGAAACAAACTATTAGAAACTATCTTCTTCGATTAACCTGTAGCATAAAACTGGTACCTTAGAAATGGTTGAATATCTACAAAAAATATACAAAGAATAAGCCAAAAAAAAAAATCTCATAAGAATAAATTTGTTTTAAAGAGAAGGATGTGAATTTATAAATATAAAGAAACTGGAAGACCAAGTAACAGGAGAGATTAATATAAGTCACAAGGAGCTGGGAAAAAAAAGACACAAGAATGTGAAAGCTCAGAATGAACTGGGACTACAGATGACTCAGTTGAACAGAATTTTGCTGCAGGTCCCCTCTGCCAGTCTTCAGTCCAAAGCTTGTAGAAAGAGTTCCATTCCCTTGTGTCCTGCCTGTTTTTGTTCTTAGGTAATAAAAAATCTATACCAATTGCCCAAGCTTTAGTTCACTAAGCCAATGAAATCTGGAAGACACTGAAAAACTATAGACTAGTCTATCTACGTCAAGGCTTCAAGATACTGTTCCTACTACACAGGAATAGCAATCATGATCTCAAACAAGAAAAGAGTAAAAACTGACATGAATAAAACCAGGAAACTATATTTTGCTTACATAAACAATATCAATACCTAACATACATGAACTAAATAGTATAACATTGTCCAGGGTCACACAACTAGGAAGTGTGAAGTAACTGAGGGCAGATTTGAACTCAGGTCCTCCTGACTTCAGAGCTGGTGTTTATAATTCATGTTTTAAAAACATGAATTTTTTTGAAAATGAACATTTTGAGCACAATATGAATTTCAAGTGTGCTTCTTAATTTCTTTTAAGAGAAGCACATATACAAAACTGCACATAACACTTCATAATCATTCAAAAGCAGCAGCTCTTCCAGTGCCCATTTCCACAAGCATGTGTCAGATCCTTTTCAAAGTAAAGTGTCGTCTTTCTTATATATCTCTTATATATCTGAACCTTAGAAGAGGTCTATTCTGAATCTCAGGAAGCCTCCTTCTCACACCTCAAAACTTGGAGATTTCACTTCCCCAACTTATTTTACAGAAGGCTAGGGGACAGCTACCATTTTTATTACTTTTTTTTTAAATATGTATAATTTTGCATATTTATTTAACATGAATAAAATGGAAGTGCCATTTTATTAATTTACTATATTTGTGTGTGTGTTTATGTCACAGATGAAATTTTTGAGCATTATGCCTCTAATCTCATTTCCCCCATAAGCTCTGGTTTTCATTGCAAAATTTTGCATGGTATGGTACATTTTTTTGAAATGTGTATAAATGTAAAGCAGAATTAACTACACATATTTCTGAACTGTGTATGACACACTTACAAACTGACCATGAAACCTCATAAATATTTGCAGAAAGCAGAAATACTGAATATATCCTTTATATACATTAAAAAAAATTTTCAATACAGTGTCTTTAAAGAAAATATTACTAATTGGGCAGTTTTAAATACAGGTGGATCTAAGAATAAATCAGTGAAATAGATCATTTCAAAGTAAATGACAACAGTAAGAATATACTAAAAATTTGGAGATTGAGTCAAAGCATCCCTAGGAAAAATGTTCATTTCTATGCATTGTCATGAACAAAAATGAGAAATACAGTGTGATAAATCACTAAAGCAGAAATTCTGAAAATCAAATTACAAATTGGAAATGCTACACACACCCCTCCCCCCCATCCCAATGAAACAAATGAGATTTGGATTTTTTAATTTTGATTAGGACTGGAGTAGAGTAAGGAAACTAAAAAAGTAGATAAACAGCTAGCTAATTTAAGGGAGGAGACCAAATTGCCAGTTTATACTGATAGCTGACAAAATATAAAGAAGAATTTTAGACAAGTGAAGATGAAATAAAACAAACTATTAGAAACCAACTTCCTCAATTAACCTGTAGCACAAAATTGGTAACTTAGAAATGGTTGAATATTTACAAAAAATTAGCCAAAATGAAAGAAACCCAATCTCATAAGAATGAATTCAACAAAGGGTGTTTCAGATGGAATTTCAAGAGAATTATATCAAAGAACAATTAATTTTAATATTACATTGTGACAACCCCGCTAGCACCCAGAACACCTCAGAATCAGCTGGAATCAGGATTAGCAAAAGTCCTTAGTCTTTATTCTTGATTTTTAGGGGTAGAAGTGAAGGAGATGGAAGAGAATCTCCAAAACGACCTTCTTACTCATCCACCCGACCTTCTTACTCATCCACTGAAAAGAGTGACCCTGGCTAGTCTTACTCCATCCCCTAGTCCCTCCTATAATCCTCTGTATACACCAATTACTGAGCCAGCACGGGATAGTGGGAAGGACCATTTTCCAACCATATGCGTATGCAGGGGTCCTCAAACTTTTAAAATAGGGGGTCAGTTCACTGTCCCTCAGACTGTTGGAGGGCAGGACTATAGTAAAAAACGAAAACTTTGTTTTGTGGGTCTTTAAATAAAGAAACTTCATAGCCCTGGGTGAGGGGGGGATAAACATCCTCAGCTGCTGCATCTGGCCCTCAGGCCATAGTTTGAGGACCCCTGTGGAGTACTGTCCAATCAGTAGTTAGCCTCAAGTGCTTGGCAGTCCTGACCTCAGTGCATTGACTCAATAGTTTCAGCCCTCTACATTACATGAGTTCTTTGCAAAAATAGGAAAAGGAATCTTATATTTTTTTTGCAACGTGTGTGTGTGTGTGTGTGTGTGTGTGTGTGTCTACAATTACTCCAAGAATTTGGGGATAATCTCTATATGAGAAAGAGCTATTGAGAAGAAAAGAGAAATAGTCTTGATCAGGAGTGATATGGTCAAAACTGAGGAAAATTATTTTAGCAACTGTGTGGAGCACAGATTGAAGGACAGAGAGAATGGAAGCCAAGAGTACCACCAGAAGGTTACTGTTATAATCCAGGCAAAAACCTGACCTAGGAGCATTGTTAGATACATGAAAAGAGAGAAAGGGTGAGAGATTTCAGTAATTTCTTGACATTGGGTAAACTTTTTGTAAGAAACAATAGTTTACAACAATGGTTTTTGCTTTATTTACATCCCACTTTCCAGAATCAATAACTTATTTGAATAGATCACACTGGAACTGTTATTAAGTACATGACATTTTTTCCATCTTTATTCTTTTTTATAGTTTTGTTGATTTTCAACTAAGATATCAGTGCTCTGTACACAGTAGATTCAGAAATGAATCTGACACTGGTATATAATTTCCTGTTATGAAATGGACTATACTATGTTTGTGTGATGCTGTGTGGTGCTAGCCATGTCAGCTCTTTTCATAAAGAAAACGTTTATGAATTTTTCAATTGTGTTCACAATTGCTGCTTTTCTCACTCTCTAGCACAGTTGTGCTACAGTTCCCTTTTAATGTCCTGACCCAGTTTCCCTAATTATCCCATTCAGTTACTCTGCCTCAGGTTATAACCATTCCCTCTTAATGTTTGATAGGATAAAAGTCTTATCCATTTTAGACATTTTACAATCTTACAGAGGTGCAAAGTTTCTGAGTAGTCCACATGCCTTTTATTTCTTCACTCCCCTCCCCACTTAAGTCTTTTATTTTTGCCAATTACACATGGTAAAGAGAGTTGTCAACATTCACTTTTGTAAGATTTTGAGTTCCAATTTTTTTCTCCCTTCCTTTTTTCCCAGACTGCAAGTAATCTAAAAAAGGTTATACACGTACAATCATTTTAAACATATTTCCATATTAAGCATGTGATAGAAAAATCAAAGCAAAAGGGAAAAACCACAAAAAAAAAAAAAAAAAAAAAGAAAAAGGTGAAAATAGTATGCTTCGAAATGCATTCAGTTTCCATAATTTTTTCTCTGGATGCAGGTGGCATTTTCCATTCTATCTACTGGAATTTTCTTGGATCACTCACTATTGCTGGAAAGAGCTAATTCAGTCATAACAGTCTTGCTCTTACCATGTACAATGTTCTGCTGGTTCTGCTCACTGAACTCAGCATCAGGTCATGTAAGTCTTTCCAAGACCTTTTATTTCTTAGTCTAGAGACATATTTTCTAAAAATTTTCACTATCCTCTCTAGGTAAAATGCAAGGTAAAGAAATCAGAACAAAAGCAACTTATATAAGTGGTTACTTACAATGTTCATAATTACATTACAACCTATATATAGGGCTACTTACATTGTTTATAATTAAAATGAACAATGAGGGGGGAAAACCTCTAATAAAGAACAATGGTCAATGTCCAAACTATATTGTTAAAGCTAAAGGGCACATTCTTTATCACTCAGTAAATTGTTTTCCACAGAATTTACTCTGTGGGAGGTTTCAAGGTTTGTTGGGAAGTTTCTGATGTGTTAAAATGAAACATATCAGTAAGGTTTTTTAAAAATAAAAATAAATTAACATTTGTAGAAATTCTTTTCTGTCACTCTTCCACTTTCATAAGGATGTAAATTGTGTTCCCTTTGGCGGGAAGGGTGCTCCTGACTCTCAAATTCTGGGAGGGACACATGTTTTGCAGAAAAATCCCAGATAAGTAATCTCATTCAATTGGAAATCTCAGCCTGGGGCATAATCAAAGTCCTCTACTGAATGGCTCAAACTGTTCCCCAGCTCCAGGACACCAAGACTAATCCAGCTATAATCAAGGATTTGTTAACCAATATTTGCTAATTCCTAATCATGAAGACCTGTCCTACTGGATTTAGCCTACTGATAAAAAATAATTCTTTCTCAGTGTAAACCCATTTTGAAAAAATCATCCTAACAAGATTCTTTGCCCATACTTTCTTAGCAAAAAACCCATTCTTTGCCACAGACCTTGTGTCTGTGTTTATTGGGGCTTGTGATTTCTTTCACAAAACCTACTCAACCAGACAAGGGGATCCCATTGCTGTTAGGGGATCTTTTACACTCAATTCTTGCACCCCATCATTTGGTGGCCCATACGAGGATCCCTTAGAATATGGCCAAGATAAGCCCTTTTTTGTTGGTTATCTATTCTATAATTAGGACACGTAAATGCCCAGGAAAATTTGGGTCATTGGGAGCCCCACACTCAGCCAAATTCTCTATATGGGGACGCTCAGACTGGAATTCCTGTGTTATCTGATAAGGTCCCTTAATCAGGGAATGTTTTGTCACCTCTCCCTCTCTAAGGATACCTAAGAGAAGGATGAGGCACTATAGAATTGGGGAAATCTAAGGCTTGTGGCAAAATGGGACAATCTGCCTTTATCCCTAAGGATTCTTCCTTAGGCAGTCTCTTAAAAAAAGAGGCAAATTCAGCTTAAAAGACCTCAAAAGTAAAAAGCTTAAATTAAAACAGCACTGCAGGATATTGCTTAAATTTGCTAGAAGAAAATCAAACTCCCTCCTTCCTGCTCCTCTAAGGACACAGGATCCTTTCTCTGCACCCCTATGCAATCCTTATCAGGAGGCTTCTGAATCTTTTGCAGAATAGGACTTTATGTCCCACAATATTTCTTTAACTTTTATTTCCCTCACCTGAACCAGATCCTGAGACTTCCCAGCCCCCACTCCTCAATCCCTCTGATACAAGGAGTGGGACCACTTTTTCTTCTCCTCAGGATACTGATCATAATGTCTGCCCCCTGAGAGAAGCAGCAGACTCTCAGGAAGAGACACTCAGAGCAGAGGTGTTCCTTTCAATTGTCAAATCTCTCCCAGACTAAGGAAAAGCCTGGCCATTACTCTAAGGACCCCACCCAGCTTTTTGAGGGGTCCAAGGTGAATGCCTTAATCTTTCCTGGGGAGATGTTAATATTAAACAATCTGTCCAGATATACAGAGGAAGTTGCAGAAATTAAATTTGGGCCCTCAAAATGTAATGCTGGAGAAACTGAACAAGACAGAGATTAGAGAACAATTTAATAGTTTATTAAATGGAGAGATTTACTGGGACCAAATGGATCCATGGTTAGTCCCAGGACTGAACGAGATTATCGTCTCAAAGAATCCAGCACTGAGTATTGGGACAGCAAGATTTTTATAAGGTAACAAGAACAAAGACATAAGAGGTACCTGGATGGGAATAACCTAATGGAGGGAGACACCTAGGATGACACAATGGAGGGAGGTACTGGAGAGGTTACTGATATTCTAATGATGTCTAAAATGGAGAGATCTTTATCCTGTCAAACATTAAGAAGGAATGATTATAGCCTAAAGACATAACACCTTTATCTCATCAACCATTTAAGAGGGAATTATTATATCTCATCAAACATGAAGAAGGAAAGTTTATAACCTGAGGCAGAGTAATTAAATAGGACAATTAGGGAAACTGGATCAGGACACTAAAAGGGAACTGTGGGCCAATATTCCACATTCTCTTCTAATTATTCAAATCTTTGAATTACCTTCCTCTAAGGTCTTGGCACCATAATTTTGACCAACCCTATGTGAAGTAAATAGACCAAATAAAAATCAAAATAAAGCCAGAACAATGCAAGGACTTATGGCAAGGTCATGTCTCTCCCTGATAACCCCAGAGTTAACAAAGTTCCTTGTTACAATCCTGTCAGATCCTCTGCAGTTGGGGAGCATATGGACAATTCACTGTGAGTTAGGTCTGTGGTCATTTGTGCATGACTCGGCCTCTGCTTACAGAGAAGCAGGGCTCAAGACAGTTATGCTGCCCATTCAGAGGGGCAATCCGTTCCAGGGGGAGAAGGGTGGGCTTGGAGTAGCTCCACCTGTCCCCTCCCAGAGGAATAGATAGGGCTGCCGAAAGGATCAGATTTCTGAGCAGATTATGCACAGTTAGACCAAGGCAGGCAAACCCCAAACTTTTAGAGGCCCGATATCAACTACAAGGTCCTTTTAAGCACGCTGAAATACTAATTAAGGATCTGGGGTAACAGAAATAGAGAAACAGATCAGAGAGACTGCCAGTCCCAAAACAGGTACCCGATTTCTGGTTGTTTCTAAAAAATAATACCAAAAATTGAGTCTGCCAGGGCAATTCCAACAGAATAAGAGAATTCAAAGTTAAAGCACAAGCAACAAATCATAGTCCAGTAAATTTAAGCAAGGAGTAAAAAAATGAAAAGGACTATTTAAAGGACTTCCAACTAAATCTGAACTAGTAAGATAGGGGATAGGGCAGAAGTGCCTAAGAAAATAGACCAATTTCCCCAATTTCCTATTTCTTCCTCCCCCTTTTTTTTCCTCGGAAAGGAATTATCAAATAATATCCCACATATAAATCATATACATATGCATATTATTTCAGGAGAAGGGGCAATGGTTTTTCTCAAAAGCTGCTTCCTGCTGAAGATGGGTGGAGATGCTCAGTCCATGGAGGGGGATGGGTGTAGTGTGGCATGCTGACAATCAAAGCTTGATCTAGGTCGCAGAAGCAAGTCAATATAACTGTAATTTGACCAAATCTAGAAATAAAAACAAATCTAACAAAGAAAGGTTAGAACAGTCTGAGATAGAAAGACTGGTCCACAAGGACTGCTACAAGATATGGCCTCTCATTAGTTATGAACCTTAAAAAAACTTGAATATCCAAACACAATATCTAGTAACCAATAGATGATCAGACTAAATACTTATTTGCTCAAGTATTTAGGGTATAATGATTACAGGTAAACAAACTGGAAACAGCAAATTGCATTAACAATTTCTTATTAACCATTGCTCTGATTATAGAAATCAGCCACAGGAGGAAAAAAAATGCAGTGACATATTAACTACAAACCCAAGAAATTTTACCTCCAATAACAAATCCTACAGATATTTACCATAATCTTATATTTATACAAATCAATTTGCTGCTTTTAGCCAAGAACCAGGTAGCTACATCTTAAAAAAAAAAAAAAAAAAGTCTGGAACAGTTTAAAGGGAGAGGGGAGGAGAGGATTCCTTGTGGCAACCCTTCCCCCCACTCCACCTCCCAAGAGAAGGGGGGGGGGAGGAAAGTTGAACTAAACTTCACTCCAAGTTAACTAGATGCTCCAATAGCTGAAGTAACAGCAGTGGGGGCAAGTTTAAATCTTTACCTTTGAAGACAAAAGATCCCTACCCCACCCAACATTTAAAGTAGCAGAAATCAGTGAGGGGATGGGTGGGGAAGATTCCATAAAACCCACATGTCCAGCAGAGCTGGATTTAAAGCATAACTTACAATGTTATAATATAGGTAACAAACTCTGAACCAAAATACAGCTTTAAATTCCCAATAATATAAAACTGCTTTTCCTATCATATTTCAAATAATGAAACAGCATAGTTTTTCTTTTTCTTCCTTTGGCCTCATATGGCCATTATTCCCAATGAACTCCTCCTAAACTCCAACTTGGCCAGAGTTGAAACTTTCAGAAAAGTTGGATCCTTTTTGCTAAATTAGATGCACATGACCCCTTTCAGGCAAGTTAACAGAACTTCTTTAACAAGATATTTTTCTTTTAAGATGTTATACTTAAAGATAACTAATTCTAGTCTGCATAAGCAACAGTAAAATTATTTCCCACAATTTTAAAACTGCCCAAAAGAATACTCAGAACAAATCTGGCATGCAAAGGCATTTCCTAAATTTAGAATCATCGTAAAATTCCTAATCAAATGTTTTCTCCAGCTGGAGTTCAGTATTGAAATAACCAATTCCCAAATTTGATCATTGTTCTTAAACATAACAGACAAACAAATCACACAGAACACAGAACACACACAGATTGTCCAGCAGTCATTTAACACAGACCAGGGACTATTTGGAAAGAATAGCCCTGAGGGAAGTTGTCGGCTCCAGAGTCTTTCCTCCCATAATCCAAACAGAGCCCTCTTTTTTTTTTTTTAGCCAGATGGTGTCTTAAAAAGACACCCAGATTTATACTCTGGAATATCCAGAGTCGTGTCAACTGGCACATAGATGTGTCTTAGACACCCAGGTAGGGTCCCCTGTGTCCAGAAGACTCTACTCCCAGAATTTATGCCCATCAGCATTTCATTAATCCTGGGAATACAAATGCTAGCATACAGACAGGTCTTATACAGACAGAACAGATCAGGTCTTATAAGATATAACCAGATGGTATCTCAAAAGGTACCCAGACAGACTTACTCTCCTGTGGTCAAAATGAGGGTGTCTATCATCAGGCTGTTGTGGCTGGAAACTGCTCTCTTTCGCAGAGGCTCTGGGAAACAAAAAATCCAGGGTGGGCCCCAGCCTCTCCAGGCCAAGAATTCAGATCCACAGCTACCCTGCCCAAGGCAGAGACCCCAAAGTCTATCCTGCTCATTTTCTAATTATCTCGCTGGGGAGCTCCAAAATGTAATGCTGGAGAAACTGAGCAAGACAGAGATTAGAAAACAATTTAATAGTTTATTAAATGGAGAGATTTACTGGGACCAAATGGATCCATGGCTGATCCCAGGACTGAACGAGACTATCATCTCAAAAAATCCAGTACTGAGTATTGGGGAGCAAGATTTTTATAGGATAACAAGAACAATGACATAATGGGGAAGGTATCTGGATGGGGATAACCTAATGGAGGGAGGCACCTAGGATGACACAATGGAGGGAGGTACTGGAGAGGTTACTGATATTCTAATGATGTCTAAAATAGATAGACTTTTTTATCCTGTCAAACATTAAGAAGGAATGATTATAGCCTAAAGATATAAAACTTTTATCTCATCAACCATTTAAGAGGGAATTATTATATTTCATCAAACATTAAGAAAGAAAGTTTATAACCTGAGGCAGAGTAACTAAATAGGACAATTAGGGAAACTGGGTCAGGACATTAAAAGGGAACTGTGGCATAACAAAACTTCTTCCACTCAGCTGTTAGAAACAGCTATTGGAGTCTTTGATGATAGGGATCAAACTGAAGCAGAGGAAAAAGACTGCAGACTTAAAGGGAGAGATACAGAACAGCTCCTACTTTTGACTGTTGATGTTTCTGGGAATCATAGAGATTTGTGCCTTAGGTGTCAAGGAAATTGTCCAAAGAAACTCCCTAGTTCTTGCCCTGAGGGCAGTAGAGGAGAGACTGCCTTGCAGGGACAAGCTGCCTCCCCCCACCCTGAACCCCCAATGCCCTGTCCTCCAGCAAGAGTTTGGGGCTTGGTCAAGCTCCCTTGATATGGGGACTTCTTCCTTCTCACTCTGGCCCTCTGGTCTCACTTGTTCCTCCCCCTTTAGAATGGGGTGTAATGGACTGAGGCTCGAGTTGATGCACTGAGTCCCAAGCATGTGAGGCTAGATAGTAATTGGACCATACTCTATTAATATATATACTTGGAGAAAGAATGGCCCCACCCACTCTTTGTGCAAGAGGCAGGGGAGGGAAAAGGGAAGCGGAAAGAGAGACTGCTGGCTGGTTTCTTGACACAGCTGCTCACATTGCTATTGTGACCGCCCTTCACCTGCAATCCCCCTTCACCTCTGCTGGCTGGCTTCCTGTTGCAGCTGCCCATATTGCTATCGCAATCCTTCTTCACCTCTACAGAGAATAAAGATTGAAGATTTTTCCCTTAACCTGAATTCCTGACTTTGGCTGATTTTAAATACGTGGTCATCACACTTGGAGCCCAAATGTGGGAACCAAGGACCTTACTTTCACTGAAGAAGTCTTCAGTGACCAGGAACTTAGATGAGTATAACCTTTTTTTGCTGAAATGGGACAGATGCTAGCTAAAGATTCTCCATCCCCCATCCCAGCCCCCAGCCCCCCACCTCCACCCCCACCCAGGAGTGGTGCTATAGAAAGCATGCTTAAGCTGATAGAAGATCAAGGGCTACTTATAACTTGGGAACAGACAGCTAGACTTCTGGGTACATTAAAACGCACCTCCCCTTGGTTCTTGGAGGAAGAACAAATTTCTCCAGATAATAAAACCAGACATTAATTGGGCAACAGCTCTCCGCATATTACAACGAAAATGGTCCTCATTCAATTTCCATCAAGGCATCCTATTTGTACAATATAATACAGTTGGTCTTAAGAGATCGTCTAAGTTCTAGAAGAAAAGGAAAAAGCTCTAGGAATAGCCAAATGGGGAAGCCTGAGATAAAGGAGGAAGACAAAGAACAGATTAATGACCATATCCCCACAGGGCATGGAGACTTAAGTGAGGCTCAAGGGTGTGGTGAATCTGAGGGAGCTTCAGCCCCATCTAAGGAGTTGACTCTCCTCATCAACTCCACCCTCCAGGATGGAGGGAGGAGGAGTAGTGGGGGGGGGGGGGGTAGGGGGAGGCAGTGGCAGCACCAGCACCTCCCCCCCCCCAGCATCCAGCTACTCCTATGAATAGATTGCAAAAGGGACTAATTAAGGCCAAGGCGGAAGGGAGAAATATATCAGAATTCCAACATCACATTTTTCCTGTAATTCAACTGTTTAATTCTTCAGGTCAAGAAAGTAGAAGATCCGCTCCTTTTGATATGGAAATCCTCAAAGGCCTGAAAAAGGCTTGCACTCTTTATGGGGCTATATCAGCTTATGTTAAGATGTTATTACAGAATTTGGCTTTTGAAATCTTGACCCCTAATGACTGGAAATCTATAGCAAGGGTATGCCTAGAACCTGGACAGAACTACTTGTGGCTTTCTGAATATAGTGAGCTCTGTAGGATACAAGCCCAACAAAATAGTCAAAGTGGAGTTCATGCTGCAATCTCCTGTGACCTACTAACAGGTGTAGGTCCTTATGCAGATGTCGCAGTACAGATTAATTATTCTATAGCAGCATATCAGCAAATTGCTGCTAATGCTATCAAAGCGTGGGCTTCTCTTCACAATAAAGATGACAAGGGGGGGGGGCCTTCACAAAAATAACACAAGGGCCAAATGAACCCTTTGCTGACTTTGTGGGACGCTTGCAGACAGCTATCACAAGAACAAATGGAGAAAATGCAATAACAGACATTTTGATAAGGCAACTTGCTAAGGAAAATGCTAATGAGGTTTGCAGAAAAATTATATTAGGATTGTGCAAGGATGCTTCTTTAGAGAAACTCATAAGACACTGTGCCACAGTGGGCACAAATGCTTTTTATACCCAGGCTATGGTACAGACTTCCCAAAATCCAAACAATGGGAAGACAGAGTCCCTCCTGGCAAGGGACTTCCAGAGAGACTCATAGATGTTTTCAGTATGGTAAAGTAGGGCATCTGAAAGCTCAATGTTGGTATAGAGACAGAATGAGAAAACAGAGTGGGAGAACAAGACCCAAAACCCCATGTCCAAAATGCAACAGAGGCTTCCATTGGGCCTCAGAATGTAGACAGATTCAGGGAAACGGGATGAGGGGCCCAAGGCAAAAAACACTTGGGGCATGATGGCAGTCAATGGTGTACAAAGAGAGTGCCTAGAAGTCCAGTACCCAGACATGACCAATCAGCCAGAAAGCCATATGATGGGAGAAGGGGATTACACAATCAACCAGCCAGGAAGCAACCTGATGGGAGAAAGGAATTACAATTGGGGAGAATAGAGCTGTATGCAGCTGGGACAACTGAGATACCCCCTGGAGAAGTGAAATCTGTTCCTCTCCAGCCTATGGATCCCTTACCTCCAGGCACAGTAGGCTTGACCATTTCACCTCCTGAAAGTACATACAAAACAGTGTCCATCCATATATTGATGTGGGAAAGTGGGGAATGTGTAGATAATATCCCAGTCACTAATACAGGTAGACAATGTGTGACTTATCACCCAGGAGAAGTAGTAGCATCAGGTTTACTCATACAGAATCCTAATAAGCAACCTGGTGATAGTCACCCAGGTTCTGACTCCAGACCACAAAATCCAGGAATATACTGGACAGCAGCTGTAACAGCTGACCGACCTATGCTCACGATCTATATAAATGGCCTACCATTGGAAGGATTGGTAGACACAGGTGCAGATCATACAGTCATTAGAGGTGCCAAGTGGCCCAGTCATTGGCCAAAGATTAAAGCAGACACCTACATGTCTAGAGTAGGAGGATCAATAGCAGTTGAAGTTAGTGCTGCCCCTATGAGATGGACTTTTGAAGGCAAAACAGGAGTTTTTACTCCTTTTATAGTTGAAAAAATCCTCATCAATCTGTGGGGAAGAGATGTTTTACAGCAATTAGGGTTAAAAATGAGTACTTCGGTTTTTTAAGCAGGGCTGCTGTTGAAGGCCTGCCAACACTTTCACCTGTTCCTAACCAATGTAAAACTGATACACCAGTGTGGATAGAACAGTGGTCCTTAGATAGCAATAAAATTCAGGCCTTATTAGATATAGTACAGGAGCAGCTTGAACAAGGGCACTTACAACCTTCTCTAAGTCCTTGGAATTCCCTAGTGTTCATTGTAAAAAAGAAATCTGGAAAATGGAGGATGTTGACTGATTTAAGAAAAGTGAATGAATAGATGGAAACTATGGGAACTGTTCAGCCTGGACTTCCATCTCCTACTCAATTGCCTAGAGAATGGCCTCTTTGGGTCATAGATATTAAGGATTGTTTCTATTCTATCCCTCTGGATAAGGAGGATATGAAAAGATTTGCCTTTTCAGTGCCCAGCGTTAACTTATCTGAGCCTTATAAAAGATATGAATGGACAGTTTTGCCACAGGGAATGAAAAACAGCCCCACTATGTGTCAAATGTATGTTGCTGTTGCTCTTGCTCCAGTAAGAAAAGCATTTCCAAAAGTTATGCTATTACATTATATGGATGATATATTGGGATGTTCACCTGAGGAACAAATGTTAGAAGCATGTCTATGAAAGATCATAGCAACACTAAGGAATTACAAATTGTACATAGCCGAAGAAAAAATTCAAAGACATGCTCCTTTTCAATATTTTTCAATATTTAGGATACGAAATATACCCTAAGGTGCTTACAGTACAAAAACTGTCCTTTTCAGTCCACTCAGCAGAATGAATTGTATGTGATCATTCTAGCTCTTACTTATTATCCAGGAGACATAAATATAATATCTGATTCGGCCTATTCAGTAGGTGTGGTACAAAGAATTGCCACAGCCCAAATAAAATCTGCATCCTCTAATATATATCAGCTCTTTAAGAAACTTCAAGAGCAAATGAGAAAGCATACAGTTAAGATTTATATTTTGCATGTCCACTCTCATAGTAGACTTCCAGGTCCCATTTTTGATGGTAATTCAAAGGCACATAGTCTTCTAACTATGTTGGTCAATACTCCTTTATTCCAAGAAGCCCAAGCATCTCATTATAAATATCATCAGGCTGCTCGAGCTTTACATTTACAATTTGGAATAACAAGAGAGGAAGCTAGGAGCATATAAAAGCCTGTACAGCTTGCCTCCCTTTCCATGCTCCTACACTGCTTCCAGGGAAGAACCCTCGTGGTTTGAGACCCAATAAAATCTGGCAAATGGATGTGACCCATTATAAATCTTTTGGTTGTCTGTCTTTTATCCACATTGTGGTAAACACCTTTTCAGGATTCACTTTTGCAATACCAGCAGCAAAAGAGAGCCCAAGTGGTCACCGAATTCCTCACACAAGCATTTGCTATTATGGGTGTGCCACAAGCAATAAAAACAAGACAATGGTCCTGCATATACCTCCAAACATTTTGCACATTTTTGTGCACAGTATAAGATTTTACACACCACTAGCATAATTTTTAATCCTCAAGGACAGGCAATAGTAGAGAGGAGAAAGAGAGACATTAAGACGCTGCTCCAAAAACAAAAAAAGGGGGGAGCCACAGATAACCCTAGAGAACTTCTAAATCTAACCCTTTATACTATTAACTTCTTGATTTTTGACAAAGATGCACTGGCTCCGGCAGATAGGTTTTATAACCCACCGGAAGGGCAGTGTCCAGTGTGAGCAGCTCCACTATCTTTAGGTAATCACCAGGTGATGTGGAGAGACCCAGAAAGTGGTGAATGGAAGGGACCAGATAGGCTAACTGCTTGGGGAGAGGATTTGCTTGTATCTTTACAGGTGGAGAAGGAATCAGATGGGTGTCCATTGGAGAGAGATGGAGCAGACCCTTGAAACAAAGGAGAAGACTCAAAAAATATCGGGTTGTTCTGTTGCTGATTGTGCTCACCATTGAAGAGTGTGGCAGTTATGGTATTTGATTCATGGACATAGAAAATTGCTAGACTTCAAAACCCTCAGGAATCATTGGATTCTCTGAGACATAAGACTTGAAAGCCCTCAGGAATCATTGAATTTTCTGAGAAATGATAAGACTGTTGCAGGACTTCAAAATCTGCTGGAATCATTGGATTCCCTAACACATAAAAAGACTTTTGCAGGACTTCAAAAACTTAGGAGGATCATTGGATTCCCTGACATGTGAAGCAATGGACAATAAATTGGTTTTGGACTATCTCTTGGCTACTGAAGAAGGTGTATGTGTGACTGCTGTTTATATACTCTCCTTCTAGGACTTCTGGCAATCTTTTACAACACCATTTTGATTTATATTGTTATACCATTACTTGCGTGTACAATTCATGTTTGTTACACCACATCAAGCCTGCACTGACTGTGCGGAGAGTCATCATTAATAGCCTCTGCATTATTGCTATGTGCTTGTGTAATACCTTCCATGCTGACGGGTTTGTGCATAATAAAACCCTTCAGCCCAGAAGCCCACTAGCAACTCCCACTTCCCTTTGATGCTTTTCATCTCTCTTCCTGAGATGTCAGGGAGGGCGTGATTATCTCCTTTTTAGTGCTTTCACCTCCCTTCCTGAAAAGTCAGAGGGGTTGTGATCACCTCCTTTTTGGCGCTTTCACCTCCTTTCCTGAGAAGTCAGGGAGGGTGTGATCACCTTCCCTTGGGAGCTCTGACCTCCCTGAAGAGTCAGAGATGACATGACCACCTGTGTTCTAAAACAAAAGAAAGCGGGAAATGTAATGGGCTGAGGCTTGAGTTGATGCACTGAGGTCCCAAGCACGTGAGACTAAATAGTAATTGGACCAAAATCTATTAATATATATACTTAGAGAAAGAATGGCCCCACCCACTTTTTGTGCAAGTCCTGATGTGTTGTATAGAAAACGACGATGTTGGTGGGTGGAGGCAGGGGAGGGAAAAGGGAAGCGGAAAAAGAGACTGCTGGTTGGTTTCTTGACACAGCTGCTCACATTGCTATAGCGACCCCCCTTCACCTCTGATCCCCCTTTCAACTGCAATCCCCCTTCACCTCTGCTGGCTGGCTTCTTGTTGCAGCTGCCCATCTTGCTATCGCAATCCCCCTTCATCTCAAAAAGAATAAAGATTGAAGATTTTTCCCTTAACCTGAATTCCTGACTCCGGCTGATTTTAAAAAAGCGGTCATCACAATGGGGATTGCAGGGGAATTTAAGAACTGTTTGGAGACTTTTCCTCTGCCTTGCCAGTTTGGTGACCTGTTATTTAAACACTCGTTTCTTTTTATTCCTTCCTATCATGCTCCCTTATTGGGGCATGATTTAATGGTGAAATTGGGGACCAAATTTTCTCTTCTCAGACCTCCAGATGGTCTTTTTGTGCTGCTTTCACAGCCCTCCCATACTCTCTCTGAAATCTGGGAGAAAATCGATTCCTCTGTTTGGGCCACTCCAGCCTTAGCTAGGATTGAGAAATTTCTTAAGTACAAACTTCTGGCTAAAGAGTTAAGAGATTTGGAGCCACTTAACTGCAGTCTTATCTTGATCTACAGTCCCTAAATGCAGGGCCACACCTTGGGAAATCCCAGACCAGTGGTTTATTTCTCAAAGAAACTGGACTCAAGTTTCCCTAGAATGGCTCTTGTGCCTTCTAGAAGAAGCCTCAAAATTTACCCTAGGGCACCAGAGCATTTTAGAAGCCAAAGGGCATCAGTGGCTTGCTAGTGGGAGACTTACTAGACAGATATCAGGCTCTGCTGCCAGATACCCCTGACTTGACTCTCCAAGTGTGCCATACTAGGGTATGGCACTTTGCTCCCTGTTCACTTTGCTCAGATGGGTCCAGCTTTCTTGAAAACAGGGAAAAGAAAGGCGGGATATTCTGTGGTGACCCTCAATAGCACTCTGGAGGCTAAACCAACTGCAACATCCAAAGAATCTGATAAACTTTTACCACATTTCTAAAATATATAAAGAGTTGTCTCAAACTGATAATAGTTCAAACCACTCTCCAACTGATAAATGGTCAAAGAATATGAACAGACAATTTTCAGATGAAGAAATTAAACTACATGTAGTCACATTAAAAAGGTGCTCTAAATCACTATTGATCAGAGAAATACAAATTAAGACAACTCTGAGATATTACATACCTCTCAGATTGGCTAAGATGACAGGAAAAGATAATGACAAATGTTGTAGGGGATGTAGGAAAACTGGGACACTGATACAGTTATTGGTGTGAATGGATCCAACCATTCTAGAGAGCAGTTTGGAATTATGCTCAAAAATTTATCAAACTGTGCATAGCCTTTGATCCAGCAGTGTTTCTATTGGGATTATGTCCCAAAGAGATCTTAAAGGAGGGAAAGGGACCCACATGTGCAAAAATGTTTGTGGTAGTCCTTTTTGTAATGGCAAGAAACCGGAAATCGAGTGGATGACCATTACTTGGAGAATGGCTGAATAAATTATGGTATATGAATGTTATGGAATACTATTGTTCTATAAGAAACGACCAGCAGGATGATTTCAGAGAGGCTTGGAGAGACCTACATGAACTGATGCTAAGTAAAATGAGCAGAACTAGGAGATCATTATGCACAGCAACAAGATGATCAATTCTGAGGGACATGGCTCTCTTCAACACTGAGATGATTTGGCCCAGTTCCACTTGTGCAGTGATGAAGAGAATGGTCTACACCCAGAGAGAACCATGGGAACAGAGGGTAGAACACAGCATAGCATTTTCACTTTCTGTTATTATTTGCTTGCATTTTGTTTCTTTTTTTCTCAAATTTTCTTTTTCTTCCTTTTTGATCTGATTTTTCTTGTGCAACCGGATGGCTGTGTGAATGTGTTGGATCTATTAGATGTGTTGGAACATATTGGATCTAGCATGTATTTCGGCATATTTGGCATTTTTGGACTGCCTGCCATGCTGGGGAGGGGATAGGGGAAGAAAAGGAAATTTTGGGGCAAGGGATTATGCAGGGGTCAACATTGGAAAAATTACCCATGCATATGCTTTGTGAATAAAAAAGCTTTAATCAAAAAAAATTTTTTTAAATAATAGCCATATATTTTTTGTATTGTGTGATTTAAAGAAACAACATTAACGATAAAACAATACATTCTAACGACAAGTGTCTAGATCTCAAGAACTTAAAAAATGAGGGTTTCTTGGTGGAGAAATAGAATCTTATTGCTTTTTAGGGGGGAAATTAGCTTTAAGAAGATAAATAGATAATAGATAATTTTGATTACATAAAATTAAAAGAGTTTTACACAAACAAAACCAATACAGCCAAGATTAGAAGGGAAGCATAAAACTGGAAAAAATATTTTACAATCAGCATTTCTGATAAAGGCCTCAATTTCTAAAATATATAGAGAATTGACTTAAATTTGTATGCCAAAGAATACATTTTTCAGATGATCAAATTAAAGACGTTTCTAAACATATGAAAAAATGCTATAAATGACAATTGACTAGAGAAATACAAATTATGACAATTCTGAAAAAAAATACATTTCTGAAGTACCACTTCATACTTCTCATATTGGTTAAAATGACAGGAAAAGATAACGATAAGTACTGGAGAGGAAGTAGAAAACTGGGACACTAATGCATTGCTGGTGGAGTTGTGAAATAATCCAACCATTCTAAAGAGTAATTTGGAACTATGCCCAAAGAGCTATAAAACTGTGATCCAGCAGTGCCACTCCTGGGCCTATATCCCAAAAAGATCATAAAAGAGAAAAAAACCCACATGTGCAAAAATGTTTATAACGGTTTTTTGTTTGTTTTGGTGGTTGTGGTGATCTTCTTCTTTTAAAATAAATAGAATAGTTCTCTCTGGGGGAGAGAGCAGGTTTCTCGGGGGAGGTTTTCTGGAGGCAGTCTCAGTTGCAGTTGAAAGTAATAATCACCCAAATGCAGCCAGCTGGTAAAAATGCAAACATTTATTTTCTCCTTCCAAAGTAGCCTGGTTAGTTGAGGCCTATCTCTCTGCTTGGTTCCAAGAGCTCTTGCAGATTTCTTCTGCCTCTGCTTTCTTCAGCCACCAGCCAGCTCCACTCTTCATGTAATTCTGCTGAAATCTGTCCGAGAGCCTCTGTCTGTTTCTTTCATACAAGAGAGAGGAATTGTGGGATATGAGAGAGGGGGATTATGGGTTTTCTCCCATAGTGCTCTCTGGCCCCAAGAGCTTCAAGGGAGGTGTGAATTCAGATATCTCATACTAAACCCTGAAATTTCCCAAACGTGTGAACTCTAATGAGTAAAGGTGCAAACACAAGCACTGTATCAATTAGTTCTACTTAGTACCTTGTTTCAGGTTCTGGCCCAAAACATCTTCTCTAATGAGTAAGCAATTTATAAAGAATCCAATAGGTGGTGACAAGTAATTGAAAACTAAGCCCATCAATTGGGGAATGGCTGAATAAGTTGTGGTATATGAAGGTAATGAAATATTTCTGATTTCACAAAACCTGGAAAGACTTGCATGAACTGATGCTAAATGAAGTGAGCAGAATCAAAAGAACACTGTACACAGTAACAGTAAGATTGTGTGACGATTAACTGTGATGGACTTGGCTATTTTCAACAATGAGAGGATTCAAAACAATTCCAATAGACTTGGGATGGAAAGTGGTATGCACATCCAGAGAGAGAACTCTGGAAAATTAATGTGGATTAAAGTATAGTATTTTCACCTTTTTTGTTGTTTTTTTCTTTCTCATATTTGTTTCTCTTTTGACTTTTTTTTTCCTTATGTAACTTAATAAATATGGAAATACATTTAGAAGAACTTCATGTGTTTAATCCATACCAGATTGCTTGCTGTCTTAGGAAGAGGGGAGAGGGAAAAGGAGAGAGAAAAATTTGGCTTACAAATTGAAAAAGAAATAGGGTAAAGTTCATCAAGTTATTTAAGTCTATTATCAAATATACCTTATATATTAAGTTTGTATATTAAGTTTTTTCCCCAAATGCACAGTTATCTCATTATTGAATCAAATCCAGTTTAATATTTCTATCCCCAAAAAGAAATGTGTATGTGTAGGGGGTAAGGGAGGGGCAGCTAGGTGGTGAAGTGAATAGAACACCAGCCCTGAAGTCAGGAGGACCTAGTTCAAATCTGGTTTCAGACATTTAACACTTCCTAGCTGTGTGACCCTGGGCAAGTCACTTAACCCCTACTGCCTCAGGAGGAAAAAAAAAAAGAAATATGCATGTGCCCACTTGCTCAATTCAACAAATATTTAAATTCCTATCATAACATCCTAAATCTGATTTTCCCCACACTGGGGAATTAAAATCTAAGCTACCACACAACTATTCACCCACTGTTGTATAGGAAGCATGATGGATTAGGAATCAGAGACCTGGGTTCAAAGCCTGCCTCTGCCACTTCCTACTGTGAGATATTGGGTAAGTCATTCAACTTCTTTTTGCCTGAATCCCATCTTCTATAAAATAATGGATTTGGACTAGATGGCCTTTAAGGTATCTTCCAGCTATACCTTTATGAGTAGCCAGTAAGCATTCAGATATTGAAATGAAGCTATGATCTCATCTACCTGGATACTCTCAGAGTTAAGAGAAACCATAATTCATCAATACCTTTTCATTCTATTTTCTACTTCAAAGAGTCAACCAAGAAGACTTATTGGGAACATTTTGTGAATTCTCCAGTCATTATGAGAATGCTAATAGATCATTCTACCTGTCCACCTGATATCCTTCATCCTATGTGAGCAGTCCATATTCTTTTTTAATCAGACATTTTCCTGATGGCATCTTTTACTTCAAGTACATCTTCAAAATTTCTTATTTTTAATATGTTATAGTCTACTAACAGCCACATTTCTATACCTCTTTCTATAGGATACTCATATGTTCCCCCTAAAATTAGTATTCCTTATATAGAGTCCAATCAGTACTAGCTACAGAAGCGTTAAGGAGACAAATCCTTGTTTCTTAGGAAAGTCTAAGATCTTAAGAGAAGTCTGCAATTTTGAATGCATAAAGGGAAGTGTATAAAGAATCCCGGAAAGGTAGGTTGGAAGTAGGTTGTACAGAGATTTAAATGCAAAAACACTTATATTTGATTGTAGAAATAATAGGAAATCATCGAAGTTTGCTGAATAACAAAATGATAAGATCAAACTTACATTTGAGAAAATTCACTTAGACTCAAGGATGGATTTGGTGAAGGGAGAAACTGGATAGTTAGAGGAGACCAATTAGGAGACCACTGTAATAGTCCAAGCAATAGGTAATGAAAACCTTAGAACAGAGAGAGGGGGACAGATTAACACTGTAATGTAGAGGATCAGAACTCTGAAAAGGTGTACTTAAATTTAAGTCAATATGGTGCTTATAGTTAAGTACATAGTTAATGTAAGATAATGTAAGATTACATCTGGTGATGTAATGGTTATACCTGCTCAGTGTGGTGTAGTGATGTAATTGTACTTAAGTATTTAAGGGCTGGGAATGCTCTCTCAACCACAGCTCTCAGCCCCAGATACAAAAGAAGACTCCAGATTCCAGACTCCATTTTTGACCAGTCATGTGATAGCTCTCCTGACTCCTTCACTCCTCCACTAAGACCAAGGACATGGGCTGATTCCCAAGGTCCTCCAGAGAGCTAGTCCGGACATTACACCATAGTATAGAAATTATAACATCTGGCAATTGATTGTGCATGTAGGGTGAAGTGGAATGAAGAATTGATAATGACACTAAGATTGTGAATTTGGATGACTAACAAGTTGGTAATGCCCTTGACAGGAAAAAGTAAATTTGGAACTATGGATTGAGAAGGAAGGATAATGAATTGTTTAGGGCTTATTGACTTTGAGATGCTTAATGAATATCTGATTTGAACTGTTCAATGGGCAACTAGTGATGTAGGATTAGAGCTCAATAGAGTCCAACGGCTGAACTGAAAGATAGGAGAGTCATTGCACAGGAATAATCAAACCTTTATGTGCTGTGGAAGGAGAAATAGCTACCAGTATCCTCTATCATATAGGCTAGGATAATAATTTTTCTTATGTAATTGTAGATAAGGGGAAAAATTGGTCAATGATAGTCTAGTCCTGGGAATACACATTTTAAGTGATTCAGCTTCAAGAAACATGATAACACAGGAGCAAACGTGGTCTCTACTTCAAAGTGTAATTGGGTATATTGTCTATTTATTACTTGGTGAAAAAAAAGATATTCTGTTTAGCTGCTGAGTTAAAATTGAGACAAAGCTTTACAAAATTCTATTTTCTTCCTACTACACTAAGTTCCAAAGAACTGGTGGAAGAGTGCTCTTTGTTCCTTCAGGACAGTTAGTTGTGTGTCTGGGATGGGACCATATTGTATATATATGTGTCTTTGGACCTTTTGAGATCTCAAAAGATCAAATAAGCCACCAGATATCTAGCAGCTGAGCCCAGGAAGGAGACAACCCTAAAAAGGAATCTACTTGACCAACAATAGATTAATATTCCATTATCAAGGTGGTGCAAGCAAGGAAGCAACTGTAGCTATGATATATTCAGAAGTTAATTTGGAGGGAACAAATGTTTGTAGCAGTGGATTTGAATTTAAGTTCATTACTCCTGAGGACCAGGGTATAAATAAGAGCACATGCCTTCAGTTCAGGGAGACATTACTGTTCTTTGGTTCCTATTCAGGAATTTTGAAAAATTTTGTACAATTTTGTAAAAATTATTTTTTGTAAATTTTGAAATTAACTCATTAATGATTATTAACTCATTAGTGAAATTAGCTCATTAATGATTATCATTTTAGCTGATATTGGAGAAATAATCGCTAATGATAATGCTGGAGAGAAAACATCATAATAGGGTTTCAAGCTATTAACATTAGAAGGCTCACCCCCAAGTTCTTCTACAATAGTCCCAGAATTCTGAAGGATGGATGTAGCAGGGCATATGATCTGTAAGGGAATTGGAATAAAAATTCCCAAAGTCTTGCTATACTTAGAAGGGATTAAAATTGTCCCAGAGACTTGATTGATTGAGGAGACTAAAGCCCAGAGGTATTGATATGATTTCCTAGTCTCTACATACCAAAAAAACAAGAAAAGTTGCAGCAGGGCCCTGAGGGCAGACCATAAAACTATCATAAGCCACAGAGAGAGGCAACTCAACTGAATCAATGCTGTACCCTCAAGTGAGTATCCATTCCCTGCTCTGAATTTTCTTTTTCTGCTACAGCTAAATATTTAACTGTTATAATACATGTGTTTCTTTGTGTTACAAGCTCAAAAAATAAAGGACCAGCTTGACCTCGTCAGCTCTGGCCTACTTTATGAACTGATATGGTTACTTTAAAAAGAAGAAATCAGGGGGCAGCTAGGCAGAGCAATGGATAGAGCACCAGCCCGAAGTCAGGACGACCGGAGTTCAAAACTGACCTCGGACACTTATAGCACTTCCTAGCTGTGACCTTGGTCAAGTCACTTAACCCCAATTGCCTCAGCTGGAAAAAAAAAAAAAAAAAAAAAAAGGAGAGAAGAAATCAAGGACATTAGATTTTTGGTTACACCCACAGAAACAAAGATGATTAATTAAATTAGACAGGTAGGGGAACCTACAGAGAATATTGTGATAAAAACCTAAAAAGGTGACTAACCAAAATGAAAGTGTTACAGTATTAAGAAGAATGAGACTGGAAGTCATCAAATTTGACAATTTAGACACACTGATAACTTTGAAGACATCAGTTAATGAGTGATATAATTAGAAGCTAGACTTTGTAGTCTCAAAACTTTGCAGGCTTTTTCTTCCTTTGAAGAAAGAAAAGAAGATGCCAAAAACAGGACTACTTTTCTAGACTGTGACTAGGAGGAGAAATTTGAGAAAAATTTAAGAGGGTGTCAGATCTAGTAAAAGTTTTTTAAGGAGACCTGGATTTATTTATAAGCAATAGAGGGGGAAAAAAAAATGTAAGCAGGTTCAACTTGTCCATTGGCACTGTTTGGCCTATAGAGTTAGATAAATAGTAATGTAACTATAGATGGAGAAACTCTAGAGATTGTCCATCTAACTGTATATTGCTATCTCAGCAACAGACATTCTTAATCTATTTGATTTTTTCCTATGTGGTTTGTAATGCTAAAATTTTCTCAGCTGAGAATGCTCTATAATGTTCTAGAATTAACTACACAATATTGCCCACATTCAAAAGCATCTGGAAAGCTTCATCTTTCATTAAAATATATATAGATATAGATTTATATATACCTATATATATCTATATCTATATATATTTTTATATGTCTATATATCTATCTATATCTATCTATCTATCTATAATATATATATATCTTCGACCTGGGTTCTTTCAGGATTTTTTGTTCTGTTTATTGTCTTTTTGTGGGGGAGGAAGGGAGGAAGAATAGTAAGATCTAGAACCAAAACTTTTTCTGAACCTTTGGGATCTTCCCCTTCAGAAAGCTTAACACTCTTACAATTGTGCTTTCAACACAGTATTCTTCTATGCACAACTGTGTATAATTTAGTTGCTTTCCCAGCAATCAAGCATTTCTGAGTGCTTTTCTTTATAAGTCTATCCAGTACCATGATGTTTACAGTCTCTAATGATGAAGTTTATCATAAAAATCTCTGAAAATTTTTTCCATTTTTTTCTTTTTTGTTACTGGCATCTTTCCATTTTTACCTTTGAATATCTTTCAGATGTCTTGAGTTGCGTCTCTAAAGGCTTTCTTGAATCAGGTTTTATTTTTCCTTGTTTCAAAAGTGTTTAAGGTGGTATTGCTCATAATCCTCCATGATTCTTCTTTATAAGGTTTATTAACAAGTTCATAATCTCTGTATTAAATTATTTGCCTGTCATATCTTTCTGCTTGATAATTAATCAGTCAAATGTTTATTAACTAAGAACATTTTGAGGTCTTTTTGGTCTCCTTGTTATGGCAATTTATTTACATTGGTATGAAAGGATTTATATTAACCACTATTTCCTTTATGCATCTTCTTTATTATCTTCCCCCTCCAAAACAAACAAAAAAACCTAAGAGAGTCTCTTTTCCTCTTAAAAGAATTGGCTTTCCTTAAAAGGAAACTAAGCTATATGTGGAGCCAGATTGGTTTACCTGACACAAATTCCTGAAAGGTATAAAAAGTCATTTAGGTATTTTGAGACCCCCATGACTTAGTGGATGTCTGAAGAGCACACCAGTCACCATGGCCTTCAACATATACTGCCCTGATAATTAGAGTTATATATTTTTAAAACAAAAGTTTGAAAGTTTTAGGGTCATCTTTGACATTTATGCAGCAGCCAGAATTAAGCATGGCTGACACTGCTTTTATTGTAATTAGCATGCATTCTTCTCTCTCCTCTCCCCTCCAAGAATAACAACTGTTAAATTGTTCCAGAACTAGGAATTGAACATCATTCCCTTCAATGGGATATAACCACCCTCCCTAACACACCCTAAATTTGTATTGACAAGCAAATCTGCTACACGGACTCCCCCTTGGCAAATGGAAACTATTTCTTTGACTTCTGGGGAATAGCTAGGCCCTAGGTTCTCTGGAAAGGCTTGCTAGTCTCTAAAAAATTACTTCCAAGTACTCCACAGCATTAAAGACTATAACCACTTTCTTCTTTGGACCCTGGGTATCTCAACTTGCTCCCTGGTCAGAGGCCATCTGAACTAGTGCCACAAGACCTTTCGCATTATGACCGGTCAGATATGTGCTTTTTTGCTTGCTTGGGCTGGTTGGTATCCCAGGGTCCTTTTCTTTGCTAGTCATATATTCGATAATCTCTTGGATCCTTGAGATGTGCTTTAGATATTTATAATGTGTGATAAATTGCTTCTAGCTTTTCAAATACTGCTAGTGTCTCCTTCAGGGAATGGGAGGCATTTGGGGTTGTCTGCTTAGAAAATTGGTAGCAATTGTGCCCCTTGAAAGTGATGAGGTTAGTATCTCCTCAATTCCCAGGGGTGAAGAGATTAGTGGCAATAAGAGAGTTGTTAAAATCCCTTTTTGGTCGTCCTGCAGGTTTAAAGTGAAAGAATTCACTTATCCCGAATTATTAATTGCAAAAATGAAAGTTTATTGTTAGATAGAAACCAGTTTGTAAGAGAAATGATTTCTACAGTAGCAAAGTTTTATTAGGGAAATGGAACCTGGCACTGAGAAGAGAATGCTTCCATTTTTACCTTTGAATATCTTTCAAATATCTTGAGTTGGGTCTCTAAAGGCAAGCTACGTTAGGCCTTCTGCAAGGAGTGAGTCCAGAAACTGCCTTTTAAAAGCAGTCTTGAGACTTCAGGACTCAGGTTCCCAGGCTTAGATACTTATCAGTATCCAGCCTACATCTCCTATTGGAATTAACACTTCAAGGGAATGCTTTTTGACCAGGATTTTGGAATGAATCAAAGGCTCTGGCATTCCAGAAAGATAACTTATTTTGGGGGCGGGGGGAGAGATATGCCTTCTCCAGAAGGGGCTAAGACTCCAAAAAGGATCACAGATCAAAAGGAAAAACAGTTTCAGAGTGATAATCTTAAAGGGAACAGTTTCCCTCCCACTTCAAAAGGACTGGATCAAGTACTCCATAGAAAGGCAAAAGATTCTACTGTCCTACTATAGTGCATCTTCTTTTTTCTTGGATATTAGGAGTTGTTCCCTGATGATCATAGGATTGCTGAGCTGGTGATTTATTTCAACCTGGCTGTGCCCAGGGGTCCACTCTTCTGTTTGGGCAGACTAAGGTATTGTCATCTGTATCTCTTGAATTGCACTAACTTGCTGCTCTTAAAGTTAGTCCAAAGATTTTGGACTTATAAAGGCTCTGATAAGCCTCAAAGTTCTGGATGGCACTTGAACTATGGCTGAAACCTTTTCTGTGCAGGGGATGGGTGCCCTTTCAAACAATAACAATATAAAGGCTGAAGGAAATACTTGAAACTAGATAGATTTTGCATGGTTACTGGCTTCAGAACATGGTTGAGAGGTGGGTATGTGGTAACTGATAGAAACTCAGGGTTCAAGTACAAAAACAAGAATGAGGACTTTGGGAATATATTTTGTGATGACTAATCAAATCCTTTAAATTCAACTCTTGACAAACTATTGCAGGAATTTCCTATTACAGCTTCTAGAAGCTTCTACAGCTTCTGGATCATAGACTATTAATGTAGAATCTGGAAGTCATGGGATCCTTATGTTTGCAGAACCTCATTTTGGCCAGGGACATTTTTTTCTCTGTAGTAAGCTGCTTCTCACATTAAGATGATTTGGGGAGGGAAGGAGAAGAAGAGGTATGCATCCAGAGAAATTAACTGATTCTATATGCTTGCTTGTTGCATATCCTTGCTGTTTTAGAGCAAAGTAAACTTTTGTTTGTTTGTTTGTTGTTTAATGACTTTTAAAGGCCTCATTTCATTTAAACATAGAACCCAAACCTGAAGAGTTGTGAATCTAGAATCATCTCTGACAAATCAAATAAAGATTTCTTTGAACATTTACCTGGCTGGGGCAGCTAGATGGCACAGTGGATAGAGTGATGGCACTGAAGACAGTTTAGACAGGAGGACCTGAGTTCAAATTTGTCTCAGACACTTAATACTTCCTAGCTGTGTGACCCTGGGCAAGTCTCTTAACCCCAATTGCCTCAGGGGAAAAAAAATCATCATAATCCATATTACTGCCTTTTCCTTTCTTCCTTATCCACTTTTCATTATCAATAACTTAAATGCCAACTTAAATTGTTTCAAATATTTTTTCCTTTTCTCCTGGGATGATAGGAAAGAGATCATATACACTAATTTTGCAAGTAAAGAAACTGAGGCCCAGTCTGTGACTTTCCAAGATCACAAAGGCAATGACAAGGCGGGGGATCTGAATCTATATATTCTAAGACCTATGGCCTTTCTAGTTTTCTGTTTTTTATTTAACTTTGTGATGACAAATCAGTGAAGTGATTATATTAGACATCTGATTCAAAAATGATTCACATATCAATAGTCAATTTCATTTTACTAGTTATTCAGTGCTTGCAAGGTCCAGCACCTATTGATCTCTTTCTAAAAGAATTCAAGATGAAGAAAAAAGTTTTTATGTAGCTTTAAGTCTATCTCATTTCTTATTTCTTACCAATGATTTTAAATATATTTTTCATCATGCTCATCTCTTCTCATCTTTGTAGTAAAAAGCATTTATTGATTTAATTTGAATGGTATAGTATACCACTAGTATACTATATAGTATATATAGTAGTATAAAATTGTTTGTAAACACAACATAGGGCTGAGAGCCATTTCCTAATTTTTTCTGTGTTTCCATGATCAAAGAAATCATTACCAAGTGAACAGTCTATCAGTGATGAGTCTCCTGGAATTTCACAAGACTGATCTTCAGAAACTTGGTGAGTTACAAGGATCATTTTTGAAGCCTTTCTAGCATGGAAGAACTTGGCAAAATTGCAGAGCTGAAATAGCCTTCAAGAACACAGAGTCAGCTAAACATGATATCCCTGCTGGTTCAAAAACTGGGACTGGTATGAGTCACCAGAGTTTGGAAGTTCTAAGTTGCAGTAAAGCTAAAGCCAAGTGGGTATCCACATTAGGTCCAGCTCCAATATGGTGAGGCACCAGGAATAAAGAGTTTCCAAGCTAATGAGGGGTAAAAAAAAAAGCTAATGAGGATAAAACAGTTAAATAGGATAAAAAACAGAAATGCTTTCACATTTCTAGCTTAGACAAGATAGGAAGATGCAGTCTGCCGCCCTAAGCCTCCAAAAAATAACAGGCACAACTCTGTTCATTATTAATTATAAATTACTACAGTTAAAATCAAATTAAATTGTTTCTCTTATAGCTATCTTTCATTTACCTTAAAAAAAGGAATCATGAATACTGCTAGTTATAATATTCATTATTTGTTCTAATTCGACATGGTCAAGGTTAAAAAGTTTATAAAAGAATAGAAAAATACTTATATGACATATAATGTTTAACAACAATTGAAAGATTGGCTATTATTTGAAATGAATTATACTACATCTTTAATATATTCTGTTGGAATATACAGGAGAGCTGTTGTGATACACAGGAGTTACCCAACAGTGGCTGCTAGAGATCCAACCCAGACCTGCAGAATGGATCTCCTCTTGTGAGAGGATGATACAAGGAGAAAGAGAGGCATTTGCTGTTCTCTGACCTCTCTAACTGAGAGACCATTGCGTTGTCTGACCTCTCTCCTCTTCTGCATCCAATTTATCTCATTACCAGTCCACAAACCTGTGTCAGCAAAGGTGGGCCCTGCAACTCCTTCAGATGTTATGATGCACAGCTGTGGAAGCTCTCAGAGAATTGACCTGTCCCTTAACAATATTCCATTATTGATTTTTATAAATAAAACTATTTCTATTCAAGGAAAAGTAGATTTGTTCATGTTTTAATTCACAAATGCATAATGAAAAGTAGCCACATGTAAATTATCGATAACATATAAGTCCTATCTTGCTACTTGACACTGAGTGGCAAGTTTACAAGAAAAACCAAACTAAACAGCTTTAAGCTTTTAGATGAGTGAAGTTCTGGAGAATAGCCAGTCTTCAATGTTAAAAAAGGATATAACTTCTTATATATACATATTAAAAAAAAAAAAAAAAAAAAAAGCAGAGTTAGTAATCATAACTGTGAACATTAAAGGCATGAGCTTACCCATAAAAGCAGGTAGCAGAACAGATAAGAAACAAATTCCAAGAATGTTGTCTACAATAGACACACTTGAAAAATAGGAAGACATACAACAAGAGGCCAAACCAGAAATCTACAAAATATTTTAAATAAACTAAAAATTAAAGGCAGGGAGTAGCCATCATGATCTCACAGCAAAAACAAAAATAGACTCTATAAAAGGGGCAGCTAGGTGGCGCAGTGGATAAAGCACCAGACCAAGTTTTCAGAAGAAATCAAACCTATCTATAATCATATTTTAAAATGCTCTAAATCATTATTGATTAAAGAAAGGCAAATGAACTCTGAAGTACTACCTCACAATTATCAGAAATGACAAATGCTGGAAGGGATGAAAGAAAAATAGAGAAACTGACAAACTGTTGGTTGAACTGGCCCATCATTCCAGAGAAAATTTAGAACTAGGCTCAAAGCGTATATCCTTTGATCCAGCAATACCACCACTAGGTCAATATGCAAACGAAATCAAATAAAAAGGAAAATGCTAATAGTAGCTCTTTTTGTGGTCAGAAAGAATTGAAATCAAGGAAATACTTTTAAATAGCTGAACCAGTTGTGGCATATGATTGTGATGAGAGTAGCATTTGCTATAATAATGAAGGGAATAGTTTCAGAAAAATATGGCAAAACTTGAATTGTTATTGTACATGGTTACATGGTAATAACAAAGTTATTAAGGATGATCAGTTGTAAAAGACTTGGATACTTTAATCAATACAACGATCCAAAACAGCTCTAAAGGATTCATGATGAAAAAGTGCCATCTATCTCCAGAGAGAGAACTGATAAAATCTAAAGTGCAAACTGAAGTATAATTTTCTCACTTTATGCTTCTTGCTTTTTAAAAAATGGCTAATAATATGTAGATGTTTTGCATGATTTCGTGTGTTCTATTGTTTTATTTATTTATTTAACCCCCACCCCATTATATATATATATATATATATATATATATTTTAAATAACTTTTTATTGACAGAATCCATGCTAGGGTAATTTTTTATAGCATTATCCCTTGCACTCACTTCTGTTCCGATTTTTCCCCTCCCTCTCTCCACCCCCTTCCCCCAGATGGCAAGCAGTCCTTTACATGTTAAATAGGTTACAGTATATATCCTAGATACAATATATGTGTGCAGAACTGAACAGTTCTCTTGTTGCACAGGGAGAATTGGATTCAGAAGGTATAAATAACCCGGGAAGAAATACAAAAATGCAAGCAGTTTATATTCATTTCCCAGAACCCCATTATATTCAAAACAATTTTTTTTTTACATCTGTTTCTAAAATTTGAGTTCTCTGTTCTCTCCCTTATTCCCACCCACAATTAAGAAATCATTTGTGAAGTTATTCAAAATATTTCCATAAAAGTCAAGGTATGAAATAAAACAAACCTCTCTCACCTCAATGAAAATAAAAACCCCATTTTACAGTTGGGTAAACTGGTGACAGAACTGAAGTGACTACTGCCATGGTCAAACAGCATTTAAACTCTGGTTTTTCTGCCTCCTGACCCACACACTATCAATTGCACCACCTAGCTGGCTTGAGTTCATCTCGTGAACATATGATATGAGTAGCTCAGAACAGAAGGATGTGCATTTCAAAATGAAGAAACAATCTTTATTGGTTCTTTTGTCCCAGGAATGGACGGAAAGAATGCCTTTATCAAAAAGGATTGGCCATTATGCTAAGAAAAGCATAGGGGTTGGGTGATAAGAAAGGATCAAGAAAAAGAAAGATCCAGAAAGCAAGATCTGTGCTTGATGAAAAGAAGAGGGTCACAGGAACAGGAATACACTACTTTAATTATAAGTGAATAATGATGATCAGATTCTTTCTCTTTCTCTATCCCTTTCTATTTGTAAAGAGAAAGGGGATAAAGATGGGAGTGGGGGAGGAATTAGTAACAGATTATAATGGAGAAATAAACACTATAATAGTAAAGAATGAATGAAATAGATTTACTAGTAGAGGGCAGCAGATGAATTGGAAAGCAGAATCCAAAAATATGTATAACAAGCACACTCAAAACATAAAGGTTCACACAAAATTAAAATTAGGAAAAATACAGAAAATATATGCATCAAGCAAATCCTAAAAAGCAGACATGATCTCAGACAAGCCAAGAATAAAAACAGTTATGATCAAAAGAAATAAGTAAAGAAAATATAATAAGCATAAAATTACCATAGAAAATCAATTAACACAAATACTTAATATATATGCACCAAATGGCATAGCATCTAAGAAATTAAAGAAAAAGTTAGTCAAATTACAGAGAGAAAAGGACAGAAAGTCAATAACAGCTGGGGAAATTGATGTGCCTTAAGACCTAAGCAATTCACACAAAAATATTTAGAAAAGTTATACATGATAGACTTCTGACAATAGAAATAGAAAGTAATACAAACTAATTAAGCAAAAGAAAAATGGATTCAAACTTATCCTACTGAATAATAAGTAACAATATTAAGTAATAATGAAGTGAATAATGTTAATGACTACTAGTTCATAGAATGAATCAGAGAAGCAAGAAATAATTTCATTAAAGAAAATTACAAAGATAAAATAAACCAAAATTGTTGAGATTTACCCAAAATTTCAAGGAATAACGTATAACTTTTAAATGCTTTCATCAAGAGAAAGAATATATAAATGTGGCATTCATATTTTAAAAATTAGAAAATGCCAAACAGAAACAAATTCTGAAACCACAAGCAGCATTGAAGAATAAATTCAGCAGTTAATACACACACACACACACACACACACACACACACACACACACACACACACACACACACACCTTATCTAACAAAAACGAAAGAAAAACCAATTTGTCATTATAGAAAATGAAAAAGAATTTATAAGTGAAAATTATTATAAACTATTTTGTCCCAGGATTCCAAAAGACCAACAGTAAAAACCATCTTACCCACTCCTCCTAACAGAAGCATAATATAGTCAAAAATATATATGTTTTGGACATGGTCAATGTTGATATGTTCTTTTTCATGTATTGTTCTTGAATTTAGCAGTGTGTTTAAAATAAGTTATCCATTTAATTTATAAAATGTTATTGACTTCTGATTTAGTTTTTGTAGAGTTGATTATACACATTCAAAAATAGGTTATACTCATTTTAAAAATTCATTGAAAAAGAAAAAAGGAATAGCAAAATCCTTGTAACAAACACATTAGTCAAACAAAATCATTCTGGGGTGAGGCATTCTGGAAGGGAGGAGTGGGAAGAAGTAGGGAGGAGGGAGGAGAGAGGAAGAAAGGAGGAAAAAGGAGGAGGAGGAGGAGAAATGTCTATCTAAAGAAAATCTGTTGCCCTGTTCCCAGGGAACAGTTTTTAAAAGTCATCTAATCAGACTCAATGCTGAAAAGACATATAGTCATATCTTCTTATTTTATAGAAAAGGAGGCCTCAAAGAAGTTAAAACACTTATCCAAGAGAAAAAAAAAATTCCTCACCATTTTCAATATATCCAGGCAAATATGGTTTGGTTTCAATAACAGCAATTTCAAAAAAAAAAAAATTGTTCTTGGTTTTTCCCAGTGTCTCTTTAAATCACAAAGTCAGCTATTAAATATTTATTAAGCACTTACTATGTGTAGGGCATTATATCTCTAATACTAGAAATTTAAAGAAAGGCAAAAGATAGCCCCCAATGTCAAAGAGCACAATCTAATGGGTAGGATAATATGCAAATAACTACATACAAATGATAGCTAGATAAATGGATGATAAATTGGAACAGAGGGAAGGAGAAAGGGAGGAAATAAGCATTATACAGTACTT